>NC_142873.1:16795000-17435000 GCF_051225735.1 Oryctolagus cuniculus | reverse complement strand
ACTTCCCATCCAGCTCCCTGCTAATGCTCCTGGGAAGGCAGTAGATGATGACCCAAATACTCTCCATGTGGAAGACCCAGATGGAGCTCCTGGCTCCTGGCTTTGGCCTGGATCAGCCCTGGCCATTGGGGCCAGCTGGGGAGTGAAGCAGCAGATGGAAGATCTCTCTTCCTCCCTCTCTATCAGTCTGCTTTTCAAATAAACAAATCCTTTTTATCGAAAGCCACATAATGATCAGCACATAGTAGGTGCTAGCTGCCGTGTGCTCAGCTTTATTCTTAGGTATTGACCCTGGGGGTGGCCAAGTGAGCCGGGGCTCATCGGGCCGGGTGGCCTGGCTCAGCTGCCGCCCCTGTGTGTTCCTGCCAGAGGACATATCAGTGGTGTTCAGTACAGCCTCCCTTCACGTCCACACCCCCCACCTTCCTCCATGTCCACACCCCATGCATTCCTCCACGTCCACACCCTGCACCTCCCTCCATGTCCACACCCCCCACCTTCCTCCACATCCACACCCCCCACCTCCCTCCATGTCCACACCCCACGCCTTCCTCCATGTCCACGCCCCATGTCTTCCTCCACGTCCACACCCGCGCCTCCCTCTGCATCCACACTCATGCCTCCCTCCACCCAGAGGCAGGCTCACACTCCACGCAGAGGCGGGCTCCCACCCCACGTCTCCCTTCGCAGAGTGCCCCAGCCATGCTCCTGCGCCAGCTGCCATCGGAGGCTTTGGGCTGCTGGTGGTGGGATTTCGTGAGCTGAGGAGGTGGTTCTGTCACTGCTGTGGTTCAGATGCTGTCCATTGTTTCCGTGTCCCCTCTTTCTGTCATGTTATCTGGAGAGTGGGTCCTTCTGACGCTCGCCAGACGCAGACCTTGAGCACTTTGGAGGACTCTGTCTGAAACTTCTGTGTCCATGTCTCGTTCTGCCTCTGGACCCTGGTACCTGCGGCGTCTCGTCCATGGCATCTTGTTTCCTTGTGTGGCTGGCCTGCACCTGCCTGCATGTTGGTTCTTAGGCGGGGGAAGTTACTGAAACCTGGAATGCGCAGACTCGCTCTGCCTCTGCTGGCTGCTTGAGGGCATTACCCGCCCCCAGGGTCTCCTTCCTCCAGGGTGTAGGCAGGAGCTGACTATGTGACTCCTCATGCAGGCCTGCTGTGCGGCTCCTCGGTGCAGGGTTCAGGGTGGCCTGGTGTCCCACCTCCCCTGGGCGTGGAGCCCTGGAGTTACCAGCGTCCAAAGTGTGGGTCCCTAGTGCCCTCCCATGGGCATGAGGCAGGTGCGCCTCACAGCGCTCCTTTTCCTCCTCAGTTCTCCCCATCTCCCCTTCAGTGTTGGCCTGATAATCTGCATTCCTGAGCACTGTCACTGCTTTTGCTCACATACATGTACATTGTATCAGAATTATTTGCCAGAGGAGGCAGCGCAACAGGTCAAGCCGCGGCCAGTGATGCTGGCGTCCCGTGTGGATGTCAATTCAGGTCCCGGCTACTCTGCTTTCCATCCAGCTCCCTGCCGATACGCCCGAGAAAGCAGCCGAAGTTGGCCCAAGTGCTGGAGTCCCTGCCACGACCTGGGAGACCCGGATGGGTTTTGAGGTTCCTGGCTTCATCCTGGCCCAGCCCCAGTAGTTGGAGCCATTTGGGGAGTGAACCAGCAGATGGAAGATCAATTGCTCTCTCTCTCTCTCTCTCTCACTCTCACTCTCACTCTCTCTGCCTCTCTCCGTAACCCTGGCTATCAAATAAATAAATCTTTAAAAATAATTATCTACAAGAACATCTATGAGAACAGTCTTACTGTATCATATAATAATCATAAATATGAGATTTATTGACATATTCATAGTATAACTTTCCTTTTTTAAAAGATGTATTTATTTATTGGAAAGATGGAGTTATAAAGAGGCAGAGGCACAGAGAGCTGTCTCCCATCAGCTGATTCACTCCCCAATTGGCTGCAAGGGGCAGAGCTCAGCCTATCTGAAGCCAGGAGCTAGGAGCTTCTTCCAGGTCTCCCATGTGGGTGCAGGGTCCCAAGGACTTGGGCCGTCTTCTACTGCTTTCCCAGGCCATAGCAGAGAGCTGGATGGGAAGTGGAGCAGCCAGGTCTTGAACTGGCACCTACATGGGATGTTGGCACTGCAGGCGGCGGCTTTACCCGCTATGCCACAGGCCAGCCTCTGTTTCTTAATATAGGCAGAAATCTCCCATCCAGTGTTTTCCAGTAGCTGAGGCTGGGCCAGGCTGAAGCCAGGAACAGGGAACTCAACCTGGTCTCCCACATGAGTAGCAGGGACCCAACTGCTGGGGTGAGGGACAGAGCAGGGTCTTGAGTTAAGGCACTCTGATGTGGAATGTGGGCATCCTAAGCAGGGTCTTAATCACTGTGTTGGCACCTACCCTGTGTCTTCTTCACAAATATATACATATATATATATATTCAAACTTTTATTGATTTTTTTTAAAGATTTTATTTATTTTTTTGAGAGGTAGAGTTACAGACAGTGAGAGGGAGAGACAGAGAGAAAGGTCTTCTGTTGCAGATAGCTGCAATGGCCAGAGCTACGCCAATCCAAACCCAGGAGCCAGGAGCTTCTTCGCGGTCTCCCTTGTGGGTGCAGAGGCCCAAATACTTGGGCCACCTTCCACTGCTTTTCTAGGCCACAGCAGAGCTGGATTGGAAGAGGAGCAGCCGGGACGAGAACTGGTGCCCATATGGGATGCCAGCGCCGCAGGCGGAGGATTAACCTACTGTGCCACAGTGCTGGCCCCTGACTTATTTTCATTTTTGTTTGAAGCCCACAGAAAGACAGATGGAAAGAGCCCTCCCATCTGCTGGCTCACTCCCCAGATGCCCACAACAGCCAGGGCTGGGCTAGGCCAAAGCCAAGAGCCTAGAACTCAGTCTGGATCTCCCACGTGGGTGGCAGGGGCCCAAGTACCTGAGCTGTCGTCTGCTGCCTCCCACAGTGCACAGAGCAGAGGGCTGGATGGGAAGTAGAACAGCAGGACTTGGGGCAGGCACTCTGCTGTGGGAATCCAAGTGGCAACTTAACCCTTGGCCAGACACTGCTCCAGCGTTCTTTTCCTCCCTCCCTCCCTCCTTCCCTCCTTCCCTCCTTCCCTCCTTGCCCCCTTCCCTCCCTCCCTCCCTTCCTCCCTTCCTCTCTTTTGTAACATTTTACAGAAGGAGAAGGAAAGACAGACATCTTCCATCACTGGTTCACTTCCCAAATGGCCAGGCTGAAGCCAGGAGCCTGGAATTGCATCCGGGTCTCCCATATGGGTAGCAGGTGTCCAAGCACTTGGGCTATCTTCTGCTGCCTTCCCAGGTGCATTAGCAGGGAACAGTGTGGAAAACAGAGCAGTCAGAACTCTAACTGGTGGTCACATGGGGATGCTCGTTTCGCAGGTGGCAGCTTAACCCACTGCGCTACAATGCCAACCCCACTGTATTCTTAATATGTTAATAATATTTATCAGACTTTTCCAGTTCCTTCCAAAGGGAGAGTTGGTTTGAATAACCCAGGCCATTGACCCTGAGGCTAGCCCATTAGTACTCTCTGCTTGTCTGGTTTCCAGGCGATCGGAAGCTCCCTGGTGGTGTCTCCCGAGGTTCTGTGCCGCTGACTGCTAGGATTCCAGATTCTCGGGAGCCTCTCACCGGGGACCCCAGGGCACTGACACCTTCAGTTGCCCATGTCAGAGGGTTTGGTGGCCGAAGCCATTATGGCCTGGTTGTCACCAGCAGGACTCGGCTGGGGGCTCTGCCTGGAGACCAGGGTGGTGCCAGGCGCCCCACCCCAGTCTCTCCCTGCGGGATTCGGGGCCTCTTGTCAGCTCCGCACCTGTGCGCTTCCCTCCGCAGTGGTGGGGCAGGAGGAAGGAGAAGGCCTGGACTCACTGCCCCAGTGCTTCCCTCCTAGGATCTTCATCATCTGGGCCATCAGCAGCTGGTTCTGCCCAGGGCCGGCCCCTCAGGACCAGGCAGGCCCTGGAGGAGCCCCGTGCATCGCCAGCCACAACCTATTCCCCAAAGACACTTTAATGGTAACTGCTGGATGCAGGGGCGGAAGGTGACAGGTGGGCGGAGTGTGGGGCAGGTGGACGGGATGGAGGGGTTCCTGGTCACCATGGGCTCTGAACAGTTGGGGCATGGGGTCATCAGGCAGCATCCATTGGGTGGAGCTGATGCTTTTGGGAAGTTGACAGCGAAGGCCTTTAGCACTTGCTCTCAGGGCTGTGGGAAGGGAGCTGGGGAGACGTGGTGGGCACGGGCAGAGCCGGAGCTTCCCTGACCAGCGCTGGCCCCAGGGTGGGCTTCTGCCAGATGTGCGGCTTTGGGTTCTGTCAGCAGGGTGACCACTGCCCCGCTTCCCTGCTCCGTGGGCCGTGGGGGCAGGAGGGGCTGGGCTCCCACTCCCTGTGTCCTGAATGGGCAGCTGGTGCCTGCTTTGCCCTGAGGCGTGCAGCCCAGAAGGGGGCCAGCATTCCGGGGCTCCTGCTGCTGTCCACGCTCAGCTCGGAGGGCAGGCTGCTGGGTCCTCAGCTGCTGCGCACTGCAGGCTGCCAGGCTCGGCCAGGGCAGACACAGGGGTGGGGAGGAGAAGTTACTCTTTTCTCCACGACTCCCTGTCCCCACACATGCTGGTTCATGAGGGACCAACGCTGCCCGGCTCTTCCTCCGCTCTTTATCCGTGCATGTGCTGAGGCTCTGAAGAACGGCCCTGAGCTCTGCCCCCCGCTCCCACCCCCAGAACCTGCACGTGTACATCTCAGAGCATGAGCACTTTACAGACTTCAACACCACCTCGGCTTTCTTCTAGGAGCAGCATGACCTCGTGTACAGCAACTGGATAAGCGGCGAGAACTCTGACGGCTGCTATGAGCACTTCACAGAGCTGGACATCCTGCAGGTAGGGCAGCCCGGGGCTGGGCGCACACCACAGGGCCTGCTCCCGGTGCTCTCGCGGCCCTGTCCACAGCCCTGCTGCTGCGCTGTGTCCCGGGGTCTCTGTGCTTTGCCCTCCCCGTCAGAAGGAAGGCCGTGGGGATGAGGCCTGCCCCGGGATTCTTCCAGCTGCCCCAAGGTGTGCAGTCCTGGGCTTTAAACCAGCGAGGGATTAGTGATTGTCCTCGGGTTTATCTGAGTGTCACCAGTTTGTCCGGCAGCCCAGTTTCAAAATAATTTTAGCTAATGTGCATTGAGTACCTACTAAGTGCACGACGCTGGCTAGGAGGACTCATGGAAACCTCCCGGCAACCCCATCTGACAGACCAGGAAGGTGAGGTGCAGAGAGGTAGAGCGACTGCCTCAGGTAACACAGCTCAGGCTCTGACTCTGGCCTCTGGCAGCCCCAGGTACAAATGCTGCCTCCTCCAGGAAGCCCTCTTTTGGTTCTCAGACCCTGCTGGGCTTCCCCATCCCAGCCCTGCCCCTTCTCGGTCCTTACTGTGTGGGTCAGGTCTTTCCCCCCATGGGGCTGAGTCCTGTGAGGGTAAGGCTGGGACTGTCTTGGTCACTTCTGTATCCCCAGCACTGCCCAGTAGGGGACTGGGTGCAGGATCAGTAAGTGTTGCACCTGTGCTGTGCCCTCCTCTCTGTCCAGCAGGCCTCCTGGGATGGGAGGGGTTCTTGCTCGGGCTCTGCGGGCTGAAGCAGGGGTGCACACGGCCTCTCTCGAAGCCTCAAGCCAAGCCCCCAGGGCCCAGGGCTGTCACCCTGGCCATGAGAGCTGCTCCTGGGTGCCAGGGCCTCATCTGCTTGCAAGCTTCAGGCCGGGGTCAGGGTGGAGATGGAAGGTGGGGCCGTGAGGGGACACCAGGCCCCGTGGTGAGAGGCCGAGCAGCTCCGCAGGGACTTGAACCAGCGCCCACATGGGATACCAGTATCACGGGTGGTGGCTTGACTCTCTGTGCCACAGCACTGGCCCCAACATGTATTCTTACGGTCTCTCGTGCGTATGTGGTTTCACGTGAAGCTGCTGTGTCAGACAGCGGAGCCCTGTCTCCCGTCCACCCCACCCCTTCACACTCCCCTTGGCGGCTGTCCTCAGCTGCATTTAGCTGTTTCTCCCACTGCGTCCTGTCCACACTCCCCTCCACAAGTCGGAGCTGTGATTTCTTAGTTTTTCAGTTTCAAACGTTCTCACTGACTTTCTGCTGTGGAAGGATAGTTCTCCATACAGGAATGCAATTTTTATTAGAATAGCACTCAGCATTTGAATGCTTTGGAGTGTGCCTACCATTCACATCTAAGATACACAGTAAACACAAGTTGTTGTTTCTAATTGTTTATAGATCTGTTTTGTTTATTTGAAAGAGTGAGAGAGAGAGAATCTTCCATCCTCTGGTTCACTCACCATGTGGCCACAGTGGCTGGGGCTGGGCTAGACCAAAACTAGGATCCTGGAACTCCATTTGGGTCTCCCACATGGGTGCCAGGGCCCAGAATTTGGGGACATCTTCCGCTGCTTTCCCAGGCACATTAACAGGGAGCAGGAATAGAAGTGGAGCAGCCGGGATTAGAACTGGTGCTCTGATAAGGGATATTGGCATTACCCATGGCAACCGAACCGGCTACACCACAATGCAAGCCCTTATGAAGTATTCTTTTTTGCCCAACTCCATACTTTCTGGGTGGTTAGTAATTGTTGTTTGGGGCTGGCATTGTGACATAGCAAGTAAAGCCACCCTATGGGCACGGGTCCATGTCCCGGCTGCTCCATTTTCAATCCAGCTCCCTGCTAATGTGCCTGGGAAAAAGCAGCAGAAGATGGCCCCAGTGTTGGGGCCTGTGCCACCCATGTGGGAGACCTGGATGAAGCTCCTGACTTGTTGGGCACCTTTTATGTGTTGAGATTGTCCCAAACGTTCCCTGTGCACTGGCCAAGGTCCCTGGCTTTTTGTGTGTGATGCAGAGGCAGGCGTCATTCTGTCTGCTCTATGCTGCCCAGAGCACCAGGTCACCCTGGAACTTCCTGAGTGATGAGCTCTAGGAGCCCTGAGAGGAGCAGCAGGACTCGGTGAAGGTGGGCGCTGTGAACGGAGCTGGGCGGCGAGCATGGGACCCGCCACCCTGCGCACCCTGCCCAGGCTCCCAACCTCCGGGCTCCCCCCCAGCTGGGTCCTGTCCCTGGGTTCTGATGGCCTCTTCAGAGCTTTTCTGCTTGCATGGCCAAGACCTCTGCAGCTGGCCTGGCCCAGCCCTGTGCCCCCGACTTCGGGCTCTGACCCCTGACTCTGCTCTCTTAGAAATCCCTCCTCCCGGTGCCTGTGACGTCTGTGCTGCCCACAGCTGTGGTTGCTGTGGGTCCCCGTTCCTCACAGCAGCTGCCCCCCTCCCCACCAGCCTGTCTCCCCTAGTCGTGGCCTCCTGCCCCTTGCCATCTCCCCATCTGTGTGTCTCTAGCTCCCAGCCCTGGAGGGTGGTCAGCAGGTCCTACAGGGGGTCTTGGGGCATGAGAGAAGTCTTCTGGCTGGGGGCAGGACTGCACTCATGAGTACCCCCCCACAGGTGGCCCTCCTGGAAACCAATGCCTACCTGCTGGCGCTCACCATCATCGTCTCCATCATCCACAGTGTCTTTGAGTTCCTGGCATTCAAGAACAGCAGGGTGAGGCCCTGGGGCCTGTGGGAGACCACAGTGGGGGGTCTGCCCCCTCGTCCTCCCTCCCCCATCCTCCCCCTGCCTGGGTTCTGGGCCCCACTCTCCAAGGGGCCTTGTGAGCCTGGAAGGGGAAGGGCGCCCAAACTCCCAGCCCAGAATCTCCCACCAACCAGGAGAGCAGTGGAGGGAGGGGCTGGGCCTGCTGCCGGGGCAGAGGCCAGGGTGCGCCTCCAGGAAGCAGGCCCGGGAACTGTGAGGCCAGGAGCAGGGAAGCCCCTGTGCTGCTCCCCTTGGCGGGCCCAGCCCACTGCCTCACCAGGAGGCCCCTGTGCCAGCAGTGCCTGGTTGTATGGCCACTGTGCTGGTGGCCAGGCACTGGCCTGCGCACCCCTACCAGGTGGAGGCCGGGGCAGAGGCTCAGGAGGGAAGGTCACTTGTCCAGCCACCCAGCTGCCAAGTGGCCGCCCGTCTGCCCCGACTGTGATCCTCCAGGCCCCAGGGGCCCCGAATCAGTAGAGTCAGCATCAAGCTGCTGATGGTGTGCCCGTCCAGGTGCTGCAGTGCCAGAGCTGGGCAGGGACCGGTGTCTCTAGCCGTCCTGGGCAGGACCAGCTCACTAAACTCTGACCCCAGAGCTGGGGGTGGGTGCGGGGGCTCTGTCCAGATGAGAAGTGGGGCACGAGGAGGCGTAGCCACTGAAAGGTCCTGTGGCCCCTTGGGTCCACCACCCTCACCGGAGCCTGTCTCCAAGCCGCTGCCTCCACGGGGCCCAGGGAGTGGGTGGACAGGCACCCCTGCGGCCTGGTGAGCCCTCGCACACTGAGTGCAGAGCTGGCCCTGCTGACCGCCGGAGCAGTGCCCGTGGGAGACCAGGGCTTCCAGGGTGTGGCTGGGGGCTCCCCCAGGCGGCATTCAGGTGGGGCGCTGGAGGGACCCCAGGTCGGGAAGCAGAACCCAGGCCTTGCTGGTGCCTGAGGGTGCCTGCCAGCCCCATGTGGGGTCGAGGAACCGGAGGAGGTGGTATCGGCGCGGCACAGAACAGACCTGGCTGTGACCTTTGGTGAGGGCCGGGTGGGGCAGGTGGGCTCATCCAGTGTGGGAGACAGGGCCAGCCCTGAGGGGGCTCATGATCCACTCACAGTCCAGTGTAGAAGACAGGGCCAGCCCTGAGCGGGCTCACAGTCCCTCACCGTCCAGTGTGGAAGACAGGGCCAGCCCTGAGTGGGCTCAAGGTCTACTCACGTCCAGTGTGGGAGGCAGTGCTGGCCCCGAGCAGGAGGACGAGACGGTCCGTTTCTGTCCTCGTCCTTGGCAACACTTTGTCTTGTGGGAAACCAGAGCAGCAGCAAGCAGACAGGGGAGTGCCATGGCAGGGGTGGGGTGGGGTGGGGTGGGGTGGAGTGAGGGCTGCACAGCAGGGGCAGCTGGGAGCCTCTCAGAGGAGAGGCTGAGCCCAAGATGCCAGGGAGGGAGCCAGGCCCAGGTCTGTTGATGGGCAGTGAGTGCACAGGCCCTGAGGTAGGTCAGCGGGCCCTGGTGTTGGCAGTGGCAAAGAGGCGGGTGTGAGTGTGGTGGAGGGCGTGGGAGGGGCTGGGTGAGACGGCCCCACCCCCTGCTCACAGGTGTCTTCTCCACAGGCTTCATCACCATGACGCCCCAGCTCTTCATCAACTACAAGCTCAGGTCCATGACCCACCTGCCCTGGTGCATGCTCACCCACAAGGCCCTCAACACCTTCATCGACGACCTGTTTGCCTTCGTCATCAAGATGCCCGCCCGTCATGTGCTGGATCGGCTGCCTGAGGGACGGTGAGGACCAGTGGATGGCGGGGGCTCCTGGCTTTCTGCCTGCACTCACGCCACCTCCCCCGTCTCCCCGCAGACATGGTCTGCTTCATCTACCTCTACCAGCAGTGGATCTAGCACGTCGATCCCACCAGGGTGAAGGAGCTGGACATAAGTGGGCAGGATGACACAGCCACCCCCGCCCCCGCCCCCTCCGGCAAGGAGCCCCAGGAAGCCCCTGCGAAGGCAGCTGAGGACAAGAAGGATTAGGTGCCATGGTCCCTGCCATCCCAGGCTCCTGGTGAAAGCACCTGCCTCCCTGGCCTCCGCCCCCCCCCCCCGCCACCTCCCTGGACAGATGGGGTCAGGGCCCAGGGTGCGCCAGCAGTGGGGGCTGTCGGTCCTCTATGTTCGCAGCCATCTTGCCCTGCCACAACCATGGGGAAGCCAACAGGGCGGTGCCGGGGTGGGCTGGGCGGGGGCAGTGCTGGGGCCCCTCCAGGTGCCCTCGGCCGTCCATCATCTTGTCCCTCGTCCCCGAGCACCCCTAACCCCACACCTCCGCCCTTTAACAGTGTGGATTTAATAAATTCATATGGTGTTTAATTTAATTTCAGCCTCTCCCCTCCTGGGCTGCACGCTGGACGGGAGCCCTTGCAGGGGGCGGGGCCCCTGTGCCAAGCCAGGCCCTTCACTACTTCTGCCGCCTCCAGCCCTCGAGGGCCCTTTCGTCCCAGTCCCCAGTTCCCAGAAGCCCCCGAACTGCTTGCCTTGAGCTTCTTGCTCGGGCACAGCCGGGGCCCAGTTCAGAGCAGCACACGCCCACCGCAAGGTCCAGTCCCGCACTCCAGCAGGGCTGGGAGCGTGGTGGGCAGCCAGGTCTGCCGCACGTGTGAACTGTGGGCACCCCTGGGCTGGGACCCGACCCCTGGGGCACAAGTGCCTGGCCAGGCCCCCCCTTCAAGGGTGAGCGCCCTGGCCTGCACTCCGAGGGCGGGGCCCTGCAGCCAAGGAAGGAGGCTTTTGTGCTGAGGCCCCCCAGGCTCCCTGTGGAGCCTGGCAGGGAGCCCACAGGCCAGGGGAGGGGGCCAGTGCGGCCGCCTCCTTCCTGCTGGCTTCCTCGCCACTGCCGGGCCGGCCTGGGGAGTGCTGTGCCCAGGGTCCAGGGCAGGCGACGGCTCACACGGGGCTCGGTCAGCCTAGGCTGGGTCACTCTGTCTGCCAGGACAACGCAGTGAAGAGCTGGAACACCCAAATGCCCCACGCGGGATGCGGGCGCTTGCCCTATGTGCGGGCCCCCCGGGAGCCCCTGTGCTCAGAGGCTGGGCGCACGGTTCCCAGATGTCACTGATGTCCCTGTGCTCCCGGGGGCCCGCCCATGGCCATGCACAGCTGTGGTCCTGGCACTGGAGACCACCAGGGGCGGGCGCAAGTCCCAGAGCTCGTGCCCAGCCTACGCTTTTACCACCATGGACAGCGGCTGTGAAGCCCCGGGCCGGAGAAGCGCCAGGCTCATGGCCTCAAGTGTCTCTGCCGGCAATGGGCAGCGGGCGAAGCCCCCTCGGTCCCTCTGCAGCGCCCCGCCTCCCCTTCCCGACCAGCCCGCCCCTGGGTCACGTGTCGCGCGGGGGTTTCCCGTTCCCCTGCCTTGATGATGTCACCTTGATGACCCCCAGTAGCCCCGGGCACCGCGCATCCTGCCCCGCCTGCGGCCCCAGACCCTGCGACGCTTGTCCGGGCCGCGATCCTCCGCGGGACAGCTCGCATGCGCGCTTGGGTCTGGGCCAGCCTCCGAGCTGCGCGTCCCTGCTGGCCAGGCCATGCCGAGTCGCCGTGTCGCCAGACAGCCCGCTGCGCCAGAGCTGGCGGCCCTGGGTAAGCGGAGCCCGGGTTGGGAGAGGGCTGGGGGGGGCTCCCGCAGAACGCTGGGGGCGGTGCAGAGACGCTGCGCTTGGGGGAGAAAGCCACAGAGTAGGAGAAGGGTATGGCCCTAGGTGCGGGCGAGGCTTCCCCTCGAGGAGTGAGAAGTGGGTGGGGCCTGACCCTGAGGCGGACAAGGGGCGGGGCTCCGAGAGGCGAGGGGGAGGGGCCTGGCCCGCGGGGGCGGGGCCTGCGCGCGAGGATGGGACAGGGTCTGGGCCCAGCTTAAAGAAGGAAGCACAGCGCAATGGGAGGGCCGAGGGGGCGGGGCATGCCCACAGGAACGCGCGCGGTGAAGGCGGGGCCTGTGGCCTAGAACGCCCCGCGGGTGGGGGCGGGGCCTGACCCTGAAGCAGAGAAGGGGGCGGGGCTCCGCTCTGCAAGCCCAAGGTGGTGCCTGGCCCGCGGGGGCGGGGCCTACGCTCGAGGACGGGACGGGGGCGGGGCCCAGCGCAAAGAAGGAAGCGCGGAGCAGTCGGAGGGCCGAGGGGGCGGGGCCTCCCGCCGGAAACGCCCCGCAATGAGGCCCGCCTCCCTGACCTTGCAGCCAGGCCGGGTGTGCCCCTGGGAGTAGAAAGGGGCGGGGGCCGGCGCCGCGGCTCACTAGGCTAATCCTCCGCCTAGCGGCGCCGGCACACCGGGTTCTATCCCGGTCAGGGTGCCGGATTCTGTCCCAGTTGCCCCTCTTCCAGGCCAGCTCTCTGCTGTGGCCAGGGAGTGCAGTGGAGGATGGCCCAAGTGCTTGGGCCCTGCACCCCATGGGAGACCAGGAGAAGCACCTGGCTCCTGCCATCGGATCAGCGCGGTGCGGCGGCCGCGGCGGCCATTGGAGGGTGAACCAAAGGCAAAGGAAGACCTTTCTCTCTCTCTCTCTCTCTCTCACTGTCCACTCTGCCAGTCAAAAAAAAAAAAAAGAAAAAGAAAGGGGCTGGGGGTAGGGGGCTTCCAGGCTCGACCTTAGCTGGGAGGATGGGGCCTGAGCACCAGGAAGGCTGGGGTGCCGTGACAGGAGCTGAGGAGCATCCGGCCCGCCAGTCAGGGAGGACAGCGGCCAGGGGTGGGGCTTGCGCCCGAGGGGCGGGGCTTGGAACCGAGGGGCGGGGCGTGGGATGCTCTGGTCCTGGGGCGGCCCCATATCCTCCCCTGAGTCCAGCCTCTCTCTGCAGGGTCTGCTGACCTCTCCTCACTTGCTCTCACTTTCTCCAGGACCACAGGTAAGCATCGCTCAATGGTCCCTGCCTGCCGGGGATCTCGTGCAAGTGGGGCTGGGGAAGGCCGGGTGGGCTCCGTTTAGGGGGGATTCTCGCCTGACAGGCGGTTGAGGTGGGCCCCGAGGGGTCCCCCCGAGACAGGAAAACCAGTCACCTGCTCTGAGAGCTGCACCGTGGGACTGCAGGGGTGGGGGTTGTATTTCGGGTCTACAGGCTGTGTGAGCTTCTGCAAACCGCCTCCCCGCCCAGGCCTCAGTGTTCCTCATCTGTAGGATGGGCATGATTGAGAACACAGGGACCCCGGGTCGGTGCACCGGATTCTGTCCCGGTTGCCCCTCTTCCAGGCCAGCTCTCTGCTGTGGCCAGGGAGTGCAGTGGAGGTTGGCCCAAGTGCTTGGGCCCTGCACCCCATGGTAGACCAGGGTAAGTTCCTGGCTCCAGCGCAGTGCGCCGGCCACAACGGCCACTGGAGGGTGAACCAACAGCAAAGGAAGACCTTTCTGTCTCCTGTCCCATCTGCCTGTTTAAAAAAAAAAATAGCAGAAAAGAAACTATGCTTATATTGAATGAAAATATAGACAGACTTTAGCAGGGGAATAGAAATTATAAAAATATTCAAATAGAAACTTTAAATTTAAAAAGCACAATAATGGCCAGCACCGTGGCTCACTTGGTTAGTCCTCCGCCTGCAACTCCAGCATCCCATGTGCTTGGGTCCCTGCACCCGCATGGGTGACCATGAGGAAGCACCTGGCTCCTGAATATGCATCGGCGCAGCAGCCATTTGGGGAGTGAACCAGTGGATGGAAGACCTTTCTCTCTATCTCTCCCTCTCACTGTCTATAACTCTACCTGTCAAATAAATAAAAATTTAAAAAAAGTTCATGGAGCTGGCACTGTGGCTCACTTGGTTAATCCTCCTCCTGCAGCTTTGGCATCCCATATGGGCACTGGGTTCTAGTCCCAGTTGCTCCTCTTCCAGTCCAGCTCTCTGCTGTGGCCTGGGAGGGCAGTGGAGGATGACCCAAGCACTTGGGCCTCTGCACCTGCATGGAAGACCAGGAGGAGGCACCTGGCTCCTGGCTTCACACTGGTGCAGCGCCAGCCGTAGCGGCCGTTTGGGGGGTGAACCAATGGAAGGAAGACCTTTCTCTCTGTCTCACTGTCTATAACTCTACCTGTCAAATTAAAAAAAAAAAATGCAATATCTGCAAATCAAAATCTTCATGGGATAGGCTTAAATTCAAGATGTCTCTGGCTAAGGAGTCGGTAAATTGAATATCCATCAGAAGCAATTAGAAATTTGGAAATGTAGATCAAAATGAAGTGCAGAAAGGTGAACAGTTTCCTTGTAGTATGTGGGACAACATACATGGAAGCCAAGTCCAAGAATCATAGAAAAAGGGAGAATGGGGTAAAAGATACAGAAATGGTAAAGACTGAAAATGTCTCCAACTTGATGGAAGATGTAAGTTGACAGATGCAGAACGCTCAGCTTCCCCAGGTAGTGTAAATGTGAGGATGTCAGACTGATGGAACCAAAGCTAAAGAGAAAACCTGGAAAGCAGCTCAGGACAATGACTAGGGGCAAGTGATACGTGTGATAGCTCATTTGTCAACCACAGCTATGGATGGTAGATGGTAGAACAACATCTTTAAAATGCTGAGGGAAAATAATTGAGCCAGGCCGGCGCCATGGCTTACTAGGCTAATCCTCCACCTTGCGGCGCTGGCACACTGGATTCTAGTCCCAGTTGGGGCACCGGATTCTGTCCTGGTTGCCCCTCTTCCAGGCCAGCTCTCTGCTGTGGCCAGGGAGTGCAGTGGAGGATGGCCCAAGTGCTTGGGCCCTGCACCCCATGGGAGACCAGGAGAAGCACCTGGCTCCTGGCTTGGGATTACCTTGGTGCACTGGCCGCAGCACGCCAGCCGCGGCGGCCATTGGAGGGTGAACCAACAACAAAGGAAGACCTTTCTGTCTCTCTCTCACTGTCCACTCTGCCTGTCAAAATAAATAAATAAATAAATAAATAAATCTTAAAAAAAAAAAAAAGAATGCAACTCGCTACATTAACAGTGGCTCCTGGCTTCAGCCTGGCCCAGCCTAAAGGACTGCCTAAAGGACGAATGCTCAATGCCCTCCTTAGACAGATCTGCATTAGAATACAGGGCAAGGGGCAGTAAGGATGGAAGTGGGGGAGCCTTCTACCAGTGGCTAACAGACGTGGGGCTACGACCTCGGGCTTGGACAGAAAAGCAAGAAAGCAGGCCAGAGATGCAGAAATGGGCCCACAGTACCACACTGATGTTGGCCTGCCGACCCCCAGCTGCGCTCCCCGCCAACGACCTTCCAGGTGGATTCTAGAACAGCTCCATGGCACCACATCTCACTTTTGCAGCATTTTATTCGAAAAGCAGAGAGGCAGAAACTGACAGGGAGAGATCTTCCACCTGCTGGTTCCCTCCCAACACACGATGCCCGGGCTGGGCCAGGCTGGAGCCAGGAGCCAGGAACTCCCTCGGGGTCTCCCACGTGGGTACCAGGAACCCAGCCATCACCTGCTGCCCCCCAGGGCCCCTGTGCTGGAAGCTGGGAGGGAAGCGGAGTGGGTAGGATTCAAGCCAGGCCCTCAGTGCACACTGGGTGGCCCCAGCACCAGCTTCACCTCTGTGCCGAACACCCACCCTACCTCGCAGTTCCTGAAAGAAAATTCCAGAACCCCATCGAGACCTCTGGGTCCAGAAGAGCTTTACAAAAGTGCAAAGAACAAAGGCAAACTGGGTATTTTATGAATTAAAAGTCTTAAACTTCTTTTTTTCTATAAGTGTAAAAACAAAGGGCAAAGGATCTAAAAACACAGAACAATGTTTGCCAAATACACGCCAGGCAAAGAGGAGCCCGGCGGGCATCTGCAGAACCCTGCGCCCCAGTAAGGAGACGTCCAGGGTGAGCGCTGGCGAGAGCACTTCCCGAGAGAGCGCACAGATGGTGAGCAGCACCCGGGAAAGCAGCCAGCTCCGAGCCACAAGGCGCACACACATTAAAGTAATGAGAACCCACTTTCTCTCTCCTCATCAGATTGGAGAAGAAATAATTTTAACAGATGAGACCCACTGGTAATCAGGAAAATGAAAATTAAAACAATAATGGGGCAGCATTTACAGACCCTCTGATTATCAGCGTTTTTAATCTAACAAGAGAAGGACTGACGTCCGTGAATGGGGGAACCGCTCGGCCCAGCCACGCGTCCCACAGATGACGCGTGTGGGGCCTGGACAGAGCGATGGCAGCACCCTGGATGGCAGTGACCGCGAGAACTAGACGGTGGGCACAGGCACTGGAGGGTGGGCACAGGTGCTGGACGGGGAGCGTGGGTGCTGGACGGGGAGCATGGGTACTGGATGGTGGGCACGGGCGCTGGACGGTGGGCGCATGCAGGCAGGAACAAAGTTTGCCCTTGGCAGCCAGGGCCATGGGAGGTGAAGCTGGTGTCCCAGCAGTGCTCTGCCCCAGGGACCTGTTGATCTATGGGCGTGGCACGATGGAAAGCTGTCACTTCAGTGGCTCAAGATGTCACAGGACAGAGGTCAAGGCCATGAAGTCAAAAGGAAGATACTGAAGAGGAGGCGGCTGAGGGTTCGAGACCCAGAATCTGGGCGTCACGGCTGACCACGCAACAGCTCATATGGCTGACCGTGCAATGGCACACACGGCTGACCACACAATGGCACACTCCGGGCGGCTCAGGGCCTGGAGATGCAGCGCTGAGAAGAGCAGCTTGGAGCAGGGAGGAAGGGGCGTGTGTTGGACGTGGGCCCAACTCAACTCCTCACTGGAACCCAGGCAGCCGCTCGGAGGAACACAGCTGAACACGGAGTCTACAAAGCAGGAACAGAAAAAAGAAATCACCAGGGTGCACGGAAATGGGCACTGAACGCTGAGCCCCAGCCAGGAGGAAACGAGGAGATGGACGCTGAAGTTATCCAGATGCTGAAGCTCTGCCAGCAAATGACTCAGAGGGCGCATTCCAGCACATTCCAGCACATTCCAGTACATTCCACTACATTCTAATACATTCCAGTATATTCAGGACCTCAGTCACCATGACCGAGCTGATGCGCTCTCAGCAGACATTGCACAGAGAGCCACGGAAATTCTAGATCTGAAACACATCAGAAGCAGCAGAAGAGTCAGTGGACGTGAGGACGGAGTGAGAATCGAGGTGCAGTCCCTGGGCCACACCAGGACACCCCAGGTATGTGACCTGTGACCTGGGACCCGGGCCATACCAGGAGGCGCCAGGTGTGTGACCTGTGACCCCGGGCCACACCAGGACGCCCCAGGTGTGTGACCTGTGACTCCTGAGCCACAGCAGGAAGCCCCAGGTATGTGACCAGACTCTCAGAAGGACAGGGGTAAGAAACTCTACACCCCAGACCACTGGGGTCTTCTGGGACGCCACTCCCAGGGATCCATGAACACTTGTAAAGCTCCGGGCCGGCCTTGCTCTGTGCAGCAGCGAACAACAAGAGGGGCTCGTGGCTGCTGGCATGAGGACGGGGCCTCTTGGCGGCGGTGGTGGTCTCAGGGTTGATTTCACACTGGGCTCTGGCCGCCGTGACGCAGGGACAGTGGCAGCTGGGTGCACGCGTGTGTGCCTCCCGGGCCTCCTGCCCGCCAAGGGGTCTGGGCGTAGAGGATTGCCGCTGCTGCTGGGGTGAAGGAAGCGCTGAGAGCCTGCAGGACCTGGGAGGAATGCCGGGCACAGGGTTGGACAACCGGGCTGGGCCGGGAGCTCTCCTGAGCGCTCAGGGCCCCCCATGGAGTACGGCTGGGGGAGACAGAACCTTGGGCTCCTCCTGGCCCTGGGCCTGCTGCGCTGCCTTCCCCCTCACACAGCTCTGTGCACGCACATGTCGGGGATGTTCGTGGTGCACCAAGCCTGGCCTGACCCACTGGGTCCTCACAGGCCCATGTGTGCCGACCACTGGCATTTCTGGGCCTCAGTGGAAGAGGCCACAGGCGAGGGGACCCAGGAAAGGTCCCAGGGCCCGGCAGCGGCACTGCTGCCTCCTCCTCCCCCCTGGCCTAACAGGGAGATCCAGTGCAGAGAGGCACGGACACCTGGAGTCTCCAGGTAGCCCCCAGCAGGCAGGAAACCCAAGGCCCCTCCCATCGCAGTCAGGGCCAGGGCCGGTCCCCCAGCAGAGACCCCAGTGCTCCAATTCCCTCAGTGACCGCCAGGGGGCGAGGAAGCTCCAGCTCCAGCTCCACTTGGGCTCTGGGGTGAGGCAGACACAGCGGTGCTGCGGGCAGCGCCGCCCACCCCAAGCTGTTTATGGGGTCTGCTTCCCACCCTGCTCTGTCCCTGAGGGGCTTCAAGACCCCCGTGTCCTCGCGGCCCCAAGTCCTGGACTGTTGGGCGCCAGAGTGAAAGTACCGCAAGGGGCCCAAAGCACCCGGGCAGGGCGGGAGGCCTCGGGCGCCACCTCCCAGGGGGTCCCCAACGCCGGTCTATTCCCTAGGTGAGCGCCTGGCCACCCTGCTGGTCACGCTCGCCGCCTTCTTCCTGGACGGCCTCGCGGCGGACATGCTGCGGGATCTGCACGACGCCTGCCGCGAGAGCCCCTCCGCCGCACGCTGGCAGTTCCAGGCCATGCTGTCCGTCCGGGACCAGGAGCGCGTCCGGGCCCAGGCCCAGGAGGCCGCGGACCTGGGCTTCGCCAGCTTCCAGGAGGCCGTGCGGAGCTGCCCCGAGCTCCGCGAAGACGCGGATCGCGAGCTGCTGGCACAGGTGACTTGGGCGCTCTGAATCCTGCTCCGCGTGGCACTAACCGGGGCCCAGCCTGCGCTGGGAACCCTCCTGGCCGAGTGCCTGCTGCTGGCCGGGGACGTGGCGGGCGTCCGAGCTCTGTGCGAGGGCCTGCTGCGGCCCGCTGGCCCTGGGGATGCCACCAAGGTCCGCGCCGGGGAGCGCGCACCGCTGCTGGCGCTGCGAGGCTTTTGCGCGCTGCATGGCAGGGACGCGCGGGGCGCCCGGGAAGACTTCCAGGCTGTGGTGGAGCAGGGCGCGCCGCACCTTGGCGGCTGCGTGCACGCTGTGTGGCCGCGGGCTGCTGCAGGTGCTGGCCAGCAGCGCCTTCCTGGGCACATTGGACTATGTCACCGCGTGCAGGCTTTGGCCAGAGGAAGCGCTGTTGGCTGCCAAGGCCTTCGTGCCCTGGAACCAGCGCAGGCTGCTGCTGATCATGCTGCTGGAGGAGGGCCGCCAGATGCTGCAGCGCCCGCCCCTGCTGGGCTGCCAAAGCCAGGCTGACGGGCCAGGCGGCGCGGCCCGGAGGGGTGAGTACCACCGCGCGCGCGCCAGAGCTGCTGTTCCTGTCTGGTCCTGCAAGGCTGCAGCTGTGTTTTTTCCTGTTCTGGGCGAGCTCCCGGGCCCAGGGGTCACCTTGGGCTCTGGGTTGGACACACCCCTCCGCGCCAGACACTGAGAGACAACAGCACCCGTCACCCCCCCCCCCCCGTTCCATTTCCTTCTGGTCCTTTCTCTGTGCACATACCGGTCACAGCGCTGAGCTTGGCTGCGCCAGGTGTGTATCAGGCGTGCACCTGCTCCCACCCCACAGCCCCAGATGTTTTGCTCTTAGTTCCAAGGCCTCTAGGGGGCATCCCCCCTCCCCTCACCATGGAGACGGCCCTGGGGGTGCTGGGTCAGGGAGCAGCTCCCCTGCATGGCCCCTGACTTCAGAAGCCCCTCCCCCCATTTGATAGACTTAAGGACAGGTGAACCTCCAGCTGCTGCCATTTGTTCTCCTCAGTTGGGGGGAGTGTGGGGGAGGTGCTTCAGCAGGCAGGGGGCAGCGGTGACATCAGCACACACACAGATCCTGCCATCCCCTGCTGGATCCTCTGGGGAGGAGAAACCCTCCGTTCTCTCTGGGAAGTGTCACCATCATCCAGTCTGCCCCCGACTGGCACCCCTGAGCCCACAGGGCCAAAAGGCTCGCGCCTGCTTCTGCAGAATGGAGAACTGAGGCAGAGTCTGCTCAGGGTCAGCCCTCCTGCTGACCCTCTGCCCGCCCCCAGGCCTGCTGTCTGAAGAATGTCCACCCACAGGGTGGTGGGAGGCTGGAGCCAGAGGCTGGGGCCCAGGGTCAGACACCAGGAAAGGCAGTCAGGGTCCTGGGGTTGGCGCAGCCCATGAGGGTCCCTCTGGGAGCCCAGCATCTTCGAGGCCCGACCAGAAGGGCTGCACAGGCCAGGTGCACAGGGAGGCTTGAGGCCCCCTCCACCTGCGTGGGTGAGAGGTGCGTGGCAAGCCCAGCCTGAGCCACCTTCCTGCAGGGATGCCCGTGGTGTGTACCAGCTGGCCTCACTGCTAATGGAGCTGGACGTGGAGGATGAGGCCATGCGCCTGCTGGCCGCCGATGCCCTGTACCACTTGGGCTGCCTGGATGATGCTCACGGGGCCCTGCAGGCAGTGCTGGTGCAGGGACCGCAGGCGGCCATGGTGCTGGTGCAGCTGGCGCTGGTGCAGCTGCGCAGGGGCTTCAGTTTCGAGGACCACCAGGTGAGGAGCCTGGGCGGGGGCTCCGACTTCCGACCCCATCTTCCGTGCTCCGCCTCGCAGGCTGTCCAGGACACAGCCTGGGCAGGTGTCCCCAAGCAGTTAAGGGAGGCTCCTGACCCACGGGGCCTTGCCTGCCTGGCCCAGTGACCCCTCTGCTCCCCAGGGAGACCCACCCACACCTGTGTGCACGCTCCAGGGGCCTCGCTCTTGGAACGGGGGCAGCAGGTTACGTGCAGAGGGGGGGACTTCAGGCTGGGGAGGACCAGCCAAGGGTCCTGTCCACCCCTCTGTCACCCCTGCCCTCCCCAGCATCCCCCTAGCCCTGGGGACAACCGCCTCCTGGAACAGGAGCTGCTGGCCAAGGCACTGGAGCATGCATGAGCGGCCAGCAGGTGGCGGCAGGGGGTCTCCTTGGGGACCGCCTTGCGAGCTGGGGTTCTGTCCTCCCTGAGCCTTCCTGCTCTGCTCCTGGCTCTGAACTTGAGGATCTGGAAGCCCCTCCCTACACTCTGGCCAGCAAGGCGTTCACCTGTGTGTGTGGGAGTCTGGTGACCCTAAGACCCCCACCCCAGCCTCATGAGGGCATAGCAGGGCCACCCCTTGCACTTTCTGCTCCAATCCAGGGGCAAGTTGGGAGCACCCCCAGAGTCTTGGGAGCACGAGGAGGACCGAGCAGCTGTGTCTGAGGGGCACCAATGACCGGCTCCCCCTGCAGCTGGTGAAGAGGCTTGTCCAGGCCAGGGACACTGCCTGCCTCCAGCCCACCTTGGATGTCTTCTGCCCCGAGGACCTGCAGCTGCTCCAGGGCCACTGCCACACTCGGGCCCTGGCCATCCTGCAGGCACGGCCAGGCGCAGCCAACAGCAGGGCCCACACCAGGGACACCATCAGCGATCTCTCTCTGCAAGTAGGGGCCGGCTGCAAGTAGGGGCCGGCCCCCTGCCCAAGAAGCCCATCCCGTGGCAAGTGCATGAGGGGATGGGGGGGTCTTTGCCGAGCTGCAGGTCAGGGATGTGAGGTCCGAGGACAGGGCTGGTCTCAGGTGTGTGCGCCCTGGGAGCACCTTGGGTGGGGGCACCTTGCACACAGGCCCTGGCCACGCAGGTGAACTTGCAACGCCTGAGACGCGTCTGCACCAGCCGGGCACCAGCCAGGCTTCCATCCCAGCCCCCACGGCTCTGTGGGCAGTCAGGCCCCTTTCCAAACTCAATCCCCACCCCCAACCAAGTCCACCTAGGGACAGTGACCGAGTGGTGGGCACCTGGCCTCCCCTCCTGGCTGAGCTCCGGGTGCAGGGGCACAGTCCTGGGGGGTGGGACCTGTCCCGGGGCCTGCCTGCCAGTGGTCCCTGGTGGGCCTTGCTAGCACCCCCTGGCCTGACAGAGACCCCTGCAGGGTGGGGGGGCTGAGTGAGTCCTTCCCAGCAGCACTGGTGGGGAAGAGACATGGCTGGTCGGCCCCCCGAGCTGGGTGCTTTGCCGGCCATGTCCACCGCTGCACATGTGCCAGAGGGCTCCTCCCTGGCTGCCTCTCCCACCCCACCCCTTCCTATTGGCTGCCTTTCCCTTCTCCCCCAGAAGCAGCTGCAGCACCCCTCTTCTCAGAGCCCCCCAGGCTGTCCATCACTCCTCTGGGGGCCGTCCTGTGGCCAGTGTCCTGGCCAGCCCTGACTGTCCCTGTGTTTTGGTGCCCAGAGTCAGCACCCTCTGCTCTGCCGGGTCAGGCGCCAGGAGGAGCTACAGCCATGTCCTGACTGCTGCCTCCTGCAGGGAGCCAGGCCAGTGAGTCCCTGCTTGCCCGAGCCCTATGCTACAGTCTCCTGGGCCAGATGAAGACTGCCATGTTTGACTTCAACTCCGTGCTGCGGGCCGAGCTGGGGAACATGCAGGCTCTGTGTGGGTGGGCGCTCATGAACCTGGCCCTGGGCCAGCAGCAGATACTGAACCCCCGTCCCCTCCTGGGGCTGAGCGAGCAGGGAGGGAGGAGACCCAGAGCCATGCTGAGGATGGGGAGGGGGCCCAGCCATGCCCAGCAGCGGGGTACCCACCAGAACCCCAACATCAGTCCCACCTGCACCACCAGGCACCCAGGTCAGGGACACTGCCCTTCTGTGCCTGCAGCCTCAACCTGTGCTGGTCACCTGTGCAAGCTCTCAGGGCACTGGCATCCTCTCCAGCCAAAAGGAATCCACCAGAGAGCCGCCCCCTATCCTGTCCCACCACGGGGTGTGGGCCAGGAGGCTCCTTTCAGCTGTCTTGGTGGAGGCTGCCAGGACAGTGTGTTGAGAGGGGCTCAGGGATGTGAGCCACGGGAGTAAGTGCTGCCATCGATTAGTCATGTCTGCTGGGGCACAGGCAGGTCAGGACTTGATTTGCCTGCTTTTGCAGTGAGTTTCTGTACCTCTGCAGAAACAGCTGCCATTCAACATAAGGGGCTGTGGCTCAGGCCGTCAGTTGAGAGACCCCCTCATACCAGCTAGGCCTGTGTGCTCAGAGGGCGTTCGGGTTCGTTGGTTTCTTTATGAGGTTTTTGTGTCTGTCCCTGTGCCATGCATGACATGCCCTGACCCGCTCCCCTGGACACCCACGCTGGTGCACAAGTGGGAGGGGGCCCAGTCCAATGAGGGGACTCGGCTGAGTCGCTTGTCCTCTCCACGCCAGTTTCCCCTCTGTGAAAGGAGATGGGTACTGGGCGGCCAAGGAGCAGAGAGGAGACCCTGGGGACACGGGGAAGACATGGCAGCCAGGGGCAGCACCCAGGGAACCACGGCTGTGGATCCTGAGCTTCAGGAGCCAGAATGGAACTCGGAGCCCAGAGGACACTGTCACAGTGACAGCTGGAAAGAAGGCCAGCACTGAGAGATGAGGGGTGGGCGCCAGGACTGACCTGCAGGGGGAGGGAATCCCACCCCAGCAGCCTGGGAGACTGGATGCAGTGAGCCCCCTCCTCGGAACGTGAGACCTGCCAGGAGGAAGCCACGGAGAGATGGACCAGCGATGGACCAGGGCCCCATCTGGGGCGTCAGAGCCCCCTGAGCAGGAAAGGCTCTGTGCCTGGTGGATTTCCCCGCGAAGCACCAACGTTTAGACAGACCCACAGAGGGAGAGACCCTGACCCTAGAGCCAGGTAGGCGCACCCTTCAGAAAGCCGGTGGGAAATGGCGCAAAGACCAAAAAAAGCCAAGCTCATGTAGACTCCGCATAACACGCGTTTTCACGGACTGCTGAAGCCCTCGTGCAAGACCCCTACACCTAGCATGGAGCCCCCTGGGCCCCAAGGTCATCTTCTACACCTAGCAGTGCCGACCCCAGGGACCCCGCCCGAAGTGGGCAGGTGGGCCTCGGCCCCCCAAGCCCTGAGGTCTTCTACACCTAGCGTGGGGCCCCGCCGGGGGGCAGCGCCCTCGGTCACCCAGAGCCCCCAGGCGGAGGCCGGCTGTGGCCATGGCTGTGGTCATGGCCATGGCCATGGCCACCCAGCCTGTGCCCAGGGCAGCGCCTTCGACCAGGTGATGGAAGGGTGTGCTCTGGAGGCCGTGTCCAGCCTTGTTCAAGGGCTCTGGGCAGCTCACTTTAGGACAGAGGCCAGCAAGAGATCCCCTCTGGTGCCCAGCAGAAACGGCGTGGGGGGTAATGGGGTTCATTGTCGTGGCCAGGGTGGGGCAGGCAGGGCAGCCCCTCCAGACGGAGCCCCACCCCTGCCCGCCTCCCTTCCAGGAAGCCGTGGCCAACATCATCTCTGCCCTGAAGCTGGACCTGGCCTCTGTGGTCCCTGAGCTCCACTCTCTGAGGCGCAACGCCCAGGGCCTCCTCAAGCAGGACCTGCATGCTCACTGCTGGGCGCTGCTGAGCCGGCCCCTCCGGTAGGACGACGCCCAGGGCCTTCTGGCCGCTGGGGAGGCACTGGTCCAGATGGACAGCGCACAGCCCAGTGGGCACCTGCTGCTGGCTGACGCCCTCATGGCGCTGGGTATGCCCGGCCTGCGCCACCCTTTGACCTGATACGCAGGGAAAGCGCCCCTGGATGGCAGTGACTTCTGAGGCCTCAGCCATGACCGCTGACCCCCCTCTGTACCCCGCGGAGGCCCGGCTCTGCCCGGGTGGCCTTGCCCCACATCGTCCTTGTGCTGTGCCACCAACGTCCTGAGAGCGTGGTCCCCACTTCTGGTTCTGCTCGGGCTGGTGGGGGGACGACCCCTTGCGGTGACCATGGGGGAGAGGCAGGGGCTGTGCAGCAGGTGAATCCGCGTGCCTCTGCCCGCAGTCCCTCGCCCACGCCCACACACACCCCCTCCCACCCCTACAGGCAACTACGAGGCAGGCGGTGCGTATCTGCAGGGGCCCTGCGAGCCGCTCAGGAGTCCGCGGCGGCCCCGGCTGAAGCAGGGAGACTTGCGGGCTGCGGCCCGGGACCTGCAGGGCCTGGCGGAGCCGGAGGCCACGGACCTGGGCTTTCTGCTGCGGCTGGTGGAGGCCTCCCAGCGGCAAAGCTTCGCCCAGGTGCGCCCGCGGGGTGCGCGTCGCATGTGCGGTGGGAGCGAGCAGCATCACTGGCCGGACCCTGGTCTCTGGCCGCCGGCCGCGATGGCCACGGGCCTCTGGGCTTGCTCGCAGAGGGCGTAAGCCTCCCGGGGGTGGAGGGAGACCCCTTGGAGCCCACCCTGCACCAAGCCCGCCTCATGCAGGGCGGCGCAACAGCTTCTCCCAGGCCTGCGCGTGGCGGGGGCTCCCGCGGCCTCAACCAACAGCGCTGGATGGTGGGCTGGGTACCGGAGCCGGGATCCGGGAGCACACGCGGGGTGGGGCCGGGCGGGGCCTCTGGGGCTGGACACGGGGCTGGGCGGGGTACTGAGCTCACGGGGTGGGGGGGCGCTGGGCGGGGCCTCTCGACTTAAGGGACATGCTGGGCGGGGCCTCTGGGTCGGAGGCGGGGCTAAGGCAGCATCTCTGAGAAGCTGCGGCCTTGCCTTTCCAAGTCTAAGAGGCTGCTGAGCAACGCGAGCAGAACCGGAAGTAGCCGTTCCCCACTTCCGGTGGCTGGCGGCCGGTCACCACACTCGGTCTGCGCGCTCCTCCCGCTGCCCACCCAGCCCAGCTGTGTGGGGCCTGAGCGCGCCCTCCGGGCCGGGCCGCAGTCTGGGGCGGGGTCTCTGTACAGCCTCTCCCAGGAGTTCATGAGCCCAGGAGGGTGACCGAGGGGGCTTCAGCTCGGCCTGGAAAGGAAGGCGCCGGCGGCATGGCCGGAGCTGCGCACTCCCCGCCGGCCCTGCCGTCCGGAGGGTGCGGTGGGGCCTGGACTGGCGCGTGTGCAGAGGCCTGGTCAGCAGCCTGCTTGTCCCTCGGTTGGTTCGCTGCCTTCCCGGCTTTGGGTCGCGAAGGTCGGTGGGCCGCTGTCCTGGGGGCGGGGACAGCCTGCGGAGGGCCAGTGGGAGGGGCTGCAAAGCCAGCTGGGATGGCAGAGAGCGCGGGGAGGGGGCCCCAGAGGTGGGAAGCGCTGGGCGCTGGCTAGGCTGACCCAGGCTCTCTCCCTCTTCCAATCTTCCTCCTCTGTACAGGCCTCTGCCCGGGAAGCCAATGCCCTCCTGGACACGGGGCGGCCGCGGCAGGCGCTGGGCTTCTGCTCCCTGGCCATGCTGGCTGGTGGTGGGGGCGCCTGCCACTTGCGCCTGCGTGCCACCTGCCTGGCCCAGCTGCGGGAATGCGACCTAGCCCTCAGGGACCTGGACCAACTGCTCCAGGAGGGTGCAGGCGATGGGGACCTCCCGCGGTGGGCGGAGGACCTCTGCTCCCAGGGCCGCCTGCTGCTGAGCCTGGGGGACGAGGTGGGGGCCGCCGCGGCCTTCAGCCAGGCCCTCACGCTGGCACCTGCCCCTGCCCAGAGCAGCCTGTGGGGGCAGCCGTGCCGGACCCCCACCGTCCGCCCATTCTTGCACCAAAGGCAGCGCTGCCTGGAGCAGCAACGCCACGTGGAAGCCTGGACAGCAGCCCAGAGAGGTCTCCTGGTGGACCCCGGCCACCGCGGCCTGAAGCAGCTGAAGGCCAGAGCCCAGAGAGGGGTGGACTCGGGCTGCTGGCTGCACTGACCCAGCCATGGCAGCCGGTCATCTTCAGCCTCGGGGTATGGCCCGCGCAGCGCCCCAGATCGGGAGGTGCCCGGCGCCAGGGTGGGACCCAGTGGGAGTAAAGGGACAGCTTCCTGGGAGGGTCGTCCTGAGGCTGGGGACTCTGGCGCATACCTAGACCTGGGATGCTGAAGAAGCAGCCCAGGTCTCCCCCTGGCTGCACAGGACAAGGCCACGCCCTCACGCTGTGCCTGGAAGCCCCTCTTTGGGCCCAAAGCTGCCTCCCACCTTGGCCCTGGCCTGAGTCTCAGGGCTGCTGCTGAGTGCTTTCCTGGAAGTCACTCACGGGGCTGCTCCCCGTCTCGGGCCGTGGGGGGCCCAGTGAGCCTGCAAATCCTGAGGGGACCCCGCTTGGTACTTCCCTGGAGCTGGAGACAGCAGGGGACTAACCGTCCAGGGAGGCTCTTGCTCCCTGCCGAGGAGCATGGAGACCCCTCCCAGGCAGGCCAGGGAGCCCAGCCGTGCCCTGTCTCTGCCCATGCTGCAGCATGCATGAGAGGTGCTGGCAGACCAGACCCCAAACCCCCTCCCGGGCCGCCTGCCCCAGTCTCTGCCTGCTCCTCCCTTGGGCGTGAGCCACAGCGCCCCCACCCCTCACCTCCTGGTAGGCACCTGTCCCACCCCAAGCAGCAGAAGTGGCCCCAGGGTCAGCAGCCCCACCCCCATCCCCTATGGGCCCTCCCAGCACCCCGGCACCTGCTGGGCTCTGACCACAAGGACAGGGGCTGTAGGGACAGTGCCTCCCACCATAAGGATGAGGGGACTGGGAGTCCACGGTGGTGGGGGAGCTCCATTGCCTCTCTCCTCTCTGCCTCCCCACTCAGAAGCTCCCAGGAGGCCTTGGCGAAGTTTCCTGGGGCACCGTTTTCACCAAGTTTTTCCTCCAGTGTCCACGGTCATCCTTCTGTGTCCACCGTGTGCTCGTGGGCTCCACAAAGATGGCCTAACAGTGCGAGGAGCCAGGGATGGGGCCAGGTTCTGGTCAGTGCCCAGGCAGTGAGGTGAGGGCAGGTGCCGAGGGGCCGGGCAGCCGTGCCTCTGTCCTTGTCCTCCCCACCCCGGTGCCCTGCCCTGTCCATCACTGGGAGGCCATCAGAGCTTGGCTGCTGGGGTGCAGACACCCGACCTGCCTGGCCCCTCCCACCCCAGGGGGCAAGTACCCTTGGCTCATCTGGCAGGGGAGGCACTGGGCTACCACCGAGTGTCAGGTTGAAGCCCTCACCCCCCAGGGGGTGGGACTCACGGGGGAGAGGACATGGCTGTACCCTCCTCAGAGTCCGCTGGAGCCTTGGCCTTGAACCCCAGCCTCCAGACTGAAAAAAACTCCTGTGCATTTGCAGATATAAAACTTAGTTTTGCGGCACCTCGGTGGAGGATGGCCAGATCCCCGAGTTCATCTTCTACACCTAGCAGGGCCCGCGAAGTGGGGAGGCAGCCTCGGTCCCCAGAGCCCCCTGGGCCCCAAGGTCATCTGCACCTAGCACAGTGCCTCCAAGCTCCCTGGGCCCCAAGGTTATCTACATCTAGCGGTGCCGGCTGCGGGGACCCCGCCCGGGGTGGGCAGGTGGGCCTCGGCCCCCCGAGCCCTGAGGTCTTCTACACCTAGCGTGGGGCCCCTCCAGGAGGGCACCCTTGGTCACCCAGAGCCCCCAGGCGGAGGCTGGCCATGGCCACGTAGCCCATGCCCAGGGTGGCACCTTCGACCCCAGGGCCAGGTGCAGGCCGAGGCTGCGGCCAGACCAAGAGCGGTGCCCACCTGTACATAGCCGAGCCCCCGCCCCCACCTCGCCCCATGACCCCTGCCACGGGAGGCTGCTCACGTGCCCCTGGATGATTTTTTTTTAATAAAGGAAGAAACGCAAAAAAAAAAAAAAAACACCTTAGTTTTGTTCATTTAGTTTCTGTTTAAGCACCTTCTATAATGTAACAGTGCCACTTAAGAAAGTAAAACCCTACAGGTGTCCCTCACGTCTTTCAGAACACAACAGAAACACCTTAAGTTAGGCCCTCTTGGTACTTCATGACCAGATTCCTGCATAATTTTCACACATTCAGATACAAAGCATACTTGAAAGCCAGCTTCAGACACCATCCGCCACAACTAGAACATTTTTCCAAGTCCATGATTATACTTGCTCATTTCTCTCCCAGATTGACTTATACCAGAATTCTTGTCATGGCTCTATAATGAGTATACTCTTCATTTCTCATCCTTTTATTATTTTTTTACAGTCTATTTTAGAATCCGTTCTTTGGATTATTACCCTCCCTCCTCTGCTTGACCTTGAGTGTGTGACTTGTGGTTTTCTCTTGTTTCCAGCATTTCCAACAATCCTATCCACAGTGAAAGCCTGGTGACTACTTCATTCCCACCCTTGCCTTCCTGCAAACACAGTGGAATCAGGTGCTTGTCAATCATGAGATGTAAACAGTGAGTACTGGGGCCACATTGTGGCATAGTGGGTAAGCCTGCCACCTGCAATGCTGGCATTCCATGTTAAGTGCCAGTTTGTTTATGGCTGCCTCTCTTTCAGTCCAGCTCCTGATAATGGGAAGAGCAGCAGAAGATGCCCAAGTGTTTGGGCCCTGTCCCTCAGGTGGGAGACCTGGATGAGCCCCCAGCTTTCCCCTGGCCCAGCCTTCATGGTTGCAGCCATCTGAGGAGTGAACACATGGATGGAAGATCTCTGTTTCTCCTTCTTTCTCTGTAACTCTGACTTTCAAAATGAATAAAACTTTTTAAAAAGTGAGTTATCTGGAATCTCTTAATGATGGGTACAATCGCCCCATGCAATATGTAGGCTGGACTTGGTGAAGGCAATGGATATTTGGGTGCTTTGCCCAGGTTGCCTTTTCTGGAGAGAGCTGGAGATACGTAGAACAAGACTTCACAACAGCCCCTTGTACTACTCACCTTCCTGCTGACCACCTCTCTGCTGTTTGTATTTTTTATCACAAAATAATTGAGGCTACAATTTAGAAATGATAATATAGATCATCTCCTGAGACCATACATGGATTCTTTTTTTTTCTTTTTGAGGATATCTAGGGCTTTATTTTGGAATGCAGAGGCCATACAGCAGATGGAAGATCTCTCTCTCTCTCTCCCTCTCATTGTAAGTGTACCTCTCAAATAAATAAAATCTTGAATCAGGGGGAGAGGGAAGGAGAGGAAGAGGAGGAGGGAGAGGGGGAGGAGGAGAAGAAGAAGGAAGAAAAGACTAAAACATGCCTTCCCTGTCCCGGAGCTGGCATGGGTTGCCACTTGCACCATGGGCACCAGTTTGAGTCCCGGCTGCTCCACTTCCCATGCAGATGGCTGGGAAAGCAGTGGAAGATGGCCTGAGTGTTGGGGCCCTGCACACACATGGGAGACCCGGAAGAAGCTCCTGGCTTTGGCCTGGCTCAGCCCTGTCCAATGGGGCCACTTGGGGAGTGAACCAGTGGATGGAAGACCTGTGTGTGTGTCACTCTGTCTTTCAAACAAATGACCCAAGACAGCTTCAAAAGCAAATGAGGTCTCAGCTCTGGGTTAACACAGGGACCAGGATCTGCCCACTCTCCAGGAAAAGTCCTCTTCTGCACAGGGAATGCTGGGAGCTCTCTTTCCTTACTCAAAGCTCTGCTCAAATAACACCCATCCCAGCCTTACACTAGCTGTGCCCCCCTTCAGGGGCAGCCAAGATGGGCCCGAGTTGTGGGGGCAGGTCAGCTACGTGTGGGCTGCCTCAGGGCCTTTGCACAAGCCACTCTCCACCTGACTGCTCTTCCCACTCATCTTCCATCTTGTCGCTACTCAAGTGTCGCCTCCTGCACAGATCTTCCTCAGACACTTTATCCACATCACCGGGAGGTAGGTCCTGTGTCTGACCATTGTCTAGGCAGTTACACAGCCTCGCCTTACAGTGGCTGTCTCTGCCCACATACCATGAGCACCGAGGAGCTGGCAGACACGTCTGCCCCATCCCCCTGATTTTTTGCTTGGCAATTTTGCAAGATGATTGCATTTTTCCTGAGAAACCCCAAAGGAAGATTAGTTCACATAGTCAGATAAAGCTGAATAGAAATAACACAAGACAGAGAAATGCAAGGAGGGTAGGGTTCGGAAGCTTGCAAAGTCTTTGAGATATCAAGATTTATTTATTTATTTGAAAGGCAGAGTTAGAGAGGGGGAGATCTTCCATCTGCTGGTTCACTCCTCAAATGGCTGCAATGGCCAGGGCTCAGGCAAGCTGAAGCCTGGAGCCTAGAATGCCATCTGGGTCTCCCATGTAGGTGGCAGGGCCAAAGGACATTGGCCACTCTCTGCTACTTTTCCAGGCACAAGACTCAAACAGGCTCATGTGGATTCTGGCATCAGAGGTGGTGGCTTAACCAGCTCTCTTGGGGTTTGTTTCCTATTTTTTGAGAGATTCTCTAAAATAAGTTAACTTTGATTTTCATTTGTCAGAAATTTCTCAGTAAGTAAAACAAACTGCTGGTAGTTGTCATGAAAAGTGCAAAGAGTTAGCTATTTCTTAAAGGAGAAGAGACTTTCACACAGATAAACCAACAGGTCACTCTGGTTAGTCAACAGTTTGTGTTTGTGCACGGTGCCTTAGGGTCTCCAACTAGAGGCGAAGTAGAGACTTTACAAACACCAGTGCAACAATCGGTTGAGCTGGAAAACAGGCTGAACTAAGTGTCATGCTTTCAGAAAGTGACCAGCCAGGATTTCCCACACAAAAGTTCTGTATGGTTCTAAAACAAAGTTCCACCAATTGGTTTGACACACATTTGTCACTGGTCTAGTGATGCTCAATTCATTAGCCCTCAGACTTGGCTTCGCATGGCTTGGATGCCCATCTAACCTATGCCTTCTAGAATGACTCCCTTTACAATCATCAGACAAAAACCTATCACGTAAAGACTTTGTATACATAGACAAACAACTGCATCTTAGACTTCTAGTCCCTAGAACCATGAGCTTAATAAACTTCTTTCCTTTATTTTTTCAGACTTTATTTCTTTACTTGAAAGTTAGTTACAGAGAGGCAGAGGCAGAGAGAGAGAGAGAGAGAGAGAGAGAGAGAGAGAGGTCTTCAATCCGCTGGTTCACTCCCTAGATGGCCCCAATAGCCAGAGCTGTGCTGAACCGAAGCCAGGAGCCAGGAGCTTCTTCCGGGTCTTCCATGTGGGTGCAGGGGCCCAAGGACTTGGGCCATCTTCTGCTGCTTTCCTAGGCCATAGTAGAGACCTGAATCAGAAGTGGAGCAGCTGAGACTTGAACTGGTGCCCATATGAGAAGCCGGCACTGCAAGCGGCTGCCTTACCTGCTCTGCCACAGCACCGGCCCCAACTTCTTCCCTTTATGATTATCTAGTCTCAAGTGTTCTGTCTTGGTGACATAATAAGGACCAAGACAGTCACAAACTCTGAGATAGTAAAATACACTGAGCATCAAGAGCCCAGTGGAATTAGTCAAAGTCAAATTACCAGTATCTCTACCTGACTGCAGATCCATTGGGCACCTGGAGTTTAGGGCCCAGTCAATGCACCTGTGTTCCAAGCAGTCTATGGTGAGTCATTGAATGGTCTCAGTAGAATCTCCAGAATGACCACTGTTGAGGATCTGAGATAAAAAGACACAGCTGTGGTTAAGCCTTAGCGTTACAAGAGGAAACTCTGCTTGCAGATACAGTCCCTCAGAGCATAGCAGAATGCTGATCGTCCATGACTGCTTGGGGCAGCGTGGCGCTCAGGGACTAAAGGATGTTCAGAGGGGGAGTGAGCTTGCATCACCGTGAAGTGTGGCTCCACGGGTGAGAGTGCTGCTGGCTATTGGTGCTCAGAGGTACAGTTCAGTGGTGAGTCTGCCCTGATGGGCTGACTTTCACAAGTGAGTGCTGACACCAACAATTTAGTTTGGCAAATGTGTATTCATAGAACTGCATTGTCCTCGATCATTTAGAGAGGTTTAAACAATGAACACGGATCTTTATTGCCACAGCTACAGAACAACCAGACTTTCCTAAGTTTGCAGGAACGTTTTTATTCTCACCCTTGCATAGTGGAACCAATGTGTCTAGTTTGAATATCCTGATTATTCCATCAGATTCTTGTGACCCATCATGCATTTTAACAACACATTGCTTTAGCCTGAAAAATCTCCTGAAACCACACTTCCCAAGTACAAGCTGTTTTTTTAAGACTTTTTTATTTGTTTCTAAGGCAGAATTAGAAAGAGAGAGGGAGAGATAGAGATACAGAGCTCTTCCACCCAATGGTTCACTCCCCAGATGGCTGCAGTGGCCAGGGCTGGGCCAGGCTGAAGCCAAAGCTAAGAGCCAGGAACTCATCCAGGTCTCCCACATGGGTAGCAGGGGCCCAAATACTTGGGTCAGTGCTGCTGCTTACCTGGGCCCAGTGGCAGGGAAGTAGAGCAGAAGTGTAGCAGTGAGAACTTGAACCAGGGCTCCAATATGGGATGCCAGTATTGAGGATTAACCTGCTGTGCCACAGTGCCAGCCCTGCAGATGTGAGTCTTTGTCCCTTCATTCAAATAGCTACTATTGATGGAAATCCATTGGTTATCTGAGATAGTAATAGGAGAGTGAAGCAGAATGGTTAGAGAGAATGTAAGAACACACTAGGTCTGTGATTAATCAGTAAATAATTATTCAGTATGCAGACGTTTTGAAAGAATGAGCTCTAATGCAACTACCTGTCCCCAAAGAACTCATTTATTGGGGAAAGGTGAGGTTAAATGGCACAACAGCTGGGATGCCACTTGGGACACAGGCATCCAATATAGGAATGCCTGATTCATTCGGGTCCTGGATCGTTTGTTTCCAATCCAGCTTCCTGATAAGGTGCATGCTGGGAGGCATCAGGTGATGGCTGTAGTACTCGGGCCCCTGCCACCCATGTGGGGAACTTGGATTGAGTTCTAAACTCCTGGCTTCGGCCTGACCCAGCCCTGGCTGTCATGAGCATATGGGGAGTGAACCAGCAGCACTCTGCTTCTCTCTGTATATTCATCTCTCTCTCTCAAATAAAATGAAAATAAACAAATATTTTAGAAAATGTTTATATATGAATCTGAAATTGTGAGGTATGTGTTTTAAATGCACTTCAGAAATTATTAGGAAAAATCTAGTTTGATTTGAATATTCACTTTTTTGAAAAAAATCACTCTCCTTTTTTTGTGAGTCTACCAATGAGCTTGTTGAGTACTTGTAGTAATGAACATGATCAAGTGCTTCATTGCAATCATCAGTTAGTAGAGAGCAAAGAGCTAAGTGGTCCATAAGTCGGAGAGGCACAGAATGAGCAAATACATCAACATCTGAAGACATTAGAGACTCAAAACTAACAATCAAAATGCTCTTGACAGTTGGAGTCTCTATCATCCAGAGGTAGCCCTGTAAATTAGCCACATTCTGTCTTCTGCCAAGGAACTTGATGTTGAATGCAGCATCAAAAGACGGCCCAGTAAAATGGTCTGTATTCACATTAGGGTAAAATACATGCATTTCTGAAAAACACAGAATTGGATGATTAAACTACAAAAATTTCTGACTCAAAGCAAACCCCAAGTGTTATCAGTATCATCATCAGTGTGAGCAGTAGCCCCTCGTGACCAGTGTCCCCGGAATGATTCTGGGTCCCCAGTGTCACCATCCCCGGCATGAGCAGTGAGACCAGTGTCCCAGGATGACCCATGTCACCATGCCCAGTATGAGCAGCCTCTCCGGGGTGACCATCTCTAGCATCCCAGGTCACCAGTGTGTCCAGCATCACGAGGAAGGTGAGTCTGCAGAGGGGAGAAGAATTCAGTCAGAATTATTGTTCTAAGTCATCTTTGGACAACGGGGAAAACTGCCCTCCCTGGTGTTCTTTTGAGGCTTTAAGGAAACTGGTGGCTGTCTTCATCTGTTTTCTGTTACTGTAACCCAATACCAGAGACTGGATAATTTATTAAGAAAAGAAATCCATTTCTTGGAGACTAGGAAGCCCAAAGTTGGGGGCTGCATCTGATGGGAGCTTTCTGGTTGGAAAGGAACTCTCTGCAGAGTCCTGAAGTTGTGCAGGGCAGCTCATGTTGAGACAGAGAAAGTGTATGAGCTTTGGTCTCTCCTTCTTTTCTTATAAAGGCACTAATGCAAACCCAGGAACCCCACTCCCATACCTCATCTAATCCTAATGACCTTCCAAAGACCCTCACCTCAAATACCATATAACATTGAGGACCACAGCACTGGCAGGGGTGGCGGTGGCGGCGGGCACTGCCTGCGAGAAGAAGCCACCAGATGCCAGGAGGGGCCGGTGCCCACAGGCTCCCCCACCCATGCAGCGCGGACAAGGAGCTGGAGATGCTGTGCTAGTGCCTGGGGGCGGCTGTGCCCGCGCAGCTCCGCAAGGTGGCCTCGGCACTGGTGCTCGGCCTCCGGGCGCTGGCCGTCCATGTCTATATGCTGGTGTCCACCCCGGCCCGGGAGGACGACTCGTGCACCGACACGCCAGTCAACTTCTGCTGTGCAGCGTCCCTCAGTGAGGAGACCCTGCAAAGGCCCCCCAGGGAGCAGTCTGAGGCCAGCTGGACAGGCAGGAACCCCCCGGCCTCGCGGCCCCCTCCAGCCAGGTCTCAGGGTACCGGCTCAAGGCTGGGTGTACCAGCTGGAGCCCGGAGCAGGCCCGGGGCACAGGCAGGAGCCGAGCTGGGCTGGAGCTGCCCCTGGGCAGGCCCCCAAGGGCCCAAAGGACTGGGCTGGAGGGGAAGGAGGGAGGCAGTCCCTGTGCCTCAGGACACCCACTGAGGAGGGCGAGGAGGGCGTGTACTGCTTCTAGGACTCTGAAGAGGCACCCTGCTTGGCCTGGCCGCTCCCACGGTGTGGCCATCCATCATCCCACAGGCCCTGAAGCAGGGCGGGAAGGAGGCCCCGGCCCCAGCCAAGGAGCCCCCTGGGCCCAGCCCCGGCTGATCCCCGAGGATATCCCACCTTGCTACTCCCTGAGCTCCTCTGCCAGCTCGCTTAGTGTGCCTGAGCCCTATCAGGAGCCAGCCAGAAACCTGAGAGGCCCGGAGCCCACAGTCCCCCAGGCCCCGTGCCGGGGAAGTGGACATGACAGCTCCCCCAGCCCGCGGTCCAAGGAGGAGCTCCTGCACCACTGCATAGGCTCAGCCACAACTAGGCGCCACCCCAGGCCTCTGGCCCCCTGTGCCCTCTGCCTGCAGAATGGGCAGCCGGCAGAGGCACCCGGGGACTGCAGAAGGAGGCTGCCGGCTCAGACAGGGCCTTTGACCTAGAAAGCATCCAGTGGTGGGCCATCCAGGAGGGCACCAACTCCATGGTCACATGGCTGCACCAGGTGGCTGCAGTGGCCCCCCGCGAGGCCTCTTCCCACTCCGACTCCCTCCTGTCCCTGGGGTCTGCACTGGAGGATTAATTTTCAACATGAGTTTGGAGGCAACACACACACAGAGACAAGTACAATAGCTATAAACAACAGTAAAACTATCATACTTTTTTTTTCAGGGATAATAAATCTATTTTAATAACGTTACTTTTTTTTTTTTTTGACAGGCAGAGTGGACAGTGAGAGAGACAGAGAGAAAGGTCTTCCTTTGCTGTTGGTTCACAATCCAATGGCCGCTGCGGCCGGCGCACCGCGCAATCTGATGGCAGGAGCCAGGTACTTATCCTGGTCTCCCATGGGGTGCAGGGCCCAAGGACTTGGGCCATCCTCCACTGCACTCCCTGCCCACAGCAGAGAGCTGGCCTGGAAGAGGGGCAACCCGGACAGAATCCGGAGCCCCGACTGGACTAGAAACTGGTGTGCCAGCACCGCAAGGTGGAGGATTAGCCTAGTGAGCCACGGTGCTGGCCAATAACATTACATTTTACAGTGGTTTTTGTCCATGAATTTAAAGATAACTCTCAACCCCCGGCTCTCTTACAAACGGGATTGCCCTGCTCTCACCAGGGAGTGAGAAAGCTGTGCCTCCCACTTGGAGAAGGGGACTCCACACCGTGTCGGGGGAAAAGACCTACGCATTCAAACTCCTGGTTGCACACCTGTACATTGGTTTCAGTTGAATGGCTCAAATTATACAAATATAGATTTCATATATACAAATATTCTATCATGTATAGGTATAGTATATCTATTGTAAAAGGATAAAGTGTTTAAACTTTTGACTGTGCATGCACGACCCAAATCTGGTTCTCACTCCTTAATCCCAAAGTGTGAACGGGTCCCCCTCTAACCCGCTGTGCCACCTTCACCCCAACCCTGCCCTTCTGTGCATGCTCTGTCGCCCCCATGCTGCAGCTCCTGGGCTCCTCTCCTTAGTGTGACGGCACCAGCTCCAGAGCCTCTGAGCCCAAGACAGTGCGGGATGACCTGCAGCCACCTTAACCTCACTTCCTTAACTGCACTTTAACCCTCAGAGACTTCTGCCTGCAACAAAGTTATACACTACAAGCCCGCACGCAGGAGGCAAGGCCTCCTCTCTCTAAGAGAAAAGACAGCATGATTCTAGCTCCTGGAGTCTGGTAAGTTTCAAGTCAGTTTCTCTGCACAGCACCGGAAACGCCGTGGTCCAGGCCTGTGCTGTGTCCTGGTGGGCTAACCCTCTGGCTGCAGGGCCGGCTTCCCCCATGGGCGCTGGTTCCTGTCCGGCTGCCCCTCTTCCCTTCTGGCTCTCTCCTAATGGGCTGGGGAAGCCATGCAAGATGGCCCGAGGGCTTGGGCCCTGCTCCTGCCTGGGAGACCCCTTGTAGTGGCCATCTGGAGAGCAAACCAGAGCATGGAAGACCTTTCTCTCTGCCTCTCCCCTCTCTGTAATTCTCTCTCTCCCATGAATAAACACAACAGTAAGAGTGAAAGGCCTGGAGTTACAAACAGCAGGAGGCTGTGGTCCCGGAGAGCGCCCCTGCCGCCCGGGCTCCGCAGCCCCGCGGCCTCCTCCAGGGGGCCCGGCCCTTCCCGCCCTCCCGGGAGCTGTGGGCACGGCTCCCGCATCCTCCTCCCGAGGAGCGGCGTCCTGAGTCTGGGGCCGGCGCCCGTCCTCCTGGAACCCTGTCCCTCGGCGCGGGGTCCGCCCCGCGTCCGCGTTTCCCTTTCTTCTCCTCTGACTCCGATTCCGGAAGGCGGCCCTCAAGTGACCCCGCACCGCTGTCCCCGTTCCGGAGCCCTGGCGCGGGGTCCTCCATTGTCCACAGCTCTGTTTTCTGAAGCGGGTGCGCATCCGGGTTCCCCAGGGGGGCGGCAGCCCCCAGGGCCCTCGGCGGCCTGCAGGCCGGGCTGGGGGTCATCGATGGCGCCCTCGGGGCGCAGGGGCCTGGGCTGTGTGAGGGGCTGAGGGCAAAGGGCGGGTGGGCGGGGCTTGCAGAGGGCGGGAAAGCGCCGGGCAGCGCGGCGGTGGGCGTGGCCTGTGGGAGCCCAAGGTCTGGTGCGGGGTTGTCCCGCGTGTCCGTGTCCACGCCCTTCCCAGCTGTGTGGGAGCTGACGGAGGAGCGGGTGCGTGGTGCTGTGGCCTGTGGGGTTTCCCCTCTGTGGATTTAATGATCGCTCTGCCACCTCGAGCTCCGGCTTCCATTCTCTCTGGGGATCCCGACCCTTCCTCCCTTGCCAGTGGACCACTCTTCCCGGGGTCTCTCTGGCCCGGATCCTGAGGGAGCAGCAGAGTCCGGAGGAGAACCCAGCGTTGCCCTGGAGGAGCTCTTTGTGTCCCCTCTGCCCTGGCCCCTCGCTGAGCTGCTGTTGCTGTCAGGCTGTGGTGCCCTGAACTCCAGCGTGTGTGTGTGTGTGTGCGCGCATGTGTGTCCATGCACGTTCCTCACGGAAATGTATTGATAAAGAAGTGATTAGTCCCTGACCCCAGTCACCAGTACCATAAACCACAGCATGGGTCCCGTTATTTCCCTGTTACATGCGTTGACTGGGGAGTTGGGATCACACGTGGGGACTTAACCCACTGCACCGCCCTGCCTGCTGGCTCGGTAATCAATGTTGTTAAAGACGCAGGTACAGAACACAGTGCAGAGGCAGGGTGGAGCCATGAATGAGGAACCTGCTGGAGGCTGTATTTAAAAGCCTGCTATGGCCGGTGCCGCAGCTCACTAGGCTAATCCTCCACTTGCGGCGCCAGCATCCCGGGTTCTAGGCCGGGTCGGGGGGCCGGATTCTGTCCCGGTTGCTCCTCTTCCAGTCCAGCTCTCTGCTGTGCCCGGGAGGGCAGTGGAGGGTGGCCCAAGTGCTTGGGCCCTGCACCCCATAGGAGACCAGGAGGAAGCACCTGGCTCCTGGTATCAGGTCAGCACGGTGCACCGGCCACAGCGGCCATTACGGGGTGATCCAACGGAAAAGGAAGACCTATCTCTGTCTCACTCACTCCCTCACTGTCCACTCTGCCTGTCAAAAAAATTATAATAAATAAATAAAGAATCAAAGTTCTCTAAAAAAAGAGCCTGCTACATGTTCTCAGGGCATTTCCTGGGGACCCGATGTGCAGGGTGCAGACGTCCCTGTGAGGTCCAGGGTGCAAACCCGCCCTTTGGGAGCCACCTCTGCCAGCTCATCTCATCTGCTGCTGTACGGGAGCCCTCTCAGAAGTTGGAGGAGTGACCCCAAGTGCCCCACGGGGAAGCTCAGCTTCCCTGAGTTTCATGGAGGTTGCTAGGGCTGGGTGCTTTGAAAATGCAACATAGTGTGCTTTTCCTGTTGTTTTCCTGTGGCCTCCAGGACTGGGTTAGACCTGGGGCCTGGAGAGGGATGGGGAGGGGAAACCCAGCTGACAGCAGGCATGGAGTCCCTGTGTCTCTGTGGCTGTCCTGGAGTGCAGAGGGGGAGGAGGGGCATGCTCATCAGGAGAATCCTGGAGGCCCGGGAAGAGTCCTCAGCACACAGCTGCCTCAGAGAGAACCACTGGCCTCTTCCCTCTCTTTCTTGCTAGGCAGGGAGCAGAATTGGAGTCTGGCTGAGCTTGTCTGAAATCCACTGTGTGAAGGCGACAGTCATTGTCCAGAGGATCTTCAGGGACTCAGTGCACCAGGCACTGGAGACAGGAGGAAGGCACGAGTGCACTCACACAGACCAGCAGGCACTGCAGCCCCCAATTGGAGGACACTTGAGCCCACCCTGAGTGACAGACCCTGAGCTGCACAGGTGACACCACTGGTCCTAGGAACTAGACACTGCCCGTGGACAGGATTCTGCTGTCCCTGGACACTGTGAGGCTCTTGAGATGGGCTGTAATTATGTTACAGGAGCCAGCATGAATTTTCCCAGTGCCTGCTCCTTGGGTCTCTCCTTTCACATCAAGAGCTGGTGTCACTGTTTCAGAATGGCCAGTCCATGGAGATCTTCCTACATGGTGGAGCCAGGGAAAGTGAGAAAGCAGGTGTGGGGCCCTCAGTGTTCAGAACGTAGGACATTCATCACACATGGGAAGGGGTTTGGCAACAGCATGTCCTTGGTTGGACAAAACAGCCTGAGGTGGCCAACTCTGCAGGAGGCCTCCTGCAGACAAGTAGAAATACAACCCCAAAGGTGCCCACCCATGTCTGTGAACAACCCGTCCCCAGAATATCAAGTACTTGGGTTCCTGCCACCCACACAGAGAGACCTGGATTGAATTCCCTGCTCCTGACTTTGGCCCCAGTCCAGCCAGGCAGTTGCACACATTCGAGGACTGAAACAGAGGGTGGCAGTACTCTCTGTGTCTCTCCCTCTCAAACAACTAGTTTCTGTGATGGAGCAGTGGTTTACTAGCCCAAGCATTCGCCTGGAATGGCAGCATCCTATATGGACACCTGTTCGAGTCCTGGTTGCTCCTCCTTTGATCCAGCTCTCTGCTATGGCCTGGGAAGGCAGTAGAAGATGGTCCAGTTCCTTGGGCTCCTGCACTCATGTGGGAGACACAGGAAAAACTACTGGTTTATGGCTTCAGATTGGCCCAGCTCTGGCCATGGTTTCCAATTGGGAAGTGAACCAGTGAATGGAAGGTCTTCTCTCTGTCTGCCTCTCCATGATAATTCTCTTTGGTTCAAACTCTGCCACCTGGGCCCAGGAGGGTGGCAGCATTATCCCAAACATTTCCGGAGCCTCTACTGCTGGTCAGTGCAGTGTCCCATGGCTTCTGTCTTGCCTGTCAGCCTGGGTAACAGGTGCAGGAGCCCTGATTATCTTGGAATCCCCTTCAGGGTCACCTTCATTCTTCTTGACAAAAACTGCATGTTGTCAACTGACGCACTGCATTACCCCATCCTCTCCATCCAGGAAGGCCGTCAGCCCACTTTCATTTCAACACCATCCGCTCACCCTTGGTGAAACCTGCAGATTCTGTCCATGTCATACAAGCATCTTTTTCAAGGCACAGTCTAGCCACACCCTGGTGTTCTCTTCCTGAACACATTTCATTTGTTGTAATATGGATAGACTCAACTTTCCAAATCTTCAAATTCTAGTTTCTTTTTGTTCAGAATTCCCAGAAATTAAATTCTCTTTTTGGACGTTACTATAAAGAGTCAGATGGCCATTGGCCAGTGCTGTGACATAGAAGCCTAAGTCCCCACCTGCAGTGTCAGCATCACGTATGGGCACCATTTCAAGTCCAAGCTGCTCCACTTCTTATCCAACTCCATGCTAAGGTGCCTGGAAATTAAACGGAAGTTGGACCACTTGCTTGGACCCCACACACATCTGGAAGGAGCTCCTGGCTCCTGGCTCCTGGCTTTGGCCTGACCCTGCCCTAGCTATTGGGGATTGACCCAGCAGCTGACAATCTCTCTCCCAGTATGTCTGTATCTCTCCCTTTCAAATAAATTCTTTTGAAACACTGCCAGAAGGCAAGTCCCTGAATCAGCGCTTTGCTGAGAATTCACCTCCATTTATTGTCCAGTTTCATTCCTGGCAAGTTATACCTTCTAGAAAAATGCCAGAAACCAAGTTCCCTGCCTCTTACAAACAAGGTTCACCTTGTTCCTGGTCTTCAATCACATCTATTCCTCATTTCCACTGCTGACCTCACCAGAATCCCCATTCCCATCCATAGCTCAGTGTGCATCTGAAAACGCCTCCAGTGGGGACCTGTTCCCCAGGGGCAAAGCTGCTTCCGTCCTTGCAGGATTCATTAGACCTGCACCTCAAGTCTCAGGACGCTAATCTGTGTCTGGTGAGACCCTGCAAGGACTTATGGAATATGGACAGTTGTCCATGAAGCTCTGTGTCAGATGGGGTCTGGGATCACTTGCAGGCACTAAAGTCACCATTGCTAAAGTGCTGTACATAAATGTGGTAGCATTTGCATTGGACCAAATATTCTCCCATATGTTTTCAGTTGTCCCTAGATATCTTATAATACCTAAAGACACTATGACATAAATGGTATACTGTGTGTAGAAGAATTCAAGGGGAAAAAGATGGTATATGGACAGTACAGATGCATTCTTTTTCAATTTTCAAAATCACTGCGAATGGAATCTGCACTTGTGGTCCCCTGGATCCCAAGGGCATCATGGGATAAGGCACTCTGTCATGTGGTCATGTAGGTAGGAAGTCCCAAGACCTGCTGGCAGATGGCTGGCCTTCCAGGAGAGACACTTTGATTCTGGCCTGGAGTCCCAAGTGCAGGAATGGAAACATTCAAGGCAGCCAGGAGGTTTTTCCTGAATTTGCAGGCATTAGGGGAGTGAACCAGTAGATGGAAGGTATTTCTCTCTCTCTCTCCACCCCAGCACCACCACCTCCCTCTCCCTTTGCTCCCACTGTTCATCCTCTGCCTCTTCACTGTAATGCTGCTTTTCAATAAACTTGTTTTTTTTTTTTTCTAAAGAAGGCAGGTGCTGACATCGTGGGACCCTGGGTAAAGCCATCAGTATGACAGCGGCATCCATGTCAGAGTGCCTGGTTCAAGACCCAGCTGCTTCTAAGCCATATTTCCTGTAGTAATGGGAGGCACAGATGGCTTAAGCTGTTGGATTCCTTACTTCAGCCTGGTTTAGCCATGGCTACCACAGGCATTTGAGACATGAATCAGACGGAACATCTCTGTGTGTTTGTGTTTCATTCTATGTAGCTCTCCCTCTCTCTTATGTTTGCCTTGCAGATAAATAAACCAATCGCTTTAAAAATTGGTAAACTTGGTTCTGGCACTGTGGTACAGTGGGCAACGCCTCCACCTACAGTGCCTGCTTCCCATGTGGACTCTGGTTCAAGACCTGGCTGTTCCTCTTCTGATCCGGCTCTCTACTATAGCTTGTGAAAAGCAGTCTACTTCATATATAAATAAAGAGAGAGAGAGAGAGAGAGAGAGAGAGAGAGAGAGAGAGATACAAGGGTAAAACATCAGCACACCCAATATGAGATGTAATATATTATAACACTGCAATTAAAAAATCCAAGTGATAGAGAAAAAAATTCAATGGTATGGGCTAACAGGATATTTGCAATAACATTCCATGTTGGGGTGAAAATGCTTTTGAACTACAGAATGCCAAGATCCAGTCTTCAGGAAGAATTCTATTAGAAATCTAGTATTAAACTTGAGTATAATAACTGACACAGGCATGAATGGTTAACGCATGGTAAAACTGTTAAAGGAAGGCCATTTTCAAACAGGATATTTATACATCTTCCAAGCAGCACTCTCCAAAGATTTTTATTTCAACTCTGAAATTTTATTATCCAAAGTGTATGATTTTTATACAGAACAAAAGTAAAAGCAGGTCTCAAAATCAGCAAAGAGTTTGTAGAATTTCTGCAGAGATTTTCACCGAAGTTAGGGATGGTGGAAGTGGTATCCAAGGTAAAACCTAGATGACTGCTGATTTGTCTCTTGGCATAAATTACCTGGCAGTTTGTTCTGGAGGTACTGAATAACTTGTCATCATCAGTGGTCAGTTGTTTTAAACCAATTTGAGTTGTCAAACAAAGCAAAAAAACAATGTTTATTTTTTTGTTGTTGTTGCATTGTGGCATTTTACTGAAGCGGCATTTATTTTTTTTCTTCTTAGTAATTTCTTCTTGTTTTGAAATTTTTTCATTTCTTTTAAGCATTTTCTTATTTAGAAAAATAACTAACTGAAATGGCATTGTACGTTGTTTCCTTAGTATTGCTTTTTTTGTTTGAAGTTTTAAACTTTTGCAAAGTTGTTAAATTGTAATTATTTGGCATTTTCTCCGTTAAATGAAACAGTGAATAGGAATGACATTTTACACTTATTCTGAATAATTGTTTTTCTCTTTTGTCATTTGTAAAGTATAATCAGTTTTAAATTTAAAATTTTTTAGCATTTTTGTATTTACAAAAACACTGAACTGAAATGGAATTTTACTTTTTTTGCTGAGTTTAAATTTTTAAAAAAAATTAATTTTTATATATATCTTACTTTTTCCTATTTAAAAAGTTACTAAAATGAAGTGGCATTTTAATTTTCCTATTAGTATTTTCCTATTTTTTGTTTTTTACTGTTTTTAAAGTTTTTAACATTTTTAATTTTAATTTTTCAGTATTTTACTTTCAAAAACACTTAAATGACATTTTTCTAATTTTTTCTTTTTAAATTTTTAACAGTTTTTAAATTTTTATTTTTTTAAATCTTTTTCCTTTTTAAAAAACAATGCAGTACCATTTTTCTTTTCTATTTTCATTTAATTTTTTTTTTCTTTTTAATTTTTTTATTTTTTTTGGAATTTTTCTTTTTAAAAACACTTAACTAAAACAGGGAATACATATTGGGTTCTGAATCAAAATTTTTGAGATTCCAGTTACACTCCTGGACACTGGAGACACTTCTGGGCCTGGACAGCGATATCTTAATGAGAAGTTGTAGATTTTAGGAGCCCAAGATGTGCTGACAGGATGTCTAAGGCAGCTGTTACACTGAGAGGAGGCACACTCAGGTGGAAACATAATTCCCTCCCTAGGATCCCAATTTTCATGAAAGGAAAACAATTGTGTCATCACAGGTATGACAGACAGTGGAAGTAAGAATGGTAGCTGTGAGAAACAGGTCCACCACAGGGCAGCGGTGCCATTGGCTCGGTTTGTTCATTGACCAGGAACAACTACTAAGCAGTGGGCATCCAGAATCTGCGAGGACTTGGTTTTCCATGTCGGGGTGGGGACAGGCATATGGCCGCTCCTTGTCCTGCAGCTGCCTCAGGCCGGCAGGAACACGGCCTTGCTGTTTGCTGGGGCTCTGGATGCCTTGGCCCACATCCTGCATCAGGAGCCCCCAGTTCTCCTGCAACACTGAGTGGAGTTGGCAGGACCAGCAGCTGTAGGAGATGAGCGTCCCCATGACAAGGTCCTGCCCGCATCTGTGCTGCCTGACTCTGGACGTGGAGAGAGGAGTGTTCAGAGAGGTGTCTGGTTCCTTGATGCAGGCTCAGTCCACCTCACCCACCTGGCCCCTTCTGGCCACACTGCTGCATTCATCACCATGAACTTGCTGTTATCACGCCCATCGACAGCCACCTCCTGGGTTGATGACTGGACCTCCGCCAGGGCTGCTGCTCACTCCCTTTTTGCTCAGGTTCTGAGGGGTCACCCTCTCCACAGTTGTTAGGATACAGAGGAAGGAGCGCATCTTTAGGATGTACAGCTCAACAGACAGCTTTCACCAACTGACCGATGCCAGGGTCAGGGGACCTGATGGGCACACAAGATGTTCTCTGCCTCCTGCGGGGGTGTGGGAGGGAGCACACGGCACTCCCTGCATCAGGTGCTTGGCCAAAGAGTGAGGCTGAGTGTAAAATTGAGGAAAGCATCAGAGATCCTCAGGATGCAGACCCCGAGCCAGACACCTGGCCTGCGCCTTCACACAGTCAGCGTTCCCATCATGGAAGACAGCAGAAGGGGGAGATGGTTGGGGTTCAAAAGGAGGAAAGAGACCCTTCCTGTCCTTTTGAGCCCCAAAGTCTCCTCCTCCTGCTGTCCTCTATGCGGATGCTGGCTGTGTGAAGGAGAGGGCCAGCTGTCTGGGTCAGGGTCCACGTCCTGCAGAGTCCTATCCTCTCCTCTGCTCACATGCAGCCTTGTGTGCAGGGTGCTGTGTCTCTGACACTGCCCACACTGAGCTCGCCCCATCCAAAGGCAGTGTGTGCCCAGAGTCCTATGCTGTTTGCTTCCAGCTCCTCCTGACCTCAGATCTCTACAGGAGGCAGTTGGAGAGGAGCCAGGTTGTGTTCTCTCCAGAGCAGCTGTGCAGTCAGGCCTGGGTCTCCTTAGGTGTTTACTCGGATTGGAGTTGAAGACTGTGCCAGCTCTCAGGGAAGCAGGCTAGTGGATAAAAATAGCCGAGGACAGTTCATGGTGTTGAAATTGCGTTCTTGGTGTTCTGGTTGCTGTTGAAGTGGAGCTCCTGTGGTAGATGTTTGGAAGAGGTGGGGATGTTACAATCAGCAATACTGTTCTGTACTTCCAACTGTACTTGGGATCTGAAAGAGGGAGAGAAGAAAAATCAAAGGAGAGCTGGGTCAGGTCCAGGTGAGAGCTGAGCCTGTATCTGGGCCGCAGTGGGGCAGAGGCCAGGCAAACTCAGCTCCAGTGGGGAGACTGGCTGAAGGGGAGCCCTGGGCTGCTGAGAGGGAAGTGGCAGCCAAATGAGCAGAGTCCTGCCCTGAACTCCAGCCAAGCTCTGCAGTGCTGGGGAACCAGGGCCCTTGGCCTCTCCTAACCAGGAGTGGGTGATGTCACCCCAATTCCTCCTGCTCTCTGGTGCATTAGAAATGGATTAGTTTTCTGCAGTAAGCAAAGAGAGCCGGGAGTGTAACCACAGCACAACTCATGTCAATAGAACAGACACCAAGTTTCTCTGAAGATGATTCCACATCTAGTTACACCTAGGACCATTCTGCTGTGTGCCTAATAGCTCACTCACTCGACTCTGAAGGGAACATTAACTTTAAAACAGGCACTCTTTAGTCATCCTAGAGTTTCCCCATTTTTTTCAGTTCCCCTAAGAAATTTTCTTTTTGAGAATATCCTGTTTGTATACCGGTCAGAGGGAAGGACAAACATTGGAGAATGAGACCTAAGAATCCGCATTGGAAATTGGCCTAGGAACAAGATTAGATAAAATGTGATTGTTCAATGTATATTTCTCAACCCAATAGAGGGCTTGCAATCAAGTGAGTGGATGGTGAACAGCATGTTTTAGGGAGAGAAGTTCAACTGTAAACATTTTAACTTGATTATGAGGGGAGGTATTCTATTTTGTGGGTCAGGTTTCTACATGACAAGGATTTCTTACTGTATCTTCTATTTCCAATTATTGATCCAAACAGAGAGGTTACAGTTCTACCCTATCTGAACAAACAGAAATGAGCTATAATCTGTTCCCAGTGTAAGAAGGAACAAGTACATCTAAGACACACACACAGGATTACCTCTGTCTAGGCGTGAAGGCCCAGGAATCTGAAGGTCAGTGCCCACATGTTGATCTGTGGTTTTTCCTTCATCTCCTGGTCAGGGAATCTCCATGCGAGGTGGCACTCCATGGGCTGTGGTTTTCCCTTCATCTCCTGGCCAGGGAATCGGCACGCAATCTTCCTCTCTGTGGGCTGTGGTTTTCCCTTCATCTCCAGGCCAGGGAACCGGCAGGCCAGTTTGCATTTCCTGGGCTTCTGTTTTCCTTTGATAACATTTTCTTTTGGGGTACTTGGGACATCACTGGGGCTGATGCTATGACTCTCACTCTTGCTGGTGATGGGATCTTTGTGAGGACCTCCCTCCAGCTGGGAACGGGTCTTCCTCTCAGGGGCATCAACAAAACTCAGTTCTGAAATAGAACCACAGCCATCAGGATTGGTATTCATGCTCTCTCTCTGGCAGTCAGGCCTGCAGCAGAGGGACAACAAGTAAGGAAAGGGGCCCTGGACAGTCTTGTCTGAAGTGGGAGATGAAATCTGCACAGACACTAAAATGTTTTCATTTGGGTTGATTTTATACATACTCACTGATAATTTATCACTAGGCAAAAGTAATAAACATGGCTCAGATGATCACAATATTCAACAAAGTTGAACTAATAAAACACACAGCTCTTAAGCTTTTAAGGCACAGAAACCACACTGGATATCTGTTGAAGGTTTGGGGGGATGGAGCAGGATCATCTAACCTGGAGGGCATTGTAATGAGAGACAAGGACAGGGGACCACTAACAGCTGGAATGGACACATCTAGCACAAGAACACATGCATTTCATACATGCACATGCTTTGCTGAACAAACACCAAGCACATCGATTCATAGGATATATGCCTTCAGTGTCTGTCATATAGATAATAATATACATGATGTGGCCATCATTTTCTGGTCAGTTGAAGTGGGAACCTAGTTACAGGCACCTGAAGAATGGAGAGACAAGCTAAGGTGAAACACAAAAGTCAGGAAGAAATCCCAGGTGGGAGGTAAGGCATTGCTTTGGCCTAGCACACACATCTCCCTCCTGAGGCAGTGTTGTGCACTTGCCTGCTTCCTCATGACTTCCCAGCCCTGGCACTGGGTGTTTCTGAGACAAAGCCACACAAGCACTAGTCTGTGGCAAAGACAAGTTCAAGGCCTCACTGGGACCCTGAGTGCAAAAAGTCCGAGGGGAGAGACCAGGAACTCTCAGGCCATGGGGCACTCCTGAGCTGGAGTTCTATCTGAGAACCTCAATGAGGTGCTGACCCTGCTCAGGGACGAAGCACACCGATGCCTTCCTAGTGGGAGATGTTGTGCAGGGCCTTTAGAAGTTCTTGTTTGCAGACCAGAACTTTTCTACTGATATTTGAAATTCTCTCAACACAATTTGTTACAGAAGAAAAGTTTTAAGTGTGAGTACCCATAGCAGCCACCTCGCTGGCATGTCTGCTGAAAACAAGTGGACTGAGCCTACAGACAAGGGGTAGGCCAAGGAGTGGTCTCTGATTGCAATGCACACAAGGTGGGGTGACCTGGGAGAGTGACCTTGTTGAGCCTCAGGATCCTCTCCCCAAGGTGGGGACAGAATCTCCACCAGGAGAGGTCCAGTGAGGGTTGCATGGATCAGGATGGCACAGGGTCTAGCACAGCACAGATGCCCATGAGAGTGGCCTTCATAGCTGGGTGTGAATCGCTGTGACCTGGGATGACTCTGCACATCTCTGTACATCTGTACAGAGGAAAAGTGCATGGTCTCACCAAGAAAAGGTGCCTGCTGATCTATAGCACTGGGGGGACAACTGTCATTGCCAATTCTACTCCAGAACACTGAGAAACAGGGAAGGGCATCAGGATTTCGTGATTTTCCTACAGAATGATTTGATGAGTGAAGGTGCCTCAAACCCTAAAGATTCCTCCTGAGAGAAAGTGTAAAAGTTCATTGAAGCTCAGATTCAAGGAAATTGGACTTTTTCTCTGCCTCCCCCCATGAAGGCATACTCCAAGGCTCCTACTCAACAAGAGGCACTCTGCCTGTGATGACGTGAGGGACCCCTCAGCCTCACTCAGATACTGAATAGATTCCTGTCGTGGTGCAAGGTTATGGAAGCTTTGCATGAGAATAAAATGCTGAGTTTAGACACTGGATTAAAACTACAGACCTCATATGAGCACAAATCAGTGCTGTAAAGCAGAAGATGAAAACCACACCATGGACACAGGTGCGGGACTGGACTGCTGTGGTTAGCACCAAGCTGCTTCAGAGAAAACAGAGAATCTGCCAACCAAGGATACCTAGTATCAGATAACTAAGGAAACATCATACAGACTGCCAAAGCTTTAAGCCTGAGAAGTTTGGAGGATGCTGTTTACAATTGCAACTGTTGTTAAAATTAAGAACATCACAGTGACTTGTTAAAGAAGCCTCTCCAAGAGAGATGGTGGTGGCTCAGTGTTTGCCATCATGCCTTCCCATTCCCTCCTTCCCTATCTTGACGTCAAAAGCTGCACCTTGAAAGTGGGCCTGGTGACAGCCAAGGGATTCCCCTGTTGGATGACTATGAACAAACTCCACCCAAGAGCCACATCCAGACTGAGATAAGTCCCCAGGGCCTGAGTGCACAGTGGTCTGTCTCACTCAACACAGGTGTAGCAACCCAAGACTACAGAGGCCACCTGGGAGACCAGTGGAGTGTTCCCGTTCACAATGGAGCACTCACTGTCTACAACAAGAGCAGAGCAGACAGGCTGTTTCTCCAGTGAGGACCAGGTGCTCCTAGAATGGGACCAGTCAGAAGCTTCCGGAAGAAGTGCAGGAGTCAAACGCGTACCGTGAGAGTCTTGTGAGACATCTTGATCTTCAATCTCTGGAATCTCCCTGATGAGACTGGAGGGAGGGAAAGGTGGGTGAGAAACAGAAAGGGAACAGAAAGCCCCTTTACAAGCTGTTCCAAAGAGGAGGCTCCCAGAAGTGGCTGGGCTGAGCAAGGGGCCACCCACAACTTAGTTCCTATCTGGGAAAGACTGGCTACCAATTCCGTAGTAGTCCATGCTACACTGTTTGCTCTGCCTCCAAGTTACCTGGAAGTGTATGTGACAGTTTTCTCTGGTACCTCCACTTCGTGATATTGATTTTCTGCAAACAAATTCAGAGAGATTGAACAGGTTAAGCAGGTTTTAGGTCAGATATGGGTTACCGATGGCCACTACTATCAAGGGGACAGATTGTTCTCATGTGAGAACAGGAGACTGTGACAGAAGTCCTCCAGGAGGACTAAGTCGACTCAGGAGATGGGCTTGGTGAGCCATCCTGGGCAAGGGGTCAAATCTCCCTGCTCACAGTTGGATCACCATCTCAATAACCTCTGTCCAGAACCCTTAGAAACAGCCTGCAATGGTCCTCAGGGATTCTAAGCTCACAGCCCAAGAACTTCCTAGGAGGCAAACTGCAGTCATCTGGCTGCTCTCATTAAAGGACCCAGGTTGCTGACTGTGGAGAGGAGGTAGAACACTGGGAGAGAGCTATGCATGGAGTCTGATGCCCTGGAATTGAAACCTGTTTGATGCCACACAGAATCTTGGCTCTTCTAAGAGTTGCTCATGAATAATCTCCCTCTTGTCTATGGGAACAATACAAGCAATTCAAGAGCATGTATTTCTGGATGAACTCTTCCCTAGTCAATTCATCTTCCAATGGAAACGCCATTGAGAACATGAACGACAGAGATGCCTATATGGATGCTGTGGCCTGGATAAGCATGGATGTCAAAGGGCAGAGCTGAGGATTGGCATTGAAGAAAAAGTAAGCAAGTGGCGACAGTGATCCTCCAAGGTTCCCACCAGGAGGGAGCAAACACCACCGGGGCACATGCTGCTGAGCTTGCTGTGAAATGGTCACAGCTCTGTTCCATAACAAATAAACAATCATGAATTCTAACTCCTGCTTACAGCTCAATTCAGGATTTTGAGTCTATAGCCACAAGTCTGTAGGTCTGGCACGTAGCAATGACTTCACTCATCCTAGTGGGGATAGGAGTACAAGGACAGAGCAGTCACCAGGGACAGAGATAAAGGTTTACCAACTCTCAAAAGGGATCATTCTGTACATAAACTGCCCACCAATCTGCTCTGGCTTTCTGAGCATAAGCAGCTCCTGTATGCTTGCAGTCAGACATCCCAGGCACAACTGGAGCCTAGAAACGTTCATCCAGGGAACTCTGTTCTGTGAAACAGCAACCATTTTGGACAGAAATGGAGATGGGCATGCCTCACTGGGACACTGAGTGCAAAAAGTCCGAGGGGAGAGACCAGGAACTCTCAGGCCATGGGGCACTCCTGAGCTGGAGTTCTATCTGAGAACCTCAATGAGGTGCTGACCCTGCTCAGGGACGAAGCACACCGATGCCTTCCTAGTGGGAGATGTTGTGCAGGGCCTTTAGAAGTTCTTGTTTGCAGACCAGAACTTTTCTACTGATATTTGAAATTCTCTCAACACAATTTGTTACAGAAGAAAAGTTTTAAGTGTGAGTACCCATAGCAGCCACCTCGCTGGCATGTCTGCTGAAAACAAGTGGACTGAGCCTACAGACAAGGGGTAGGCCAAGGAGTGGTCTCTGATTGCAATGCACACAAGGTGGGGTGACCTGGGAGAGTGACCTTGTTGAGCCTCAGGATCCTCTCCCCAAGGTGGGGACAGAATCTCCACCAGGAGAGGTCCAGTGAGGGTTGCATGGATCAGGATGGCACAGGGTCTAGCACAGCACAGATGCCCATGAGAGTGGCCTTCATAGCTGGGTGTGAATCGCTGTGACCTGGGATGACTCTGCACATCTCTGTACATCTGTACAGAGGAAAAGCGCATGGTCTCACCAAGAAAAGGTGCCTGCTGATCTATAGCACTGGGGGGACAACTGTCATTGCCAATTCTACTGCAGAACATTGAGAAACACGGAAGGGCATCAGGATTTCGTGATTTTCCTACTGAATGATTTGATGAGTGATTCTTGCTGAGAGAAAGTGTAAAAGTTCATTGAAGCTCAGATTCAAGGAAATTGGACTTTTTCTCTGCCTCCCCCGCCATGAAGCAATACTTCAAGGCTCCTACTCAACAAGAGGCACTCTGCCTGTGATGACGTGAGGGACCCCTCAGCCTCACTCAGATACTGAATAGATTCCTGTCCTGGTGCAAGATTATGGAGGCTTTACAGGAGAAAAAAATGCCGAGTTTAGACACTGGATTAAAACTACAGACCTCATATGAGCACAAATCAGTGCTGTAAAGCAGAAGATGAAAACCACACCATGGAGACAGGTGCGGGACTGGACTGCTGTGGTTAGCACCAAGCTGCTTCAGAGAAAACAGAGAATCTGCCAACCAAGGATACCTAGTATCAGATAACTAAGGAAACATCATACAGACTGCCAAAGCTTTAAGCCTGAGAAGTTTGGAGGATGCTGTTTACAATTGCAACTGTTGTTAAAATTAAGAACATCACAGTGACTTGTTAAAGAAGCCTCTCCAAGAGAGATGGTGGTGGCTCAGTGTTTGCCATCATGCCTTCCCATTCCCTCCTTCCCTATCTTGACGTCAAAAGCTGCACCTTGAAAGTGGGCCTGGTGACAGCCAAGGGATTCCCCTGTTGGATGACTATGAACAAACTCCACCCAAGAGCCACATCCAGACTGAGATAAGTCCCCAGGGCCTGAGTGCACAGTGGTCTGTCTCACTCAACACAGGTGTAGCAACCCAAGACTACAGAGGCCACCTGGGAGACCAGTGGAGTGTTCCCGTTCACAATGGAGCACTCACTGTCTACAACAAGAGCAGAGCAGACAGGCTGTTTCTCCAGTGAGGACCAGGTGCTCCTAGAATGGGACCAGTCAGAAGCTTCCGGAAGAAGTGCAGGAGTCAAACGCGTACCGTGAGAGTCTTGTGAGACATCTTGATCTTCAATCTCTGGAATCTCCCTGATGAGACTGGAGGGAGGGAAAGGTGGGTGAGAAACAGAAAGGGAACAGAAAGCCCCTTTACAAGCTGTTCCAAAGAGGAGGCTCCCAGAAGTGGCTGGGCTGAGCAAGGGGCCACCCACAACTTAGTTCCTATCTGGGAAAGACTGGCTACCAATTCCGTAGTAGTCCATGCTACACTGTTTGCTCTGCCTCCAAGTTACCTGGAAGTGTATGTGACAGTTTTCTCTGGTACCTCCACTTCGTGATATTGATTTTCTGCAAACAAATTCAGAGAGATTGAACAGGTTAAGCAGGTTTTAGGTCAGATATGGGTTACCGATGGCCACTACTATCAAGGGGACAGATTGTTCTCATGTGAGAACAGGAGACTGTGACAGAAGTCCTCCAGGAGGACTAAGTCGACTCAGGAGATGGGCTTGGTGAGCCATCCTGGGCAAGGGGTCAAATCTCCCTGCTCACAGTTGGATCACCATCTCAATAACCTCTGTCCAGAACCCTTAGAAACAGCCTGCAATGGTCCTCAGGGATTCTAAGCTCACAGCCCAAGAACTTCCTAGGAGGCAAACTGCAGTCATCTGGCTGCTCTCATTAAAGGACCCAGGTTGCTGACTGTGGAGAGGAGGTAGAACACTGGGAGAGAGCTATGCATGGAGTCTGATGCCCTGGAATTGAAACCTGTTTGATGCCACACAGAATCTTGGCTCTTCTAAGAGTTGCTCATGAATAATCTCCCTCTTGTCTATGGGAACAATACAAGCAATTCAAGAGCATGTATTTCTGGATGAACTCTTCCCTAGTCAATTCATCTTCCAATGGAAACGCCATTGAGAACATGAACGACAGAGATGCCTATATGGATGCTGTGGCCTGGATAAGCATGGATGTCAAAGGGCAGAGCTGAGGATTGGCATTGAAGAAAAAGTAAGCAAGTGGCGACAGTGATCCTCCAAGGTTCCCACCAGGAGGGAGCAAACACCACCGGGGCACATGCTGCTGAGCTTGCTGTGAAATGGTCACAGCTCTGTTCCATAACAAATAAACAATCATGAATTCTAACTCCTGCTTACAGCTCAATTCAGGATTTTGAGTCTATAGCCACAAGTCTGTAGGTCTGGCACGTAGCAATGACTTCACTCATCCTAGTGGGGATAGGAGTACAAGGACAGAGCAGTCACCAGGGACAGAGATAAAGGTTTACCAACTCTCAAAAGGGATCATTCTGTACATAAACTGCCCACCAATCTGCTCTGGCTTTCTGAGCATAAGCAGCTCCTGTATGCTTGCAGTCAGACATCCCAGGCACAACTGGAGCCTAGAAACGTTCATCCAGGGAACTCTGTTCTGTGAAACAGCAACCATTTTGGACAGAAATGGAGATGGGCATGCCTCACTGGGACACTGAGTGCAAAAAGTCCGAGGGGAGAGACCAGGAACTCTCAGGCCATGGGGCACTCCTGAGCTGGAGTTCTATCTGAGAACCTCAATGAGGTGCTGACCCTGCTCAGGGACGAAGCACACCGATGCCTTCCTAGTGGGAGATGTTGTGCAGGGCCTTTAGAAGTTCTTGTTTGCAGACCAGAACTTTTCTACTGATATTTGAAATTCTCTCAACACAATTTGTTACAGAAGAAAAGTTTTAAGTGTGAGTACCCATAGCAGCCACCTCGCTGGCATGTCTGCTGAAAACAAGTGGACTGAGCCTACAGACAAGGGGTAGGCCAAGGAGTGGTCTCTGATTGCAATGCACACAAGGTGGGGTGACCTGGGAGAGTGACCTTGTTGAGCCTCAGGATCCTCTCCCCAAGGTGGGGACAGAATCTCCACCAGGAGAGGTCCAGTGAGGGTTGCATGGATCAGGATGGCACAGGGTCTAGCACAGCACAGATGCCCATGAGAGTGGCCTTCATAGCTGGGTGTGAATCGCTGTGTCCTGGGATGACTCTGCACATCTCTGTACATCTGTACAGAGGAAAAGCGCATGGTCTCACCAAGAAAAGGTGCCTGCTGATCTATAGCACTGGGGGGACAACTGTCATTGCCAATTCTACTGCAGAACATTGAGAAACACGGAAGGGCATCAGGATTTCGTGATTTTCCTACTGAATGATTTGATGAGTGATTCTTGCTGAGAGAAAGTGTAAAACCTCATTGAAGATCAGATTCAAGGAAATTGGACTTTTTCTCTGCCTCCCCCGCCATGAAGCAATACTTCAAGGCTCCTACTCAACAAGAGGCACTCTGCCTGTGATGACGTGAGGGACCCCTCAGCCTCACTCAGATACTGAATAGATTCCTGTCCTGGTGCAAGATTATGGAGGCTTTACAGGAGAAAAAAATGCCGAGTTTAGACACTGGATTAAAACTACAGACCTCATATGAGCACAAATCAGTGCTGTAAAGCAGAAGATGAAAACCACACCATGGAGACAGGTGCGGGACTGGACTGCTGTGGTTAGCACCAAGCTGCTTCAGAGAAAACAGAGTCTGCCAACCAAGGATACCTAGTGTCAGATAACTAAGGAAACATTGTACAGACTGCCAAAACTTTAAGCCTGAGAAGTTTGGAGGATGCTGTTTACAATTGCAACTGTTGTTAAAATTAAGAACATCACAGTGACTTCTTCAAGAAACCTCTCCAAGAGAAATGGTGGTGGCTCAGTGTTTGCCATCCTGCATTCCCATCCCCTCCTTCCCTGTCTTGACGTCAAAAGCTGCGCCTTGAAAGTGGGCCTGGTGACAGCCAAGGGATTCCCCTGTTGGATGACTATGAACAAACTCCACCCAAGAGCCACATCCAGACTGAGATAAGTCCCCAGGGCCTGAGTGCACAGTGGTCTGTCTCACTCAACACAGGTGTAGCAACCCAAGACTACAGAGGCCACCTGGGAGACCAGTGGAGTGTTCCCGTTCACAATGGAGCACTCACTGTCTACAACAAGAGCAGAGCAGACAGGCTGTTTCTCCAGTGAGGACCAGGTGCTCCTAGAATGGGACCAGTCAGAAGCTTCCGGAAGAAGTGCAGGAGTCAAACGCGTACCGTGAGAGTCTTGTGAGACATCTTGATCTTCAATCTCTGGAATCTCCCTGATGAGACTGGAGGGAGGGAAAGGTGGGTGAGAAACAGAAAGGGAACAGAAAGCCCCTTTACAAGCTGTTCCAAAGAGGAGGCTCCCAGAAGTGGCTGGGCTGAGCAAGGGGCCACCCACAACTTAGTTCCTATCTGGGAAAGACTGGCTACCAATTCCGTAGTAGTCCATGCTACACTGTTTGCTCTGCCTCCAAGTTACCTGGAAGTGTATGTGACAGTTTTCTCTGGTACCTCCACTTCGTGATATTGATTTTCTGCAAACAAATTCAGAGAGATTGAACAGGTTAAGCAGGTTTTAGGTCAGATATGGGTTACCGATGGCCACTACTATCAAGGGGACAGATTGTTCTCATGTGAGAACAGGAGACTGTGACAGAAGTCCTCCAGGAGGACTAAGTCGACTCAGGAGATGGGCTTGGTGAGCCATCCTGGGCAAGGGGTCAAATCTCCCTGCTCACAGTTGGATCACCATCTCAATAACCTCTGTCCAGAACCCTTAGAAACAGCCTGCAATGGTCCTCAGGGATTCTAAGCTCACAGCCCAAGAACTTCCTAGGAGGCAAACTGCAGTCATCTGGCTGCTCTCATTAAAGGACCCAGGTTGCTGACTGTGGAGAGGAGGTAGAACACTGGGAGAGAGCTATGCATGGAGTCTGATGCCCTGGAATTGAAACCTGTTTGATGCCACACAGAATCTTGGCTCTTCTAAGAGTTGCTCATGAATAATCTCCCTCTTGTCTATGGGAACAATACAAGCAATTCAAGAGCATGTATTTCTGGATGAACTCTTCCCTAGTCAATTCATCTTCCAATGGAAACGCCATTGAGAACATGAACGACAGAGATGCCTATATGGATGCTGTGGCCTGGATAAGCATGGATGTCAAAGGGCAGAGCTGAGGATTGGCATTGAAGAAAAAGTAAGCAAGTGGCGACAGTGATCCTCCAAGGTTCCCACCAGGAGGGAGCAAACACCACCGGGGCACATGCTGCTGAGCTTGCTGTGAAATGGTCACAGCTCTGTTCCATAACAAATAAACAATCATGAATTCTAACTCCTGCTTACAGCTCAATTCAGGATTTTGAGTCTATAGCCACAAGTCTGTAGGTCTGGCACGTAGCAATGACTTCACTCATCCTAGTGGGGATAGGAGTACAAGGACAGAGCAGTCACCAGGGACAGAGATAAAGGTTTACCAACTCTCAAAAGGGATCATTCTGTACATAAACTGCCCACCAATCTGCTCTGGCTTTCTGAGCATAAGCAGCTCCTGTATGCTTGCAGTCAGACATCCCAGGCACAACTGGAGCCTAGAAACGTTCATCCAGGGAACTCTGTTCTGTGAAACAGCAACCATTTTGGACAGAAATGGAGATGGGCATGCCTCACTGGGACACTGAGTGCAAAAAGTCCGAGGGGAGAGACCAGGAACTCTCAGGCCATGGGGCACTCCTGAGCTGGAGTTCTATCTGAGAACCTCAATGAGGTGCTGACCCTGCTCAGGGACGAAGCACACCGATGCCTTCCTAGTGGGAGATGTTGTGCAGGGCCTTTAGAAGTTCTTGTTTGCAGACCAGAACTTTTCTACTGATATTTGAAATTCTCTCAACACAATTTGTTACAGAAGAAAAGTTTTAAGTGTGAGTACCCATAGCAGCCACCTCGCTGGCATGTCTGCTGAAAACAAGTGGACTGAGCCTACAGACAAGGGGCAGGCAAAGGAGTGGTCTCTGATTGCAATGCACACAAGGTGGGGTGACCTGGGAGAGTGACCTTGTTGAGCCTCAGGATCCTCTCCCCAAGGTGGGGACAGAATCTCCACCAGGAGAGGTCCAGTGAGGGTTGCATGGATCAGGATGGCACAGGGTCTAGCACAGCACAGATGCCCATGAGAGTGGCCTTCATAGCTGGGTGTGAATCGCTGTGTCCTGGGATGACTCTGCACATCTCTGTACATCTGTACAGAGGAAAAGCGCATGGTCTCACCAAGAAAAGGTGCCTGCTGATCTATAGCACTGGGGGGACAACTGTCATTGCCAATTCTACTGCAGAACATTGAGAAACACGGAAGGGCATCAGGATTTCGTGATTTTCCTACTGAATGATTTGATGAGTGATTCTTGCTGAGAGAAAGTGTAAAACCTCATTGAAGATCAGATTCAAGGAAATTGGACTTTTTCTCTGCCTCCCCCCCCCATGAAGCAATACTTCAAGGCTCCTACTCAACAAGAGGCACTCTGCCTGTGATGACGTGAGGGACCCCTCAGCCTCACTCAGATACTGAATAGATTCCTGTCCTGGTGCAAGATTATGGAGGCTTTACAGGAGAAAAAAATGCCGAGTTTAGACACTATCCCCTCCTTCCCTGTCTTGACGTCAAAAGCTGCGCCTTGAAAGTGGGCCTGGTGACAGCCAAGGGATTCCCCTGTTGGATGACTATGAGCAAACTCCACCCAAGAGCCACATCCAGACTGAGATAAGTGCCCAGGGCCTGAGTGCACAGTGGTCTGTCTCACCCAACACAGGTGCAGCAACCCAAGACTACAGAGGCCACCTGGGAGACCAGTGGAGTGTTCCCGTTCACAATGGAGCACTCACTGTCTACAACAAGAGCAGAGCAGACAGGCTGTTTCTCCAGTGAGGACCAGGTGCTCCTAGAATGGGGCCAGTCAGAAGCTTCCAGAAGAAGTGTAGGAGTTAAACACGTACCGTGAGAGTCTTGTGAGACATCTTGATCTTCAATCTCTGGAATCTCCCTGATGAGATTGGAGGGAGGGAAAGGTGGGTGAGAAACATAGAAGGAACAGAAAGCCCCTTTCCAAGCTGTTCCAAGAGGAGGCTTCCAGAAGTGGCTGGGCTGAGCAAGGGGCCACCCACAACTTTGTCCCTATCTGGGGAAGACTGGCTACTAACGGTGCAGACAGGATGCAATGTCTTCCATTTGAGGAGGCTCCTTGCTGACCACCTGGAGTAGATGAACTGAACGTTATCACAGGGCAGCTTTCATGTGAGGAAAAATGAAGTGCTCATAGGAAGCACGTGGCAAACAGAAAGCCAGGTAAAACAGAAACACAACTGCCTTCACTTAGAATGGTAAGTATGTGTAGATATATAATATTTACACATGAATCAACTACAGCCAAATATTAAATCTATGTGTGCTTGTAGACTTCTTTATGCTTATTTGTACTGCTTGAAGTCATTTTAAAGTAAACAGGCAAACAGAACTCTCATCTTCTTGGAGAAAGAGTATTAGGTTTGAGGTGATAAGTGAGTAGCGGAGATATTGACAGGGCATGGAGACAGAAGCAGAGAGAAACAGAGGATTTCCTCTGTTTTGAGGTCATTAGGGACTCAGCCTGGAGAAATGACTCTCAGTTGGTCCACTAGTACCCATGAGTATTTGGGAAATGAAAACTGGCTTCAACAGATTTATGTAAACTACATGCAGAGTCAATGAATTCCCCTTGTGGGATACTGGAGACTACCACGGATTTAGCCGTCAGTCTTATTCTCAGTGCTGAGGCACTAGTTTCTGTCAGGTTGTTTTACATGATTAATGGGGGGCAGAGAAGCTCATGAGAAGAGGAGACCTGTGAGCAGCACCCTGCCCTTCACTGCACACGAGAGAGGCAACGATGGCAAGGAATCCCTGGAGAGGCTCCTTCATGGAGTCAGCCTGCTGCAGGTCACTACGTGGAAAAGCTAGGGAGAAGTGGAAACCCAGACTAGTACCCTAATGATGGCAGACAGCAGTGCTGACGGGGTGCCGCAGGGTTGGCTCAATGGATGGGAGATGCACAGTGGCACTGCTCTTCTTCTCTGGACCTGGAGTCTGCCCGGGTCAGCACTAAGCTCGCTGCCCAGGGTTCCTAAGACTCACCTGGTGTGTGACAGGGCTTGTGCTTCCTCTTGCATTTCATCATTGTCATGTTCCTTTTCTGCAAATGAATTCAAACAGGCACAGTCATCCAGGATGATCCCCTCAAAGCCTGTGCAATGCGCTGTCCAGCACTAGCACAGCACACCAGTATCCTCAGTGTCACTGCCGACTCCTCAGATAGGAATTGTCTAGAGGGTGGAGGTCATTTCTGAGGGAACTAGCTTGTTCATTTTTCTTGACACATGAGGTAAACCTCCCTATTCCTCCAGTCATCACACCAATAATCACTGACCTGATTACCTACAGAAATGAAACAAATTTTCCCAAGTGTGGTTGCTGTGGCAAGCAGGTAAAGCTGCTGCCTTTAACCCCAGGATCCCATGTCAATGCCGGATCAAGTCCTGGCTGTTCTACTTCTGATCCAAATCCCTCTAATGCACCTGGGAATGCAGTAGAAGATGGTCCAGTACTTGGGCCCTGCACCCACATAGGAGACCTGGAGGAAACTCCTAGTTCCTCCCTGGGCCTGGTCCAGTCGATGCCATTGTGGCCATGTGGGGAGCAGACCAGAGTATGCAAGAGTTGCCTCTCTCTCTCTCTCCCTGTTTCTCTCTCTCTCTCCCTGTTTCTCTAATTCTGCCTTTCATAAGGTAAAATCAAATCTAAAATAATATTCTCTGGAGATGCTTGGTTCCTAGTGTGATTCCTTTCCATGAGAGGAAGTGCAGTGCCCATGGTTCTCAAACAAGCTCTCTTGGTAGTTTGTGGTTTACCATATTTTGTACATTGAGGATAAGATAAAAGGTGGAACAGGTGAATTTTCAGTTCTGGGTATCAGAGTGAATGTGTGCAGCACAAGAGAAAACTTGGCTACTCATGGAATCTCTAAGCACAGGTCTCAGACCTGCAGCCTGGGGACACACTACTAAAGGAATGACAGAACATTTTGTATGTGTGGTAGGTGAAATGATGCCAACGTTGAAGGGACAGACAACGTGGTTGGGTTCAATGAAACAGGGGGAGTATCTTGACTGCAATGGAGACGAGCATGCTGCTGGCTCTGACAGGAAGCAATGTCACATGACAGGGATGGGGAATGACTCGTGTGATCAACACTGCAGGGGGCAGAGGGGTCTGCTTCATTAGGAATGGATGGCAGAGACAAGCATGAGATGTGCTGCTTAGGTGGGTGTGCATCTGTGACATTCTTCTGGCAATGACTGAGCACTGGAATCTGAGTGACAAAGCCACACAAGGAATGGGAGGACAGCAAGGCTGGATGGGCCAACCACACCTGTGCAACAGACTGGTTGAAAAAGAACAGATGCTGAGAACGTCTCAGACCATCCCATGTCCAGGAGCCCTCTCAGTCAGGTGGGAGTGATGAGTGCAAGGATAGTGCGGGCTCCTTGGCAAGCAGAGGGGGTTGTATCACCTCACAGTGGAGGACTCACCATTTGCATCTGGAGCAGAGAGCATGTCCTGCTGCTCCAGGGAGCACCAGCTGCTCCACGTGGAATGGTCAAGCTCAGAAACGACCGGAAAAATCGAGGGAGTGAGGTAGCACTCGTCCAGTGAGTCCTCTGGGTCTTCCCGCTCTTGCTCCTCTGGGAGCTCCCTGCTGGGATGGGAGGGCAGAGACACTGAAGACATGCATCACAGGTACAGAAGTGACTTTGTCATCAGACTACAGGTTAAAATATGTGAGGGATGTTCAAAGGGGGAATATAGAGGGAAACAATGCAAAAGGGAACGTTATGAAAAGAGCCATTTCATCATTGGCTGAATGTTCCAACTGGCTCTAGTGACCAGTTTCTCCAGCATTTTGATTCCCTAGTAGTCCATGCTACAGTGTCTGCTCTGCCTCCGAGTTACCTGGAAGTGTATGTGACAACTTGCTCTTGTACCTCCACTTCGTGATATTGATTTTCTGCAAACAAATTCAGAGAGATTGACTAGGTTAAGCAGGTTTTGGTCAGATATGCGTGTCCGATGGCCACTACTACCAAGGGGACAGATTGTTCTTGTGTGACAACAGGAGACTGTGACAGAAATCCTCCAGGAGGACTAAGTTGACATCAGGAGATGGGCTTGGTGAGCCATCCTGGGCAAGGGGTCAAATCTCCCTGTTCACAGTTGGATCAGCATCTCAATAACCTCTGTCCAGAACCCTTAGAAACAGCCTGCAATGGTCCTCAGGGATTCTAAGCTCACAGCCCAAGAACTTCCTAGGAGGCAAACTGCAGTTGTCAGGCTGCTCTCATTAAAGGACCCAGGTTGCTGACTGTGGAGAGGAGGTAGAACACTGGGAGAGAGCTATGCATGGAGTCTGATGCCCTGGAATTGAAACCTGTTTGATGCCACACAGAATCTTGGCTCTTCTAAGCATTCCTCATGAGTAATCTCCCTCTTGTCTATGGGAACAATACAAGCAATTCAAGAGCTCTCTCCCCAGGCCCTTTAGGATTTATGTATCTAAAATCTAGGAGTGTTGCTATGTTACTGACTCATCCTATCAGACTGATCATGGTGAATAAGGGTAGAGGAGTTTCTAAAGAAGGCTGAATGAACTCCATAATACCTCGCACAAATAAATCTATGCAGTTATAGAGAAACATTGAACATTGATTTTGTAGGGACGTTCCTGGATTCAGCTATGTTTTTTGAACTGTACAGGAAGTACAGTATAAAAGACTTTATATCCTGGTTTTGGGATGATTGCATAGCTAAGATAAGCTGTCTTAAAGGAGATAGAGACTAGGGATGGAAGTAGGGAAACTAGGATCACAACTTGGCCCACACATGGGAAGTGTTACTAAAAGCCTGCATGGGGCTAGAACTCCAGGGATGCAGTAGTAGAACAGAATGATATCACTGCGGGTGACAGCAGGCATTATTTCTAAGTTAGAGTGTCTGAAAGGCACTTCCTACACAGGGCCTCTGTATGTTCCCTTAGGCTAGGGTGCAGTGAGACAAACTGCATCTGAGGGGAGGGAAGCTCCTTGACTCTCCTGATGTCTATGTTCAGTGCCACAACCTGGACCCTGACTGAAACCAACTTGTGTCTGCAGGGCCTGTGCTCAAAAGTGACCCTCAACCTGAGAGCCATTGTGTACAAAGAATGGAGAGGCTACCTGGGAGAACGGTGACAGGTTCTTCTTTCTTTTGTGAACAAGCGTGTTCCCCATCTACACCTAGCACACTGTGGGTGTCCTCAGCATCAGGAGACATTTGCACAGTGCCCTCAGGCAGGCAGGAGTCACTCAGCAGGTGGTCAACAGCACCAGTGATAGATGTTTCCTGCTGTGAATTTTGTGGGGTTTCCATTTCATCCACTTCCAAGAGCTCCCTGAGAAGCCAGGTGGGATAAGGATGACAGAGATTAAACCAAGAAGGAAGAGACACCAAGGAGGTGGCTGGTTTGGATGGGGTGCATAAGGGATCAGTCATAGACAGCATAGAGGTTGTTCCCTCCACTCTGGACACCGTGTGGCTGCCTAGGGGGAGAGGGCCTGGGAAGAGATCAGCCTCTGCTCATCACACTCAATACACAGCAGCTAATGAGGAAGCAGCCTCCACTGTCGCTGCATGGCACAGTCACAGCACAAGCACACATTGACAGCCACGCGGGCTGACACCCTGTGCTCAGGTTGGGTTGTTGCAGTGTCCTGCAGCCATGTGATCAAGGTTCTAGGGGCTTGGCAGATTCTAGAGATGTGCTACCTTCTGGGCCTTCTCTTAACCAAGTCACAGGACAGCAAACATGGTTTTGTAGAGGTGCTTTTCTGCAGTTGAACCTGGCTGGATTCTTCCTAACTGCCCCCTTTGCCCATTGCCTCTTTGTTAGTTTTCTCTGGTGAGAACTTCAGCTAACTCTGTAGAAAGCAGATGCACATCTTCCTCCCTTTTCCAGAAAGCAGAGAACAGAGGTTCCCTTTGTGTGCAGGCAACACCTAAGGCTGTGAGTTCATGATGGATCCTATCAGCAACTAGGACTAGGACAACAGACACCTACTTTAACAGGGGGATTTCCTAGTTGGCAAGGAAGGACTCAACACAATCTGCAGTTGTGTTTCTGTGTGTGCCTCAACTCCATGACTGCCTCGGCCCCTTTTCTGTTCTTTACGAGACCCTGTGCATCCTTCACCCATTTGTTGCCAGCTCCTAATCATTCACTATTACCTGTCAGCAACAGGTCCTTGTGCTGGTGTTTCCTCCTCTTCAATATTTTCTGTAAACAGATTCAGAAATGTCCAATCAGATAATATCACTGCCCCCATTACAATCAAGGTGGCCTCTGTGTGCATATGAATATCTACATATGGGCCAATAGTGGACAAAAACTTCAAATGTTCTGTGTTTAAAGAAATGCCTTACCATTCTCTTGTGGTCCATTAGGCTTTGTGTCTCTGCACTTGGAGATCAGAATCATGGCAGAATCTGCCTGAAACTAGGCCAACATCCTTTGCTCCCATATCACTGGAAGCTTCTCAAGCTTCCCTGGGACTTCTGCCTGTTATCCCTCATCCTGCCACTAGTGGGAGTCCAAGGCATGGGTTCTATGTTCCCATGGGTCTCACAGAGAAACTCCAGCTGTCATGAAGAAGCAAAGAACCCGACTTCCATCCCTCCTTCACAGGCCCTCCACGTTTTCTCTGCTGTATCATTAGAGGAAATTCTCTCTGTGTTACGAGTCCCTTCTCAACAGCTTTCCTCACTGAAGTTCTACTAACTCTAGTGCCTGGTCTGACACTCCCAGGGAGAGGAGGGCCTTTGTCCTATTGGGAAACCTACAAGCAACAGCTTCCACCTTTGATGGTTACATCTGCTCTGCCCCAGAGTTTTTGGTCCATCTAGTGAATGAGGCAAGAGAAATCCTGGATGGAGAAAGCAATCAGCTGTCTACCATTTGAAAACCACACTGAGCACAGAGCTGGAGGCTTCCATTCAAGTTAGCTCAGTGACTTTGTTCAGCCTAACAGTGGCCTCACTTCACAAGGTCTTTCTGGTCTTGATATGAGGATGGACCCTGCCTCTTCCCCCAATGGCCAACCACAATCAGGAAGGGAGGAGACCTTTGGGATACTGCAAACTTGAAAGACTTCTCTGCCCCTATCTGTTTTTCCCAAGCAGTGCTGACCTTGTCCTGGTACACATGTTCAGTACCAAGAAGAGCTGAGGCAAATGCCCATGGCAGAGATGAATGCATCTGAACCCCTGAGGCTTCTCACATGACAGCCTGTGCCCAGCTTACCTGCTCCTAGCAGGTCCTCAAGGCACGCTGACAGCCGGACAGCCTCAGTGAGCAGTCGTCGGAAGCCCTGCCCCGTACAGGTCTCAGGGTCATGCACGGTGAGCACGTCCTTCAGGTACTGCTGCAGGATGTGGGCTAGATTTCTCCCCCTTTGGACCTTTGGACGTAACTGGGAAAGTTCTTGGTCCTGATCTTCAAGGATGCCACGGCAATGCCTAAGGTGCAAGCATGGAGAAAGTTCTAGATGGGAAGTGATGAGTGTTGGGTTCTCTGTATTTCCACAGATTTTCATAACAATGCCTTATAGAGCCCTCCACCAGCATCACCACTCAGGTTTGGAGAAATACCTGTGCCAAGAACAGCAAAGGGCAACACAAGGCCTTGCTCCCACTTTTAGAGAAAGATCTTGTCACAATTCCTGAGATTCCATTCAGGTCATGTTCTATCAACAGTGCAAGGATTCTTCCTTTCTCGCCTTCATAAAGGTGCTAATTCAGTTCCTCCTTCCAGCCACAGGCATTTCCACGTAGGAAGACACACAGTGTACAGTGTAGTGACTGGGATTCATGGTGCACACAGGGGTTACATGGCAAGAAACAAGAATGAAGGTCTGGCAGGGCCAAGCTGAGCATCAGTCTTCTATATCAGGAGGTGATGGTGACTAAGGGGAAATGAGGATTGATTGCAAGATGACCAATCAGAGGAGCCCAGCATCCCCTCTACCTCCCCTGAGAAGACCCAATGCAGCTCCATCTTGAGGTGAGTGACCACAGAAAAGCACCTCCACACTAAGGGAACCATGAGAACATGGGAGGAAGAGAGAACAGGCATAGCACCACCTACAGAGGACCAAAGCTAACTGGTGACTGGATTCCCAGAAACACAGCCATGGGGATTTCCTGTTGCAGAAGAGAGAGTAAACAGGAGGGCCCCATGGGAGCCCATCCACCTGGACACCTTACTTACAGACTCTCCGCACTTGCAGCTCTGAATTCAGATTCCTCTGCTCCCTCCTTGTTTCATAACGTCTGAGACATGGGGCTTTGCTGAAACTCTCTGCCCTTGTCTGGCACAGGCTGGCTCAGTTTTTGATTTGGGCTGCCCACTAGTGTCACACATCCCCACCTGCCTGCCCTACACAGAGAGCCTTACCTGAGCAGCTCAGCAGACCTGGACTGCTTTGGCAGGGGCCTCCCCATGTAGCTTCTTGGTCAACATGGACTCCATGATGTCTTTTTTTTTTTATTATCTATTCATACCATTTTATTACAGAAATAAACAGTAATTGCGGAGGGAATAGTATTTTCATTTTAAATTCTCCTGTAGGGAGAATTTTTTCAAAGTACCTATTCACTTTTACTTTCATTGTAAAATTAATTTTTACCATTTCTTTCTAAAAATTTATTCATTCATTTATTGTAAGTAATATACATTTCATAAGACAACTTTAGGAATATAGTTATTCTTCTCCCCATACCCAGGGTACCACCCACACTCCCAGCCCAGCTCCTCTTCCCTCTCTACTTCTCAATCTCATTCTCCTTTAAGATGCATTTTCAATGAACTTTGTACACAGAAGACCAACTCTATATTAAGTAACGATTTCAACAATGTGCACACACACCCACCCAAGAATAAAAACTGTTTGAGAAATGTTTCACTGTAACTCTCTCTTAATACAACTCATTGAGGACAGAGGTCCTGCATGGGGAGTCAGTGCACAGTGACTCCTGCTGTTAATTGAACAATTAGCACTCCTCTGTATGTTGTCAGGGACCACACAAGGCTCATGACATGAGCTGACTAGGCTATGGAAGCATTTTGAAAACTCTGTCTGTATTTAGACAAGGCCATCAGCAAAGTGGAAGTTCTCTCCTCCCTTAGAGAAAAGTGCATCCTCCTTTGATGGCCACTTCTTTGTCTGGGGTCCCACAGTGATCCTACATGGAGAACATTGTTTGCCACAGTGCCTTGGCTTTCCATGCCTGAGATGCCTCAGTTCTCCCTTCTGAGCTGCCCCACCGGAGACACCCACACACCTCCCCACCTGCCTGTCCCACACAGAGACCCTTACCTGAGCAGCTCTGGGACCGTGGGCTTCTCTGCCAGCGGCTCCTCCAAGTGGAGCTTCTTGGTCAGTATGGACTCAATGATGTTTTTAAACTTCTCACAATCTGGGGAAAGACAGACACGCAGAACTCAGGGAGGTGCTTTTGTAGTCAGTGCCTGCTGAAGACCAAAAGAACTCCAGGGCCAGGCTCCAGATTGGGAGTTTCACATCTGTATTTCATCACCTCACTACATAGCATCTGAAATTTCCTATTTTTAAAAGATTTATTTATTTGAAAGGCAGAGTTACAGAGAGACATAGGCAGAGAGAGAGAGAGAGAGAGAGAGAGAGAGAGACTCCATCAGCTGATTCACTCCCCAAATGGCTGTAAGGTTGGAGCTGTGCCAATCTGAAGCCAGACGCCAAGAGCTGTTTCTAGGTCTCCCATGTGGATGCAGGGGCCTAAGCACGTTGGTTATCTTCTACTGCTTTTTAGGCCATAGCAGAGAGCTGGATTGGTAGTGGACCAGCCAGAATTGAACTAGTACCCATATGGGATGCCAGCACTGCAGGCAGCGGCTTTACCTGCTGAACCACAGCACTGACCCTGCTATTTCCCAGTAAAATGAGAAAAAAGGACTTCAAAGATACAGAAGGTGACTTGACAAGGTGATTCCACTGGTGTTTACAGAATCAGAGTTCCCAGCCCCTGAGCTCAGACTGAATCATGAGCCACTGGACTCAGCAAGCCTTGCAGCCTCTCAGGTCAAACAGGAACTTGGGGCATGAAGTCGTCACCTTCTGTATATTTGGGAGCTTGATAAGGGTGTAGGACTGTTTCCTTGCATTGGGAAAGATTTCAAGTGTTTGTTATTTCAGACTTAAGGGACCATCTTTCATGGAACTGTGTAGAATACAATGTATAACAAAGTAAGGCCCTGAGGCAATATGGCCCAAGAAAAAGTATAGTTCCTGCTAAATTAGAAAGAGTGCAATAAGGGCCTCATGGATTCTGTTGATCTTGAGCAAGGAACCATCCTTGGAGTTGTATAGGAAAGAAGGAGCACATATTGTTGTGACAATCTACAGAGGCAGGAATTATGATAGCACCTATGAATGGGAGAGAAATCGAAGCTACAGAGAAGGTGGGCAGTGGGGAGCACCCAGGTGAGTGGGCCTGATTCCCCCCCTACACCCTGTGCTCCCACTCCCAGGTCTCAGGCAGCGTCTTCCTCTTCTGGAAGAAGAACTTGTGCTCCAGGAGCAGGACTTTCTCCCAGTGGGGAGGCTGTGTTGTGAGGGTGTTCCCATGGATATCAGAGTTCCAGTGCACAGGAGACTCTCTGTCTCTCTGGAAGCACATCCTGCTCACTCTGAACACATGTCCACTCCTGACCTAGGACAGTGCTTTGCCAATGGGAACTCAACGGAAGCTTGAATTGAGTGAAATGCGTTAGCCCCAGAAATGAGGCCCACAGTGATGGTATAAGGCTGCAGGAGCTGACACAGACAGGATGATCATAAACATGCACTCAATATGGTGGAGCCTGACCCTGAGGACAACAGGCAGCTCGATGCCTCAACAGGAATCCATGAAAGATTCAGCACTCCTGTCACCCTACACCTCACTGCTACCTTGGAAAACTTGCGAAACCCTGTGTGTCAGCTTGGGAGTGTGGTCAGGAGGAAATTAAGTTCAGCAAAAAGAAGACAACAATGAAGTAGTGAGGCCATTTAGTTCCTCAGGAGAAGATACAGGACAATCTTCACTGTGGTGAAATGACCCGAGAGAACTTACTGTATTTTTTCAGCTCCATGGCCAGGGCAAAGTTTGTAGCCTCAGCTATGAGAAACTTCTCCTGGAGCTCCCAGCAGTCCTGTTGGCTCTTTGCCAGCTGGGATCTCAATTGCTGGCATTCGAGGTCATTCAGTTCTGCCTCAGGATCTGAGGCAGGGCTGTGGGATCCTGCCATGCTGATGGTGTGTCACAGCAGGACAACAGGGACTGGGGAGAGGAAACCCAAACACAGGTGAGGTTCAAACAAATGACATCCAAGAGTTTCAGGTAGGCTTGAGGGGTGACAATAACTGTCCAGCTTCACTTACTGATGTGAAACACCTGATCCACTGCCCGACAACACTGGGAAGTTCTTCACTGGACAAACAAGGATAAAACTGCCAAAGCCTAGATTCAAGGCACTGCCTGTAGCTCAGTCTCTGCTAGGACTGGCTGTTGTGTGGCAGCTAACGGTCTGCCGTTGCCATCACAGAATTAGAAGGTGGAGCGTGTCATGGAATCTTTGGAACTCTGCCTTCCAGGGGCCTAAGCTAGGTTGAGGCACAAGACCCCCACTGGTGGGGACAACCTACCCATCTGCCAGTCTCATAGTTATAGATCCTGCACTGATACTACAGACCGTGTCCCCAAATCACCTAAGCATGTATCGCTCATATAGTCATGTATGTGTATGAAAATACCAAGGCAGAAAATGTGTCCCAACAAGCCTTCCTTTCTCAGGGCTGTTAGGAAGTCACCCCACCTGCTGTTTAAAGAGATCTCAAGGCTTTTCTACCTGTTTGAAATGCTGAATTTTAAGCTTCCCTGATAAATGGGTCATTTTATTATCTTAGAAAGGAATTTTGAGAGTTCTTTTAGTTTTCTGGATAGAACTGTTATATTAGGTATGCAATTTCAAAAAGTTTCTCCCTATGTTGGCCTGTATATTCATCTTCTTATCAATGACTTTGAACAGAAAATTTGAACATATTAATTTGAACATATTTGAACATATGGAAATGAAAATGTTCTTTGTTTAATTATACTTATTTGAGATGTAAAGATGAAGATGTAGAGACATACACACAGAGAAACACAACCAAAACTATGTGTTACATTACTATTTCACTCCCCAAAAGCATGCAACAGTCAGGCTTGGCCAGGGTGACACTTGGTGTGCAGAACTCCAATTTGTTCTGCAAATGTATGGGAAGAACCTAATGCTTTTAATAATATATTTATATATAATTACTGCAACTAATTTTATAATGATGGCAAACTTATTTTGAGGAATATGGGTGTTACATATTTGAAGTGGTTTTTTAAATTAACTTCTTATTTAATGTTGTATCTATGGCATAAATGCAATGTTAAGAACATAGTCCTTCTTCCCACCTACCTGCCCTCCCACCTATTCTCCCCCTCTTCCTCCTCCAACTCTCCTGTTTAGTCTGAGAAAGAAAAAAAGACAGAATGGAACAAGAAAACTAAGAGAACTGTTACTCAGCAGCCTAGCAAAGGGCTGTCCAAGGTTACTGCTTCTCAAAGGGGATTTCACTTTTTGCCCCCTTCTGCTATTCCCTTCCTCTTCTCCCTTCTTTCCTTTTAGAAACTTAATTGTCTTCAAAGAAGAACCCACGGATGATACATCTGCTGTGAGCTCTTAGACAGAACTATAACCTATGAGACATAAGAATATCCTCCATTTAATGCACTAAAAGGAAGTGATTCTGGAGAACAGTTCTACTATGAAGTCCCTTGATATAGCTTTGAGGACAGAGGGCAGTGCACAGTGGCTCTCACTGTGTCTTTAACAAATCACACTCTTATGTCTGACCTCAGTGCTCACCCAGGGCGCTTGACATGAGCTGCCTCAGCTACAGAAGCCTTCTGGATCCACCTAGCTCGACAAGGCCATAAGCAAAGAGGAAGTTCTCTCCTCCCTTCAGGGAATGTGCATCCTCCTTTAGTAACCACTTCTTTCCACTTTCAGTTTCACCCACAGGCATCCTATATGTAGGGCCTATATGTGAGCATTGCAAAAGCCACTTAACTGCTGAATGAAATGCCAGTCCCAAAAGCTGCACATTTTAAGGTTTCCATTTGAGTGGATGATCAAAACTGTTTTTTTTTTTTTTTTGAAATTTTAAATTCTGATGTCTAAATAGATGTAGGAGTCTCCACTGTGGCATAGTGGGGTAAGCCACCACTTGAGACACTGGTCTCCTCTATGAGTGCTGGTGGAGTCCCAGCGGCTCCACTTTCAGCTGATCCAGCTCCCTGTTGAGGTGCCAGGGAAAGCAGTGGAACATGGCTTATGTCCTTGGCCCTTGAGCTCTTGTGAGATACCCAGATGGCATTTTGGGCTCCTGGCTTTGGCCTGGCTCAGCCCTGGTTGTTGTAGGCACTTGGGGAGTGAAACAGAAGATGCAAGGTCTCTCCCTCTCAGTGTGTGTGTGTTCCTCTCTGTCTGTAACTCTGCTTTTCAAATAGAATAATACATCTTTTAAAATAATTATTAAAATATTCAAAAATGATATTGTAATGTACATATCCATAGTGTAATGATTCCTCTAGACTAGTAAATAAAATATTCATCATCTCACAGTTAACCTTTATGTGCCTGCACATGGTAAGAACCCACAAAATCTACTGTTAGAAAATTCTCAGACTTTCTCATTCTAATGGAGAATAGCATGCTCCACTAATAACTCAGATTCTCATGCTTAACTTCAGAACCCTAGATTTAGTTCTTCTCTATAACTACCACTTTGTACTCTTGGGTCAACATTTCTCTATTCTTCCCACCAGACTGCACCACCTTGAAGACTTCTCTTATATTCTCTGTTTTGACATATTCAACAATTTTCCATTTTTTCTTTCAGACTCCACACATAACAGACTTCATGCAGTGTTATTATTTCTATATCTCATTTATTTCACTCACCATAATGTCCTCCAATTTCATCCAGTTTCTCACAAATGACAGGAGTTCCTTTATCTTTGAGTTGAACAGCATTCCATCATATAAATATATATTTAAGCATCATCATACATCTATCATGTATAATGTATTGTTACACATTATATGTATATAAATATCTATACACAGACATGTTAAGAATGATTCAAAATCTTCAAGTGATTCCAAAGTGTCATGGAAATTCTGTAGTATCCTTTTATTAAAATATACTTTTCAAGCCATATATATGGACAGCAAGATTGCTTAACCAACCTTCTGTTGATGGACATTTAGGCAGTTTGCATCTTGGCCTCTGTGAATAAGGCATCGACTAGGGATTGCAGGTATATATCTGATATGGTTTTTTGTTTCTTCTTTTTTTGCACATATACCAATAAGGAGGATGAATGGGTCATTTGACAGTTCTAGTTTAACATTTCAAAAATACTTCAATAATGTTTTCTATAATGGCCATACCACTCAACATTCTCACACAAATGTAAAAGTGTTTCCTTTTTGGTACACCCTTGCCCACATTTATTCTCTCTTGTCTTTGTGAAAGCAGCTGACCCTATGGTTCTGAGGGGATATCCCTCTGTGGTTTGGAATGGTGTTTCCCTGATGAGTACTGATAATGGGCAACTTGTCATAAACCTGGTAGCAATGCATATTCCTTTCATGGAGTAATGTCTACTCAGGTCCTTTGCCAATTTCTCAGATGAATGATTAATTATTTTGGCTACTGAGTTCTGTGAGTGCTTTCACACTATAGCACAGAGAAAGCAAAAGCCTTGTGAACAATGTACATAGGTCTTGGCCCCATGTGGGGATCATGGGGATCCTTACTTTGGGGCTGTGGAACTGCACCACTGCCATTTTATTGGATTGTGCAGTGTGTTGCATGGCGGAATTGAGCATGGGTGGAAAAATGTACCTAGCTGAAGAGGGCAGGAAGGCTGTGCTTTCTCTCTCTCTCCCTCTTTTTTTTTTTTTTTTTTTTTTTTTTTTTTTTTTTGGTGGTGACACTGAAGTTACCAGGATCTCTAGCTTGCATGGAAAGCTTGTGTTCAGCATAAACCTGCTCTGATTCCATCCAGGGATCTCCCTGGCCAGGTGCACAGGTTCACTGTGGAGTCAGTTTCTCTCCTGACCTCAGTACTCATGGAAGGTGGCTCCTTCAGGGGCTGGACAGTGGAGTAGGCCTTTCTGAGTATCCCCTGAGGTTTCTGACACAATGTGTCCTTCATCTCACCCACACTTGGTTTCACCCTAACATTACCTTGTCATTCTCTGGGTCATTCTCACGTCCCAGAGAGCTGCTCATCTTCCTTCATCTGCACCTTCAGTTCTGGGTTCTCAGGATGTGGACTCAGTTCCGGATCTGGGAGGAGACACAGGAGGGACTAGGTCAGCTCTCAGCCTCAGTTCCCAGGGCACGTGTGGTTCCCCAGGGACTCAGAGGAACCTAAGCAGCAGGACCTCAGAGAGGAACAATACACACTTTACCTCACTGATGAGGAACCTGGGGTCCATAGAGACTAAGAGGTTTTCTCAGCACCACAGCTGATGGAAGGAGGGCCACCCCATGAGCTTTGACCTCCAGCTTCCCTGTGCCGAGCATGGCTCTTGTCTTCCAAGAATGCATTGTTGGGTTTTGTAGACTTCAGATAAAGCACTGCTATTACTGCTCCTAAAAACAAACAAAGTATGAGGGTCATTCCTTGGACACAGCTTTTCCCACATTTCTATTGTCCCATTATGTATTCTCTGTCTGTTTTCAATCAATGGGTGATAGAATGGGAGCAGAGAATACATAAGGTGAATGAGTATTTAACACAGCCCTGCCTGTCCTGTGTGTTCCCTTACCTCTGGAATTCTCCCTCAGGTTTTCTCCTCTGCTGCAATGGTGGAGACTGTCAGACCTCATGGAGGTCATTTCTGTATGGAGATCCATGTTCTTCTTTTTGTCTCCTGGAGTCAGGGAGAGTAGAGATTCATTCTGGACCTCTGTGGACCCAGCTTTTCTGCGAGGCAATGCTGCTAGTTTCAAAGATAAAAAATTAAAAACAACAATGACCAACAGAAATCAGGTCAATAAAGATTTTCCTGATGTGCCTGAGATCGTGAGAACAGCCCCTGGTAGAATGTGGTCAGAGCCAAGCACGGGGCATTGGCAGACTGACTCAGGTAAGGTGTATGTGCAAAACAACCAAGAGAAGGCTGCTAACACCAGGAAGAAGACACACATCAGAGGAGTGTGAGAAGAAAAGACAAGTACTGGTTCAAATGAAGAAGGAAGTATCACAGGCTGAGACCCAGAGGCAAGGCCCCACATCACAGAGGATTAGTCCTCAGCCTTGAAACCTATCCCAGGAAGTCCTGTTGGATTTGCCCATCTCAACTTGAAAACTTTTGGATTCATGACTTCCTTGTAGGCTCCATTTTTGCCCTTGCTGAATTAGAGTCACTGTCATTGTCACCCTATGTCCCCTGCACATGGGGCAGATAAGCAGTGTGTTTAATGTCAGAATAGCACAGATGGAATGGATCACACACAGCATCCACACATAACAAACACCTCCAACTCATTCACATCCCCCTTCATGACCCAGGGAAATCCCACATTCCTGCTGTGAGGCCTCCACCTGACAGGGGAAGTGTTTCCATTCCTTATGTGTTCTGGATTAGTAATTCTTTATTAGCTACACAGTGTGGAATTCCAAAATCAATGGCCTTATTATATACTCAACCATCATGATGAGAATTGGTAAGTGCTATCTAATTCTATACAGATACAAAAAATTAAATACCTTGTGATAAGTTCAACCAGCATGTGAAAGTCCTCTTCAATGAAATTCAAACACATTGAATCTAATGAAAGAAAATGAAGCAGACACAAAATAATGGAATTCCCTCATATATTCTTGATTTGGAAGAATTAATATTATTAAAGTATCAAAACTACCCAAAACAATTTAGAGATTCAATGTAGTCTCCATCAAAATACTGATGACATCCTCACAGAATAAGAAAAAAATCTTAAAATTCTTATGAAAACACAAAAGGCTCTGAATACTCAAAATATTCTTAACACAATGAAGCCAAAGATGGAGGCACCACAGTTCAAAATTAAAGATATGCCACAAGGCTATTGAGACCAAAACAGTATGGTAGCAACATAGCAATAGACACATAGGACAATGGAAAAAAAGAGAACCCCTAGAAATTCACACACCTACATCCCTACACTTACTTTTGACAAAGATGTGGAAAACATTCCCTGGAGATATGCACATCTATTTTAATGGGACTGGGAAAATAGATTTTAATTTACAAAAATCAACTCAAAATGGATCATGATCTAAATGTAAGATCTGAAACTATGAAACTAACAGAAGAAAACAAGGAGCAAATGCTCTAAGAAATGGGCAGAGTCAACACAGTTTTTGGGCTAAGACCACAAGAACATGGACAATAAAAACCAATTGGAAAAATCTGATGTTATCAATCCAACAAATTTCTGCACAGGTAGAAATATTTTACCAGTTGGGTAAGTGCACCTGATGTTGTGACATCCAAAGAACTGAGGAATTTTCCTCCTTTGTTATACAGGGACATCATTTGGCCATTTGGAGAATGTGCTTCCCCTGTGAGTCACTCTGGTGCTAAGATCTGTCATTGATATTCAGTTTGATTCCTGGGTGACACAGCAGGACCAAAGAACACTGAAAGGATCAAGTAGTGATTGCAGTCAGACACAGAATGAGTTTCTGTGACCTCCTCTAGACCATCAGGCACCTATGCCAGAAAAGGGTCTTCCTGAGACAGGAGCACTGTCTGCCTTGTGCAGTTCCTATCCCCAGAGCCTCTGCAAGTGACTTGGAATAAGGAGTCACTGCCACTATCAAGACACATGACAGAAAACCCACTGGAAAAAGAACATAGGGTACTCACAACAAAATGATGAAATTTCTAAAAATCAAGTTCTTACCCATCCCTTATCCATAATAACTGTGAATGTCCACAGACAACATTACCCAGTTACGAGATACAGACAGGATGACTGGATGAAAACCAAGACCCAACCACAAGTTGCCTACAAGAAACACACTAGTAAAGACAGAGACTGAAAGGGAAAGGATGGGAAAAGATGCTTCATGCTAATGGATATCAGATGTGAACAAGAGTACCTATGGTTGGATCAGATAAAATAGGTTTGATGATAAAAACTGAAACAGAGATGACGGTTGCTATATGATTATCAAGGGTTTGATCCAACAAGAAGATGTGACAATGGTAAGTGCATACGAATCCATTGCTGCAGCACACTAATTTATAAAACAAAATTATTACATCTAAAGGACACATGAATTCTAATGTAGTAATAGTGGGGGACTTCAACACTCACCTTTCTTCGACAGGAAGAGATCACCTGGAAAAAAATTAACAAGCATCAGAGAGAAACTACTACAGACCAAATGGCCATAACAGATGACTACAGATATTTCACTCCACAGCTGCAGAATACACATTCTTTTCATCTGCACATGGAACATGGATGCTATAATACTAGAAATCAACAATGCAAGAACCCCCAAAGGTATGCAAATACATAAAGGCTGGATAAGAAACCAAGAGGGAAATTTTAAAATTCCATGAAACTAATTAAAATGGAAGCACAACACACTGAATCTACAGGAAATTCTAAAAGTAGTATGCAGAGGAAAGGTTATGGGATTAAGTTCCTACATCAAATAATTAGAAAGACTTCCAATAACCTAACAAAGTATCTCAAAAATCCTAGTAAAACAGGAGCAGACCAATCCCAAGTCAGTGGAAAGAAAGAATAAGGAAGCAGGCAGAAAGAAAGGAAAGAGCGACAAAGAAATGAGGGCCTCACACACAAAATCCAGAACACTGCAGGAACCCAACACGCAGTGTCGTCCACCGTGCAAGACTCGTGTGCTCACACTGCTGTTGTCTGATTATCTCAGAACAGAGCAGTCATCCAATACAAGAGAACACAGACCATCCCATTGATCGCAGCCTTTCCAGGCCTATTGAGTGTAATCTGAGTTGATAAAATCTCACAATAAAGAGTTAAGTGCTGGTAAAAGTTAACAGAAGGTAACAGGGGCTGTCTAGTTTCTGCAAGGGGGTATAGAAAAGAACATTCTCATCAGTGGCTGTGAATGTGAATGGGAAAATCTTCTTGCCAGGCAATGGGGCCAGAACAGCACCATCAGGAATGTACCAGAACTTTGATCTTACAATTCCCTTTACAGGATACAACCTGGAGAAGCATCTTCACAATTAATAAGGGACATACCAAATATATGTAGATGATGCTCCTTGAGACATTATTAATAATACTAAACATTTAAATCATTTGAGGAACATTAACTTATGTGAGTAGAATGGTCCATCACACCATGAACAGTTATCCCTGTGTCTAAGACAAGGAGGAAGATTCTGAAAGAGCAGAGGGTGATGAACTCGTAAGAACTAATGTGACTGAGCAGTTACTGTGTGCTAGACACAGACAGGCCTCAATGCTTTGCCCCCACATCTCATTAAAATGTTTGCCAAGCCATGTAGAAAGTACTCCTACTTGTCCATTTCTTAGTGTCTTCTCTACCATGACTATTATGAAACACCAGTGAAAGAACCTGAAGCAGACACAAACACTAGAAAGACATCCATGTCCACGGATTACAAGAATTAACATGATGAAAATGTCTACTCTATCCAATGCAATTTACAAATTCAAGGCAATCCCCACAAAAATAGGAAGCACATTATTCATATGACCAGAAGAAGCACCTAAGAATTTATGTGGAAAAAGCACAAAAGACACAGGTGTTGTTTTCACCCTATTGGAGGAGGGATCCTTCCCACACATCCCTGCAATCTCATTAACGTGAGCACGGGGTTCAGGCAGGATTTCTCCACATCTGATTTAAAGTAGAAGGAGATGGGGCCCGGCTGTGGCTTTGTAGGGGAAGCCTCTGTCAGTCAGGCCAGGATCCCGTGTGGGAGCCGGTTCATGTCCCAGCTGCTGCTCTTGCAATTCAGCTCTCTGCTTATCGCTTAGGAGAGCAGTGGAAGATGGCCCAAGGGCTTGGGCCCCTGCACCCATGTGGGAGGCCCGGATAAATCCTGGCTTCAGATCAGCCCAGAGGAAGGCATTGAGGCCATTTCGGTGGTGAACCAGCAGATGGAAGCCCTTTTTTCTGTCTCTCCCTCTCTCTGTAGTGCTAACCCTCAAATAAATAAATAAATCACACACACACACACAAAACAAGTAGAGAGGATAAGGATGGAGAGAACAGGTGCAGAACAAACTGAATGACTCAAACCCTGGGGAGGAGCTGGCTTGGGCCCAGCAACCTTTCAGGGAAGAGATGAGTGAACTAGTATGGCCCACGGGAAAAGACACTGCCCTGGTTCTTCTTCTTTTAATAATTATTATATTTTATTTGAAATACAGAGTTACAGAGAGAGGTCGAGCCTGAGAGAGAGAGAGAGAGGTCTTTGGTTCACTCCCCAAATGACAACAATGGCCAGAGCTGAGCTGATCCAAAGTCAGGAGCCAGGAGCTTCTGCCAAGTCTCCCACACCAGGGCAGAGGCCCAAGGACTAGGGCCGTCTTTGGTTGCTTCCCAGGGACACAGCAGAGAGCTGCAGAGCCAGTGGAGCAGCCCCCATGGAGGTCGGGGCTACAGGCTGGGGCTCTAACCTGCTGTGCCACCTGGCTGCTGGACCCTGCCCTTCTGTGCACGCCCTGTCCCCCCCACGCTGCAGCTCCTGGGCTCCTCTCCTTAGTGTGACTGCGCCAGCTCCAGAGCCTCTGAGCCCAAGACAGTGCGGGATGACCCGCAGCCACCTTAACCTCACTTCCTTAACTGCACTTTAACCCTCAGAGACTTCTGCCTGCAACAAAGTTATACACTACAAGCCCCCATGCAGGAGGCAAGGCCTCCTCTCTCTAAGAGAAAAGACAGCAGGATTCTAGCTCCTGGAGTCTGCTAAGTTTCAAGTCAGTTTCTCGGCACAGCACCGGAAACGCCGTGGGCCCGGCCTGTGCTGTGTCCTGGTGGGCTAAGCCTCCGCCTGCAGGGCCGGCTTCCCCCATGGGCGCTGGTTCCTGTCCCGGCTGCTCCTCTTCCCTTCTGGCTCTCTCCTAATGGGCTGGGGAAGCCATGCAAGATGGCCCGAGGGCTTGGGGCCTGCTCCTGCCTGGGAGACCCCTTGTAGTGGCCATCTGGAGAGCGAACCAGAGCATGGAAGACCTTTCTCTCTGCCTCTCCCCTCTCTGTAATTCTCTCTCTCCCATGAATAAACACCACAGTAAGAAGGAAAGGCCTGGAGTTACAAACAGCAGGAGGCTGTGGTCCCGGAGAGCGCCCCCTGCCGCCCGGGCTCCGCAGCCCCGCGGCCTCCTCCAGGGGGGCCGGCCCTTCCCGCCCTCCCGGGAGCTGTGGGCGCGGCTCCCGCATCCTCCTCCCGAGGAGCGGCGTCCTGAGCCTGGGGCTGGCGCCCGTCCTCCTGGAACCCTGTCCCTCGGCGCGGGGTCCGCCCCGCGTCCGCGGTTCCCTCTCTTCTCCTCTGACTCCGGTTCCGGAAGGCGGCCCTCAAGTGACCCCGCACCGCTGTCCCCGCTCCGGAGCCCTGGCGCGGGGTCCTCCATTGTCCACAGCTCTGTTTTCTGAAGCGGGGTCCGCATCCGGGTTCCCCAGGGGGGCGGCAGCCCCCAGGGCCCTCGGCGGCCTGCAGGCTGGGCTGGGGGTCATCGATGGCGTCCTCGGGGCGCAGGGGCCTGGGCTGTGTGAGGGGCTGAGGGCAACGGGTGGGTGGGCGGGGCTTGCGGAGGGCGGGAAAGCGCCGGGCCGCGCGGCGGTGGGCGTGGCCTTGGGAGCGCGGCGGCTCCGGAGGCTGAGGGCCGCGGTGAGGCCCTGGGGTGGGGCTCTGGGCGCTCTGGGGCCCTGGGAGGAGCGCGAGGTGCTGGCTGAATGGAGCACGGAGGGGTTTTGTGTGTTTGCGTGCTTGCTTGTTTTTTGAAAAAGTCTGTCTTTTGGAAACAGTCACTATTATGGCCCTGAGTGAGGGACAGGCACTGGTTTCTGCTTTTGAAACAACTTCCCTACACTAGGTGGTTTCCTGTGTGCACGCCTGGTCACACTGTGCTGTGTGCTCAGAAGGCGCCTTCTGTGACACCCCCCCCCCCCGGGCGCCCCCTACAGACTCAATGATACTTTGTCTTTCTTGGCCTCTCAGCTCGGTGTCCTCCTTCCAAAGGGCCCACTGGGCCCATCTTCACCTTCCTCTCCCTCTGTTTATCTTGGAAACTCTCTGAGGACAGTGAGTTGGAGCAATGACAGGGCTCCCCCGCTGCGTTCCTGTCACTTCTTTTTTGCTAGCTGTCAAGGATCTTGAAAATACTCTATTTTGTCTGTCGCTGTGGTTGCTGTTATTTTTAGTTCTTTCGGGCAGGAGAGCTAATTCTTGTTGCTGCAGCACCCCTACTTCAAGAATTCAAAGTTGGGGCCATCATGGTATAGGGGATAAAGCTGCTGCCTGTGACACCAGCATTCTGTTCGGGCACTGGTTCCTGTCCCAGCTGCTCCACTTCTGATATAGCCCTGGTAATGGCCTGGGAAGAGCAGCAGATGATGGCTTAAGTGCTTGGTCCTGCCACCCATGTGGGAGGCCTGGACAAAGCTCCTGGCTCCTGGTTTTGGCCTGGCCCAGCCTTGGCTGTTGCAGCCAATTGGGGAATGAACCAGTGAGTTCAAGATTTTTTTTTCTCTCTCTCTTTCTGAAACTCAGATGTTCAAATAAATAAGTAAATCTTAAAAAAAATTCAAAGTTGGAGAATGCCTATCTGGATTCTGAAAGGGGCTTTCACGGAATGCAGAAAACAACCACAGCCTGTGCGAAAGCTGTAACTAGGAAGACTTTAAAAAGCACCTTGCTTGTTCTAAGGACATTTTCTGCTTGACCCTATATGGGGGGGGGGGGGGAGGTGCAGAAGCCCCATCAGCCCTGCCCCAGGAGCTGAGTAGACATCCCTATGAGATCCATGGTGAGAGCCTGTCCTTTGGGAGCCACCCCCTATGAACCTTCAGCCTTGTTCACTGCTGCTGTCCTAAGGGAAGGAGGAACAATGACTACAGCAGGCCACATGGACATCTCAACCTTCTCTGAACTTTTTGGGAGATTTTCATGCATAACAACCCATGCTAAGCTGACCTGTGTTCCCTGGAGAGCCAGAGAAGCCATGCCCTTGGCCTTAGGCTTCATCCAGGACCCTCACTGGGTACTCAGAGTCCCCTGGAAGAGAAGGTTCCTCTCTGAAGGTCTTTCTCTCCATATTGCAGGAACAATCAAGTGTGTTATTGGCTAAGCTGCAGGCCCAGCACTGGGTATTGTCTGCAAGTTGGTGAGATTCTGTGCCCATGACAGAGGGTCAGAATGGAAGCAGGAGGGAGACGTGGCCAGGTGAGATATCTGAAACATCTGGCCCAGGTGGGTGAAGACTTGGAGGTGTTTTGCCCCCTTCTGCATAGTGGGGAAGGCTGGGTGAGTGTGAGGAGAGGTGACCAGTGATGGGTGTGGTTACAGAACTCTCAAGGAACTGCAGGCCCTGACAATTGAAATCACAATTAGAGGAGGAAGAAGGGTAGGAGTGCGGGTGGGAGGGAGGGTAGGATGGGAAGAATCACTATGTTCCTAAATTTGTATATATGAAATTCATTAAGTTTGTATACCTTAAATAAAAGGTTCAGGGGGGCTATCAATTAAATAAGAAATGCCAGACAAGGGGAAACTCAGCTCCTCTACTACTACAAATTTTGCTGGCTGAGACTGCACACTATGTCCCCTCACAGGTAAGGTCTCTCCTCCACAGGCAGGAAATTGGAGGATTCTGACTCTCCCAGAGGACACACACACTCCCCTTCCCCCTTATCAACTGTCTTGTTCATAGCCCTGAGCTCACTCCACACAGCTCTGCCAAGTCAAGTTCTAACAGCATCTCTGGCCTACTTCTACAGCTCTGGGATCATTGGTCATTAAGTGGCTGCCTAACCAGTAGCCCTGTGCTGCCTGATCAACATCAGACACTCCCCACTGATGACATCAAGACCTCTCATTTTCCCCAAGATACACCCCACCCTCTACCCACCTCTCCCCTCCACTCTGCACAGCTGCCCCTGGGAAGCACACACCCAAGGGTGCAGTGACATCAACATCTCCACCCACTTCAGGTGCCCAGGCATCCATGGCAAGTTAAAGAGGTTTCTTTCTCTCTTCTTTGGGTGCTTGATCTTTCTCCCAAGTTACACACCAAGGAGAGGCATTCTAAGATCATCTATTGTGTCCATACAAACCTTTTAAGTATAGGAAAACAGGATGTGAAAAAAATGTATAAAAATTATAACATTTCTATGAACAGAATAAAAGTTTATGTGGGGGCTGACGCTGTAGCATAGCATGTAAAGCCACTTCCTGCAGTGCCGGCATCCCAGTGTGGGCAAGAATTCAAGTCCTGGCTGCTCCACTTCCAATCCAGCTCTCTGTTTTGGCCTGGAAAAGCAGTGGAAGATGGCCCAAGTCCTTGGGCACCTGCACCCATGTGGGAGACTTGAAGGAACCTCCTGGCTCCTAGCTTTGGATCCGCTTAGCCCTAGCTGTTGGGACCATTTAGGAAGTGAATCAGCAAGTGGAAGACTGTTGCGTCTCTCTCCTCTCTCTCTGTCCCTCTCCCTCCCTCCCTCCCTCTCTTTGATGCATGAAAGGACCCTGTATGGGTCCAGGGTTATTGCTCAGAGTACCTATGGGTGCATTTTCTGTGTGTGTCCTTCTTCCTTCTCTCAGTACCCAAGGAAGCATTTCTCACTGTACAGAACACAAAACATGAAGATTCAGAGAAAGGAGCTGCTGGCTGAAGAAAGGGATAGAGGATGAGTGTTTGCAGAGTGAAGTTAGAGTAGAAAGCTCAATTCTGCCTGTGCCCAAATACTTGGACCCCTGCCACCCACATGGGAGACCTAGATGTAGCTCCTGGCCTTGACCTGGCCCAGTGCTGGCCACTGGGGCCATCTGGGGAGTGAACCAGTGGGTGGAAAATTCTCTTTCTCTCTCTCTCACGCTGACGTTCAAATAAATAATTTTTTAAAAACAATAAAAGAGTAGTGATGTGTACAGTGCAATTTAACTTATCATCAAGACTGGATATCATCATGATAATTCTGGAAAAGATGAACTTACAAGCCATACTAAGTTTTCCCTTTATTTCTCCACCTGTACAAGTCTTAGCTGCAGTCCCCAGTGCACACTGAACACACATCTCAGTCACCCAGGGACTCAGAGAAAACTGAGCAGGAAAGGCCCCCAGACAGGCCCATTGCCTTATCATACTGATGAGGAATATGACTCCCAGAAAGAAAAAAAGATTTTCCCAAGCCCCTACCACAAAAAGTAGGGATTCTTATCTGCTTTAGTTACTCCATATCCCAGAGCCTCCACAGGAGACTGTGGGTAAATCAATTAATAATTGTCATATTCATAGCTAACAATCAGCAAGGATAACACACTTTTTTGTTTCAATAATAAGCATCCCTTTATTTGCTAATGCCATTACAAAAACTGGTTATACTAGTAACAAAAAAGTATCCTCTTGAATTGAAGTCAGAGGCAGTTACTCCCCAAAATGTTAAGTAAAACAGTGTACAACATCAATATTAAAATGTGAAATTTTACATTGTCTTTACCACAGCTAAAGCTGCTGCGTGCAGTGCCGGCATCCATTATAGCCACCAGTTTGAGTCCTGACTGCTCCAGTTCCAATCTAGCTCTCTGCTATGGCCTGGGAAAGCAGTAGAAGATGGCCCAAGCCCTTGGACCCCTGCACCCACATGGGAGACCTGGAAGAAGCTCCTGGCTCCTGGCTTTAGATGGGCCCAGCTCCAGCTGTTGCAGTCATCTGGGTAGTGAACCAGTGGATGGAAGACCTCTCTCTCTCTCCACCTCTGCAGGACATGAATGTGGGTGAAGCAAGGTTAAATTCATTAAGTGTTTGTTTAATAAAAGGCAGAAGTGAAAACCAATCACTTAGCAAAAGAGACATAAATCATAGGCAACAAAACTGCCAAAGGACTGTTTTAAAATTTACTGTAAATGAAAGAAGTTGAAAATATTTCCATTTGATTATTCTTTATGGGGCTAGCCTATTGTCCAGCCTGTACTTTTTATTAGTTGACTCTTTCTTTAGTGGAGCACTAAGTCTTTGATTATAATGTAAATTGAAAATATATTATCTCAAAAATACAAAACAATAAGTTGAAAATAAAACTGCAGAGAGGGCTACACATCTTGCTCATGGTCACGGATTAGTGACTGAGTTGGAATTGGAGTCAGGTCAGGCCATGAGCAAAGCCCATGCTATCAGCTTCTGTGCTGTCATGCCATGCTCTGTTTAAGGGTGGCTCCAGGAAAGCACAGGTTACATTTCCAGGGCAGAGCACACCAGGGACGTGGAGACAGTGAGGGTGGCTTTTACTGCCAGAAAATGTGGAGAGCCCGTGAGGGTGCAGACAGGGCAGTTGGGCTTCCTGAGTTTCCTCCCTGTGACCCCACTCTTGTGGCTGTCATTGCCTGTCCTCCTGCCTTCATAACAAGTGCTTGGAGAACAGAAAACTGTTAGGACTTTATCATGCCTCTGAGGGAGGCCACAGCGCAGGCATCAGTTCAGTCCTTCAATATCCACAAGGGTCCCCGGATGGACAGGGTTACTGATGAAAGGTGAAAAAAATCCCTAGGACCCCATTCTTGTCTGTGGTTAGAGTTCTATTTTCAACAAACAATGCTGAGATTTGATGATTTAAAAAATCATTAATAGGGGCTGACACTGTGGTGTAGCGGGTTAACACCCTGGCTTGAACTGCTGGCATCCCATATGGGTGCCAATTCTAGTCCTGGCTGCTCTTCTTACAATCCAGCTCTCTGTTATGGCCTGGGAAAGCAGTGGAGGATGGCCGAGGTCCTTGGGCCTCTGCACCCACGTGGGAGACCTGGAGGAAGCTCCTGGCTCCTGGCTTAAGATCGGCCCTGCTCCAGCCATTGATCTCATCTTCACATGATTACATCTGCAAGAACCTTATTTCCGCATAAGGTCACAATCACAGATAGAGGTGTTAAGATTTTAAAACATCTTTTGTCTTGGAACGGGGAGGGACAACTCAACTCACACGAAGTGGTTATCAGGGAGCTGGATCAGAAGTAGGGCAGCTAGGAATCAAACTGATGCCCATATGGGATGGTAGTGTCACAGGGGGAGGCTTAACCCATAATGCCACAATGTCAGCCCTATGCACACTTCTTTCAATTACATCTTTCAAGGGGCCATCAAAGAAGGCTGCACTCTTCTCTGAAGGGAGGAGAGAACTTCCACTTTGCTTATGGCCCTAAATACTGACAGAGTTTGTGGTCACAAAAGGCTTCTGTAGCCTTGGCAGCTCATGGCAAGAGCCTTGGGTGATCACTGAGGTCATAAGTAAAAGTGTTAATAGTTAAATTAACAACAGGAGTCACTGTGCACTTACTCCACATGTAGGACATCTGTCCTTAAGGAGTTGTACTATGAGAATTAACTGCAAAACTTGTTCCCAAACAGTAATTTTTACATTGTATGTGGGTATGTGTGCAAACTGTTGAAATCTTTACTTACTATAGAGTTGGTCTGCTGTACATAAAGTTAATTAAAAATGAATCTTAAAGAAAAATGAGATGGGAGAGGGAGTAGGAGGTGGGGTGGGAGTGGGGGTGGGAGGGTGGGTATGGGGGGGAAAACCACTATATTCCCAAAGTTGTGCTTATGAAAATTATATTCACTCAATACAAGATTTTTTTAAAAATTACATCTTCCATGATTTTTTGAAGTACCTTTGTATTTTTAACCAAAGATTTCAATACATTTGCAACTTTTCTTCTCATCTGTCCAGTTCTACTAAAATTCAACATCAACACAGTGGACTAATGTGCAGTTATGATGAATGCGTAGAACAGGAATTCTCAAACATTTTGGTCTCTGGATCCTTTTATATTCTTTAAAATTTATTGAGCACCCCCACAGAGCTTTCTTTGCATGAGTTACACCTATTTATATTTACTAGGATGTAAATTTAAATGGAGAACACCTAAACATATTTGTGTAGTATTAATTCAAAATAAAACAATAAACCCACTGCAAGTTTATATAAATAATACTAATTTATGAAAAACAACTATATTTTCCAAAACCAAAAAAATGTAAGTGGCATTATTTAACAGTTTTTTCACATCTCTTCAACACAACTAGAATCCCATATCTGTTTCTACATTCCATCTGTTGTGATATGTTATTTTGGTTTAAGTTTGTGAGGAAAATCCATCCTCACACCGAGCTAGCTAGAAAGTTAAGGAGTATTTTAATAGTCTTTTCAGATAGTTAGGGATATTTTTCTGTGATGCCGTGTTAAAATTCAGTTAGTGGCAGTTTCTTAAAGCTTTGTTATAATGTGAAATCTGAAATCATACCATGAACTTTCTGTGCCTGCTAGGCTGTAATTCATTGGTCTTAGGCCTTTTCCCACTTACGATTTTGTGGCAATATGGCCTGGCCATTTGAATAACATTAGATCCCTGAATTATCCAGATCACCCAGCTGTTGAGGAATCTCACATACTGCAATATAAAACATCACAGTTTTGAATATCGCATCCATCTTGTTGGAAAGGTAAATGCTGGGGTGATGTCAACTTCACAATGGTGGATAGGAGTTTTTCCAAATGCTGATTTTCTACCTACTGGTTCACTCCCCAAATGACTGCCTTGGTGGAAGCCAGGAGCTCCTTCTGGGTCTCCCACACAGGTGACAAGGATGGAAGCACTTTAACTACCAGCTGCTGTTTCCCATGTGCATTTGCAGGGAGCTAGTTCAGAAGCAGAGTATATGGGATCCAAACCAGCACTCCAATATTGGATGTGGGTATCCCGAGTGGTGGCTTAACCTGCTGTGCCACAATGCCAGTCCCTGAGAGCTCCAGTTTTGTCAATTGTTTTCCTTGAAGTGAAGGCTCACTTCATTCATTTTTTTAGAAATGGATTATTTAGAAAATGTTTGCCAAATACCTAAGACCAGATGCTGATAGTTATCTGTTGATAACCCTTTCAAATAAAAATGATTTTATTTTCCTACTTTTAAAAAGATTTACTTATTTATAGATTTGAAAGGCAGAGTTACAGAGAAAGAAGGAAAGACATAGAGATCTTCCATCTGCTAGTCCACTCTCCAAATGGCCAGGCAGAAGCCATGAGCCAGGAATTTTATTCTGGTCTCCCATGTGGGTGGCAGGAGCCCAAGTACTTGGATAATTCTCCATTGCTTTCCCAGGTGCATCAGCAGAGCACTGGATTGAAAATGGAGCAGCCAGGACCCAAACTAGCACCATAACATGCCGGCATCACAGGTGGTAGCTTAAACCTGCTATCCACAATGCCAGCCCCTCATTTCCTTTTTTAAGGTTTATTTTATTTTCAGTTGAATGGTGGATTTACAGAAAGGATGGACATGCACACAGGTGAGAGTGAGTGTGAGAAGAGAGAGAGAGAATCTTCACCTGCTGGATAACTTCCCAGATGGCCACAATGTTCTGGATCCCGGCCAAAGCCTGGAGCCTGGAACTCTATCCAGGTTTCTTTTTCTTTAGAGATTTATTTATTTATTTGTAAGTCAGAGTTACATAGAAAGAGGAGAGGCAGAGGGAGGGGTCCTCCATCTGCTGGTTCACTCCCCAATTGGTCACAACAGCCGGAGCTGCACCAATCCAAAGCCAGGAGGCAGGGGTTTCCTCCAGGTCTCCCACACGGGTGCAGGGGCCCAAGGATTGGGCCTTCATCTACTGCTTTCCCAGGCGTAACAGAGAGCAGGATTGCAAGTGGAGCAGCCAGGTCTTGAACCAGCACACATATGGGATGCCAGCACTGCAGGCAGTGGCTTAACCTCCATCCAGGTTTCTAACATGGGTGGCAGGGCCAAAATACTTCAGCCGTCTTCTGCTGATTTCGCAGGTGTATTAGCAGGGAGCTGGATCAGAAGTGGGGCAGCTGGGACTCAAATCAGTGCTCATATAGGATGGAGGGGTCACAGGCAGTGGCTAAACCTGCTGTCCCACTACACTGACTCCTAAAATGATTTTAATTTCTGCCTCTGCTATTTCACAAGCACTTTTCCTTAAAATAGGCACCTTCTCTCCATGAGTACTCTATGCATACTTTCTAATTTGTTACACGGAATATTAAAAATGTACATGCAAATGTTAAGATAACTTTATTGTTTTATTAAAGACATTCTTTTAAATTTTTTGTTTATTTATTTATTTTATTTGATTTGAATGGCAGAGAGACAGAGAAAGGGATACAGAGTTAGAGACAGACAGATATCTCTTCTCTGTTAATTCACTCTCCAAATACCTGCAACAGTCTGGGCTGTGCCAGGGCAAAGTCAGGATCCTGAAACTTAATCCAGGTCTCCCACAGGGGTGGCAGGGATCCAAGTACTTGAGCTCTTAACTGCTGCCTCCCAAGGTGTGCATTAACACAAAGCTGGAATTGGGAGCAGAACTGGTACTCAAACCTAGGCACCCAATAAGGGATTCTGGTATCTTAACCACAAGACCAGGCAGTGCCACATTAAGGACATGAATAAGTGAAGCTGGCAGTTTTCTCTCTTCTTCCCCTGTGTTTACACAGAAGTGAATAATGGCAATGAGTGCTGTCACAATTTCCTATCACTGCATCATTGCAATGATCTGTGCTAGGCATTCACAGGTTTATTCATCATCACCAATGAGTGTCAGCACAATGAGGCAAGCAAACCATATCTCAATATCACTGTGAAGATTGCTTTGACCTTGAAGTCCCACAGAAAGGGCCTGGGAGATTCCTAGGGACTCATGGACCACAATGAAAACCATTGCTCTTTGATCTTACATGATACAGGGTTCTTCAGACTATATTATAACAGAGAGAGGGAAAGTTTACACAGTTGTAGAGCAAGAACATCAATGCTTGCCACTGTCTGTCCTAAGTTAGTTCAAACTGCTTTGATTCTCCTTTGTGACAGGTGTGGAAGAGGAGTCGGTAGCCATATCTGCAATGGCATACTTGGTACTGAATGCTGTGCTCATTCCATATTACAATAACAATATCCAATGTGGGGTTTGTAATCATCCCAATTGCATCCTTGAGCACTGGAGAAGTATACCCTGTGGGACCACTGACCCAATGCATTCACCATGAGCTGGATTTAGCCCAGGCCTCCATTCATCAGCTGGCCCCTAATAGCTATTTCTCCTTTAGTGAGACCACATTGGCACTTCGGGTTCCTGAACATCAATGTCAGTCCACTCCTGATCCAGCTCTCTGCTATGGCCTGAGAAAGCAGTAGAAGATGGCCCAAATCCTTGGGCTCCTGTACCCGCATGGGAGACCTGGGAGAATCTCCTGCTTCAGATTGGCATAGCTCTGACCATTGCAACCAACTGGGAAGTGAACCAGTGAATGGAAGACCTCTCTCTTTCTGCCTCTCCTTCTCTCCCCATGTAACTCCATCTTTCAAAGAAAAAATCTTTAAAAAAATAAATTCAGTCATTCAAATAAATAGAAAACATATAGCATCACTTTGAGATTATCAGAAATAACCTTAATTTATATATTACAATGCTTCTGTTCAGATATCTTTAATTATGTAAGTTGCCTAAATTAAGTACTAAATTACTAGTAGACTCAGAAGACAATTTTCTGTGATTTTGTTCTTTCTTATGTTTATGCCTGTACATGTAAAGTTCTCAGTGCATTCTCTGTTAGAAACCGAATCTTTTAACAATGGATGTTTTTGGGCCAGTGCTGTGGTGCAGCAGGTTAAAGCTCTGGCCGCAAGCGCCGGCATCCCATATGGGTGCCGGTTCTAGTCTCTGGCTGCTCCTCTTCTGATCCAGCTCTCTGCTATGGCCTGGGATAGCAGTAGAAGATGGCCCATATCCTTGAGGCCCTGCACCTACATGGGAGACCCGGAGGAAGCTCTGGGCTCCTGGCTTCGAATCACCAGAGCTTGGGCCATTGTGGCCATCTGGGGAGTGACCAGCAGATGGAAGACCTCTCTCTCTCTATCTCTACCTCTCTAACTCTTTTAAATATATAAAATAAAGCTTTAAAAAATGAATGTCTCTTATTTTCTGTGGCTATATAACTTCTGCCCAGATTCACTTGTAAATATGTGGGATTTCATGACACTCATTGTGTGTGCACTTTAACAAAAATGCTTCTTGCCATCTTACTTGCCCTCTTGTGATATCTTTTTCTTTGTCCCAAGTTCCTCTATCTTGCTTTCTCTCCATGAAGTACTTTGAATCCCAACATCTGGGTAGGAGCTTTAGATACTTAATCACTGCTGTGGATAGTGTGTGTGTAAGTATGCACATGTGGGGGAGTGGCTGATGCTCCCTCCTGTTCTCACTGAGGTGGAGCCTTTCTAACGACTTACATGCGAGTTTCCCTGCATGAGAAGCAAATTTAGTACAGCCTGCTGAAGAGACTTCTCGCCTTCTTTATAATTCCGAGGAAATAGATTAATGTTCTGCCGCAATATTCAGCCTTCTCTGGGAGCAGCCGTAACTGCTGTCTTGCCTTTTCTCTTTTAAGGAAAACATCCCTTAAGAGAAGCAGCTCAGTGTTGTGTAAGAAGGAAGCAATCATACAAAAACCTCTGGAGAAGAAGTCCACAAGAAGACAAGCACCTACCGGGACTGAGAAACCGCTCAAGCGCTCCCGACCACCCCTAGAGGGACGGATGTGGGAGGTGGCTAAAAGGATATTTCAAAAGTTCATTGGTCAACTTGTTCCCCGCAGGGGGCCATTTCAGGAAAACCGTGGCAGAACCACGGACAGCACTAAACGGTGCCCTCAGGAGGGGAGAAGCCTAGGGACGGTGCGCTGCGGGCCCAGAGGTGAGAGGCAAGAGCAGCACCCCAGACAGCGCCAAAACGCGCGCTCCCGGAACCGGGAGGCGGGGAGAGGCGACCTCATCAGCTGACCGCGTTCCATAGTGCTGGATAAAGCAGTCTGGGTGGGCGCGCCAGCGTTTGCTCTGATCCGCAGCCCCAGACGGAGTGGGGAGGTTGGACTGCGCAAAGCGAAAGGCAGGTACCAGAACGCTTGGCTTCCCAGCACTGCGCTGAGGCTGCAGGCGGCCGCCTGGGTAGGGGCAGGTAGGGAAGCAACGCTGCGGGAGCTACCGCTCTGACGCACCAGCCCTTCTGGCGCTCACACGCTGCAGGGCTGCTCTGCCCTGCTCGGGCGGACATGGGAGCGATCAGACCGCCGTCTCCTCCAGGTGAGGAGTCCTGAGACAGGTGACAGCCTGGGCTGGCCGCGAGTCCAGCTCCTCGTCTCTGCTTTCCTAGCCTCCGAGGGCTCCAACGTTAACACGGCTTATAGCCCAGGGAGCGCCCTCCTCTCCACCACACCGTCTCCCGGGTTCGCTCACCAGCGGGAGGCTGAAGACAAATTCACAGGCGCTTCCCAGAAACCCCGCCGCTGGCCGGGGGTGCAAACATCTGGATTGGCTCTGGGCGCTGCTTTCATCTTAAGTCCTCCTGAATGTCCCTTCTGCACACACCCCGAGCCGGCTCCTAATCCAGAGATGGATTTACCGGTGAACTTACCTTCCTTTTCCCACTTGACTTCCTCTCCTCTGGAAGAGGAGCGGCAGCCTTGGCACGGAAGACCTGCTGCGCCCCAGCCCGCACCTGCTCTCTGTCTTCGGTGTGCTTGTTCTGACCTTGCTGGGCTTTCTGGTGGCAGCTATATTCGCGTGGAACCTGCTGGTGCTGGCGACCATCCTGCGTGTCCGCACCTTCCACCGCGTGCCACACAACCTGGTGGCGTCCATGGCCGTCTCGGATGTGCTGGTGGCCGCGCTGGTCATGCCTCTCAGCCTGGTGCATGAGCTTTCTGGGCGTCGCTGGCAGCTGGGCCGGCGGCTGTGCCAGCTGTGGATCACGTGCGACGTGCTGTGCTGCACCGCCAGCATCTGGAACGTGACAGCCATCGCCCTGGACTACTGGTCCATCACCCGCCACCTGGAGTACACGCTCCGCGCTCGCCAGTGCATCTCCAACGTGATGATCACGCTCACCTGGGCGCTGTCCGCTGTCATTTCGCTGGTCCCGCTGCTTTTCGGCTGGGGGGAGACATACTCTGAGGGCAGGGAGGAGTTTCAGGTCAGCCGCGAGCCCTCCTACATCGTGTTCTCCACGGTGGGTGCCTTCTACCTGCCGCTCTGCGTGGTGCTGTTCGTCTACTGGAAGATCTACAAGGCTGCCAAATTCCGCGTGGGCTCCAGGAAGGCCAACAGCGTCTTGCCTGTATCTGAAGCTGTGGAGGTGGGTGCTATAGCGATCCTTAAAATACTCTACTTGCATCTGTACAGGCTGTATCCCTGGCACTCACACACACACACCGCATTTGTAGAAAGTGGAACTTTTTGGTTGGCAGGGAGGAGAGACTTTGACAGTTGTGTATCACAGAGATAATCATGTCAGTCATCTCCAATGGGTTATTTCCTTATGCATAAAATGCATTCATCTCCAGTGGATTATTTCCTTATCCATAAAATGAGGCATTTGGGCCACATACCTCTACAAGGTCCGATCTGGCTCCAGAATTCCATGGGTCTGTAACACCCTTGGAACATCTGGGGAAGTGGGTGGCTGGGGGTACACTGGGGTTAGCACACTGAAAAATATGAAGCTTCCTGCACTTAAAGTAGGAATGTCCACGGGGAAAGGGAGTGATGGGAGCCTGGCTGACAGGAAGATTGCCACACATCAAGCACAGCAGATTAGTGTTTATTCCAGTCCATATTCTTCTTTGCAAGTTCTACCAACTGATTTTGCAAAAATATGCCACCTCCTAGGTTACTGTCATTTTGCAGCATCCTGATCTAAGAGTAAAGATGTTGATTATAGGAGTGTCAGAGCTTGCCTTTGTTACCTGCTTCCATTGTTTGTGGAACTACTTTCTGGGTTTTATTTCAATCCCCCACCTCACTGCACTTAGGCTGTCTGTGTGACTGAAAACCACCCCAGAAAAAGCTACAGGAGGAAATTAAAAATCCAGGATAGATGATTCCCACTCTCTTCCTTTCTCCCTGTCTTCATTTCTCCCTCTCTCCCTCTTTCTTTCCCTCTCCATACACACATACTACTTCTAGACATTTGTGGAAAATGGAATTATAAAATGTTTATTTGGGTGCAGTATATATACTGATTTCTTTTTTCTCTGAAAGATCACTGTCTTGTGTTTTACAAATGTTTTATTTACTTATTTATTTGGAGGGATGAGGGTGGGAGGGAGGGAGGGAGAGAGAAAGAGTGTGAGAGAGAGGAGCGACCTTCTAGCCTCAGGTTCACTCCCAGTGTCTGCAACAGCTAGGGCTGGGAAATGCCGAAGCCAGGAGCCAGGAGCTCCATCTAGGACTTCCACATGGGTGGCAGGGATCCGGGTACCAGGGACATCACCTACTGTTTTCCACAATCACCAGCAGGAAGGCTCAGATGCACGACTCAGTCTCTGGCCCTCCAGCCTCTGGTATGGGATGCAGGGGTCCCATGTGGCAGCTTAACCTGCTGTGCCACAATGCCTGTTCCTGTCAGATCACTCTCAAAATGAATCCTATGGGTTTGCGAGGCTGCCACATGATCTAGGGTTCTGCATATAACACCAGGGTTGCCTCTGCCCTATGTTTTGCTGAAGAATTAATTACAAACCAGGCGTCTTGATTTCTCCATGGTAGTGGGTGTCAAAGTTTCTAAATACAGTTCTACTACTAGCTGTGTTGCCTAGGGAAACCATACTATTTCCTTCCTGTTTCTTTGATGAATTTTATTCAAATACATTCTGAAACCCTAACTTATGTCAGACATTGAGATGGGAACTGGTCTCATAAGATTAATCCAGATTCATCACTCAACAAACATCCGGATTAATCTGGATCCTCCAGGGGGATATTGTGCAACAGATTTCCTCATTTCTGTTTGAACTGCACCATGAAAACTGCTGCTGTCATTGTCTTTTCACCTCATTTTTGTTGAAGTCACATGGTTAGTGTTTTTGATGTGTTCTCTAAAGGAATTTACCCAAATATTCTTTGAAATTACTTGAAATGATAGCCCCCCAGGTCAAAGATGAACAATAAGCAAGTTAACTACTTGTATCTCCTGTGTAACTCAGGAGACGGTAAAAGTTAATGGCTGCTACTAACATCTTTTTTTAGCTATAGACTGAAATTAAGTTTATTACCAAAGAAAGGTAATTGAACATGCTAGAGAACAGTTAATAGTAACGTTTTACTACATAATAGTATAGTTAGTTGACATGAACATACACATTATTATACAGACACAAGAAGAGATTTCCCTCACAAAATAATTTTTTCATTAAAATAACAATTTTTCATTAAAAATTATGTTTGACTTTGTTCTAATGACATATCTTGTGTTTGTATTCCATAAAATTAGCTTAAGTGTCATGAGCAAACAATAAGCTGCTTGTACCTATAAAAAGGCCTTTATACATCTGGAATTGGGGCAAACATTTAAGGTACTTTGTTTTAAATTTGTTTTTAGTTTCAGGGTTTAGGTTCTTTGAAAAGGCAAAATTCTGGGGGGCCAACATATCATATAATAGACTCAAATTCTTATACCTTATACTTTATTCAAAAGAAAAGAACTGTGATACTTAAATGGGGAAAATAATGTCAAATAGAAAGGCTGAGGTTAGTGAAGAAAGAGGAGAACTAGAAAGGTAATTTTGTCTATTTATACTAGTTTGAGTTGGGCTGTCTGGAATTTCAAATACATCATGGTCTACAAAAATCAGCATCACAGATAAAAAGATATGATTAGCCCTAAAATGAGCAGGTGATCAGGACGATCTATCCTGTAACCAAATCAAAATTAATGAAAACTGTGATGATGACTCATCAATTTTTATATAAATTATATTTTGACAAGTAAAGTTTCTTATGAATTACAAATTCAATGTGAATTCATTGAGGGTTTATTTTATTCTTGAACAAAAATCAGCATCAGGTAAACTGAATATCTCACAAATCCTAAATACTTCTCAATTTTACTTTTACATGATAAAACTTTCAGATTATAAATGTTGGCATAGGAATTACTTTGAAATAAAGGGACAATCTTAACTACACCACCACCACTGTTTTTCAAATCTTACTTAATTTCTGAAAACTCCACAGCAGAAAGTAAAAACTATTATTTATTTATTTTGACAGGCAGAGTGGACAGTGAGAGAGAGAGAGACAGAGAGAAAGGTCTTCCTTTACTGTTGGTTCACCCCTCAGTGGCTGCTACAGCTGGCGGGCTGATCCGAAGCCAGGAGCCAGGTGCTTCTCCTGGTCTCCCATGCGGGTGCAGAGCCCAAGGACTTGGGCCATCCTCCTCTGCACTCCTGGGCCACAGCAGAAAGCTGGACTGGAAGAGGAGCAACCTGGACAGAATCCAGCACCCCGACCGGGACTAGAACCTGGTGTGCCAGCGCCACAGGCGGAGGATTAGCCTAGTGAACTGCAGCGCCAGCCACGTTTCCTCTCCTTCTATTTTAATTGAAACTTGCATTTCCTTCAGAGTTCAAATCTGTTTCTAACATTTCTCATTCAGCCACATTATACTTTAGTCTTCAAGATGTTGCCTTGATAGGTATATTTTTTCTAATAAAACCCATTTTCCCAATGAGATTACAAAATACCATAGAAAATGATGACTGCTTTTATAGTTCCTTAAATAACTATGCCTAAAAGAATTCATCAGTTGAGGAAGTATTAATTTTTGTTGTTGCTAATGTTAAATTAGAAAGGAACTCTGATTAAAATTAAGTAAGTGTATTTATTTAGTAGGAATCATGCTCATCATGAAATTATGAGACATGTATTGTGTGTGAATTTGGGTGTTGGATACTGGTAAAGAGATGGAGAGAGATTGAGAGAGACAACAAGAAAGGGAGTCCATTTTCCATGAGACATAGAAGATAGATCATGTACCAATGAATGATCATTATTGCTATAAAAACACAATTCTTTTTTCCTGAAACCAATTTTTAAATAATTCACAGTGAAAATGTTAATGTTTTATAAATATAATATAATCCTATTTAGTAATGCAATATTAAAAACATAAACCTTTTAAGAAACAGTTGTTAAAATTTTCCATTGTTACTTCTCTCCCTCTCTGTCTCTCAATGCATAAGAGTACAAATATGCATTAAATATGTGTTTTCTCATATAGGTGTATATGTACAGTGAAATAGACATGGGAGCTTGCTATGTACCATTTCTTTTCATTGAGCAATGTGTGTACTTCAGATATACTGTGAGCAGTATATGATAATGCTTTTTGAAGATTTAATTTTTTGAAGGTCAGAGTTACAACAGAGGAGAGACAGAACTTCCCGCTGGTTTGCTTTCCAAGTGGCCACAATGGCCAATGTGGAGACAGACCAAAGCCAGGAACTGGGAGTTTCATCCTGGACTCCCACATGGGTGCAGGAGACCAAGGACTGGAGCCACCTTCTGCTGCTTTCCCAGGTGCATTAGCAGAGAAATGGAGTAGAAGTCCAGCAGCTGAGACTTGAACTAGGACCCATATGGGATGCTGGTGTTGCAGTCTGCAGCCTCTTGATATTTGAAATACAGCAGAAAGTCGGTTCAGTGAAGCACAGAATATTATTTATTTCTTTCATGGATCATGCCTCTGCTGTTGCTTCTTAAATGTGTTGGGTCAGCACTTTTGTGTAGTGGGTAAAGCCACCGCCTGCAGTGCTGGTATCCCATATGCCAGTTCCAATTCCAGATGTGCCACTTTCTATCCATCTCCCTGCTAATGCACTGAGAAAGCAGTGACAGGTGGTCAAAGTTCTTGCCCCGTGCACCCACTCGGGAGACCCAGAAGAAGCTCCTGGCTCCTGGCTTCTGATAGACTCAGTTGCAGCTATTGTAACCATTGATTGCTAATCAATGGATGGATGATCTCTCTCTCCTTTCTCTTACTTTCTCTCTCTCTCTCTTTCTCTTTCTCTACCACCCCATGTGTGTGTATGTCTCCCTCTATCTCTGTAACTCTGCCTCTTAAAAAAATAAATAAATAATTTTTAAAAATTTTCTGTTTGTGGGTATAGATGTGTGTGTTTTACAAATCTTTTAAATATTTAAGCAGTAAATTGTTGAGTGTTTTTTATTTTGTTATTGTAGTTGTTTTACTGAATTTTTTCCTAAAAATTATAAATTTTAAGGAGGTATCATGCGATGTTTAAACAAATGTAATGTTCAGTCAGGATAAATAAATCTATCTCTCCAAACATTTGTCATCTTTTGTGGTGAAATCATTTAAAATCCTTCTTTAAGATTTTGAAATAATACAGGATACCTTATCATTATATATTGTAACTGTGTTTGCAAGAAAACAGTATACCTTCTTTTTTGTGTGCAGTGGAAGTTAAACTGTGTGTAAAGAATGTGCTGTGTAGCCGGCGCCGCGGCTCACTAGGCTAATCCTCCGCCTAGCGGCGCTGGCACACCGGGTTCTAGTCCCGGTTGGGGCACCGGATTCTGTCCCGGTTGCCCCTCTTCCAGGCCAGCTCTCTGCTGTGGCCAGGGAGTGCAGTGGAGGATGGCCCAGGTGCTTGGGCCCTGCACCCCATGGGAGACCAGGAAAAGCACCTGGCTCCTGGCTCCTGCCATTGGATCAGCGCGGTGCGCCGGCTGCAGCGCGCCAGCCGCGGGGGCCATTGGAGGGTGAACCAACAGCAAAGGAAGACCTTTCTATCTCTCTCACTGTCCACTCTGCCTGTCAAAAAAAAAAAAAAAAAAAAAAAGAATGTGCTGTGTGCACTTGTATACAATATGTGTTTTACTGATGTTAATGAAATGTTTTGTAGATGGCTGTTAGGTCCATTTGGTCTAAATTTTAGTTTAAATCTGGTATTCCTTCCTTATTGTTCTGTCTGGATGGTCTGTTCATCATTGAAAAGAGAGCATTGAAGTCTTCCATTTTTATTGTATTTCTGTCTGTCTTCTTTAGTTTTGATATTAACTTTATCTATTTGCTGCTTTGATGATGAATGTACATTTATACAATGTTATGTTCTGATGAATCGCCCTCCAGATTCATTACGTAACACTTCAGCTTTCTTTTGCTGGCCATTGGAATGGAATATCTTTTTACATCATGTTACTTTCATCTTGAGTTAGTATAGCTAAAATGGATCGCTTTTAGGCAACATACAATTAAACTTTAAAACTTTATCCAGTCAACTTCATGTCTTTTACCAGTTGACTCGCAATATAACTTTTTTTCCGCCGAGGCCGACCCTCCGCCGCTGCCGCCCGCCTCCGTCGGCGCTGGGCGCGCGTCTCCCGGCTGCAGCGCCGCTCGCCGTCCACCAGGCGGCGCTGCCCGCGCCCAGGACTCCCCGGCCCGCCCCGGTTCCAGGACTCGTTGTGCGGGAGGGGCGGGGCGGGGAGAGGCCGGAGCGCGGAGACCGGCAGGGGGGGCAGGTGTCCGACGGGACCCCGGGAGCAGGAGCAGGGGGTGGGGCAGTGAGGCGCAGGCCGGCGTTCTCGATATAAAAATTGATAGATAAGGACGTTTTTCTTATTATTAATTAATCCCTGTTTTTTGTAGCTACTTTACTGTTTCCTCCTTTCTTGCCAGATATTTTCCTTGTGATTTAGTGAGTTTGTGTGTGTGTGTGTGTGTGTGTGCGCACGCGTATATACTCTGATTCCTTTCTCTTTATCTACTTCAGGTTTGTTTTATTCCTGATTACAATGAAACATAAAACATTTAATGGTTATAATGGTCTACTTTTAATTCTTAACAACTTAAATGCCAACTGCCTGCAAAAACTCACATTTTGACTTCTCTTCCGACCATATTTTGTAATTTTATAACTATTTATATTTAATTATTGCAAATATAGCTTTTTAATATTTTATCTTGTAAATTTTCTAATGTTGTTAAAAATAATTTTGGCCCCAACATTGCAGTTTTGGAATATTCTGAACTGACTCACAGTCTTACCTTTATCATGGACTTAATATTTTCATATAGTAACTTCTGTCCTTTTGTTTCAATGTCAAGAACCCCATCATATTTTCCCAAAAATTAAAAAAAGAGGATAGAAGGAGAGAGGTTCAGGGAGGAAGGCAGGGAGGGAAAGAAGTATGGTTATCTTCTTATAATCACACCTCTGAAATACATGAAATCTGATTCATATTAATAAAATTAAATAAATATATATCACAAAACAAAAGCAAAACAAAAATGAAGTTTGAATAATGACAACATCTCTCTGCTTTGATTTCATGAACAAGGTTTATCTTTCGTATCTAGTGTACAGTATTGGGAATAATCTAGGCTGCATCTTTTGTTATTTTTCTTTCAGCACCTTGATTATATTCTTCCACAGTCTAATATCCTGCAAGGTTTCTCCTGAGAAACCCACCTATTTCTCAGCAAAAATAAGAAGTTGTACATAGGATGGGGTATTAAATTCCTGTAAAGACCTCTAAAGAGAAAAGATGCATGACTTTTTTCTTGATATTTTCAAAATTCCCTCTTTAAAAAAAAACTTAGACTTTTGAAAATCTATCATTAAAATGTCTTGATAAACACCATACATAATCTATTAAGGATTCCTTAAACTTAGTGGAATGAGCAATTATTTATCACTCCAATTTGGCAATTTTTCTGTAATTCTTTTTAAAGATTTATTTATTATTTGAAAGGCAGAGTTACAGAGAGGCAGAAGCAGAGAGAGAGAGAGAGAGATCTTCCATCTGCTGGTTCACTCCCAAAATGGCCACAATGGACAGAGCTGGGCCAATCTGAAGCCAGGGGCCAGGAGCTGCTTCTAGGTCTTCTGCATGGATCAGGGGCCCAAGGACTTAGGACATCTTCCACTGCTTTCCCAGGCCGTAGCAGAGAGCTGGATCAGAAGTGGAGCAGCTGGGACTGGAACTGCATCTCATCCGAGATGCCACCACAGCAGGCAGCAGCTTTACCTGCTATGCCACAATGCCAGCCATTAATTCTTTAAATAAGCCTCTGTTCTTGTCTCTTTATGTGCTCCTTCTAGGATTATAATAACACATAGATTAGTCTTATTGACAGTGTCCTTTATGCCTTCACTCGTGTGTGTGTTTTCTTTTTGTTCTTCTGACTGCATAATTTCAAGTAAGCAGCCTTTGAGATCACTGATTCTTTCTTCTGCATTGTTTGCTGTTGAAGCTCTCTATGGAATTTTCAATTCAGTCATAATATCCCTCTGCTCCAAAACTTCTGTTTTGTTGATGTTACGGTTTGTATGCTTATTAAACTTCTTATTTGTTTTCACATATTGCTTCCCTGATTTCTCTTATTTTTTGTTTGTTATCCTTAGAATTCCCTGAGCTTCTTTTTCTAAATACTTATTTTTATTTATCTAATGAGCAGAGATTCAGAAAGGCCCCTCATCTGCTGGTTTGCTCCCCATATGGCTACAAAAACTGGGGCTGGACCAAGCCTAACCAAGGAAACTGGAGACTGATCCAAGTCTTCCATGCAATGGCAGAAGCCAAAGTGCATCAGTCACTTTGTTGGACTTAGTGTTGGAAACTTAATCTTCAGTACATTAAAGACAGAGAGATAGAACCCCAGCCAGGTAGATGGGATCATAGGAGACCCTTCCCACCACCTGGAGATGGGTCTTAGAGGGCTGCAGAAAAGTCACCCACTGGCTCCTGTGAAGGGCGTTTAAATCAAGGTTTATCTGGATGGTCGCACCTGATCTAGGTAATGAGAGTTTTACACGTCTTGGGTGGAAGGCTTCATGTGCTTTCTGTGGTTTTATTGACTCTCAATTGGAGACTTAGTCACCCAATTAACCAGTCAAAAAATCACTTCTCAATGCCTCTTCCAGACCAATCATGGGAATTTATAGTCTATACAAACCCCAAGACAATCAGCCCTCAATGGTTCCCTCCATTAGAGAACCATTTTACTGCTTGCAGGAGCTCTTTTACATTTGCTTTCCCCTTTCACTTAATAAACTACTTCTACTTTACACATTCTTTCTTGTACCTGTTCTTATTGCTTCATGGTCAAAAGACAGGATCCCCAGTGATTAGAACTGCAGACTTCTGCAGCATTTCTTGAGGGCTCACCTGGAATTGTCATAAGGGTAATTGAAATGATCAACTTTCAACTTTTTTTTCCAGAGACTTTCTGAACTCCACCATAGTCTTTTATCAATCAAAAATGCCAAAACTCAGTTAAAAAGCATCTAGTGTGGCTGCCAGTATTAAAAGCTAGGAGGGGAGGCTTGTTGGGGGGTATATCTGATTAACCTCTCTCTCCTTTTGGTGCTGGGAAAGCTGGTCTTCCTTTTTTTGTAAATTCATCCAGTGGGTGATACTGGAGTGTGGTCTTGGAGTAACTGAAATTTCCTAGGGAGGCTCCCTAATAGGAGCTGACTCCAACAGCCCCTTAAGGTATTGGACCAAAATCTACACTCCTCATTCTCTCTCTCTCCTTCCTACCCCTACTCATTCAATGTCAAATGTCAGGAGGAGAGAGGGGAGGCCTCTAGCTACAGCTGGACAGACTGGTTTCTTCACCAAATTTGGCAACAGAGAAAACTCAATCCTTTGATCCTTTTCTAACCTGATGTTTTCATATCTTTTCTCTGCAGTTTGCGTTTTGTAGTGACTTTCTTCTTCATCTCTTGCCAATAGGAGCATATGATTCTCTATTGCTTGGTAAAACTGAGTCTTAAAGGGGTTGGCATTATCTGCCCATTTTTAACTGTTTGATTACCATAACTCTGATTAGATCAGGCTGACAATTTTGTTATTCTTTCTATTCCTGCTGCAGCAAGTGTCCCAATTAGAATCCTGGATCACCGTTCTCAAATGAAATCCTGAGTTTCTGAACCAACTTCGATCTTGGAAGATGACCTCAACATGTCAAAGGAAAATGAATATTCCTGCGAAGTTACCAAAGGACTTGAACTCCTGTATAAAAAAGAGTAATTAAAATGTTACACACACTCTTCCCCAGCTTTTACCCCTCAATTTTGTCATCCTTTAATTCTATCATCAAGATGGGGGATACCGTTGCTACTCAGATTGCTAATTTTTTTTCATCTTATTCTTCACCTGCGTATTTCCACTAATGGTTTGATGCCATGTTTTTAATGCTGTTGACAATGGAATACACTGAAGGATGACAGAATTGCCCTGCATTTCAAGCACAATGCCCTTGACAATCCACTCTTAGAAAGCCCTGGAGTGAGATACTGTACATACAGAAGCCTCCTTTGGTTTGTCAGTATTCCCTCCTTGTAGAGATCTGTCTTAAATCTCACTCTTTTAGTTCAAAAGGGATGGGGGCCACAATTATACCCATCAAGGCTGAACAAACTTCTTTAACTTATTAAGTTCTATGGTCTTGTAGTAAAATAGTAGGCGTTAGACATCCTCATGTCCCAACAAAGTGGGGCATGTAGATTATTAAATGAGACATACTGACTTTGGATTAATACCTCTCATCTGTTATAAGGAAGTACATAAGTTCTAAATGGCAATATCAGGCTCATAAGACAATTAGACAGGTTTAAGTCCAAACTAGCTGAGTCCTTCTTGTCCTATTTAGGACTCTAACATATGGACATGGATTTTTCCTTTTGTAGCTCCTCTTTGCAGTTTTGTAATACCGCTTTTGTTTGGCCCTGTATGCTCAACTTTCTTATAAAGCTTGTCTCTTCCTGTCTAGAGGTTACCAAATGCTTGTAGATGGAACAACAGATACAGACCTTTGATCTGAGAACCCTAGACAGACCTTTGGAGGAGGAACACTTATTGTCTCCAACATCACCCATCTCCAGCTTGAAGTAGCCAGAGCAGTCATCATCCCTTCTCTCTAACAGCAGTTAGGGTACCTCTTAAGAGGGGGATTGATAGACTTCTGACTAGGTAGACAGGGACTGGGGGAGTGGGGGACTCTCCCCATCATTTGGAGATGAGTCTCAGAGGACATGAGAAAAGTCAAGCAACAGACTTCTGCAAATGATGTTGATGTCATGTGCCAATCATCTTATTCAAGGTTTTCCAATGTAGTTGTTACTGATCTAGGTAATAAGAGTTTTATACAATTTGGGGGAAAGTTTCATTTGTGTCTCAACTGTAGAATTAACTTTCACCCAATTTAACAACCAAAACTATCATTTCATAATTTGTTTCTTAGACCAATCATGAGAACCTCCTGTCTTACAGCCTGAAAAATCTAGACAATCAGTCCTCAATGGTTCTCTCCTTCAGAAACCCCTCTCAGTGTGGCTGGGAGCTTTCTATTTTGTTTACATTTTATCTTTTTACTTAACAACTACTTCAGTTTTGCACACTCTTCCTTGTACATGATTCTAAATCTGTGGTCACGTAACACAAACTGGGCATTTGGAATCGCAGACTCCCGCAGCAATATTAGAAAGGTGGACCTAATGGAAGTTCCTTAAATCATAAGGGCTCTGCCTTCATGAGTGGATTAATGGCATTATAGAAAAATTTGTCAAGCAAGAATTTACTGCTTACCATCTTCCACCACCTGAGAATGTAATGACAAACTTTCACCTGATGTCAGTGTCTTAAACTCGGACTTCATCGCCTTCAGAACTGTGAGAGACAAATATTTGTTTTTAAATAAATTACTCAGTCTCAGAGTTATTCTGTTGTAGAAAAGTGAAAAAGACTGAGGTACTTACTAATGCATATATTAAAATGTCAAGGCTTTAAGTAGTCATACATATGTAATAAATTTTAATGTCCTCAGACGAACAAAGGGAAAATAGAATTTAACAAAAGTAAAGTGGTCATATTTAAGATTATAATTTAAGAGATGCTTATGAAACTAAAGGTTTCAATTACTAAATGAATCCTAAACATTTATGGGAAAAATATAACCCTAATTTCTCTAGCATTGTTAGGTCTTTTTTCCTCTCTACATGCATTTTAGATATGATTTGTCCACTCAGAAGTCATGCTAGAATGCATTCTACATTGTGAGATATTACAGAGTGAAAACCTATTCCAACTATGGTGTTTAAAGTTTGTTCCTAGGGCAAGCATTGTGGCACAGCAGTTTTAGCCACTGTCTGGGATGCCAGCATCCCATATGGGTGTTGGTTCATGTCTTGAGTGAGTGTCCCACTTCCAATCCAGCTCCCTGATAATGCTCCTAGGAAAGCAGCAGAAGGCAGTTCAAGTGCTTGGGTCCCTACATCCACATTCGAGATCTGGATGAAGCCCCTGCATTCTCATGTTGGCCTGGCCCAGCCCTGACCATGGTAGCCATCTGGGTACTGAACCAATGGCTGATTTTGTAGGTGTATAGAATGCAAAAATTATGGAATCTTTGCTGAGATTTCTGTGGAATGCCTTGGAGACCAGCAAGAAATTTGGTGAAGAACTAGAATTTTTGCAAAGAACACCCAGTGGATTAAATGTCTGGTAGAGCTATGGGAGGAAAGCCACAGTGGTGATGCCATAAATGGAGAACAACCACCAACATCCCATGCCTTTCTGTGAATGCTGCTGATAAGAGTGTGCAGCCACCAGCGGCAGTCACTTGACCCACGTCTTGGGACAGTGCTGCCTAAAGCCTTGAGGAGTCCATATCTTGCTATAGTACACACAAAACGCCAGACTTGCTACTTTAAGATTTAATACTTTTTTTTTTGCTGAGTTTCCAACAGTTTTTGGACCTATTATTCCTTTCTACTTGACTATTCTTCCTTTTTGGAATAGAAATGTGCAGAGGAGATGGACTTGGAAAGTGAGGATATCAAATCCCCATGCCTTTATTGATTGATTGATTGATTGATTGATTTTGGTGTTCACATCTCTCTTTCTCTCTATGGTAACTGATATCCTAATAACTAACAGGTCCACTTTCTCGGCTAGCTGTCCACAGTCTGTTAGATAACATCTTGCCTTTGATCTAATTTTGTCTGTAAATGTATATAAGCAACTGCAGGGGGCATGGCACACATGATTGCCTATGGATGGGTATGGACAGGTTTGTGATTGCTTGTGAGTGGTACTAATGATTGATGTGGCTATGTTTGGCTGTCTGTGGGCTGTATGTAGAAGTCTCTCTCTCTCTCTCTCTCTCTCTCTGTGTGTGTGTGTGTGTGTGTGTGTGTGTGTGTCTTACTGCAACTGTGAACACAACACCAGATAGCTCCTACGGTCCCACCACCATAGGGGCATGTGGCTGTCCTCACTGCCACTGTAAATAAAGGGCATATAAACTCACAAATGACTCCAAGTTGCTCCATGATCTGTTGAAATCTGGATCTGCTTGTCCTGGGCCTTAAGCCCTAGGCAAACAAGATGTGTACCTTCTGCCTGTTTCATTATTGGATGTAAATAATTTCTTCTTACATTATAGGACTACAGAGCAAAGGATTTTGCTTTATGACTCAGAAGAGACTTTGCATTTTAACCTTTTGGATTAGTGCTGGCCTCTGGATATTTGGCCTATCAGTTAAGCCACCAGATGGGAATGCTTGGATTTGATTCCATATCAAATTGATTTGATTTGATTCCATATCAGAGTGCTTGGATTTGAGTCCTGGATCTTCTCCTATTTAAATTTCCTGTTAATGCCCTCCCTGGGAGAAGCAGGTCATGATTGAAGTAGTTGTACTTTTGCCACCCATGTGGGAGACCTAGATGGAATTCTCAGCTTCTGGCTGAAGCCTGGCCCAGCTGTGGGCATTCCAGTCATTTGGAAACTGAACAGTGAGTATACATGCCCCCCTCCTTCTCTCTGTCTCCTTCTCCCACTCTATCTTTTGAATATCAAATTATTTTTTAAAAAATAAAATAATACATTAATGCTGGAATGAGGACTTTGGAATTATTGGAGAAGGAATTATTGTAGTTTTCATACTGAGAAAGACATGGGTTTGGGCAGCCAGGCATGAAATGTTATGACTTGACTATAGCTTGATGTCTGAGTTCAATATTCATTGTGAGTATTAATAGGATGCAAACACCACTCAATTGTAATATTGAAAGGTGACATCTTTGGGAAACAAGGTTTAGATTAGGTCCATTGGGAAGAGTCCCCAAGATAAAACTCAAATGGATTTACAAAAATTCACTAACACAAAGACATGGATATCTGTGCTCTCAGTCTCTTGTCATATGATGGCTCTACACTGTTTTGGGACCCTGTCATCAAGAAGGCCATCACAGGATAACTCCCATAAGCCTTACCCTTCCAGAACCATGAGCCACATTAATTCCAGTTTATAAAGAAAGAATTAAAGAAAGGGAAAATATAAGTATCCTACTTCAGCTATTTGGCTATAATAATGTGCATCGAATATTATGAAATGGGGCCATAGTTCCATGTAACTGACATTTTTCTGTATTGTTTAAATAATAAGTTTACAATTTAAATAAAAAGGAAACACTATTTCATTGAGATAGAGCTCAGAAATCTGCAAATTACATACAACCGGGAAGGTAATTATGATAACTTAGCCATATTTTTTTTCTAGTAAATGCAAAATGATTCAGACAACAGTGACTTCCAAAAGTTTAAGTGTCAAAATGTCTGTATCATGCATGCATGCATGAGTGCAAGTGTGTGTGTGTGTGTGTGTGTGTGTGTTTAAATTTATCTGGGAGAACTCAGTGAGTTGGGAATGGAAATGACTTTTTCTTGCAAAGCAATCAGTGTTTGATTGATTATGCCTGTGTATACACACATTGGGTGCAAAAGTGATAGTATCTTTAATTGCAGATTCAACACCTAATTAATGTTGTTCTGAAGTTTGGTAACCTTTTAAAAGAGAAAAGTATTTCACATCAATCCTGTGTTGTTACTCACCTGAATTCCCATTTTCATTCATTTGAATACAAGTTGCAATTGGACTACATATCATTAGTCCTTAACAGCTAGGGGTAAACTGCTAAATTGCTTTCATAAAGACAAAAAAAAAAAAAAAGAACTAGAGGTAAACTGTCTGGACTCTCCAGATTCACAGTATTCATTAGAAGCAGAATATTATTTTGGTTGAAAGAAATTTGAGTAGGGCAGTCTATAATAGCATTGAGTTCATGTTTAACTACTATCTGCTAAAGACCTTAGCAACACATCTAGATAAGATAAACTTCACATTTACATTAGTGACAGGCACACAGTATGAATTCATTAACAATTGTGCATAGACATCTATAATACTGATGTTTTATGCAACTATACAACTTTATGCAGTAGTGTCAGAATAACAGAGCTAAATTATACAGGTAAACACTTAACTACAATGATTAGTATACAATTTCAGGCATTTAGGTTATTTTTAAGTAAATGTTATATAAATATGTTTCAGTCAAGAATTAACAGCAAAGCAAACATGCCAAAATTTAAACAACTGCTAACATAAATGCTAAGCTGACACACAACTTTTTTGTTATTTGCTTTGCTTGTCAGAAACTCTGTGATGTATGCTAGGTAGATGTCACTAATATACTTGTATATTACAAGGAAAAAGAAGCAATACATTTTAGTTAACATTTTTAAATAATTACACTTAAATATTTTAAACAATAAGTCACATACTGAAATTTTTTTTTTCTAAAATTTTACTTGTATAGCTCTGAGTCATAGTTGACATACAGTAAATAGCATCATATAAAATATGGAATCTGTGATTTTGCACATTTTTACACCTTAGACATCCATTAATTCATCAAGATAATATTAAACACACCAAAATTCATGTCTTTTCTTCTTTTTTTTTAAAGGTTTATTTATTTACTTGAGAGTCAGAGTTACACAGAGAAAGAGAGGCAGAGAGAGTGATGCCCATATGGGCATCAGCTCGAATCTTGACTGCTCAACTTCCCATTCAACTCCCTGCTAATGCACCTGGGAAAGCAGCAGTAGATAGTCCAAGTGCTTGGACCCCTGCACCCATGTGGGAGACCTGGAAGAAGCTTCTGGCTCCTGGCTGCTGGCTTTGGGCTGGCCCAACCCAGCTGTTGTGGCCATTATGTGAGTGGACCAGTGGATGGAATCTCTCTCTCTCTCTGCAACTCTGCCTTTCAAATAAATAAAAGTAAAATCTTAAAAAAAGAATTAGTCAAAATAAAATGTATCTAATACTTTTACAAAGGATAGCTTATAAGATTGATAAAGTATTCTATATAGTTACTGATCTTCCACCTGTTTCTTCTATCCGTTATTGAAGGTTATTGAAATCTCTTTTATAATTAAAGATTTTTAATTTATATATACTATACTTTTGCTTCATATATTTTAGGCTTTTATTAGATACATTTTCAATCACTAGAACTCTTTGTTAATAGGCCTATTTATTAGTGTGTATTGTCTAAATTTATCTTTGTTAATATTCTTGCCCTGAATTTTTTGTTATCTTATATTGATCTATCATTGCTCATCAATTTTAATAAAAACTGTTGTAATGATATGTTTTTTTCACTGCATTTATGCTTTGTATCTTTATATTTAATGTGAATGTATTCATTGGCAGGCTACAGTTGTGTGTTACTTTCTTTTTTAATACAACCTCAGTTTTTTTATTTCACATAGACATTTAGGTCATTTATATTTGGAATGTTTATTGAATAATTTACATTAAATTTTTTAATTTGTTCTTTTTTCTATTTATCTGTTCTTATACATTTCACTTTACCTCTTTTTCATCTTGTTTAAATTAGCTAAGCATGCTCTAGGATTCTAATTTATTTTATTTATTGGCTTATTAGACAATCTTTTGCTTTGTGTTAGTAGTTGCTTTAGGAAATATAATATGTAAAATAATTTACAGGAGAGAAAATGGCGGCAGAACTGAGCAAGACGGAAATCCAGACTCTATAAGAGGCTTTGAGCAATTCCCACCAACAAGGCCTGTTTCCACTGCGGCGCCAGGAATCCGAGCTGCGCCAGCATCACGTATGGTGTTTTCTTGTACATTGACTGCTGCGGGGTCCAGCGCTCCCTGGGCGTCCATCTCAGCTTCATCAGGTCCACAGAGCTGGATTCCAACTGGAGCTGGTTCCAGCTGAGTGTATGCAGACGGCCTTTTTCCACCAGCACGGCTGCACAGCCAGTGATGCCAACAGCAAGTGCAACAGCCGAGCAGCCCAGATGTACCGGGAGAAGATCCGGCAGCTGGGGAGCGCCGCCCTGGCCCTGCGTGGCACTGACCTCTGGATGGACAGCATGAGCAGTGCTCCTAGCCACTCCACAGAGAAGAAGGACTCGGATTTCTTCACGGAGCACACTCAGCCCCTGCCTGGGATGTGCCAGCCGCTGAGCCTGCAGGGATCCAGCAGCCAGCCCCGTCCGCAGAGAGCAGTGGCCTGGCCCAGCCGGAGCACGGCCCCAACACCGACCTGCTTGGCACCTCGCCCAAGGCACCTCTGGAACTGAAAAGCTCCATCATTGGCAAGAAGAAGCCGGCAGCAGCTAAGAAAGGCCTGGGCGCCCAGAAGGTGAGCGGCCGGAGCTTCAGCGAGATGGAGCGGCAGGCCCAGGTGGCAGAGAAGCTCCGTGAGCAGCAGGCGGCGCATGCTAAGAAGCAGGCCGAGGAGTCCATGGTCGCCTCCATGCGTCTGGCCTACCAGGAGCTCCAGCTTGATCGGAAGGAGGAGGAGAAGCAGCTCCAGAATCTGGAGGGGAAGAAGCGAGAGCAGGCGGAGCGGCTGGGCATGGGCTTGGTGAGCCGGAGCTCCGTGTCCCGCTCGGTGCTGTCCGGGATGCAGGTGATGGAGCAGGAGATCCCAGTGACCGCCAAGTCCTCCCGCTCGCAACTGGACCTGTTTGAGGACGTTTGGATGTTCACCTCTGAACCCCCGAAGTACAAGGACACCCCCTTTTCCTTGTTGGAAAGTTTTGGTTCCCGCTGGGATACGGATACCACCTGGGGCATGGACAGGGTAGAGAAGGAGGCAGAAGTGACCATCTCGAGCATCCAGCCCATTTCAGAAAGAGCCACAAGCCGGAGGGACGTGGAGAGCTGGAGCTCGGGCCTCGAGTCCAGCGAAGCAGGCCAGAAGTTTGCAGGTGCAAAAGCCATCTCATCTGACATGTTCTTTGGGCGGGAGGTGGACGTTGAGTATGAAGCCAGGTCTCGGCTGGAGCAGCTCACAGGCAGCAGTGCCATCAGCTCTTCAGACCTCTTTGGGGACGTTCATGGAGCCCATGGAGCAGGAAGCGTGTCTCTGGGCAATGTGCTACCCTCAGCGGACATCGCCCAGTTTAAGCAGGGTGTCACGTCTGTGGCAGACAAGTTGGCTGTGCTGGCCAATGGTGTGATGAATTCTTTGTAGGACCGCTACAGTTCCTACTGATAGCCCCATGGCTCAGGCATCGCTGGGGACAGCAGCAAGAAACCCATGGTTCTCAGGGCATGGGTGCCTCCTGTGGAAGCTGGGTGGCTTGGTTACCTAAGTGTGTGCTGTGCAGGGGGGTGGCCCTAGAGGACCCTGGGGGGGGACTCCTGTGGATTGAGCCCCTCCCCTGTGTGCCGTCAGCCTCTCCTCTGTGCAGTGTCCTTCCACTCCTGCCCCCAGAGCTGCTGCTCACTTGTCCTGCACACTGGAGGGATTTCTCTCAGGGTGGGAGGCCCAGCCCTTCCCCATGCAAGGAAAGGGAAAAGTGTACACCTTCTGCTGGCTCCAGGATCCTTCTAGGTGGTCTGAGGGCTCGGGCCTCTGCCCTCTGGCACCAGGGAGAGACCCAGCAAGAGGGGAGCTGCCGAAAGCCCCCCAGGGAGGGGTTCTGGGCTTGCTGCTGCCTCTGCTGCTGCTGCCAGTGCCTCTTCTGGGTATCAGGAGAGGGTAGAGGAGAGGAAGGACCTTGGTCTGGGCCTTACTAAGGGCTAGAACCTTCACCTGGTACCTAAAGGCTTCATTTGGGACCAGGCCTGAGTGATCCCATGTCCCCTTCCTCCTCCCCCCCTGTGACTGTAATTGCTTGGAGAACTTTCTGGGCCTCTCTGAAGCCTGGCACACCATCTACTGTGGGCCATCGGCCCTCCATTTTCTGAGATGTTTGGCCCTTCCCCTGGCCCATGGCCGCAGTGGGTCCCATCTGGCCTGTGTCCTGACTCTGGTTGCTGTGAGCCTCACACTGGCCAAGAAAGCAGAAGACATGAGGGAGAGAAGCAGGCTCAGAGGGACCTGGCCTGGCCTGCCCCTGAGAGCTCGAGGGGCTGTGTGCGGGCCTCTCTCTGGCAGCCGGGCCATGCACTGTGTCATCTTTGGTGCCATCCTCCCCTGCCATGCTGGCAGTCTGGGCCCCTCGGCCACCTCCGGGTTGTAGGTTGAGCTCCAAGAAACACAGACCACTCCCTCGACGCTCGCCCAGAGCGACGGGACTCTTTCTGGACTGTTTGTATTGAAACAAAGTGGTGTCAAAATAAAGCCCCCATGGGGCTGGGGTCCTGCCAAAAAAAAAAAAAAAAAGAGAGAGAGAGATAATTTACAATGTTTTAACATGATGCTATATTAAACTTCATGTACTGCAATATTATATTTTTGTTTCTCTTTTCCTGGCTTTCATAATAGTGGTTAGTTTTGAAAATTCTATATATTTTTATCTTCTATAAAATATTTCTATTTTTGCTTAAACAACTTATCTTTAAAATAGATTTAATTCCCTAAAAATGTCCATCTACATTCAGTATTTTTAGTGGTTTTTGTACATTTTTTTGGATGCCCAGATTTCTATGTGGTATTATTTTCCTTCTAATTAAAGAGTTTCATTTACCATTGAGTTCCTAGGGGCCAACACTGTGGCATGGAGGGCTAAGCCTCCATCTGCAGCGTCAGGATCCCATATGGGCATTGGTTCTGGTCCCAGCTGCTCCTCCTCTGATCCAGCTCTCTGCTATGGCCTGGGAAAACAGATAATGACCCCCAGTGCTTGGGCCCCTCCACCTGCATGGGAGCCTGGAAGAAGCTCTCCTGGCTTAAGATCACTCAGCTCCAGCCGTTTTGGCCATTTGTGCAGTGAAAGAGTGAGTGGGAGACCTATTTTTCTCTCCCTCTCTCTGTCTGTAATTCCACCTCTCATATAAGTAACATCTTAAAAAAGGAAAAAGTTGAGTTCCTAATTCATTAACCTGGTGCATTTCTGGCAGTTGTTGGCATTTGAGGAGTGAACCAGTGAATGGGGGAGCTCATTTTCTTTCCTATTAAAATAAACATTTTTTAAAAAACCTAAAAGCAATAAATTATTTAATTGTATGGTTTAGAGTCAAGAGCAAATTGATTCTAGCTGAAAAATCTTTAATAATTTTATTTTATTTTATTTGAAAGGGGGAGCGGGGAGGGAGATCTCCCATCTACTAGTTCAGTTTCCAAATGCCTGCAATTAGCATCTGGGAAATCAATTCACATCTCTCAAAGGGATGGCAGGGCTCCAACTGCTCGAGGCAGTATTTGCTGCCTTCCTGGGTGCACATTAGCAGGGAGCTGGAATCAGCAGCAGAACTGGGTTTCAAACACAGACACTGATATAGAATGTGGGCATCACAACTGGCTGCATAGCTGCTCCACCAAAGCCTGCCCAGGTTCCATTGTAGCAAAAGCACATCGGTATTTAACAATGTCAACTATTTTAAAAAACTCATAGTTTAATGATGCAAAAATAGTTTTAGAACTGGAAAGAACTGCACATTAGTGGGGCTGGCACTGTGGAGTAGAGGGTGAAGCTTCTGCCTGTAGTGCCAGCATCCCACATGGGCACCAGTTCAAGTCCCGGCTGCTCCACTTCCAATCCAGCTCTCTGCTGTGGCCTGAGAAAGCAGCAGAAGATGGCTCAAGTGCTTGAGACCCTGCATCCCCAGGGAGATCTGGAAGAAGCTCCTGGCTCCTGGCTTCAGAATGGCTTAGCTCTGGCCATTGCAGTTATCTAGGGAATAAACCGGTGGATTGAAGACCTCTCTCTCTGCCTCTTCTTCTCTTTCTGTGTAACTCTTTCAAATAAATAAATAAATCTTTAAAAACAGAATTGTTAAGTATTCATACATTATTTACTCTTTAAAAAAGCTCAGAAGGATGACTAGATAAAACACTACCCCAAATATCCATTTCTTTTAAAAAGACAGAAATTTAAATCATACAAATATTTTTGTAAGACTAATCGTATAGTTTGCATAAATACAAAACATGACTTTTAGGAGTATTGAAAAGATTCTAAAACAGTCATAGCTTTGTTTTTTTTTTAAGATTTATTTGTTTATTTATTTGAAAGTCAGAGTTACACAGAGAGAGGAGAGTCAGAGAAAGAGAGGTCTTCCATTCAATGGTTCACTCCCCAAGTGGCTGCAACAGCCAGAGCTACGCCGATCCAAAGCCAGGAATCAGGAGCTTCTTCCTGATCTCCCATGTGGGTGCAGAGGCCCAAGGACTTGGGCCATCTTCTACTGCTTTCCCAGGCCATGGCAGAGAGTTGGGCCGGAAGAGGAGCAGCTGGGACTAGAACTGGTGCCCATATGGGATGCCAGTGCTTCAGGGCAGGGCGTTAACCCACTGTGCCACAGTGCCAGCCCCTAAAACAGTCATAACTTTGGATATTAACATTCTTTGGAGAAAAGAATTGCAGATAAATGAGAACAGCAGGTTTTTTTTTTTCTCTTGAGGCATTCTTAAAACCATCATGCCAAGAAATTGAGTAGAAGGTGATTGTCAAACAACATTTTTATTCAGAAATCTCACTAAATATAAAAAAAAAACTACAAAATTTGCTGTCAAAATCCACTAAAGAGATAGCACAGAAAAACATGAGCTTTTCAGAATTAAGAATTGTTGCAGGGCTATACTTAGAAATAGGAGGAAAAGTACCTAGCACACGATGTTGTCGATCATGTCTAGGGGATCTTCCTGGAACTTAGCTTCCTGCGAGGAAGCACATCTTACTGTTTCTCATAGTGGAATGAGTCTGATGATTTTTTGTGCTTTATTATCACTATAAGACTACTGACAGTTATGACAGAGCTGTCCTTTCCTGCCTTATAAGACTTTCATCTGAACTATTCATACTGTAATTACCTCAATTGAATCATATGCATTGTCAGAATTATACAGGTCAAGTTTGATTACTAGTCAAGATGTCTTTTATAATGTTCTGGTATGTTTCAGCTTTAGAACACAAAATGTTATTGTGTGTGCAGAGGTACAGAAGTAGAATCCAGGGCATAAATAGAGCATTTGTGCATCAAATATTCATTGAAGAAGGAATGGCTGCAATTGCAAAAAATTTTTTTGAAAGTAAGAAACAATGGCTTAATGGGATGTAAGAAGCCACTGCCAAGTAGGGGAGATATGCTATTTTATTATCCTGCAATAGTCAGAAGGATGTTGGAACACTGGAAATGGGAAAGAATTAAGCAGAGGAAATTGTCAGATTTCTTTTTTTTTTTTTTTTGACAGGCAGAGTGGACAGTGAGAGAGAGAGACAGAGAGAAAGGTCTTCCGTTGCCGTTGGTTCACCCTCCAATGGCCGCCGCGGCCGGCGCGCTGCGGCCGGCGCATCGCGCTGATCCGATGGCAGGAGCCAGGAGCCAGGTGCTTTTCCTGGTCTCCCATGGGGTGCAGGGCCCAAGCACCTGGGCCATCCTCCACTGCACTCCCTGGCCACAGCAGAGAGCTGGCCTGGAAGAGGGGTAACCGGGACAGAATCCAGCGCCCCAACCGGGACTAGAACCCGGTGTGCCGGCGCCGCTAGGTGGAGGATTAGCCTAGTGAGCCGCGGCGCCGGCCTAGATTTCTAATAATATAAGAGGAACAAAGAGGGGAGGGAAGCATAGGGGAGAAAGAGAGAGAGACAGAACCCAAGGCAATTTGCATATTGCTTAGGTTGTCAGTTTCTTGGAATCTCCCAGGTACTTTTTACGGAAGTAGTTTAAATTCTAGGAATCGGGGCTGACATTGTGACATGGCAGGTAAAGCCACCACTTGCAGTGCCCGGATCCTATATTGGCACCGGTTTGAGTCACAGCTGTTCCTTTCCAATCCAGCTCTGTGCTATGTCCTGGGAAAGCAATAGAAGATGGCCCAAGTCCTTGGGCCCCTGCAATCACGTGGGAGACCCAGAAGAAGCTCCTAGTTCCTGGCTTTGGATCAGCCCAGCTCTGGCCATGGTGGCCATTTGGGGAATAAACCAGCAGATGGAAGACCTCTCTCTCTCTCTCTCTCTCTCTCTCTCTCTCTCTCCCACTCCCTCTCCCTCTCACTTCTGCCTCTCTGCTGCAACTCTGCCTTTAAATAAATAAATAAATCTAAAAAAAAAAAAAACCTCTAAGAAAAACTAACTACCTTGAGGGAAATAAATCACAATAAGAATCCAGTGAAATAAGATCTACTGATGTAACATCAACATCAAAACTTGAAAAATGGATTGCATTGGCTTGGAAGAAAGTTCTGGACATAATAATTAAGAACTTGTCTATAACAGTGCTGTATAACAAATATTCTATTGTGTGCTCATATAAGAAACTGCCTACGATGAAAGAAAAATATTATCAAATGTTTAGGCTATGAATGAATTTTTGAGATTCCTCATTTATTTTTCATACTGTCCAACATCGATATAAAATAAAAATCCAAGAAATCCAGAATAGCTATTTCAAAAAATGTAAAAATTCAATTCATATACAGAAGTTTAGAAAATAGAAATACTCATCTGGCTTGATAATCATTTACATCTGAAAAGTCACAGAATTTACAGGAATCTGGAATCCTATGACCTTACTGCATTTTAAGGATTATGTAGTCATTTAGGCAAATCAGAGAGCTGAATCTTCCTAAAATAGCATCCTGTGGCCACTGTGGAAAGATAAACATTGTATTGCTGTGAGAGTGAGAAATAAGAGAATATCAGGTTTAGGGTGTGACTAAGGAATACACAACAAATCAGCCATTAAAGTTTGCAGAAAAAAAATCTAGGTAATAACAGTGATTTCAGATGGTTATTTCATCAGTTCATAAGATAATGTTAGACATGGTACAGGCTACAACGAGAATGTTTTTAGATATTGATGACAGTTGAAATAACCATGTGAAAACAATCAAATATGCAATTCATATTTTTATTTCTAGATAGCACTAGTGGCATGCTTGATCACTGAATTAGCCACATAATTTTAGAGCAAACTAAATTTCCCATTAAAGATTAAAAGCATAAGAATGATGTTTTCAAAATATGATTATTAAATGAAGATTTTTGAGAAAGTCAAAGTAAAGAAATGAATATTATTCCTTTACAATGAGAAAGCTATCTTCTGTATAAATGATTAACTGTGCTGTCACAGAAAGCTCTAATTTAGAAATAAAAACTAATAACTAATAGGAATAACTAATAACTAATAACTCTAGGAGCAGACATTCTGCAACTTGAGACACACACGGCCCAAGTGTGAGAGTAGTTGTGTCTCAGCCACTCTGCTTCCTGTTGAGCTCCTTGTTAACACATCTGCAAGGCTAGCATGACAGCACCAGTGCTTGGGACCCTGACACTTATATGGGAGGCTTGGATGGATCCTAGCTTCAGCCTTGCCCAGCCCTGGGTGTTATGGCCATTTGGGGTATTAATCAGCAGATGAATGACCAGCCTCTCCCCTCCTCTCTGCCCCTCCCCTCCTCCCCCTCCACTCTCCTCCCCTCCCCTCTCCTCTCCTCTATTTTTTCTCTCTGTCTTTAAAGTAAGAAAATCTTTTAAAAAATTAATAACTTTAGATTAAATTGCAGATTTTCTTTTTTTTTTAAAGACATTTATTTGAAAGGCAGAGTTACAGAGAAGCAGAGGCATAGAAAGAGAGACATACGTTGTCCATCTGCTGGTTCTCTCCCTGGATGGCCACAATGGCAGGAGCTGCACGCCTCCAAAGCCAGGAGTCAGGAGCTTCTTCTGGGTCTCCCATACGGGTGCAGAGGCCAAAGCACTGGGGCCTACTTCTACTGCTTTCCCAAGCCACAGCAGAGAACTGGATCTGAAGTGGAGCAGCCAGGATTTGAACCAGCACCCATATGGGATGCCGACACTGCAGGTGACAGCTTTACTTCTATGCCACAGTGCTGGCCCGAAATTAAAAATTTTCAAAGAAACACTGTCAACTGTTAATGTAATCATTAGTTATTAGAAATACCAGTGATCGGCCAGCAGCATGGCTCAATAGGCTAACCCTCTGCCTGCGGCACCGGCACACCAGGTTCTAGTCCCGGTTGAGGCACAGGATTCTGTCCCAGTTGCTCCTCTTCCTGTCCAGCTCTCTGCTGTGGCCGGGGAGTGCAGTGGAGGATGGCCCAGGTCCTTGGGTCCTGCACCCATATGGGAGACCAGGAGAAGCACCTGGCTCCTGCCTTCGGATTAGCGCTGTGCGCCTGCTGCAATAACTGGCTGCAGCGGCCACTGGGGGATGAACCAACGGAAAAAAGGGAGACCTTTCTCTCTATCTCTGTCTCTCTCTCTCACTGTCCACTCTGCCTGTCAAAAAATAAATAAATAAAAAATAAAAAAATAAAAAAGAAATACCAGTGATCAACAGATAATGGCAATTATCTGAAGAGTAATTGAGTATCTGTGTAATGATAAGGTATGTTTTTGCAACTAGAAGAAAAATAATACATTAAAAGGAAGCAAATTTTCACAATTTTAACCTGCTGGCCAGTCTCAACATCACTCATATCAGGAGACAGGTGACTAAGTTCTATGCAACATTTTATGCAAACTTAACCATTAAATACCATGTATAATGCAATTTTTGCTGGGAAAGTTTAATTTGAGTCTAATAGTTCTTTACTTTTGAGTTCTCCATTTAAAAGAATTAGAGGGAATTGAAATGATTGAATCATCACCAAAATAGGGAATAGGGATATATGTCTACTCATCAATAAATCAGAATATTATTAACAAAAGGACTGCTGAAAATTAAAAAGTCTGGGTGCATAACAACCACCTACAACTGGTTCTGAATAGATCCTGTTGTGCAAAATGAGCTGTCATAATGATTTTGAGGAAAAATACTAAACAGGAATAGTTGATGAGCAATTTTAAATTTGTGATATGTCATCTTTACAATGTAAGATAATTTTATCTGAAATATGCAAGAATTAAAAATTGAATTATTTATATTTTTGAAATGTTAATATTAACTGTACTTATTTAGAGATGCAAATTAATTTTATGTATACCATAAATAGCTCAGATTTGAAGGAGCTTTACAGATTTGTGTGTGTGTGTGCATGTGTATATGTAGATACATGAAGCTTCTTCAAATCTCAGCACGCACACACACATACACACACAGTAACCTAATACTCAAATAGTTGAGCTAGGGGCTCACTTTTCTCTCTGATCATCGGTATAAAGATTTCTTCTTTAGCACAGCAGAGAATTGTTTTTCCTGCTTAAGTATTATTCAAAGTATTTTGTTTGAGGTAAATGCTGTTCAAGCATCCTTAGTGTCCATGAATAGTATTTATATAAAAATCAGTAGCTGACCCTTCAGATTCACAGGTTAGACAGTGACAGAGAGAGAGAGAGAAAGGTTTTCCTTCCGTTGGTTCATCCCCCAGATGGCTGCTAAAGCCAGAGCTGTGCCAATCCAAAGCCAGGAGCCAGGCACTTCCTCCTGGTCTCCCATGCAGGTGCAAGGCCATCCTCCACTGCCTGCCCAGGCCACAGCAAACTGAGAGATTTTCTTCTGGAGCATAGGAAAGATTATATTAATGCTTACAGCCACGTTCTGTCTGACTGGCAGGATGACAGACACAGAGGAGACCAGATAGACCAGGACGCACAGATCTTCATGAGGACCTGCTCGGAAGCAATTCAGCAGCTCAGGACAGATGCGCACAGGGAGGTCCCCTCCCAGCAGGTGAAGGAGCACAGCACTGCCACTCTGGATTTCATCGAGGATTACTTAAAAAGAGTGTGTGAACTTCACTCAGAACAGAGAGTCATCCGAGTTAAACGAGTGGTGGATAAGAAGAGATTATCTAAGCTGGAACCAGAACCAAATGCAAAAACAAGAGAATCCATCGCTTCTGAGAAAGCGTCACAGAATCCTTCAAAAGACTCTGAAGAGAAACCTGCCTCTGAAGAGTTCCCAGAAAAGACTGTGTCTGAAGCGCAGCCTGACTGGAGTGCCTGGGGAGATGGCAAAGGAGAAGAGGAGTTATCCCCAGAAGAAATGCAAATGTTTGAACAAGAAAATCAGCAGCCCATTGGGGAGATGAACAGCTTGTTTGACGAAGTGAGGCAAATCGAAGGGAAAGTGGTTGAAATTTCCAGACTCCAAGAGATATTCACGGAAAAGTTGTTGCAACAGGAAGTGGAGGTTGACAACATCACCAGTTGGTGGTTGGAGCGACTGGAAACATCAAGGAGGGCAACGAAGACATAAGAGAGGCCATCAAGAACAACGCCGGCTTCCGCGTGTGGATCCTCTTCTTCCTCGTGATGTGCTCCTTCTCCCTGCTCGGGCGGCGGCGCCGGCAGTCTGCACGGGCAGCTTGGCAGGCGTGCGCCTCTGCATGTCTCTGGCACTGTGGCGTGACTGTCACCAGGGTGTCACAGAGCTGCTTCAGGGGAGAGGGGCCTGAGCCACACCTGCGGATTCCCATACGAAGCGACACCCAGACTTGAGTCCTTAGCTGAGCACACGGAAGTGGTCTGTGCAGCAGTCACTGGGCAGGGTGGGCTCGGGGAGGGGCGTTAACCACCTGACCGCGAGGCTGCCGGCCAGCGGCGGCTCCTCACTCAGCAGAGTCTGACCCTGCCTGTCCCCGGAGCTCCAGGGAAGAACGCGTCTAATGACGGCTCTCACGAATGCTCGCTCCCTTGTCTCTGCACGGCTTCCTGTCTGCCCGAGTCAGCGGATGCGCGGTCCGAGAAAATTCCCACCTGCCTTGTTCATCCAATAAATCTGATGACGGCCCTCTGTTGTGTTGTCGGTGAGTTAACAGCCCGGGCCCTCGGCCACAGTCTGCCTGGCCCGACTAAGCCCAGAACCACTCACAGCAGGTGCAGGCCAGGGCACCTGCGGCCTGCTTTCCCATCACTGGGTCTATGGAAGGGGCCACGGAAGCGCGGGCCTACTGCCCCGACCCCCGGAAATGTCAGCAGGGCAGCAGCCGGTTGCAGCCGGAAACAAGGCCCGAGTCGGCTGTGTGTGCAGGGTGTGTGTACAGGGTCAGCGGCAGCAGCACCGGCGGCCGAGCGTCCCTGCACAGAGTGGGCGTGGCGAGTGTGCGGCCTCTGCTCCTGATCTCGCTGTGCCTGCGCCCAGGGCAGCACTCGCCCACCTGCTGAGGGCATGGGTGTCAGTCATCCCTGATGTCGCCAAGCGCATTCCGGGGAGCAGCAGTGGGGCTGACCGTGGCCACCGTGCCGGTCTCATTATTTGTGATTTATTTCTGACCTCAGCTGTGTGACTTTTGGCGCACCTGCCAGAGACAGCACAAACAACACGGAGAAAACGGCTGCGAATATCTTTTTTTCTATTTAATTGACTTACACATTTAGTTTATCTAACTGGTGGTTTTTGTAAACATTTTAATGTCGAGATTCAAATTGAAACGTGGTTTTCTTACAAAAAAACAGTCCTCTGGAAGAGGAGCAACCGGGACAGAACTGGCACCCCAACCCCCAACCAGGACTAGAACCTGGGGTGCCGGGGCCTTAGGCAGAGCATTAGCCTAGTGAGCCTCAGTGCCAGCAGCAATGTGACTTCTTCAAGGCTTTTGGCATAACTGACAATCTGCACAAGAGCGACCAGCACTCAGTCCTCTGGTGAGCCCTATTTCTGTTTCTGTGTTGCTCTTCCTGTTTGCGTGATCCTGAGAGCAGAGAAATTCTACCCAGGCAGGCTCTGCGGGAAGCAGGAAGAGGGGTGCTTCTTTGTAACAGTTCTTTGTGGAACTGCTACAAAGACGGTATCATGCATGTCTCCCTTGGTTTCCTCCTCACAATCTGTGAGCTAGATTGTCCTCATTTCATGTAGAAGGAAACCAAGGCTCAGAGAGGTCAGCCAAGGTGCCTGAGGTCACACAGCAAATGAATAGGATGCCAGAATGCAAGGAGTCCCCACCTGCGCCCTTCTGACTCTGCCAGTCAGCGGCTGTGAGCCTAGGTAGGTGCAGACCAGCAGCTCCTCTCAGTGTCAGATGCAGAGAAGTCACCAATTGCATCGCTGGTCTAGCGCCTCCTTCATCGATGGGTCTCCAAGCTCCAGTTGCCTTATATTAATCAGCGCAATTCCAAAAATGTGACAACTCCAAAATGTAATTAACAGTTCATCTTTTTTTTTTTTTAATCAGCAAAGTGAATGATCTTTCTTTTCTTTTTTTTTTCATTTTTGTTATTTATTTGACAAGCAGAGTTAGTGAGAGAGAGACAGAGAGAAAGGTCTTCCTTCTGTTGGTTCACTCCCCAGATGGCCTCTAAGGGCAGCATACTGTGCGTATCCTAAGCCAGGAGCCAGGTGCTTCCTCCTGGTCTCCCATGCAGGTGCAGGGACCAAGCACTTGGGCCATCTTCTACTGCCTTCCGAGGCCACAGCAGAGAGCTGGACTGGAAGAGGAGCAACTGGGACAGAACTCAGAGTACTGGCGGCACAGGCGGAGCATTAGCCTAGTGAGCTGTGGCGCCAGCCTAGCCCAACTTTTAATCAATAAGATTATGTCACTTGCCCAGAAAAGTAATACAAACAGCAGTGTTACTCTAGGATAATGTCACAATACTCTCTAATAAACCTTCCATTCAAGGTTCTTGCACAGGATGAAGTCACACAACTGAGTGTTTTCAAAATATAAGCTACTTGAGTTTATGCCTATTTGCTAATGTGTGCTTGTGTGTTAAAGTCTAATCCTAGAATTGCTCTCACTTGACAACAGGTTTGGGTAGAGGGGAAAAGGAAAGAACTTTAATCCTAAATTGTTTCAAATTTTACTTACATCTAATGAAAGAAAGTAATGTATGCGATTACCAAAACTGGTTTAACTGTTTACAGTATGCTTAGGCCACAAACATCATTTATTCCCTTTGTTATTATCTCTTTCACATTAAAAAGCTCCATTTTTTCCAACTTTCTGTGTTAGGCAAACTTGATCCACTATTATGATAACAACAGTTATCATAGTTATGATAACAACAGTTATAATTTTGATATGATATGATAACAACAGTTATAATTTTAGCTAAAGAAAATTTCTGTAAATGATCCAATGACAGCTTATCATTTTATTTATCATGACAAATATTGCTTCCCTAAATATTTCAGACCATATATAATATAGAGTACACAACATAGTGAAAATGTTGTTTCCATGTTACCCATGAAACAAACATATTTCAATTTACTGCTTAGAAGCTATCAGTACCCAAAAAACCCATGCAACACAAGGTAGGAACATAGTATTAAATTTAATGGAAATCATGGAATGTGGACTTTCTAATTACCATAGTTATCATTTTGATTCCTATGTATTAGCTAGAAAATCTACAGATGCAAAAACAACACAAAGGATATTAATGAAATAGATATTTATATAATCTTGCCCATTTCCTTTAAAGGAAAAAGATTCAAACATAAGCAAGAGTCAGTTACATTTAAATCAGTATTCTTAGAAAATTTTATTCCATCTGTTAATATAAATATGGACACGTGAGTAAATCAATTTCAAAGTCAGTTCATCCTTTATGCTTTAGATAACTACAGCACCTGCAAATGAATGTCATGAGGACATTTAAAATGTCTTGCCAATGAGGTGAAGTCAGCTCAGTTAGTGGAAGGCTAATCCTGATAGTAATTCTATCATCACCAGGAAAACGAATCCTACTTCTGGGAATCACATCTCACTCTCAGCCAATGGTGAGGGGATAATAAGGTTGTGTATCATTTTTTTCAGACTGAAAAAAATTTTCTTAATAATCATCTAAATGAATGCCCAGGTTTCTTCACCTTCAATTATAAGCGTGAGTCATTTTTAAATTTTTTTTTTGACAGGCAGAGTTAGACAGTGAGAGAGAGAGACAGAGACAGAGACAGAGACAGAGACAGAGACAGAGAGAAAGGTCTTCCTTTTTCCGTTGGTTCATCCCCCAAGTGGCCTTACCTGCTGGCCTGCAGTGGCCAACGCACTGTGCCAATCCAAAGCCAGGAGCCAGGTGCTTCCTCCTGGTCTCCCATGTGGGTGCAGGGCCCAAGTACTTGGGCCATCCTCCACTGCCTTCCCGGGCCACAGCAGAGAGCTGGACTGGAAGAGGAGCAACTGAGACAAAATCCGGTGCTCCAACCGGGACTAGAACCTGGGGTGCCAGAGCCACAGGCGGAGGATTAGCCTAGTGAGCTGCAGCACCGGCCACGCATGAATCATTTTCAAGCAGAACCTTAATGAGAAAGAGAACAAGTGAAATTTCACCTTGGAAAGAAGTGATGTACAAAAGGTCAAAGTACTCCATCAGTGTTGTCCTTAGTAGAGCCATTTGAATAAATGAGGACCAAAAACTTTAAAACAGCAGTAAAATTGTGTTATTCCATCCATTAGCCTATGTGGTTAATGAATTCTAATTACTAATAGTTCATTTATTCATGTGCAGAGACAGTTATTAGTATGTCTCCTAGGCTTATTTCTGATCTGTGTCATTCAATCATAGGGATTCTTGTATTTGAGTACAATAAATGACCTAGTTTCTACTTATGTATTTTTGGAAACAACAAAATTAATAATCTTTCTTCATTAATCAAACTCATGAATCCCAGTATTTGATCAAAAGACACGTCTAATCATAGTACTCATTGCCATTCCAAAATTGATTTACAGAATAATTACCATGGGAAAGGGTTAAAGATCCAAGTAATTTTACCTTAATATTGGTTTTCAATTCATATCTTCTATTAATATTTTATAATCTGTTCCACCCTCTTGGAGGTAAGTGTGTGATTGCTATTTTGAAAATTTTTGATGAGGGAGATGAGAATTAGACTGGTTATAGCTTATGCATATGATCACTTGACTCATTAATGACAATGCAAAGACCTCAACTCCATTTATAATGCTTTGTCTGTCTGATTCACTGTTAGTTCCAAATAATGTCTTAAGCAATGCGTTTCTCTTTGAGAATCACCTTTAAACCATACCTAAAGAATTCTAGTGAAAACTGTCAATATTGAGCATTACTAAGGCCACATATTCAATAGTCATGTTTCATCTTAACAACTATCATTCAAATCTGTCGCTCCCCCTCTTCGTGGAGGAACGACACAGGACCCTGCGCTGTTCTTTCGTCTGCTCGGCCCTCCCCGGGTTTGCTGCTGGTTCTTCCCGGGTTGGCTACTGTCCCTTCCACCTCCGTGGAAGGGCGGTTCCCCCTGGCCACATTCCCCACTTCCGCAGGGGAGCGGCACACCGCCGGCCGGCTCTCTGGGGGGCTGCACAGGTGTTCCCCTTAGATGTTCCCCATAGATGTTCCTGGTGCATGCCGTCTCTCTCCTCCTTTATAGTCCTCTTCCACCAATCCCAACTCTGCTACCCACATGCTGAGTACGCTGCTCTCCTCCAATCAGGAGCAGGTCCCACAGTTTATTGGTTGAACTGGAGGCAGCTGTGCGGAAGCTGTTTACTTCTCTCCCAGCGCCATATTGTGGGAGAGCAGATGCATAGAATAAGTCTTAATTCCAGTAACTCAGTCTAGTCCGGGTTGCTCCCCACAAAATCGCTAATATAATAAAAATTTATAGCCACTCTATATATTCATCTCTCAAAATAATCAACCAATTATTCTTACTTAAATGATACAACAACACTATGATCAACAACAATTTGAAAATGGGCAAGCTAAGATTTACAAAAGCTGTGACTACACATTATAGACCTGCAACCTTAACTGGGCTTTTGATTTGGAACTTATGCTTACAAAAGTGATGTTGATGCATGTATGATAATTCAATGAATGTAACAACTGTGAGAAAATTATGTGAATGCTATTGAAATAATAATAATGATTGTTATTAGGAGAATTTAAACTTTTATCAGGAAGGTGATATTTGTGAGAATACTACTTTTAAAGTATATTTTGATTGTGAAAGACACATTTACATTTTGTCATGGGATTACAGACTTGCTTCCTCTCTGATTCTGAAGGAATTATTTGAACTCCAATAACCTTATTTGCAATATGGACACATTGATGTTCAGTGCTGCATAAGGAGGTTGTTATCAGAATTCTCACAGGTTATCTCATGTAATCCTCACCACCTTCCAATGAGGTGATTTTTCAGATGGTTGAAGAACTAAATCTGGGGAGATTTAGTTAATAAATCTCTTCATTCTTACATAGGAATGAATTCTGATTCATATCCAGATTTCCCTGACACAAAAGTTCATGCTTTTTTCACTATGCCATGTAGTTTACCCAACAGCATAGTTAATAAGACACAATATCACTGATGATGTATTTGTAGAATCTTTGAATTGAATTTGAATGCTGATCATTTTTAGCCAACTATAGAAATACAGAAATTACTCTGCCAGAAAGTAATGTGTAACCAATTCAAGTGATACCAATGAGTTTTTAGAAATTGTGCACAATAACCTTTTTACAAAATGGTTAATTTTTCCCAGTACACACATATGGCTATCTCATAGCCCTTTTAAATAGAGAAATATAATTTTCACAAATATGGGTTTACAAAGCATGGTGGTCATGAACTCTTTTCTATATTTCCAAATTGGACAGCCAGACATAGAGTTCCTCTAAGTGGTTGGCCCAGTGAATCATGTCACAAAGATAGTACTGGTTGAAAGAACTGAGTACCAAACTCAACTCTAAATGTTCTATTTCAACCCAGTAGATTCTATTGGGGCTGCTCTTGGAAAAATGGCAGGCTGGCTTACTTCCGTATTTCTCATTCATCCCTGAATTGGAGGGAAAGAGCCAAAAATTGAGAGAAATAGATGGGTTTTTAAAAAAATTTCTTTCACCTATATAATTTAAAATCATTTTAATTGAGCACCACTGATAGCTAATAAATAATTCAAAAAGGGGTCTTCCTAACTCTTACATTTAGACAGGATGAAAATTGATTCACATTTGAAATAATTGCTTTATGACTAGTGAATTAATCATGTGTGTGGAATATAATAGGTGGTGATTGATTCCATAAGAAGTTTGCAACATAGCTAAATGCAATAGTATTGAATTGGTTTCAAAGTATTCTATAACATGACCAGAAACACTGAGAATTAGAAGTATTAAATAGATTACTTGCTTACAGTCTTCAGGTCTAAGTAGGTATGCAGTCTAAACTGAAGGAGATATTTCAAGTAGTCCACAGCATAATCAAATAGAAGAGAAACTTAACGAGAAAACACAAATACCTGTGTTGTCAGCACAGGCATAATAATTTGTTTTAAACCAGTAGAATTGTCATTCTAATACACAATTTTTAGATTAAATTTCTCAGTAGCTAGCTTCCTACTGACTCCAGTTTTAGAAATAGCAATACATCAAAAGAAAGTGTAGAAGCAGTGTACTTCCAAAATTTTAAGAGTTCCCATGTCTTCATTTCAATACCACTCAACTTATATCAAAATCTACATAAGTATAGAATAGATAATACTTTTATATAATTATCATATTTAATTATAAATGGAATGATGTCATAGACATAATGTCTAACATTTTTTCTGGTGTTCACAACTCTATTTGAAAAATTAGATTATTTCAAAGTTGATTTCAAAACTGATGCAGAAATGATAGAGAAAATAGAATATACTATAGTATATAGGTCTTATCATATTTATTTAGCCAAAGTATCTCTTTTTTTATTTATTTGAAAGGCAGAGTTACTGAGAGGCAGAAGCAGAGAGACAGAGGTCTTCCATCCGCCAGTTCACTTACAAGATGTCTGCAATGGCCAGAACTGCACCACTCCAAAGCCAGGAGCTAGGAGCTTCTTCTGGATCTTCCACCTGGGTGCAGTGGCCCAAAGACTTAGGCCATCTTCTATTGCATTCCCAGGCCATAGCAGAGAGTTGGATTGGAAGTGGAGCAGCCAGGACTTGAACCAGTGACCATATGAGATGCCGGCACTGCATGCAGTAGCTTTACCCACTATGCCACAGCGCTGGCCCCCAAAGTGTCTTCTCCATAAGTATGTTCTTGTGTAACTGTAATTACTTCTTTTTTTCTTTTCAGGGTTTACTCTGGTTATTTACTGTTAAGCAAGAATTGGAATCCAGATTGTTCTGTTTTCAGATAGTTATTTTGTTTAACATAACCTATCAAACTCTTTACAAAATTATTTATCATATTCTGTTTGTTCATATGGGTAGTTTTCAAACTTCAGTCATACAAATAAAATTCAGGTAATCAGTGATTCATTTTGTCTTAAAAATTCTATGTATTACTTTAAAAGAAAATCTGTCCAGCTGAACATCATGACACAAATGGACCATTTTTACACACATATTCTTATAATTGTATCCAAGGTTGATAGCTAACAAGAAAAAAAGAAATCAAAGTGCTTCACAATCTTAAGTGTGCTTGGTATTGATTTGCAGATGTTGACTGGATTGTTTTTAGTTGAATGATGAAATTATTCCAATGATGATTTTTAGAACATGAAGTAAAGGATATTGAAGGTTATTTTTTTCTTCTTTCAGTTTAGCCCATTTGAAAGGGGATAAGAAAATTGTATTTGGGAAAACAGAACCTTTAAAGGAGTATTAATTATATTTTTAAAATACTAGTTTATCTTCATCTAATTGAAAGAGAGAGAGAGAGAGAGAGAGAGAGAGAGGGAGAGAGAGAGAGAGATGTCTTCGCTCTGTTAATTCATGCCCCAAATGTCCACAACTGTGAGGACTGGTCCAGGCCAACATCAGGAGCTCAGAAGTCCATTTGCGTCTCACACATAGGTGGCATGGGCCCAAGTATTTGAGCCATCATCTGTGACTCCCAAGATTCACAGTTGGAAGCTGGATAGGAAGTGGAGGAACCAGAACTTGAACCAGCACTCAATATGGGATGCGAGAATCCCATGGGGTAGGTTAACACACTGCTATATGATGCTCATCCAAGAAAATTCAATTTTGAATATAATGTCATCTGAAATATGCTGATATGTAATTGATATTAACAACTGGAAGATGATTAATAAAAAAGTTTACTTTATAGGATAACTTATTAACAGACAGTAGTCAAAGAAACCTTTGAAGGAGATAAATGAGTCGGTAGAAATAACTATATCAGGGAAGCATTAAGTTAATAGAGGGATCTAAGTTAATAAAACCTAAGTCAAGGAGAGTTAACAAATGTGCACTTTATGAATAAGAGGTTTCAAGGCTTTGGATCTGTAATTTTAAGTTGAAGATAAATACTAGCAACTGATAATGAACAATATTAAATTGCCAGAGATATTGTTTCTATTTAACAAACTTTTTATACTACATGTGATCATGATGTTGTCATATTGTGTTACATCAGAAGAAAAAGAATCAAACAAGTAGATCCTTTCATTTATGAGCCTTCAAATAATATTAATGAACTAAAATTTCATAAATTCTCTCTCAAGCTTGAAATTACATAATTGATTTTAATATGAATAAATAAGATTTCCTATTAGAAAATGATGTACTTTATACAATTTTAAGAGTTAATAAAAGTATTATGTAAATCTTTTTAAACTCTCTATTGTATATACCAATGGCCAGTATCCTGAACAAACTGATAAAGGCAAGAGTGAAAATAATAATCCTTAATTTATTTTTTTATTTTGTTATCCCTTAGGACTTAATTTCTTTTTTTTTAAGATTGATTTATTTATTTGAAAGTCAGAGTTATACAGAGAGAAGAGAGGCAGAGAGAGAAAGGTCTTCCATCTGCTGGTTCACTCCCCAATTGGCTGCAACAGCAGAGCTGCACCAATCTGAAGCCAGGAGCCAGGAGCTTCTTCTGGGTCTCCCACACAGGTGCAGGGGCCCAAGGGCTTGGGCCATCTTCTACTGCTTTCCTAGGCCACAGCAGAGAGCTGGATTGGAAGTGGACCAGCTAGGACTCCAACCAGTGCCCACACGGGATGCCGGCACTGCAGGAGGCAGCTTTACCGGCTATGCAAGAGTGCTGGCCCCAGTACTTAATTTCAATAACTAAATGCTAACAGAAATATTAGAATATAGATATGATATAATAAATCTCTCACTCTAAAAGAAAGAACTCACAGATCTGCTTTATAATGCCACTATACTCTGCAACACCAGGACTGTAACAATCATTTCTCATTTCTCAATGCATTGTAATCTGCCTGGTAGATCTAAGGGAGAACCTGCCTTCATTCCATTACTCTGGACTAACACCTTCCAGAACAGTCTCCTATGTACCTTATAGCGACCCTGTAGGACTGCAGTGAGGTGGCTCACATCTGCTAGTCCTAGGACTCATGCTGTTGTTATAAGACACAGCACCAGGCCTGGCACTGTGGCACAGTTGGTTAATCCTCTGCTTGTGGTGTCGGCATCTCATATGGGTGCCAGTTCTAGTCCTGGCTGCTCCTCTTCCAGTCCAGCTCTCTGTTGTGGCCCGGGAGAGCAGTGGAGGATGACCCAAGTGCTTGGGCCCCTGCACCTGCGTGGGATACCCGGAAGAAGCACCTGGCTCCTGGCTTCAGATCGGCACAGCTCTGGCCGTTGCAGCCATCTGGTGAGTGCATCAGTGGATGGAAGACCTTTCTCTTTGTCTCTCCCTCTCACTGTAGCTCTACCTATCAAATAAATAAATAAAATCTTTAAAAAGAAACAAGCCACAGCACCAACTGCACTCTCCTGGCAGGACCCGAGGAAGGGTTCATCCACATCACACAATCCTAGAGCCACAGAAATCGGTGCCACAAGCCCTGATAGCACTCAGGCTTGACAGCAGGACAAGCGGAGAACCATTCTTGTCTCTCTCAGCACCAAGAACAAGTCCTTGGACATCATAATCACCAGGGAGTCTGACACCAAAGTATCTATGGGCTAAAGATACATACTCTAGGAAACCCATATTCATCCCTGTGTTATAATTCTACCCCTATGAACTGCAACAGGGTAGTCTATTCTATCACTTATAGACACAGCTGGCAATGATTAAGACAAAAGACATTATCAACTATACTCCAGGGCTCACCTAGAACCAAAGCCAAACAAACAAGCCAAGTGATACCCTATATTCCAGCTAAATCATAAACTCTTTTCTAACAAAACTTACTCCATGAAGGAGGATGAGTAAACCAGATATGCAGATGTCAACACAGGGCTCAGGACACATGAAGAAGCAAAGTAGGATGATGCCTCCCCCCCCCCCCACAAAAAATCATAATAATCCTCCAGAATTAGATCTGCACTTAAGGAAATCTATGAAATGTCTGTTATAGAATCCAAAGATAATGATTGTAATGAAACTCAATGAGATGCAAGAAAATGCAGATAGATTAAAGAAATGAGAAAATCAGTGGCATGAATGAAAATATACTAAGGAGCTAGAACTCATTAAGAAGGATCAAATAGAAATTTTGGAGATGAAATTTTCCATCAGTAAAATAAAAAATAATATTGACAGTTTAAATAGCAGAAAAGGCCAAGTGGAGGAAAGAATTTCTAAAGTATAGGACAAGACTCCTGAAATAACCCAGAGAAAAATAAACAGAATAGAATTAAAAGAATGAAGAAAATCTACAAAATAAGGGATGCCATTAAATGTCCAAATACAAGCTTCATAGGTATTCCTGAAGAAGAAGGGGAAAGATGTGTTGAGAACCTACTGAATGAAATACTAGTTGATAATTTACCCTGTCTTGAAAGAGACATGAACATCCAGAAACTAGGAACTCAAAACTTAAGAATAAGGAGTGAATCCTAAAGACAGCAAGAGAAAAGCTTCAAGTTAAGAATAAAGAAAAATCAATTAGATTAACATCAAACTTCTCAGCAGAAACCCTACAGATCAGAAGAAAGCAAGATGATATATCCAGGGTATTAAAATAAAAGAAGTAGTTCTACACTTGATCTTAGCCAAAAGGCTGAGAATCAATAAATGAAGTAATTCTAATACTTGTTAAAACTATCAGAAAATATTGGCCGGCGCCGTGGCTCAATAGGCTAATCCTCCACCTTGTGGCGCCGGCACACCGGGTTCTAGTCCCGGTCGGGGCGCCGGATTCTGTCCCGGTTGCCCCTCTTCCAGGCCAGCTCTCTGCTATGGCCAGGGAGTGCAGTGGAGGATGGCCCAGGTGCTTGGGCCCTGCACCCCATGGGAGACCAGGAAAAAGCACCTGGATCCTGGCTCCTGCCATCGGATCAGCGCGGTGCGCCGGCTGCAGCGGCGGCCATTGGAGGGTGAACCGACGGCAAAGGAAGACCTTTCTCTCTGTCTCTCTCACTGTCCACTCTGCCTGTCAAAAAAAAAAAAAAACTATCAGAAAATATTGAATAGGATGGAATTCTGCTAAACTTATTTTAAGTCCAGCATCACTTTGATAATAAAACAAGACCTGACAGGAAAAGAAAACTATAGACCTATAGTCTTAATGAGCATAGATACAAAGATTTTCAACAAAATACTAGCAAATTGAATTCAAAATCAAATCAGAAAGATCCTATATCACGATCAAGTGAGATTTACCCCAGAAGTATAAGGATGGTTTAACATTTGCAAATCAATAAAGGTCATACATCACATTAATGGAATGAGAACAAAAACCACATGGTCACCTCAATAGATGCTCAGAAAGCCTTTGATAAGATTCAACACCCCTTCATGATAAAAACCCTCCACAAATTAGGTATTGAAGGAGCATTCCTCAAAATTATAAAGGCTGTACACAACAAGGAACAGCCAATATCATACTGAATGGGGAAAAGCTGAAGACATTTCCCCTCAGATCTGGAACAAGACATGGGCTTCCATTTCTGCTGCTCTAATTCAATATACTATTGAAAGTTTTAATGAGAACAAGTAAGGAGGAGAAAGAAATACAAACAAAATTGGAAAAAAGGAAATAAAACTATCCATGTTTGCAGATGACGCAATGCTATACATGGAAAAATTAAACACTCCACTAAAAGCCTTTAGAATTGATAAACCAACCCAGTAAACTTGTAGGTTACAAAATAAACATTCCTAGAAAGTAGCTTTTTTATATGCTAAAGGTGAACTCAGTGAAGGAGAAATGAAAAAAGAAATCCCATTCACAATAACCACAAAATGATCTAGTATTTAGAAATAAATTTAACCAAAGTGGAAAAATTTTACAATTAAATTTATCAAACATTTATAAAAGAAGCCATCAAGGACACAAAAATGGAAAGATATTCCTTGCTCATGGATTGGAAGAATCAAGACCATTAAAATGTCTACACTATCTGAAGCAATCTACAGATTCAGTGTAAATGCTTTCAAAACACCAATGACATTCTTCACAGAATTAGAAAAAAGCAATCTTAAAATTCATATGGAATCACAAAAGACACTGACTAGCCAAAGCGATCCTGAACAAGAAAAATCCAACAGGAGGCATCAAAATATCTGACTTCAAGGCAATAGTAATTAAAACATGATAATATTAGCACAAAAATTGATACATAGGTCAATGGGACAGAATAGAGTCCAGAAATTAAATCTGTACATACATTTATATCTTTATCTATATCTATTGCTATCTATGAATGAAATCAGATCTATGGCTCTCACTATATACAAAAATCAACTCAAGATGGAGCAAAGACCTAAATTTAAAATCAGAGACTATGAAGTTGTTGGAAGAAAAAATAGGAGAAACACTCAAAGACATTGGTGTAGGAGACAACTTCTTGGACAAGACCCCCAAAGCACATATGACAAAGGCAAAACTAAACAAATGGAATTATATCAAACTCAGCTTTTGCACAGCAAAGGACACAATCAATAGAGTGAAAAGACGTCCAATAGAATGGGGAAATGTATTTGCAAGCTACCTATCTGAAAAAGGATTAATGTCCTGAATGTATCAGCTTAAAAAACTCAGCAACATCTAAAAAAAAAAAAAAAAAAGACTGCAAAGTGCAAAGGACCTTAACAGACAAATTTTAAAAGAAGAAATACAAAGGGCAAACAAATATATGAAAAAAATGTTCAACATCACTAGCCATCAGTGAAATGCAAATCAAAACCACAATGAGGTATCACCTCACCCCTGTCAGAATGACTAAAATCCAAAACACAGAGAGTAACAGATGCTGGTGAGGATACAGGGAAAGAGGAACACTTATACACTACTAGTGAGAATGTAAATCAGTGCAGCTTCTGTGGAAAACAGTATAGCAATGTCATAAAAAATAGACTTGTCATAGAATCCAGCAATCTCACTACTGGGTATAAACCCAAAAGACATGAACAGGTTGTATCAAAGAGGAACCTAAACTACCATGTTCATAGCAGCACTGTTCACAATAGTCAAAATTCAGAATCAACCAAGGTGTCCATCATCAAATGAATGGATAAAGAAAATGTTGTGTGTGTGTATATATATATATATATACACACATGATGAAATATTATTCATTATAAAAAGAATGAAATTCTACCATCTGCAGCAAAATGGATGCAGTTGGAGGACATAATGTTGAATGAAATGAACCATACTCAGAAAGACAAATACTGCATGTTCTCCCTTATATGAGGGAGCTAAAATTAAAAAAAAAAGGAAGGAGGGAGGGAGGGAGAGAGGAAGGGAGGAAGGAAGGATGGGAGAGAGGGATGAAGGGAGGAAGGAAGGAAGGAGAAAAAGAAGGGAGGGAGAGAGAGAGGAAGGGAGGAGGGAAGAAAGAGGGAAGGAGGGAGGGAGGGAGGAAGGAAGAAGGAAGGAAAGATGAAAAATCTGTGCAAATCAGTATAGCTGCAGATATAGTTTTGTGAAATTTTGTTTTACACCTTTGTCAAACCAATGGTTAGAAATATTATACTATTATAGTTTTAATGATCTGTGATTACTTTAAATTTTACTGTATACAAATGAAATGATCATTTGCCATTCAATTATTGTTTATAGCCATTGTCTATATTACCACTAAACTAGGTTTAGTTTACAGAGAAGCACAAACACAATATAATGACTCCACTTTCTATAAATGGTAAAAAAAAGAGAGATTTGATATGACATGAAATAATATACATTTTAACAAGAGTTGAAGCCAAAATGAACTGATACTTTTGCATATCCTTTTCCCACAATACTTGATAGCAGAGAAATAGTCTAACTTGGTTCTAAGAAGCAGTCCTTAATTTCAAGAAAAGAGTAGTAAATAGGATATTATAATATAAAATGAGCATATTCTCTCTCTCTCTCTCTGCCTCTCCTTCCTCTCTCTGTGTAACTCTTTCAAATAAATAAATAAATCTTTAAAAAATCTAATAGCAATGTGTTATTTTTCACAATTTTTTTGCTTTCTTTTTTTTTTAATTTGTAGGTAGATTTATAGACAGTAAGAGAGAGACAGAGAGAAAGGTCTTCCTTCCATTGGTTCACTCCCCAAATGGCCACTATGGCAGCACTGCGCCAATCTGGAGCCAGGAGCCAGGTGCTTCCTCCTGGTCTCCCATGCGTGTACAGGGACCCAAACACTTGGGCCATCCTCCACTGCCCTCTGGGGCCACAGCAGAGAGCTGGACTGTAAGAGGAGCAGCCAGGACTAGAACCGGCACCCACATGGGATGCCGGCACCACAGGCGTAGGATTAACTAAGTAAGCCACGGTGCCAGCCCTTTTTTTCACAATTAAGTCTATTTCCTGCGTAGTCAAATTGAGACATACATATAGGAATTTTAGATCCTATGCAATTATACACTTGTAGCTTAAAGTGATCTTAAGACTACATTCTGGTGTTGATTTGGGATCCTTACATAGTGTATAGTCAGCAACTGAACTGCAGACACATTAATGTTTAACTTTAAAATTGTTTTTCAATCCCTCCAATGTTATGTGATTTAATTCTTTTTTTTTAGAGAGAATAAAATTTTAATGGTATCAAAAACAGAACTTTTTTGGGCCAATTTAGTACTTGCTGGAATAGAGTTGCAAAATGTTACTCAGTAACTGACTTAGCTTCTAAATCAAGCCAGAATTACACATATTCTGTATAATACTTGAGTATACAAGTACATCTCATGATAACATGCAGAGACATGGAAACAAGAATACCACAAAACCCCAAATCGTCATCTCCACTGATGAAATACTGAATGGAAAAGAGACTACCTCTCCAGGAGTCTGGGACATCTATTTTGAAAAGAGGGTGTTGGATGTTGTTCTTTCCAAAAATTCAAATAAACTCCATGTGTTTACATTTGATTTTTTTCGGTATGAACAAAGGAAGAAGACATTCCGATGGGTATAGGAACACATAAAAAAAAGATACCAAACTCAAAGCTCTGACAGTTTTCACTCTTCTCAGGTGGAAAGGGTTCTTTACACTCCAGTGGAAAAGAACGAATCCCGTGAGGCTTAAGCGTCTGTGTCTGACACCACAGCCAGCAACCAACACTCAGTACCTTTAAAAGAGTCGTGACAGGAGTTTAATTTTTATGAAAACCAAACTAGATCTACAAAACAACAGGTTACGAAAATGACCTGAGTTCATAGGAATCTCAAAGTCTGAGAAAGATTGCTTCAGCTGTGCTCACCAAAGGCCTTTTATAGCAAACGTCTCCAGTGAGTCATGCACATGCTCATGGAGCCTTGGGATTATTATTTTTTCTTTTTGACAGGCAGAGTGGACAGTGAGAGGGAGAGAGAGAGAGAAAGGTCTTCCTTTGCCATTGGTTCACCCTCCAATGGCCGCTGTGGCCGGCGCACAGGTGCTTCTCCTGGTTTCCCATGGGGTGCAGGGCCCAAGCACTTGGGCCATCCTCCACTGCACTCCCTGGCCACAGCAGAGAGCTGGCCTGGAAGAGGGGCAACTGGGACAGAATCTGGCGCCCCGACCGGGACTAGAACCCGGTGTGCCAGAGCTGCAAGGTGGAGGATTAGCCTAGTGAGCCGCCATGGTGCCGGCCTTTTTTTTTTTTTTTTTTTTTTTTTTTTTTTTTTTTTTAACACTAAGAAGAACTGCTTTCTGTGGTGCAAATGCAATGGAAGGCCAAAAGAGCTGACAGTACTGATGGGGCTGGGGAAAGGCTATGCACGCCAGGGCCACAGCTTATCTTACAGAGGAAGGAGTGGGTGAGGCCACAGCTGACAACGTGGCCCCTGCTCTGACAGGGGTCACCTGGGAGCCAACACGTTCCCTGCAAAGTAGGTAAGGACAGCAGCTTTCGGGGAACCCAGAGGGCGTCACAGAAGCAATCCTCTCCAGAGGGTGAGAGCCTCAGAGAACACAGACAGGGGAACACGTCGGCTTGTTGGCCGCTTCTTCCAAACAGAAACTGCGATGTGCTATTACTATCTGCCAATCACTAAGGGGTCACACACGAACTGTTAGTCACCGCATAGCGTGTCAAAGAAGACAACCTGGCCTCAGCCCGAGCACACGTGGACTTGCCCTGTGATCGAATGCAAGGCACTTGGAGGGTTTTGGTGCCTTGGTGTATCAGCATGGACTACAAGAATCAGCTCACTCACCTCGAGGAGCCACCACACAGGGAACTGAGTGCACACCTCTCAAAGGCTTTGAGCTCCTCAGATGAAAAGCACTGTGCAAACCCTTGAGGAAAACCCTGCCAGTGCCCAGTCCTGAGGTGCTGTGCCTTGTGCCTGTTTTCTTAAACACATCAAAAATAAAATGTCACTGACACTCCATTCTTTCCTACCTGTTGAATGTTTGGCACACGGATGTTTAGAATTTGAAATAGTGTCACAGTCTCTATTCTAAAAGTATTTATTAATTTTCTAACAAAGTTAATGAGATGTACCCAACATTCTGAGGTACATGTGAAAAACTAATATTTAAAGGAAAGATAATTGAACTAGTATTATTTATGTGAAACTACAACTTTTTAATGAAAAAAAAATCCTGAAAGTACGCCACAGTGCCTAAATATTCATCTGAAGAGTACAAAGATGGAGTTCTGAGAAAAAAGGATCTTAAACATTATAGAAATAAATGTGGTTCTTAAACTACTCTCAAAGGAAACATTAAAAATGTAATGTTTCATACAGTTAGAGGTAATACATTATAAATACAGTAGTTCAAATATTGTTTCTTTTTAAGTATTAGTCTTCTTTAAACAAGTTAAATTGAAAACATTTTAAATCTGTTATATTCTTTTTTTAAGGAATTGTGGAAATGCAAGCTTTCATAGAAATCTAAACAATGATACCATTTGTAATCTTTACGTAGAATACACTAGGCCTTGGCCACTTTAGATTTCTAACAGATCAATATGCCTTCATGTTTGGGCAAAGTCAGATTGTGATTTATGATGTTCACATGCAGTTGACCCAAACTTTCTTCTTTTCCAGGTTTTGTGTGATCACTCTGCAGGAGGTTCTGTCAGATTCATAATCAAAATGATGCAAACTATAAATAAGTTCTTTAGGATGGGAAACCTTTTTTAAAAAAAATAAAATAAAGTGCTTTTAAATTTAAATATTTCTTGCCCCTAAATAAAACTGAAACAACTCAGCCCTGAAATCTCCTTATCTTGACAAACACCATTTGAACAGGAAAAAAAAAAATCAGTTTTGGGCCATGAATGTCCTTTAAGAGTTCAGATTGGATCTAAACTTGGTTTTGCATCATTGTCGTGCTCACTGGTATTTTATCAGCCTGGTTCCAATACACGGGGTAGCACTCTCCTTGAACCACGTCCACCTAGTAGAGGCAGCCCCGCACGCACACCTGCTCCATGGGCACCAGCTCCTGCATCGCGGGCTCGTGCCTCGCAGCGCGCGGGCAGAAGCCGCTCCAGGCGCGGTACTCATCGTCTTCCTATCCGGAACTGGAGGCTGGGTCACACATGGTCGCCATCCGGGGCCTTGGCCCGGGGCCCGCCCCGGTGGCCTGCAGCAGGGTCTGGAGGCGAGCTCGATGCGGAGCAAGTCGTAGCCGATGAAAGGCTTCCAGTTCCTCTTGTCCTCCCTGTAGAACCAGCGCACCTCCTCCGGGCCCAGCTCCGTCACCACCTTGTAGGGATGCCGGGCGGCAGGGCTGCCGGGCCGCGCGCGCTTCCTCTACCTGCACCCGCCGCCCCCCGAGTTCGCCGGGCCCGGCGGAGGCGACGGGTGCAGCGATGAGGCACCGCCGCTCTCGCCCTCCCTGAAGTAGCGCAGCGACGAGCCCGACTCGGCCGAGCTGAAGCCATAGTTCTCGTCACTGAGGCAGGGGTCCAGCGCCAGGTGGGGGTCGCGGTCGTCGGCGCTCGGCGGCAAGTGCAGCCCGGGCTCCCCGCGCAGCAGGGTCAGGGGCGCGCTGCCACCGCCCGGTCCCCGCTGGGCAGGTGCTCCAGCAGCAGACGCTGCCCCGAACGCCGGCCCCGTGTCGGAGCCCAGCTCCCAGGCGCTGCCGCCCCGGCCCTTAGGCTCGGGGCTCCGCGGGGAGACGCGGCCCGCGTAGTTCATGCTGTGGAGACGCCGCTGGCTGCCCAGCCGTGGCCCCCAGTGCTTCGCCACACATCCAACGCCGCCGCCCTCTACACCGGGATTTGTTAATCTTTCATATCCCGAACAGGGCTGCGGCGGGCGGCGGGCGGCGGCTCCACCTCCTAGGAGGCGCGCGGCCGCCACAGCCCCATTCGGCGGCCCGCCCCTTTGTCGTGATTTAATTCTTTAGAAGATTTTTTTCCTTCAAAAAATTGAGAATATTTCTCAAAAGAAAACTGAGAACGAAAATAATGATAATTGGGGCCGGAACTGTGCTCACTTGGTTACTCCTCCGCCGGCATCCCATATGGGCTCTGGGTTCTAGTCCCAGTTGATCCTCTGCCAGCCCAGATCTCTTCTGTGGTCAGGGAGGGCAGTGGAGGATGCCCCAAGTACTTCGGCCCCTGCACACTCTTGGGAGACCAGGAGGAAGCACCTGGCTCCTGGCTTCGGATCTGCGCAGCTCCGGCCTTAGCGGCCATTTGGGGGGTAAACCAATGGAAGGAAGACCTTTCTCTCTGTCTCTCTCTCACTGTCTATAACTCTACCTGTCAAGTAAATAATGAAAATGAAAAAAAAAAAAAAAAGAAAGAAAGATCATTCACATTGCTGAATAAAAAAAAAGATGAACTGTTAATTACATTTTGGAGTTGTCACATTTTTGGAATTGCGCTGATTAACATAAGGCAACTGGGGCTTTGAGACCCATCAATGAAGGAGGCGCTAGACCAGCGATGCAATTGGTGACTTCTCTGCATCTGACACTGAGAGGAGCTGCTGGTCTGCACCTACCTAGGCTCACGGCCACTGACTGGCAGAGTCAGAAGGGCGCAGGTGGGGACTCCTTGTATTCTGGTGTCCTGTTTATTGGCTCTGTGACCTCAGGCACCTTGGTTGACCTCTCTGAGCCTTGGTTTCTTTCAAAGCAAAATAAGGACAATCTAGCTCACAGATTGTGAGGAGGAAACCAAGGGAGACCTGCACTATACCATCTTTGTAGCAGTTCCACAAAGAACTGTTACAAAGAAGCACCCCTCTTCCTGCTTCCCACAGAGCCTGCCTGGGTGGAATTTCTCTGCTCTCAGGATCACGCAAACAGGAAGAGCAACACAGAAACAGAAATATGGCTCACCAGAGGACTGAGTGCTGGTCGATCTTGTGCAGATTGTCAGTTATGCCAAAAGCCTTGAAGAATGCGCACTGCCAAGTAGGAAAACAGCCCTCAGTACTGCAGGATTCTCTAGTGGGAAGGACATGTCTGTCCTTGGGTGCACTAACAGAAGCTCTGCCCTCTGTTAAACGTGGGCATAACCACTTGCAGAACCAGTCATAGGGTTCATTCACCTTGTGTCGGGACAGAATCTTTGACAGCTGTTTGAATTGTTATCAAGCTGCATTTCTGTATATTTTTTGAAGACTATTAAATTACACATTTTGTAACGAGACTGATTCACTGAAATAAGTCACTGTATAGAAAGAAAAATAAATTTTGGTGTTACAACCATATGGTTTATGGGGCCAGTGCTGTGATGCAGTGGGCTAAGTCTCCTCCTGTGGCACTGGCATCTCATATGCACACCAGTTCATGTCCCAGCTGCCTCTCTTCCAATTCAGCTTTCTGCTATGGCCTGGGAGGACAGTAGAAGATGGCCTAAGACCTTGGGCCCCTGCACCCCCATGGGAGAGCCGGAGGAAGCTCCTGGATCCTGGCTTCATATTGATTCAGCTCTGACTGAGCTCTCATTTGGGGAGTGAACCAGGGGAAGGAAGACCTCTCTCTGTGTCTGTAACTTTGCCTCTCAAATAAATAAATAAAATATTTTCATTTTAAGAAAAAAAAGGACAGTGACAGCCAACTGCAGACTCATCCACGGGCCCTTCCAATGCAGCATGGGTGGGAATTTGGTCACTATCTGTTATCTCTCCCAGACTATTCACAGAAAGGAAATAAATGCGAAATTCCAGGTCATTGCTTTGGAAAAGAGAATACTTTATGCAATCAATTCACAAAATAAACTTACATTTGCATATTCAATTCTGTTATAAAAACACTGTTATCCATGTAAATTATTAATATATTTGCAAAATCACCATCTTAGTCTGAGGAAAGCAAGCTAATCAATTCTCAAGTCATTTCCAAAGCCTTAAAGTCCAGGTCATTTGAGTAACCAGGAAGAATAGAGTCAGATAGGGACCATTTTAAATGTGTGCCCAGAGAATTGTTGGATATTTACATTGTGCATATCTCATTTATATCTTACATTATACCCTGTAATTATGAGAGGCCTTAGCTAGAGGTCTTCACTATTTTTTAAAATCATTTACATTAGTCAGTAGTAATTCAAGTAGATATAATCTCCAATAAACTGAGTTTGATTTCCTGAGCAAAGATGTACATGTGTGCATCTGTGTGTCTGTGTGTGTATCTTGTATCTCTGTGCGTCTTTGTGTCTGATACTGTTAAGAAGTCAATAATAGGCAAAGATACTGAGAATCTTGTTCTCACTGAGTATCTACACATTCTTTCTGATCTGCCTCCACTGAAGCCAGGAATCTCTCCTTTGAGCATTTGACACTCAAAAACCATTACTATGCCAATCAGGAAAACTGATATGAAGAACAGGCCACTCAATGAAACAGGGCACAAACTCCAAAGAGATTGCTACCTTCTGAGATGCTCAATATCAGTCTTTTCTCTCCACATGTTCAAAGACTCACAGCCTCTAAGTCAGGTGTTTTGTAGTTCAGGGATATGGCTCAGGTGTCATCACATGCCATAAAAGTGAGACTAGGAGGTGAGTTGTGTAGGAAGCTAGGAAGAAAGCCTGCAACTCATGGATGCTCTCTTAACCAGGTCTGCTCCTCCTGAGTGCCTGTCTCTCTCAACACCTGTGATGTATCTCACTGTGGAGAAGGAAGGCAGTGTCCCCTCATCTCCATCCGCATTGACCCATAGACTCCTGATGTGTTGTGGAGCTGTCCATCTCAACTGTATCCTGTAGACCTGTATGTGACTATGTCAGTGCCTTACATGCGAAAGAGGCATTATCATAAATTCTAGAGCAACAGGCATAAGAACACATTAATCTGAGGGTCACTAAGCAATCAGTTCACACTTTTAAGGATGTTTTCATAGAGGCAGGGACTTGGCGCAAGCATGTGCCATAGTTGTATTTCTTGGAACCCTTTAAGCTCTTGTGCTCACTCTCCCAGGAGAGCTGTAGGGAGTGATGACAATAGTCCAAATGCAATGGCCACAGTTCAGATTTTTGAATATAATGAAAATACCAGGAAATATGCAAAAGCTGAAACTCTTATGACAGTCACTGATCCTGTTCATGATATTGCATTTGCTCCAAACTTGGGAAGATCTTTCCATATTCTAGCAATAGCAACCAAAGATGTGAGGATTTTTACACTAAAACCTGTGAGGAAAGAACTTACTTCATCTGGTGGACCAACAAAATTTGAAATCCATATAGCAGCTCAGTTTAATAATCACAATTCTCAGGTCTGGAGAGTGAGCTGGAATATAATAGGAACAGTGCTAGCATCTTCAGGAGATGATGGCTGTGTACGATTGTGGATAGCTAATTATATAGACAATTGGAAGTGCACTGGTATTTTGAAAGGTAATGGGAGCCTAGTCAATGGGAGTTCTCAGCAGGGAAATGTGAATCCTTCCCTAGGTTCAAATATTCCAAATCTTCAAAATGCACTAAATGGATCTTCTGCTGGCAGAAAGCACAGCTGAGTACAAGCTAACTGGAGTGACTTTGTTGTTTTGCTGCTTGTTGCATGCACACAGGAATGGAACGCAAACTCCTTTTCCCCTTCCCCAGTGCCGTTTGACCTCTCCCAAGATACACCAGCAGCCTGCTTGCTACTAACCACAGTCCAAAAGGCCTTTAAAAACACAGTGGATATCAATTTGTTTGTACTAGTCAGTTTATTGACACTACTTGAAACTTTTGAGATATAAATGGAGAGGCTTTTTGTTCAGACATTGTCAGCAAAACAATTTTTTGAAATGTTCTTGAAACTAACTTGGCTTAAAAATTAGAAAAATCCTTACTATCCTTCTGAGTGTGGGGAGGAAGGAAAATACCATTTTACTCCCTTTGGAGAATGTAGGCATGTTTCTTTTGTTTTCAAAAATGCAAAAATGATGAATTTTTATAAGTTTAATTTGAAGATTGAATAAATATCTTTCATAAAGAAAACTTAGCAGTCATTTCTGATTACATCCCAAAACTGATTTTCAAATGATGCAGTTTTTTTTTTTTTTTTTGACAGGCAGAGTGGACAGTGAGAGAGAGAGAGACAGAGAGAAAGGTCTTCCTTTTGCCGTTGGTTTACCCTCCAATGGCCGCCACGGCTGGCGCGCTGCGGCCGGCGCACCACGCTGATCTGAAAGCAGGAGCCAGGTGCTTCTCCTGGTCTCCCATGGGGTGCAGGGCCCAAGCACTTGGGCCATCCTCCACTGCACTCCAGGGCCACAGCAGAGAGCTAGCCTGGAAGAGGGGCAAGCGGGAAAGAATCGGGCGCCCCGACCAGGACTAGAACCCGGTGTGCCCGCGCCACTAGGTGGAGGATTAGCCTATTGAGCCACGGTGCCGGCCTCAAGTGATGTAGTTTTGGCTGATCAGGGTTCATGCTAAAGGTAGGCTTTGCTACCAACACAGCAATTCAAACTTCCTGCTATTTTTGCGTCATATCTATGAGAAGAATTGCATTTAAAAAAGGAAAAGAAAATGAATATTAATAGAATAAATGGGGGGTACTTTAAGTGAAAGAGAAAAATGTTCTTGATGTCCTTAAACAAGGTTTGTCAGAAGTCAACCACAAACATTAGAAAGTTAAATACTAAAAGAATAATTTCCAACTTATTCTATGAGGTCAACATTTGATTAAACAACAACAAAAATGAACAGGGGCTGGCAATGTGGTATTGTAGCTAAAGCCTCTGCCTGTAGAGCCAGCATCCCATATGGAAACTGGTTTGAGTCTTGGCTGTTCCACTTCTGTTCCAGCTCCCTGCTAATGCACCTGGGAAAGCAGTGGAAGATGGCCCAAGTCCCTGGACCCCTGCACCCACGTGGGAGACCTGGAAGAAGCTCCTGGCTTCAGATCAGTGCAGCTCTGGTCATAGCAGTCATTTGAGGAGTGAACCAGCAGATGAAAGACCTCTCTCTCTTTCTCTCCCTCTCTCTCTAGCTCTACTTCTCTCTGTAATTCTTTCTTTCAAATAAATAGAATAATTCTTAAAAAAAGATTCTTAGGAAACAAGGAATAAAAAGATTTTCCTCAGTTTGAAAAAGGACAGGCTGAAAACCCTCTTGTCAATGTTGCATTTAATGGGGAAAGCTTGAGTGTTAAGATCAAGAACAAAAGAAGGCCACCTACTCTCACTATTCCTATTCAAGACTGTATTGAAGGTTGTAGCCTGCTTAGGAAGTCAAGAAACAAAGTGTCCAAACTGGAAAAGAAGAAGGAAAAAGCATCTTTATTTTCGGATGATATGCCCACATATGTAGACAATCCAATGAGATCTCAAACAAACAAAAACCTCACAAACTGTTGAAACTAATCAGGGAATTTTGCAAGATTACAGGAGGTAAGACCGATATACAACATTCAAGCATATTTCTACATATCAGCAACAAACAATTGGAGGGTGGAAATTTGAAAATATTATTTACAATGCCATCAAAATGTGAAATAATTAATCTGGTAAAAAATAGTTGAGGTCTTTTTTTAAAAAAATAAAGATTTGGTTGTTTATTTGAATGAACTACAAACAAGGAGAAGGAGAGGGAGATGAAGAGAAAGAGAGAGAGAGAGAGAGAGAGAGAGAGAGAGAGAATCTCCCATCCATTGATTCATTCCACAAGCAGCCACAATGGCCAGTGCCAGGCCAGGCTGAAGCCAGGAACCAGGAGCTTTTTCCAGGTCTCCTACATGAGTGCAGAGGCCCAAGCACTGGGGCCATCCTCTACTGCTTTCCTAGGCATATTAGCCGGGAGCTGGATTGGAAGTAGATCAGCTGGGACTTGAACTGGCACCCACATGGGATGCTGACGTTGCAGGAGGCAGCTTTTACCTACTAAGCAACAACATCAGCCCCCCAAAATTTAAGACTTGTACAACGAAATAAAAAAAATCCTTGAGAGCTATTTAAGGAGACCTATGTAAAAGAGAGATATCTTGTTCAGGGCTGAGAAGACTCAAAATTGTTAATATGTCAATTCTCAAATTGGGTTCAGTGTCAACCCTAAGAAAACCTACAGCAGGCTTGTGTGTGAAAATTGATAGATGATTCTTAAATTATATGGAAATGGATGGAATCTTAATATTGAGAGAAAAATGTGTAGACAAACACTTTATGATTTCTAAGCTTGTTATAAGTTTGCAGTAATCAAGATAATGTTGCATTGGCCTCAGAATAAATGAATAGAGGGGCTGGCATTGTTGTGCAGTGGATTAAGCCATCTGTGACACCAGCATGCCATGTGAGCATGGGTTTGAGTCCTAGCTGCTCCACTTCCGATCAGCTCCCTGCTATGGCCTGGGAAAGCAGTAGAAGATGGCCCATGTGCGTGGGTCCCTGCACCTGTGTGGGAGACCTGGCAGAAGCTCCTGGCTCCTGGCTTCAGATTGGTCCATTTCTGGTCATTGTGGCCATTTGGGGAATGAACCAGTGGATGGAAGACCTCTTTCTCTCTCTGCCTTTCAAATAAATAAATATTTTTCTTAAAAAAAAGCTTTATTTTATTTGAAAGAGTTACACAGATAGAGGAGAAAGAGAAAGAGAAAGAGAAAGAGAAAGAGAGAGAGAGAGAGAGAGAGAGAGAGAGAGAGGTCTTCCATCTACTGGTTCACTCCCCAATTGGCTGCCAAGGCCAGAGCTGCAACAATCTGAAGCCAGGAGCCAGGAGCTTCTTGCAGGTCTTCCACGTGGGTGCCAGGGTTCAAGGACTTGGGCCATCTTCTATTGCTTTCCCAGGCCATAACAGAGAGTGGGAATTGAAGTAGAGCAGCTGGGTCTTGAACCAGCATCCATATGGGATGCCAGCGCTTCAGGCCAGGGCATTAACCTGCTGGGCCACAGCACTGGCCCCAATAAACAAATCTTAACACACACACACACACACACACACCCCACACAAGATGCATTTGGGACAGGAGTTTTACCTGGCAGTTAAGATGCCCATGCCCACACTAGAATACCTTGGTTCAACATCTGGCTCTGGCTCCTGACTCCAGCTTCTTGCTAATGCAGATCCTGGGAGGCAACAGGGATGGCTCAACAAACTGGGCTCCTGCAACCCCCAAGGGAGACCTGACTGAGTTCTAACTCATTGGCCCAGCCCAGCCCTGGCCATTGTGGGAGGCACAGGGGAGATAACTAGGAAACGGAAGTGCTTTCTATTCGTCTTTCTCTGCCTTCAAATATAAATCATTTCAAAAGATTAATTTTGATCCTTAATTAATATCATATACAAGAATTAACTCAAAATAGACTATACACCTAAAGGAAAGATGGAAACCACAGTACTTCTACAAGGAAATACATGAGAAGTATTTGTGATTTTGGATCAGGCAAAACTAAAATTAAAATTACAAATAATTTTAATTAAAAACAAATAAAATTATAAATAATCAAATTAATATGCTGGATGTCATCAAAATTAAAAACTTCTGCTTTTCAAAAGTCATTGTTTATAACATGTAAAAACGTAGCTACAGACTCGGAGAGACTATTTCCAATCATGTATCTGGGTCTTTTTCTGACTACATGAAGAATTCTCAAAACCCAGTAACAAGAATGCAGTCTAACCGAAAAAAATGGGCAAAATGTTTGAACTCAACAAAGAAGACATACAGGTGGAAAATAGATACAGAAAAAGATGGCCACGCCATCAGCCATTGGTTGGCAAAGATGTGACGGAGCAGGGAATCCCACTGCCAAAGAGGGTGAGATGGAGCGATCACTTTTTCCATGTATGGTGGTTTTCTTCTCGGCCATCCCATTTGCTGGCACACAACTGTTCCTAGTAGTCTCTTAGGATCCTGTATGTCTGTGGTACCAAGTTTCAGTCCTTCATTTCTGACTTCATTTGCGTTTTCAATCTTTTTTTCTTATTCTACTTAAAATTGCCCAAATTTGCTTATCTTTTCAAAGTCAACTCTTACTTCTTGTTCTCTATTGCTTTCTGTTTCCCAGTTTCTATTTCATTTACTTTGTCCCAATCTGTTATAAAGTCTAATTAATTAATTTAGTTGAAAGGGGGAGAGAGAGAGAGAGAGAGAGAGAGAGAGAGAGAGAGAGAGAGAAACCTTTGACTCACTGGTTCACTCCTCAAATACCTGCAACAGCCAAGTCTGGGCCAGGCTGAAGCCAGGGACCTGGAACTGCATCTGGATCTCCCATGTGGGTGCAGGGACCCAAGAACTTGGGCCATCTCCCACTGCTTTCCCAGGCCATAGCAGAGAGCTGGATCGGAAGTGGAGCACCCTGGATTTGATCCGGCGCCCACATGGATGCTGGTGCTTTAGGCCAGGGCTTTAACCCACTGTGCCTCAGTGCCAGCCTCCCATTTAGTTCTGATCTTAATTTTTTCCTTCCTTTTGGCATCTTGGGCTTAATTTGTTCTTTTCCTAGTTGTCTAAGTTGTTAACATTAGGTTGCTTAATTGGGGTCTTTTTTGCTGTATGTGTTTTGTCCTGTGAACTTCCTTTTTTGAACTGTTTCTGCTATATCCCATAATCTCAGTATGTTGAGTTTCCATTTTCAATTTTATCAAGATATTTTTAGTTTCAATTTTAATTCCTTCATTGACCATTGGGTGTATAATAACATATTTAATTTCCACAGGTCTATGAATATTTGGACATTCTTTTTATTATTTATTTCTAGTTTCATACCATTATGGTCAGAAAAGATAATTGAATTCAATGATTGTCGATTTGTTCAGATTTGTGGTGTGGAGGTGGCACTGTGGTGCCATGTATTAAACTGTTGCTAAGGATGCCCACTTTCTTGGGGTCAGTGCTATGGCATAGTGGGTAAAGCTGCTGCCTGCAATGCCAGTATCCCATATGGGTGCTGGTTCGAGTCCTGGCTGCTCCACTTCCAGTCCACCTCTCTGCTACAGCTTGGGAAAGCAGTAGAGGATGGCCCAAGTCCTTGGGTCCCTGCACTCATTTGAGAAACCCATAAGAAACTCCTGGCTCCTGGCTTTGGATCAGTGCAGATCCCACCATTGTGGCCATCTGGGGAGTGAACCAGCGGATGGAAGACCTCTCTCTCTCTCTCTATCTGCCTCTTCTTTTCTCTCTGTGTAGCTCTGACTTTCAAGTAAATAAATAAATCTTAGAGAGAGAGAGAGAGAGAGAGAGAAAGAGAGAGAGAAAGGATGCCCACTTTCCATATTGGAAGGCCTGGTTTGACTGTCAGTTATTCTGTGCTTCCCACCTAACTTCAGAATACTAATGTACCTGGGAGGTGTCAAGTGATGGCGCAAGTACTTGGGTTCATGCCACCCATGTGGGAGACAGGATGGAGTTTCTGGATCCTGGGTGCTGCATGGCTCGGCTCTGACCATTGAGGCCATTTGTGGGATTGAAGCAGCAGATAGAAAAATAAACAAACAAACAAATAAATTATCTTTTTTTTTTTTTTAAGAAATAGTATTTCTGGGGCCAGCACTGTGGCACAGTAGGTTAATCTGCAGAAACATGGTTTGAAATAATAACATGTACTGCCAGGAAGAAATAGCAATAGAATTAGAAAAAAAAAAGCATTTATTTATTTGAAAGAGTTACAGAGAAAGAGAGAGAGAGAGAGAGAGAGAGAGAGAGAGAGAGAGAGAGGTCTTCCATCTTCTGGTTTACTCTTCAAATGGCTACAACATCTGGGACTGGGCCAGGCCAATGCCAGGAGCCAGAAGCTTCTTCCAGGTGCCTCATGTGAGTGCAGGGGCCCAAACACTTGGGCCATCTTCTGCTGTTTCCCAGGCACACTAGCAAGGAGCTGGGTGGAAAGTAGAGCAGCCAGTATTCGAACCAGTGCCCATATAAGATGCTGGCATTGCATGAAGCGGCTTAACCCACTATGCTTAAACTATTCCAACAATGGAATATTTGAAGTACAACTTTGAATCGGAGGAAACAGTCAGAAGGAATAACCTAAGCAAAACTTAAGCCTCTACTAGGTAGATGCAGGCAGAGCCTGGATATCCTTCTGGGTGGTGTTGGCTGCTGGTGTTGGGGGGTGGAGGGTTGGTCTTTTACAATCGGAACCTGGTGGGAGCAGGCGTATTGTTTCTTGGCCTTTTGGCTGAGATCAAGAGTGGAGAGTCGGTGATACTCCAAGTCTCTTGGTGGCATGTTGAACCTGCAGCTTCACCTGGCAGCAACAAGAATTAATGAAATGAGGTGGGGCTTATCAGCAGGTCTCACACTGAGGTCCCCTGCTTCGGCCCTGCTGGCCGAACAATAACCAAGTGGAAATGATAGGACTAAACACGCAGTAAGCTTAAAAAACTTGCTGAGTGGGCCAAGTGGTCGAGTGGTGATGATGTAGGAAGGAGCAGGTGATCTCGAGGACCCGACAGTAGAATGTAACCAATCGGAAAAATAGAGAGAAAATAGGCTGAAACAAAATGAAGAAAATCTCATGGCTCTGTAGGTTAATAAGGTAAATTTGTATAAGAATTATTGAAGGAGAGGAGAGAAAGTAGGATTGAAAACCTATCTAGGGGCAGGCGCTATGGCATAGCAGGTAAAGACGCAGTCTGCAGTGCCAGCATCCCATATGGGTACCAGTTCGAGCCTAGGAATAGCAGTGGAAGATGGTCCAAGTCCTTGGGCCCCTGCACCTGCATGGGAGAGCTAGAAGAAGCTCTTGGCTCCTGGCTTCGGATAGGCTCAACTCTGGCGGGGGGTCGCAGAGGGGCGGGGCCAGCAGGGGCGGGGGCGGGGAGGCTGTGCCTGGCCCTCACAGAGCTTCCCGGGCAGCCCTGGGTGCTGCACGGTCCGCACCCACCTGTCACCCACTCACCCATCCGTCCATCACCCATCACCCACCCATCTGTCCACCCTGCCCCTGCCCCGCAGCGCGGACCACCCAGGCGCCCGGGCTCAGCCCCCACCCCGGCCAGGACATCCGCGGGGTCCCCTCCTGCTGCTGGTGTACCCCCAGGTAGGACCCTCCCGCCAGCCTCCCTGCCCCCGCTGCCTCCGGGGCCCTCAGCCCTGCCCCGTGGACCCCCGCTGCCCGCGGACCCCCCGACCTTGCCTGGCTCAGCCCCGCCCCCCAGCGCGGCGTGTTCGGCCTCCAACGCGAGGCTCCCTCACTTCCTCCCGCCCCGCCTTGGCCATGGCCACGGCCACGGCCACGGCTCCAAGCCCCGTCCACCCCGCACAGGCGGCCAAGCCAGGTCGAGCCAAGCTCAGTGCTCCCTGAGAGCTCCTGGGTGCGACCCCCAGGGGTAGCTGCCCCTCTCTGAGCGCCTGGGGAGGGGTAGACACCTGGCCGCTGGCCTGGGAGAAGGCGGGGCCGGAGGCGCCAACAGAACGTGTCCTCACTGGAGCGGGCCACTCATTCATTCACTCACTCACTGGCCCGCCCAGGAGCCCAGCCGAGCCCCCCTCTGCGCAGCGTCCGGGGCGGGGCCGAGGAGGCGCCCAAGGCCCCGCGGCCCCCGCTTGACCCGACCCGGCCCCACCCCCCCCAACATTCCCGCCAAGCTCCGGGACACATTCCGTGGTTTGCAGCAGACTGGCTAGCTCCTCGGAGCCTCAGATGTGGGTACAGTGGGCGGCGGCCGAGGGCCAGGAGACAGAGCACCCCGACCCCCACCCCAGCGCCGGCACACAGCAGGGGAGGCGGCGGGTGGCACTCAGATGGACACGCCCGCCTAAACCCCAACATGGCTCCCTAGGGCCCCGCCCACTCACCCACAGCTCCATCCCGCCCCAGGGCCTTTGCATGGCCATGCCCTCGGCCCCCAGACCTCAGACCCTCTGCCAGCATCCCCTCCTCAGCGCCGACCCCATGCCCACGAGCCCCTGGCCTGGCTGCAGATTCACAGGAGAGCCTCCTGGGGGTCCGACCACAGCCGCCCCCGCATGCCCATCCTGCAGATCCAGCCTGGGCAGCTACCTCGCAGCAGGCAGGAGAGACTGAGGCTGGAGGCGGCCGGTGCCTGTCCTTAGCCCCGCACGCCCCTGCTCTCGCTTCCTCCGTGCCCCCACCCCCCACGGAAAGGACAAAGCCACGAAGCGGCTCTCGCAGCCACGCTGGCTATGTGTCCTGTTTTCCCGCCCTGGATCCCGGCCGGCCAGGTGTAGACGCTGCTCCTGTAGACACCGCGGACCCACTGGGCTCAGATGTCTCCCGTGATGGGGACGCACAGCGAGGCCGGCGTGGCCCTGGTGGGCACGTGGCCCCCTCCCCGGCCCCAGGGCAGCCGAGCTGTGCTGGGGGCCTGGTGGGGGAGTGACGCAGCTCATGGCTCCTGCTGAGGGCTGGGAAGGGGCGAGCGCCCAGGTGCCCCAGGCTGCACCTCTGCAGGAACCCCCGCTGATGTGGGCCCCTGGCTCGCTGGAGGGGGCATAACCCCCCCGAACGGGAGCCTGGGCCTCTGCTGTGGGGCCGCCCCCCCTCCCCGCTTTACTCCAGCCACGCTGGCCTCCTGGCTCCATGCTGCCCCAGGGCCTTTGCACCGGCCCTATCCTCAGCCCCCTTTTCTCTTTGTCCATTTTGCCAGCTGCCGGGACTCTGCTCTGTGGCCACCCAGGCCCACGCGGGCCCCTGCCCCCCGCCGCCCACACCTGCCCTTCTCTTGAGCACCCGAGACGGGGTGGGGTACAGTAGGCACATGATAAATGCTGGCCAAGGGGAGACCAAGAGCTGAAGCTGACCCCGGAACTCGGCACCGGGGACTGGGGACCCCCACCCCCTCCCGGCAGCTGCAGGGGACAGGGCCCCGGAGCCACGGCCGTGAGACCCAGGCTGCTTCCCAAAGTGGGACGAGACCTGGCCCCTGGCCCCAGGCTCCAAGTCCCTGGGTGGAGGGCCTGGGCCTCTCCCGGCCCCCAGCCTAGCCCCACGGCCCCCGCCTGACCCGGAATCTCTCCCTCTCCCATCTGGGGGTCCCAGCCCCGAGGGCCGTGGCTTGGTCCCCTAGAAGCTTCCAGAAGGGCGCCCAAGCTTAGCAGAGCTGCCCCAGCCCTGCTCCATGCAGCCGCCCCTGGCCCTGCCTGGAGCCCCCGGGGGCCGCCTGCCCACAGACATCCCCCCCCCGGGGGCCTCAGACGCCCAGCTGAGCCGGCCACACGGCCCCAGGGCCACAACGCTGGCCCACATGGGCCCGGTGCCCACTCACCATCCACCACATCTTGGCCGTCATGTGGTAGCACAGCTGCTACTTCACCGCGGCCTCTCCAGCTTTGCTGGGCCCCGGGGAGCCCAGCACCTCCATGCTGGTGCAGAGCGCCTGGCCAACCCTACCCCCGCCCGGCCGCGGGTTTGGGCACGCGCCGTCCGCATGGCCTGGGACCCACGGAGCGGAGGGGGAGAGGGAGAGGGAGATGGAGGGGGCAGCTGCGACGGGAGCTCCAGCTGGTAGGTGAGTGGCCATCCAAGGCACCCGGCCGCAGGGGCCGCCTCAGCTCTGATTGGGAACAGCCCCCCGCCCCCGCCCCCCGGGAGAAGAGGCTACTCCTAGTCCCGCCGCCTGTTCACCAGCTCCTGTGTCAGGCCAGGCTCCCAAGGCCCGCGGAGCCACCGGACCCCTCCCACCACCTCCCACGGCCCCTTCCTGTAGACCAAGGGCCGGGGCCTGGGGAGGGGGCGCCCTCCGCGCAGGGAGGAGGGGCCAGGACCGCGGGCTGCGGGCGCTGAGGAGGCCTGGCACGCATGGGGCGCCAAGGGTGTGTATGGCCTGCAGGGCAGGACCTCAGGGGACCCTGGGGGGTCTGGAGCGGCCTTGGCTGCCTCTGCGTTGGGCAGCGGGGCGGCCACGGGGCTGGGAGGGGTGGGGCTGGCAGCTGGAGGGCGCCCCCTCCTCCAGTGCCCACCCTGCGTCGCGTCTTCCCCAGGAGGGCACCACCTCCCTCGGGCCCGGGGACCCCTACGCGAGCTCCAGAGCTGGCCCGGGGGCCCAGGAGGCAGCGCGCGGCCCGTACTCGGCCCCCGCACCTGGACTGCACCCGGCCCTGGCGAGGAAAAGCCGGGCGAGCCGCTGGTGTCCGGGACAGCTCGGACGCGGCGCCTGTGGGACTCCTTGCGGAGGCCCCGCCCCGCGCCATCATTTGCCTCTGAGCCTCGTGGCCGCTGCGGAGGACGACTCCAGGGCTGTGCAGGATCCAGGGCTGTGCGGGTCCCAGGGCTGTGCGGGTTCCCGAGGAGGCAGGGCCAAGGCGGGAAGCGGACGCGGTGGGTGGGAGAGGAGGGGAGAAGGGCGGAGGCCGCGGCTGCCCCCTCTCACCCGAAGTCGCCCCTCCCCGGGCGCATTTCCACCCGCGGAGGCCGAGGCCCAGCGGCCGGGCCGGGCAGGGTGAGGACCCAGGCCCGGGGCGTCGTCCGCGCCGCGCGTTCCCTGGCGTCCGGGCTCCCGCACGCTCCCCTGGGAGACCGCGAGCGGTGTTCGGTAGGGAGGTGGGTGGGCGGACCACACTCTGCTGCCTGAAGCCCTCAAGGGGCGGAATCCACGAACCAGGGCGGAGCCCCCAGGCCACGCTCAGGGCCCGGGTTTCTAACAGCGCCCAGACCGAACGCGGGCACAAAGCAGAGCACAGGGCGGGAGAAGGTTTGATTAAAGAAACAGCTTCAGCTGTTGCGGGCATTTGGGGAGTAGACTGACAGATGGGAGGTTTCTCTCTCTCCCTCCCCCGCTCCTCCTCTCTTCCTCTCCTTCTCCCTCTAATAAAATAAAAACTTAAAAGAGGCCGGCACCGCGGCTCACTAGGCTAATCCTCCGCCTTGCGGCGCCGGCACACCAGGTTCTAGTCCCGGTCGGGGCGCCGGATTCTGTCCCATTTGCCCCTCTTCCAGGCCAGCTCTCTGCTGTGGCCAGGGAGTGCAGTGGAGGATGGCCCAAGTGCTTGGGCCCTGCACCCCGTGGGAGACCAGGATAAGTACCTGGTCCCTGCTTGGGTCCCTGCACCCACATTGATGATCCAGATGGAGTTCCAGGTCCCTGGCTTCAGCCTGGCCCAGACTTGGCTGTTGCAGGTATTTGAGGAGTGAACCAGTGAGTCAAAAGTTTCTCTTTCTCTCTCTCTCTCTCTCCATGTCAACTGAATTAACTGAATTAATTAATTAAACTTTATAACAGATCGGGGCAAAGTAAATGAAATAGAAACTGGGAAACAGAAAGCAATAGAGAACAAGAAGTAAGAGTTGACTTTGAAAAGATAAGCAAATTTGGGCAATTTTAAGTAGAATAAGAAAAAAAGATTGAAAACGCAAATGAAGTCAGAAATGAAGGACTGAAACTTGGTACCACAGATGTACAGGATCCTAAGAGACTACTAGGAACAGTTGTGTGCCAGCAAATGGGATGGCCGAGAAGAAAACCACCATACATGGAAAAAGTGATCGCTCCATCTCACCCTCTTTGGCAGTGGGATTCCCTGCTCCGTCACATCTTTGCCAACCAATGGCTGATGGCGTGGCCATCTTTTTCTGTATCTATTTTCCACCTGTATGTCTTCTTTGTTGAGTTCAAACATTTTGCCCATTTTTTTCGGTTAGACTGCATTCTTGTTACTGGGTTTTGAGAATTCTTCATGTAGTCAGAAAAAGACCCAGATACATGATTGGAAATAGTCTCTCCGAGTCTGTAGCTACGTTTTTACATGTTATAAACAATGACTTTTGAAAAGCAGAAGTTTTTAATTTTGATGACATCCAGCATATTAATTTGATTATTCATAATTTTATTTGTATTTAATTAAAATTATTTGTAATTTTAATTTTAGTTTTGCCTGATCCAAAATCACAAATACTTCTCATGTATATTCTTGTAGAAGTACTGTGGTTTCCATCTTTCCTTTAGGTTTACAGTCTATTTTGAGTTAATTCTTGTATATGATATTAATTAAGGATCAAAATTAATCTTTTGAAATGATTTATACTTGAAGGCAGAGAAAGACGAATAGAAAGCACTTCTGTTTCCTAGTTATCTCCCCTGTGCCTCCCACAATGGCCAGGGCTGGGCTGGGCCAATGAGTTAGAACTCAGTCAGGTCTCCCTTGGGGGTTGCAGGAGCCCAGTTTGTTGAGCCATCCCTGCTGCCTCCCAGGGTCTGCATTGGCAAGAAGCTGGAGTCAGGTGCCAGAGCCAGACATTGAACCAAGGTATTCTAGTGTGGGCATGGGCATCTTAACTGCCAGGTAAAACTCCTGTCCCAAATGCATCTTGTGTGTGTGTGTGTGTGTGTGTGTGTGTTAAGATTTGTTTATTGGGGCCAGTGCTGTGACCCAGCAGGTTAATGCCCTGGCCTGAAGCACCAGCATCCCATATGGGTGCTGGTTCAAGACCCGGCTGCTCTACTTCCAATCCCGTTCTCTGCTATGGCCTGGGAAAGCAGTAGAAGATGACCCAAGTCCTTCCTTGGGCCCTTGCACCCATGTGGGAGACCCAGAAGAAGCTCCTGGATCCTGGCTTCAGATGGGCGCAGCTTTTGCCTTTGTGGCCAATTGCCTCTCTTCTCTCTGTGTAACTCTTTCAAATAAAATAAAGCTTTTTTTTAAAAAAAATATTTATTTTTTTGAACGGCAGAGGCAGAGAGAGAAAGAGGTCTTCCATCCACTGTTTCACTCCCCAAATGGCCACAATGGCCAGAACTGGGCAGATCTGGAGCCAGGAGCCAGGAGTTTCTTCCAGGTCTCCCATGTGGGTGCAGGGGCCCAAGGGTTTGGGCCATCTTCTACTGCTTTCCCAGGCCGTAGCAGAGAGCTGGATCAAAGGGGAGCAGCTGAGAATCAAACCCATGCTCACATGACATGCTGGTGTCACAGATGGCTTAATCCACTGCACAACAATGCCAGCCCCTCTATTCATTTATTCTGAGGCCAATGCCACACTATCTTGATTACTACAAACTTATAACAAGCTGAAAAGTCATAAAGTGTCTATACATTTTTCAGTCAATATTAAGGTTCCATCCATTTCCATATAATTTTAGAAACATCTATCAGTTTTCACACACGACTGCTCTATGTTTTCATAAGGTTTATGCTGTCTAGATTGAGAATTGACATATTAACAATTTTGAGTCTTCTCACCCCTGAACAAGATATCTCTCTTTTACATAGGTCTCCTTAAATAGCTCTCAAGGATTTTTTTATTGTTGTTGTTGTACAAGTCTTAAATTTTGAGGGCCGATGTTGTTGCTTAGTAGGTAAAAGCTGCCTCCTGCAGTGTCAGCATCCCATGTGGGTGCCAGTTCGAGTCCCAGCTGATCTACTTCCAATCCAGCTCCCTGAAAATGTGCCTGGGAAAGCAGTAGAGGATGGCCCAAGTGCTTGGGCCTCTGCATTCATGTAGGAGACCTGGAAAAAGCTCCTGGCTTCAGCTTGGCCCAGCACTGGCCATTGTGGCCGCTTGTGGAATGAATCAACGGATGGGAGATTCTCTCTCTCTCTCTCTTTCTCTCTCTCCCTCTCCTTCTCCCTGTTTGTAGCTCTTTCAAATAAACAACCAAATCTTTATTTAAAAAAAAAAAACCTGAAATGTCTTTTACCAGATTTATCCTTAAGTATTTCACATTTTGAAGGCATTGTAAATATTTTCAAATTTCATCCTCCAATTGTTTGTTGCTGATATGTAGAAATATGATTGAATGTTGTATATTGATCTTACATCCTATAACCTTGCAAAATTCCCTGATTAATTTCAGTAGTTTGTGAGGTTTTTGTGTGTTTTAGATCCCATTGGATTGTCTACATATGTGGGCATATCATCTGAAAATAAAGATGCTTTTTCCTTCTTCTTTTCCAGTTTGGGTGCTTTGTTTCTTGACTTCTTAAGCAGGCTACAACCTTCAATACAGTCTTGAATAGGAATAGTGAGAGTAGGCGGCCTTCTTTTGTTCTTGATCTTAACACTCAAGCTTTCCCCATTAAATGCAACATTGACAAGAGGGTTTTCAACCTGTCCTTTTTCAAACTGGGGAAAATCTTTTTATTCCTTGTTTCCTGATAATTTTTTAAGAATTATTTTATTTATTTGAAAGACAGAGTTACAGAGAGAAGTAAAGCTAGAGAGAGAGAGAGAGAGAGGTCTTTCATCTGCGTGTTCACTCCCCAAATGACTGTAATGACCAAAGCTGTGCCAATCCAAAGCCAGGAGCCAGGAGCTTCTTCCAGGTCTCCCACGTGGGTGCAGGGGCCCAAGCACTTGGACCATCTTCCACTGCTTTCCCAGGTGCATTAGGAGGGAGCTGGATCAGAAGTGGATCAGCCAAGACTTAAACCAGTGTCCATATGGGATGCTGGCTCTGCAGGCAGAGGCTTAAGCTACTACACCACAGCACCAGCCCCTGTTCATTTTTGTTGTTGTTGTTGTTGTTTAATCAAATGTTGACCTCATAGAATAAGTTGGAAATTATTCTTTTAGTATTTAACTTTCTAATGTTTGTGGTTGACTTCTGACCAACCATGTTTAACCACATCAATAACGTTTTTCTCTTTCACTTAAAGCACCCCCATTTATTCTATTAATATTCATTTTCTTTTCCTTTCTTTAAATGCAATTCTTCTCATAGATATGACGCAAAAATAGCAGGAGGTTTGAATTGCTGTGTTGGTAGTCAAGCCTACCTTTAGCGTGAACCCTGATCAGTCAAAACTGCATCATTTGAAAATCAGTTTTGGGATTTAATCAGAAATGATTGCTAAGTTTTAATGCGTGCTTGCTCAGGACTGAGTTGCTAGGATAATTTTGTTTTCCTTCCTTAAACTATTTATACCTGGGGTGAGCGCTTTGCCTAGAGGTTAAGACACCCACATCCCATAGCAGAGTACCAGCTCCTGACTACAGCTCCCTAATGCAGACCCTGGGAGGCAGTGCTGGTGGCTCAAGTAATTGTATTCCTGCCACGCACGTGGAGACCTGGATGGAATTCCAGGCTCCCAGCTTCAGCCTCAGCCCAGCCCAGGCTGTAGCAGGCATCTGGGGGAGTGAGCCAGGGGATGGAAGAGCTCTCTCCCTCTCTGTCTCTGCCAGGCAAAGAAACTAATTAATTAATTAATTTTTTATTTTTGTAAAGGTTGAATGCTGTGTGGAGTTCTTTTGTTTTTTAGATTTATTTATTTATTTGAAAGTCAGAGTTACACAGAGAGAAAAGGAGAGACAGAGAAAGAGGTCTTCCATCCACTGGCTCACTCTCCAATTAGCTGCAACAGCCAGAGCTGTGCTGATCCGAAGCCAGGTGTCAGGAGCCAGGAGCCAGGAGCTTCCTCTGGGTCTTCCCACATGGGTACAGGGGCCCAAGGACTTGGGCCATCTTCTATTGCTTTCCCAAGCCATAGCAGAGAGCTGGATTGGAAGTGGAGCAGCTGGGTCTTGAACTGGTGCCCATATAGGGTGCCGGCACTGCAGGTGGTGGCTTTACCCGCTACACCACAGCACCAGCCCCTAAACTAATTAATTTTTAAAAAAAGATGTCTAATGTGGGGCCATCCTTACCTTCTTAAAGTAAACTGATCTTAGCTGTGGTATACTATTCATTTAATATGCTGCTTTATTTGATTTGATAGTATTTTAAAATTTTGTGTTCCTACTTTTATGTAGTATTTTAAAATTAGGGGGCAGGCATCTGTCCTTGTTGTGAAGACGCTGATTGTGGTGTCTGGATTTGCCTTGGTTTGATGCCCACGCATGGCTCCTGACTCCAGGTTACCACTCCAGCCAACCCTGCTGGAAGGAAATGGTGACGACTCAGGTGGCTGGGTTCCTCCCACAAATGCGGGTCACCTAGTTCTGGCCAGCAGCCCTGGCCATTGCAGGCCTTTGGACAGTGAGTCAGTGTGTGGGAGCTCTACCTCTTAAATAAAAATAAAATTTAATTTATGTGTTGGAATTATGTTACACGGAATATGAAAAGTGTATTAAAAATAAGAACAATTAATATATGTCTATACAGGATGACAACCTGTTACTATTGCCATTTCAGTAAATAATGAAAAAAGCATGGGTAGGTTAAATAAATGATAAATGATGTCAAATGGAGGGGAATGTGGCCGGCGCGACAGCTCACTAGGCTAATCCTCCTCCTGTGGCACTGACACCCTGGGTTCTAGTCCCAGTTAGGGTGCTGGTTCTGTCCTGGTTGCTCCTCTTCCAGTCCAGCTCTTTCCTGTGGCCCAGGAAGGCAGCGGAGGATGGCCCTACTGCTTTCCAAGGCCATAGCAGAGAGCTGGATCAGAAATAGAGCAGCTGGGACTCGAACCAGAGCCCACATGGGATGCTGGCACTACAGGCAGTGGCATTACCTACTATGCCATAGCTCCAGCCCCTCATTTATATTTTTCTAAGGCCAGTCACCTAAAAGCAGGTCAGCTTTCTGGGGAGCAACTCGGACTAGACTAAGTTACTGGAATTAAGACTTATTCTATGCATCTGCTCTCCCACAATATGGCGCTGAGAAGGGAGTAAACAACTTCTACGCAGCTGCCTCTCGCCAACTTGAGTGATGACCTGCAGGAGCTGATCCTGCTCCTGATTGGAGGAGAGCAGTGTACTCGGTGTGTGGGTAGCAGAGTTGGGATTGGTGGAAGAGGACTATAAAGGAGGAGAGAGACAACATGCACCAGGGAACATCTAAGGGGAACATCTGAATAACATCTGAGCAGCCCCCGAGAGAGCCGGCCGTTGGTGTGCCGCTCCCCCTGGAAGTGGGGAAAGTGGCAGGGGGAACCACCCCTCTACGGAGGTGGAGGGACGGCAGCCAACCCGGGAAGAACCAGCAGCAAACCCGGGAAGGGCCGAGCAGACAAAAGAACAATGCAGGGTCCTGTGTCTTTCCTCCGCGAAGAGGGGGAGCGACAAGCTTAGTCCCAGTTAAAGCCATGTCTCACAGGTCACCCCTCCCCGCTGCACACTCGGGGCAGGTCAGGAGAGAGAGGAGCGAGTGAGCTTGGGAGGGGAGATGTCTCAATGTCTGTGCCCCTGTGCCCTTCACATTGGGCCCAGTGTCTTCTCTGGTCTCTCTTGTCCAGCCTTTCTCTGAAAGACACAGAGACAAGCCCCGGCTATCATTAGAGTATTATTATATTACACATCTAAAAATCCCAAAATAAGGCATGTAAGTGTATCGACCCTGTAAAGGCTATTTCATGACAAACATAAAGGCTTTCACAGACTCTGGGGCAGGATGGGAGGTCTGGATCAATGGCAGCTGGGGACGTAGGCCAGCTGGGGCTCTGCCAAGGCCAGGGGCAAGCAGACACACAGGATTTCAGGCCAGCACTGGGAGAGAGGGGCCAGTGCCTGGACTCAAAGGTGATGAGGAAGGGAGCCACCCTGAGGCCAGGCCCAGGGCTGTGTGAGAGGTAGCGGGGCGGGCCATCCTCCACTGCCTGCCTGGGCCACAGCAGAGAGCTGGACAGGAAGAGGAGCGACCAGGACAGAATCCGACACCCCAACCGGGACTAGAACCTGGGGTGCCGGTGCCGCAGGCGGATGATTAGCCAAGTGAGCCGCAGTGCCGGCCCCCTATTTTCTTTATTTTCCCATGATTCCTGAAAGATATTTTTAGTTCACTGTTGATAGTTCTTTCCGTTCCACACTAGAACATGTTTTGCAACTTCTTCTAACCCTCCATAGTTTTAGAAGAGAAATCCACAATATTCACTTGGGTGTTCCTTTATAAATATGCGATCTTTACTCTGGTTGCTTTCAAAATTTTTTCTTTGGCTTCAGTTTTCAGATTAATTATGCTGTTTCTTGACATGGATGTCTTTGGTTTCTCCTGTTTGAACTGTATCCAGCCTCTTGAAGCTTTGACCAAATTTGGGAACATTTCAGGTTTTATTTCTCTTTAGATTTTATTTTTTTTTGACAGGCAGAGTGGACAGTGAGAGAGACAGAGAGAGAGAAAGGTCTTCCTTTGCCGTTGGTTCACCCTCCAATGGCCGCCACAGCCGGTGTGCTGCAGCCGGCGCACTGTGTTGATCTGATGGCAGGAGCAGGCCTGGTTTGACTGTCAGTTATTCTGTGCTTCCCACCCAACTTCCAAATACTAATGTGCCTGGGAGGAGGTGAATGATGGCCTAAGTACTTGGGTTCCTGCCACCCATGTGGAAGACAGGATGGAGTTCCTGGCTCCTGGTTCTGCATGGCTCAGCTCTGACCATTGCGGCCATTTGTGGGATTGAGCCAGCAGATAGAAAAATAAACAAACAAACAAATAAATAATCTTTTTTTTAAAGAAATAGTATTTCTGGGACCAGTGCTGTGGCGCAGTAGGTTAATCCTCTACAGTAATGACTGAGAATCTGTTTGGACTCCAGATAATGATAGATACTCCTAAGAGATAACATTTATTTTTCTATGGAATTCTTTTTTATGGAATAAAATTCTTTTTATGGAATAGAATTCCTTAAGTTAATATTTTAATAATATGCAGATCTCTCTAAACTTACTGTTTTCCTTACAAATAATCACTTGATGGAGAAGGTGCAATTGAGTGGAAAGAAATGATGGGATGGAGAGAAATTCATTACTTATTGGAATTCCAAAACACTGGCTTTTGTGGTAGTTAAATAGAGAAGAAAACCAATCTAAGTGAAATTCATATCACGATCTATGGTCTCCATAAATTTAAATGGTTTTTCTTTTGTTATAAACCAAATAGACTATGTCAGTGTGTGCACAAACACTGTATCTCCTGTACATACCATGTCATAAATGGTGCTGGTGGCTTCAAATGTCTGTTACACACAATTTGCAATAAGGCCAAGTGACCCCACTTTGTCCCATTCCCAGGAACTTGGCCATTATCTCTATATTACAGAAAGATGTCTATATTTCTTTCCTTAAGGGAATTTCATGGAGTTTAAGGGGAGGACCAGCCCTCTGTCTGGATACCATCAGAACCTAAATGAGATTTAAAAAGCATGGACATCTATGCTACAGTATGGATGAACGCTGAGGATGTTATGCTAAGTGAAATAAGCCAGCCACAGAAGGTGAAATGCTGTGTGAGTCCACTTCTCAGAGGCTCCTGGAGGAGTCAAGGTCAGAGACAGACAGAGGGTGCTGGTTGCCAGGAGCGTGGGGGAGGGGACAGAGAGGGCTGCTTAGAGTGGACAGAGTTGCAGTTTGGAAAGATGAAGAAGTCTGGCAGTGGATGGTACTGACACTGTACAGTAAGGTGAATGTCCTTAATGCCACCAAAGTGGACATTTTAAAAGAAAATTGTCAATTCTATGTCAGGTGTATTTTATAACATTTTTTTAAAAGAGGCCTTAACACAAATGACTGAAGGAAGTGTGAACATAAAGGTGACTTTGGAGAAAAATACATATTCAGTAGAAGCATCTTCCACTAGGAATGTATCCCCACCTCCACAAAAATTGTAATTTGATAAAAATATCCGTGGGTGATTCAGTCCATGGAGACCCCTAGAACACACTCTGTGCCATTGGGGAAGGTATTCTCTGTGCTATAAGCTTTAGAATCTTGATCAGATCTGGACAGGATCTGACTTCAAGTCTGGAAAATAGTGATCTATATTATAAGACTTCTAACACATTGAAATTATAATCTGGTTAGTAACTTTTTAAAAAATATATAGAAGAAACATGCATTTTATCCCTGGTATCTGGCACATCTCTCCTGACGCCCACATGTCTACTGATAAGGATGTTTAATCCATATTTGAAAAATCCACCATAAAATTCCGGATCAGAATGGTTAAAATTGCCAACTGCAAGAAAACATAATTAGAGTCACATAAGTAAAGACTTATCACAACACATGGAGCAGGGCAACAGGGACAACACTGTGCTGGCCTCACTTCTTTTACAAGGAGACACAATCATTTTCTTGGAATCTAAAGAGCCCACCATTGACAAGGTTAAAGATGTCAGCACAGAGCACTGACACAAGTCAAAGTGGATTCTCTAGCAAAGTGTAGTCAGCATTGGGTCTTCCAGTGAAGGAATCCTTAGGATACTTGGTGCACTGGTGATTCTCAACTGTAGTGTAACAGGATAGTGACAAAAGGACTTGCGGCAGGCAGAGGGATGAGCGTGGAAATCCCTCTCCAAAGTTCCATATCCAGAGAACAAGGTGAGATAATCAGACGGCAGCCCAGATAAATCAGTCACAGTAATAAGTGAAGCTGGGGGCGATTCCCCTTTCAAAGGTAAATACTCTTTAAAAAAAATTTTTTTTGACAGGCAGAGTTAGACAATGAGGCAGAGAGACAGAGAGAAAGGTCTTCCCTCGGTTGGTTCACCCCCCAAATGGCCACTGCAGCCAGTGCATCTGAAGCCAGGATCCAGGTGCCTCCCCCTTCCCCCCGGTCTCCCATGCAGGTGCAGGATCCAAGCACTTGGGCCATCCTCCACTGCCTTCTTGGACCACAGCAGAAAGCTGGACTGGAAGAGGAGCAACTGGGACAGAACTGGCACCCCAACCAGGACTAGAACCTAGGGTGCTGGCACCGCAGGCAGAGGATTAGCCTAGTGAGTCGCAGCACCAGCCTCAAAGGCAAAAACTCTTAAGTGGAAGTAGAAACAAAAACGTAGTCATAAAAGATAAAATTAAGTAAAATGCTTCACAGTGAAAGAATGGTCAAAGAATCCAAGAGGCAAAATATCATCACAAAAAGATATACAATTTAACTGGCGGAAGCACGTAGAGAGCCATTTTATACTAAGAGTTATGTCACAGAGAGATTTTATAGCAGTGTGCTTGTATGAGTGTTTCATAACACCAAACAATGACACAACAAAACACCTGCAGAGACATGGTTTGAAATACTAACATGTACTTCCAGGAATAAATAGCCATAGAATTAGAAAAAAAAGAGATTTATTTATTTGAAAGAGTTACAGAGAGAGAGAGAGAAAGAGAGAGAGAGAGGTCTTCCATCTGCTGGTTTACTCCCCAAATGGCTACTTACGGCTGGGGCTGGGCCAGGCCAATGCCAGGAGCCAGAAGCTTCTTCCAGGTGCCCCATGTGAGTGCAGGGGCCCAAGCACTTGCGCCATCTTCTGCTGTTTCCCAGGCACACTAGCAAGGAGCTGGGTGGAAAGTAGAGCAGCCAGTATTCGAACCGGTGCCCATAGAGGATGCTGGCAATGTTTGTAGCAGGTTACCCCACTATGCTTAAACTATTCCAACAATGGAATATTTGAAGTACAACTTTGAATTGGAGGAAACAGTCGGGAGGAATAAGCTAAGCAAAACCTAAGCCTCCACTGGGCAGAGGCAGGCAGAGCCTGGATATCCTCCTGGGTGGTGTTGGCTGCTGCTGGTGGGGGGTGGAGGGTTGGTCTTTTACAATCGGAACCTGGTGGGAGCAGGCGTATTGTTTCTTGGCCTTTTGGCTGAGATCAAGAGTGGAGAGCGGGTGATACTCCGAGTCTCTTGGTGGCATGTTGAACCTGCAGCTCCACCTGGCAGCAACAAGAATTAATGAAGTGAGGTGGGGCTTATCAGCAGGTCTCACACTGAGGTCCCCTGCTTCAGCCCCACTGGCCCTTGCTGTCACTGGGGGCCCCTATAGGGAACGGAATCTTCACTCTCCCTGGGCAGTAACAAGAGAGACACTGGTCAGGGTGGTTGACCCTGCTCGTTGCTCCTGCCCTTGTGCCAGTGAAGCCTCCTGGGGAGCTGAGCCTCTCCTGTCTGGTGTTAGTGAGTTCAGCAGAATGAGGGAGGAGAGGCACGGCTAGTTGGCAGTTCACCTTCCTCCACCACTCCTGCTCCAAGTCTCCTCCCTGGTGTCAGGAGGGAGCGACATTCAGAATGAAGTTCATATAACCAGTGTCTCATTCCACCAGGAAGAGCCTCACTTCCGCTGCTTTCACCTGCTGTGAGGCCAGGGACACGCCTGGGTGGTGTCTGTGGACCCACTGGAAGCTGGATATACACATTCTTCTGGTCCTGGTGCTACATCTCAACAGGGGTCTGCCGACTGAAAAACAGAAGGTCACAGAGGATCCAGAGTCTCCCAGCACCCGAGATGTTCAGGATACAGTGGAAAATGCCGTGTCACACCAAGAACCAGGAAGATCTCAGGTTGAATGAAAAAGAGAGCTAAGATGCCAACCCCCAAATGAGTCAGAGGCTGAACTCTGACTAGGATGTTAAAGTAGCTGACACAGCAATGCTGGAAAAACATGAAAAAGGGGGAAATCCCAGCACAAGAGACAGAAGCTGTAGAACAATAACCCAGTGGAAATGATAGGACTAAAACACGCAGTAAGCTTAATAAACCTGCTGAGTGGGCCAGGTGGTCGAGTGGTGATGATGTAGGAAGGAGCCGGTGATCTCGAGGACCCGACAGTAGAATGTAACCATCAGAACAACAGAGAGAAAATAGGCTGAAACAAAATGAAGAAAATCTCATGGCTCTGTAGGTTAATAAGGTAAATTTGTATAAGAATTATAGAAGGAGAGGAGAGGAAGTAGGATTGAAAACCTATCTAGGGGCCAGCGCTATGGCATAGCAGGTAAAGATGCAGTCTGCAGTACCAGCATCCCATATGGGTGCCGGTTCAAGTCTTGGATGCTCCACTTCCCATCCAGCTCTCTGCTACGGCCTAGGAATAGCAGTGGAAGATGGCCCATGTCCTTGGGCCCCTGCACCTGCATGGGAGAGCTAGAAGAAGCTCTTGGCTCCTGGCTTCTGATAGGCTCAGCTCTGGCGGGGGTCTCGGAGGGGCGGGACCAGCAGGGGGGGCGCTGCGCCTGGCCCTGACAGAGCTTCCCGGGCGGCCCTGGGTGCTGCACGCCCCACACCCACCCACCTGTCACCCACCCACCCATCCATCCGTCCATCACCCATCACCCACCCATCTGTCCACCCCGCCCCCGCCCCGCTGCGCGGACCACCCAGGCACCCTGGCTCAGCCCCCACCCCGGCCAGGACATTCGGGTGGTACCCTCCTGCTGCTGGAGGATCCCCCCAGGTGAGGACACTCGCGCCAGTCTCTCTGCCCCCCGCCACCTCCGGGGCCCTCAGCACTGCCACGTGGACCCCCGCCGCCTGCGGACCCCCCCACATTGCCTGGCTCAGCCCCTCCCCCCAGCGTGGCGTCTGCGGCCTCGCGTGGCTCCCTCACTTCCTCCCACCCCGCCACTGCCATGGCCACTGCCCGGAGCCCCGTCCACCCCGCGCAAGCGGCCAAGCTGGGCCCGGCCGAGCTCAGAGCCCCCCGAGAGCCCCTGGGTGGGACACCCGGGGGCCGCTGCCCCCTCTGAGCGCCCGGGGAGGGGTGGACACCCGGCCACCCGGCTGCTGGCCTCGGAGACAGCACGGCCAGAGGCGCCAACCGACTGTGTCCTCACTGGGGCCGGCTACTCATTCATTCATTCATTCACTTACTCACCTGCCCAGGAGCCCAGCCCAGCCCCTCTCCTCACAGCGTCCAGGGCGGGGGCGGAGAAGGCGCCTGTGTCCCTGCAGCCCCTGCCCAGCCCGGCCCCACCCCCGCCAACATTCCTGCCGGGCTCCGGGACACATTCCATGGTTTGTAGCGGACTGGCAGCTCCTCAGAGCCTCAGATGTGGGCACAGTGGGCGGCGGCCGAGGGCCAGGAGACAGAGCACCCTGACCCCCACCCCAGCGCCAGCACAGAGCAAGGGAGGCAGCGGGTGGCACTCAGACGGGCATGGGGACGCCCGCCCGCCTAAACCCGGACATGGCTCCTTAGGGCCCCGCCCGGCCACCCACAGCTCCATCCCACCCCAGGGCCTTTGCACAGCCGTGCCCTCGGCCCCCAGACCTCAGACCCTCTGCCAGCGCCCCCTCCTCAGCGCCAGCCCGTGCCCACGAGCCCCCGGCCTGGCTGCAGGTTCATGGCAGAGCCTCCTGGGGGTCCGACCACAGCCGACCCCACATGCCCGTCCTGCAGTTCTAGCCTGGGCAGTGGGCAGGGGAGACCGAGGCTGGTGGTGGCTGGCACCTGTCCTTGGCCCCCCGCGCCTGCACTCTCGCCTCATCCGTGGGCCCCCCCACGGAAGGGACAAAGCCACGGAAGCGGCTCTCTCGGCCACACTGGCTACAGGTCCTGTTTTCCCGCCCTGGACCCCGGCTGGCCCAGTGTAGATGCTGCTCCTGCAGAAGCCGCGGCCCCGCTGGGCTCGGATGCCTCAGCCCTGCACAGTGAGGCCGGCGTGGCCCTGGTGGGCACGTGGCCCCTCCCCGGCCCCAGGGCGGCCACGCTGTGCTGGGGGCCTGGTGGGGGGGTGATGTGGCTCAGGGCTCCTGCTGAGGGGTGGGAAGGGGCGAGCACCCAAGTGCCCCCAGGCCGCACCTCTACTGGAACCCCCGCTGACTTGCGCCCCTGGCTCGCTGGGGGACGGGCATAACCCCCTCCCCTGAACGGGAGCCTAGGCCTCTGCTGTGGGGCCACCCTGCCCCCCCAGCTCTGCTCCAGCCATGCTGGCCTCCTGGCTCCGTGCTGCCCCAGGGCCTTTGCACTGGCCCTGTCCTCAGCCCCCTTTCCTCTTTGTCCATTTTGCCAGCTGCCGGGACTCAGCTCTGGCCCCCGCTGCCCCCACCTGCCTTTCTCTTGAGCACCGGAGGCGGGGCTGGGATACAGTAGGCACATGATAAATGCTGGCCAAGGGGAGACCGAGAGCTCGGGTTCTGGGGACCCCCACCCACTCCCGGCAGCTACAGAGGACAGGGCCCCGGAGCCACGGCCATGAGACCCAGGCTGCTTCCCGGAGGGGGACGAGACCGGGCCCCTGGCCGCAGGCTCCAAGTCCCTGGGTGGAGGGCCTGGGCCTCTCCCGGCCGCCAGCCCGGCCCCACGGCCCCCAGCCCGTCCCGGAATCTTTCCCTCTTCCAGGGCCCGGTCCCAGCCCCAAGGGCCATGGCCTGGCCCCCTAGAAGCTTCCGGAAGGGTGCCCAAGATCAGTGGAGCTGCCCTAGCCCTGCCCCACGCGGTTGCCCCCAGCTCTGCCTGGAGTCCCCGGGGGCCGCCTGCCCACAGCCATCCCCCCCCCCCGTGCCTCAGACGCCCAGCTGAGCCGGCCACAGGGCCCCAGGGCCACAACGCCGGCCCACGTGGGCCCGGCCCCAATCACCATCCACCTCATTTTGGCCGTGGTGTCATAGCACAGCTGCCATTTCACCGCGGCCTCGCCAGCCTTGCTGGGCACCGGGGCGCCCCACACCTCTAGGCTGGTGCAGGGCGCGCGGCCGACCCTACCCCCACCCAGTCGCGGGCTGGAGGGGGAGCTGGAGGGGGAGAGGGAGAGAGAGATGGAGGGGGCGGCTGCGATGGGAGCTCTGGCTGGTCAGCGAGTGGCCACCCATGGCACCAGGCTGCAGCAGCGCCCTTGGCTCTGATGGGGAGCAGCCCCTCGCCCCCGCCCCCGCCCCCCGGGAGGAGCGGCTGCTCCCAGCCCAGCTGCCCGCTTGCCAGCTCCTGTGCCTGGCCGGGCGTGCAGGGCCCGTGGAGCCGCCGGACCCCTCCCACCACCTCCCACGGCCCTTTCCTGGAGGCCGAGGCCCAGGGCCAGGGTAGGGGGCGCACTCCGTGCAGGGAGGAGGGGCCAGGACCCCGGGCTGCGGGCGCTGGGGCGGCAGTGTATGCATGGGGCGCCAAGGGTGTGCCCTGCCTGCAGGGCAGGACCTCGGGGGACCCTGGGGGCTCTGCAGCGGCCTTGGCTGTCTCTGCTTTGGGCAGCGGGGCTGCCACGGGGCTGGGGGGTGCTGGGAGCCGGATGGCGCCCCCCTCCTCCAGTGCCCACCCCGCGTCGCATCTCCCCCAGGACGGGCGCTTCCTCCCTCAGGTCTGGGAGCTCCCACGCGAGCTCCAGAGCCGGCCGGGGGTGCCCAGGAGGCAGTGCCCGGTCCGCACCTGGCCCCCGCACCTGGACCGCACTCGGCCCTGGCGAGGAAAAGCCCAGCGAGGCGCTCGTGCCCGGGACAGCGCGGACCCAGCGTGTGCTGGACTCGTTGCGGAGGCCGCGCCCCGCGCCTTCATTTGCCTCCGAGCCTTGTGGTCTCCTCGGATGAGGACCCCAGGGCTGTGCGTCCCCCAGGGCTGTGCCGGTCCTGGGGAGGCAGGGCCGAGGCGGGAAGCAGAGCGCTGGTGCCCGGGACAGCGCGGACGCGGCACGTGTGGGTCTCATTGCGGAGGCCGCGCCCCGCGCCATCATTTGCCTCCTAACCTCCTGGTCGCCACGGATAACGACCCCAGGGCTGTGCGGGTCCCGGGGTGGCAGGGCCGAGGCGGGAAGCGGACGCGGTGTGTGGGAGAGCAGGGGAGAAGGGCGGAGGCCGCGGCCGTCCCCTCTCACCCGGAGCCCCCCACCCCGGCGCATTTCCACCCGCGGAGGCCGAGGCCCAGCGGCCAGGCCGGGCAGGGCGAGGACCCAGGCCCGGGGCGTCGCCCGCGCCGCGCCAAGCATTCCCTGGCGTGGGGGCTCCCGCACGCTCCCCGGGGAGACCGCGAGCAGTGCCTGTCAGGGAGGCGGGCGGACCACACTGCTGCCTGAAGCCCTGGAGGGGCGGAATCCAGGAACCGGGCTGGAGCCCCCAGGACTACGCTCAGGGCCCGGGGTTCTAATGGCGCCCGGACCGAACGGCCCAGAGCAGAGCGCAGGGCGGGCGGAGGTTTGATTAAAGAGAAGACGGCGCCGGGTGCATCCCACATGGGCGCGGGTTCGAGTCGGGCGGCTCCTCTTCAAATCCAGCTCCCTGCTGTGGCCTGGGAAAGCAGTGGAAGATGGCCCAGGTCCTTGGGCCCCTGCACCCGCGTGGGAGACCCGGGAGAAGCTCCTGGACCCTGGCTCCTGATCGGGGCAGCTGCGGACAGCTGGGGAGTGAATCAGCGGATGGAAGATCTTTCTCTCTCTCTCTCTCAACTCCCACTTCCGAATCAATCTCTTTTTTAAAAAAATCAGATCACGGCCAACAATTCCCAGCTACAGACCCCAGAAGCTGCGGACACGTGGACGGTGGAGGCCAGAGAGAAACTTCTGGGAGGCGCGCGCGGGGGGGGGGGGCGCTCCGCCGGGACTCCATTCCCCTTCCAACCAGAGCCCCACCCGGACCCGGACCGGGAGCCCGCAGGGAGTTCGGGGGTGACCACGGCCGGACGGGGCGGGGGCAGGTGCGCAGTGGGGGCAGAGAAGGGGCAGGTGCGCATCAGGGGCCAGGGGCTCATCCCCACCCCGCGGCCATCAGAGGGCCTCTCAGGGGAGGGCAGCGCAGGTGGCGATGTGCGGGGTTGGCTTCCTTGGAACACAGGCGTCGTGGGCTGGAGCCGGTGTGGCCAGGGCCCAGCTGCCGGCCTCTCTCTCCCCGGCTCAGCCCCGCAGCCGGCCCTGCTCAGCCTCAGCCGGGCCCACCCTCCCCACCCTCCCCCTCCTCCAGCCTCAGCTTGCCTGTCTGTACAATGGCCCTAAAGGAACCTCCGCCCGGCGGGCTGGGCCGTGATCATGCACTCGTTCTCCCACTCAGACTCGCGCGGCAGTGGCGGCCCCGTTCCTGCACTGAGCTCCGTGTCCCAGCAGGACCAGCGTGGACCCTGTGTCCTGCGCTTGAGGACGCGGACGCTGGGCGACTTCCACGCAGCCCTGTTTACATGGCCGTGAACCCTGCCTGGAGGGCCCCCTCCGGGCCCGGATACCACGCATGGAAGCCGGCACGACTCCCTCGCCCTCGTGTCCCCCGCGGGGAGACGTTTTGGTTAATGGTATGTTTGTCCCCGCTCCCTGGCAGACAGGGCCGGACTCGGACGCTCACGCTCGCCCTCTGCCGGCTACCGCGGGGAGCACAGGCGGGGCCGGGCAGGTGCGCGCCCAGGGGAGGGGACAAGGGGCGCGCTCCGGACCAAGTGTGGCAGCCTATCGACGGGACATGGTGGTGGGCTTGACCTGGAGCTGATCCGGAACCAGAGGGGCCCCGGACAGAAGCCCCGTTGCTGTGACGGGCAGAGATCAGCGCTTGTCCCCGGGGGCGGGCTGAGGGCCTGGGCTCCATCCTGACCAGTCCGAGACCCCCGGTTCTGAACACCTTGACAGTCAGTGTGCGCCTGCTAGGATTTCACGCAGGGCGGCAAAGCCATCTCGGGGTCAGGGAGGGTACTGCGCCTTTAAGGATAACTTCAGACGTCACTCCTGATGTCACAATCGCCTAGGTTCTGAAGAGGAAAGCAAGTTCTGGCTGTGGGTCAGCTGGCGGCCTCATGAATATGTAGATCATCCCCACCTCCTCCGCACTCTGATAGGCTCGGGAAACAGAGGGGGCGGAGAGGAAGCGGGGCTGGGTGGAGGGATGGGGCGGGGCGAGGCGCGGGCGCCTCAGCTCCTGATACCAGCTTCCAGCCTATGCAGACCCTGGGGAGCTCAAGTAGGTGGATTCCTGCCACTCAAGTGGGAGATCTAGAGTGATTTCCGGGCTCCCAGCTTCAGCTGTTGCGGGCATTTGGGGAGTAGACCGACAGATGGGAGGTTTCTCTCCCTCCCTTTCCTCCTCTGTCTCTCAAATAATATAAAAATCTAAAGAGAAATTAAACCTGAAAAATTCCCAAATTTGGTCAAAGCTTCAAGAGGCTGGATAGTTTCAAGCAGGATAAACCAAAGTCATCCATGTCAAGAAACGTCATTAATTAAGCTTCTGAAAACTGAAGCCAAAGAAAAAATTTTGAAAGCAACCAGAGTAAAGATCGCATATTTATAAAGGAACACCCAAGTGAATACTCTGGATTTCTCTTCTAAAACCATGGAGGGTTAGAAGAAGAGGCAAAACATGTTCTAGTGTGGTAAGGAAAGAACTATCAACAGTGAACTAAAAATATCCTTCAGGAATCATGGGAAAATAAAGATAAAGAAAAAAGGGGGGCCGGCGCCGCGGCTCACTAGGCTAATCCTCTGCCTTGCGGCACCGACACACCGGGTTCTAGTCCCGGTCGGGGCGCCGGATTCTGTTCCCAGTTGCCCCTCATCCAGGCCAGCTCTCTGCTGTGGCCAGGGAAGTGCAGTGGAGGATGGCCCAAGTATTTGGGCCCTTCACCTCATGGGAGACCAGGATAAGTACCTGGCTCCTGCCATCGGATCAGCGTGGCGTGTCGGCCGCGGTGGCCATTGGAGGGTGACCCAACGGCAAAGGAAGACCTTTCTCTCTGTCTCTCTCTCTCACTGTCCACTCTGCCTGTCAAAAAAAGAAAAAAAAAGAAAGAAAAAAAAGAAAGAAGAAAAAAAGGGGGCCTGCACTTTGGCTCACTAGGCTAATTCTCCACCTGTGGCAACTGCACCCGGGTTCTAGTCCTGGTTGGGGTGCCAGATTCTGTCCTCGTTGCTCCTCTTCCAGTCCAACTCTCTGCTGTGGCCCGGGAAGGCAGTGGAGGATAGCCCATGTCCTTGGGACCTGCACCCGCATGGGAGACCAGGAGGAAACACCTGGTTCCTGGCTTTGGATCGGCTGCAACACGCTGGCCGTAGCGGCCACTTGGGGGGTGAACCAACGGAAAAAGGAAGACCTTTCTCTCTGTCTCTCTCTAACTCTGCCTGTCAAAAAAAAAAAAAAAAAAAAAGAAAAAGAAAAAAAAGAAAAAGAAAAAGATAAATAAAAAGGCAAAAAGGGTTTGTTACTAGAAAACCAACCCTTAAAGAACAGAAGGAAATGCTTAAATGATAAAAGAAGAAGGCTTGGAACTTCAGAAAACAACACCAAAATCGGCAAAAACAGGAGTAAATATAATTGTCTATCACTGTCATTTTACAACACATTCTCAGATGTGGTTCTCTGTGTACATACAAGAAATACTAAGGATAATTGAATTTTAAATTTGGAGAGGTTAAGAACTTAATTTTCTTACACTTGAAGTGGCAAAACAGTGGTGCAAGGAGACTGTGATAAATTACATATATATTTATATATATACATATATAGCATAACTTCTAAAGCAATTACTAAGAAAACTATACAAAGCAGTATGTTCAAAAGTACTGTAGGGGGCAGGTGTTGTGGCACAGTGGGCTAAGCCACAGCTTAGATCACCTGTATCCCTTTAACTGTTAAAGTGCCAGTTGACTACTCTGCTTCTGATCCAGCTTCCTGCTAATATGCCTAGGAAGGTTGTGGGTAAGTGCTGTTGTACCTGGATCCCTGCCACCCACTTGGGATACCTGGGTGAAACTTTTTAAAACATAATATAAACAAATCAATAGGAATTGTGAAAATTGTCCAAGTAACCGCCAGGAAGTTAAGATGCAGAGCACCGAGAAACAGAAGAAACATACACACATAGAAAAAATAACAAAATGATTGACCTAAGCCCTAATATATCAACAATTTTATTAAATGCAGATGATATAAGTTGCCAACTGAATCAAAAATTGGCAATTTGGAGTAAAAAATGATCCAACAATATGTTGTCTCTGAGAAACTCACTTCAACGTGATACAGGTAGATTGAAAATAAAAGGTTAAGGAAAGATAGGCCATGCAACTATTCATCAAAAAAGCAGGAGTGGCTGTGTTTATAGCAGATAAAAAATGCTTCAGAACCAAGAAAATTGTCAGAGTCAGAGGGAGATACTACATAATGACAAAAAGATCAAGCTACCAGAAAGACATCATGATGCTGAAAATAAATATGCCAAACACATAACCTGAAAAAAAAAGAAACAAAAAACTGATAGAGTTGCAAGGGGACAAAGTGAACTTCAGAATTATAGTTGAGGCTTTCAAAAACCCACTGTTAGTGACTGACAGGACTATTGGTCCCCAAATCAGCAAGGATACAGGGTGAACTATGAACAGAATTTAACTGAACTATGTAGAGAACACACAAGCTGACAGTAGTAGAATACACTTTTGATTTTCAAGTATCCATGGAACATTCCCCATAATCTGGATTATAAAACAAACCTCAAAAATGTAAAAGGATTGAGTGATGGAGTATATTTTATGAACATAATATGATCAAATGGGGGATCAGTGACCAACAGACAACAGAAGTATCCGGATATTTGGAAATCTGACAATAAACTTCAGAATAATCCAGAGAGAAGATCCCAGAGGAAATATGAAAACAGAACCAAATGAGAATGAACACACAACATACTCAATTATGCGGGATGCAGTTAAAGTGTATGAAGAAGATGCCAGTTCCCAAATTAACCTATAGATTCAATGCCATGCCATTCAAAATTCCTGTAGGGTTTTTTTTTTGGGGGGGTAGAAATTAATAACTGTTTCCAAGAGTTTTATGGGTAAGCAAAAGATCTGGAATAACCAACATGATTTTTTTAACTTTTATTTAATGAATATAAATTTCCAAAGTACAGAATATTGATTACAATGACTCCCCCCCATAACGTCCCTCCAACCCGCAACCCTCCCCTTATCCACTCCCTATCCCCTTCCATTCATGTCAAGATTCATTTTTGATTCTCTTTATATACAGAAGATCAGTTTAGCATACATTAAGTAAAGATTTCAACAGTTTGCTCCCGCACAGAAACATAAAGTGAAAAATACTGTTTGAGTACTAGTTATAGCATTAAATCTCAATGTACAGCACACTAAGGACAAAGATCCTACATGAGGAGTAGTGCACAGTGACTCCTATTGTTGAATTAACAAATTGACACTCTTGTTTATGGCATCAGTAATCACCCTCGGCTCTTGTCATGAACTGCCAAGGCTATGGAAGCCCCCTGGGTTCACTGACTCTGATCATTTTTAGACAATGCCATGGTCAAAGTGGAAGTTCTCTCCTCCCTTCAGAGAAAGGTACCTCCTTCTTTGATGACCCATTCTTTCCACTAGGATCTCACTCGTGGAGATCTTTCATTTAGGTTTGTGTTTTTTTTTTTTTTTTTTTCCCCAGAGTGTCTTGGCTTTCCATGCCTGAAATACTCTCATGGGCATTTCAGCCAGATCCGCGTGCCTTAAGGGCTGATTATGAGGCCAGAGTGCTGTTAGGACATTTGCCATTCTATGGGTCTGCTGTGTATCTCGCTTCCCATGTTGGACCATTCTCTCCCTTTTTGATTCTATCAGCTAGTATTTGCAGACACTATTCTTGTTTATGTGATCCCTTTGGTTCTTAGTCCTATCATTACGATCAATTGTGAACAGAAATTGATCACTGGGACTAGTGAGATGGCATTGGTACATGCCACCTTGATGGGATTGAATTGGAGTCCCCTGGTATGTTTCTAACTCTACCGTTTGAGGTAAGTCAGCTTGAGCATGTCCCAAATTGCACATCTCTTCCCTCTCTTATTCCCACTCTTATATTTAACAGCAATCACTTTTCAGTTAAGTTTCAGCACCTAAGAAGAATTGTGTATTGATTACAGTATTCAACCAAAAGTATTAAGTAGAACAAACAAAAACCAACATGATTTTTTAAAAGGAGCCAAATAGAGTCCAGAACTGGAGCCACACCTGAATGGTCAATTGGTTTTGACAAAGGTGCCAAGATGGGAGAAGGCCAAGTTCCCACAAATGGTGCTGTGTCACCTGATGTCCACAGAGCAAACACAACCATCAGCCCTTACCTCACGGCCTCACACATGCTAACTCACCATGGATCCTGGCCCTTAGGTAAAACCCCAAACTTGCACATTTCTAAAAGGAACATACTCATGGAATGTAATCTTTGTATACTTGGGACAGGCAAAGCTTTCTTGGATAAAACATAAAAGACATGAACCAGCTGTTTCACCCCGAGAAAGAGCACCCTCCACTCAGAGAGCACTGTTCTCCTGGGTCCTCACCCCTCATCACTTCCTCTTGTGCGAGCAGTGAGACTAAGATCAAACACCAGGGTGTGGCCCAGGGGAACCGGCTGTTGGATGTCAGCCAGCACCTGCCAAGCAGAGTAGGGCCAAGCCGAGCTGAGATCCACAGCACAGAGGCCTGGTCATGGCTTTCATTTCTCCTTGCTCTTATTCTTTTCCTGTCTCTCTAGGTTTAGTTTTTTAAGTTATGTCTTTCTGGGAGTAAACATTGGAGGGAAACTACCTTTTTTTCTTTAAATTAATTAATTTATTTAAAGTCAGAGTTACAGAGAGAGAGGGAGAGACAGAGATGGAGAGATCTTCCATCTGCTGGTTCACTCCCCAGATGGCCATAAAGGCCAGTGCTGGGCCAGGCCAAAGCCAGGAGCCAGGAACTGGGAGCCAGGAGCCAGGAGCCAGGAGCCAGGAGCTTCTTCTGGGTCTCCCACATGGGTGGCAGGGGCCCAACTACTTGGGCCATCTTTCCTTGCTTTTTGCAGGCCATTAACAGGGAGCTGGGTGGGAAGTGGAGCAGCCAGGACACAAACTGGCACCCATTTGGGATGCTGGTGTCACAGCTGGTGGCTTTACCTGCTACACCACAATGCTGGCCCCAGGGGAAAATATCTTACAAACATAATGATATGTGGAGAAAGCAAGTTCCAAAAGGATATGTACAGCAGTGTATATTAAAACCATATGCTGCCAGATTTTCCTTAGGAATAATAAGGGAGTGGAAAAGGCAGAGATGAGAATGATGCCCCCCAGTATGCATTGGCAGCTACCTCCATGGTTGGAAAGAAGGAGAGTGTGTGTGTGTTCATGGGGGAACATGAAAAACAATGACATTGTGTGTGGATACATCCATAGGTGGCCAAAACATGGAAAAACCATGCATGTGAATGACATGCAGTTAAATGGTGATTACCTCCACCAGAGAGGGCGCTGGGGAGAACATGGGGCTCCTACTGTATTTTCAATGGTTGTTTCTTTCTTTTTTTAAAAGATTTATGTTATTTATTTAGTTGAAAGAGTTACAGAGAGAGGCAGAGAGAGAGAGCGAGAGAGAGAGAGAGAGGTCTTCCATCTGCTGGTTTATACCCCAGATGGCCACAAAGGCTGGAGCTATGTCGATCAGAGCCAGGAGCTTCTTCTGGGTCTCCTACATGGGTGGAGGGGCCCAAGGACTTGACCATCTTCTACTGCTTTCCCAGGCCTCAGCAGAAAGCTGGATCAGAAGTGGAGCAGCCAGGACTCGAACTGGCGCCCATATGGGATGCCAGCACTGCGGACAGCGGCTTTACCTGCTATGCCACAATGCCGGCCCGGAGGCCTCTGTCTTTTTAATTAAACTTATTTCTAACTGACATGATGAAAGTTGTGGTAGAGGCCTTCCCAAGGTCAGAAAAAGAAAGGGAGGCATCACATCTGTCCTTGAAATGAAATGTGGCTCTATCTGTTTGCCTATGAATGCTTCCAGTATAGTCCCTATCTGCTTGTGTGCAACCATTTCAGGTTCTGCTTGTTAGTACAGAACAATGACGCTAACCTTTGCCAGAGAGCGTATAGCCCAGTATGTGTGCAGGAAAAATAATCTTCAGTAACTATGTTGTCATGCTGCTATGTAACATTAGAATATCCAAACAAATATATGCAGGTAACCATGTAGGGGAGACAAAGAGGCTAAAACCATATATAAGGAAAAACTCTTCTTTGTTCTGAGATCAGGATTTTGGGTAAGAAATTCCACCTGATAAAAGACTACTTCCTGTTAAGTGGCCTTGGTGTCTTGACTTGGTATGTGAATCCTGCTACAGTGGCTTACCCTGCTAAGCTACATGGTCCATACCACTACTGCATCTCTTTTTTTTTTTAAGATTTTATTTCTTTATTTGAAAGTCAGAGTTACACAGAGAGAGAAGGAGAGGCAAAGTGAGCGAGCGAGTGAGCGAGAGAGTTCTTCCATTCATGCTGGTTCACTCCCCAACTGGACACAACAGTCAGAGCTGCGCCAATCTGAAGCCAGAGCCAGGAGTTTCTTCTCGATCTCCCATGTGGGTGCAGGGGCCCAAGTACTTGGGCCATCTTCTACTGCTTTCTAATGGCATAGCAGAGATCTGTATAGGAAGTGGAGCAGCCGGGACTTGAACCAGCACCCATATGGGATGCTGGCACTGCAGGTGGTAGTTTTACCCACTACGCCACAGTGCCATCCTCCCACTACTTCACTTCTAATGAAGTCTGTGGCTGACCACTTGGGCACTCTTGTGGGCTCTTTTTTGCCTTGCTCATGCTGAAGGAAACCAGCTCCCACATCTTGAGGCAGCCAAGTGGAGAGGGATACATGAGTAAAGTTGGAAGCGGATATTTTGAGGCTTTGCAAAAAACCATGTGAATGAGCTTGCAAGAACTTTCTCCCCTGTTGAATGCTGAAATGACTACAGTTTCTGCCAGCATCAGTTTCATAAATGACCCCAAGCAGAACCACCTAGCTGAGAGACTCCTGGATTCCTGACTTGCAAACATTGTGAGGGAGCACATGTTCTGTTCACAATCTTTTGAGTTGGTGTTGCATAGCAGTTGATAATTAATGCACTGAGCTTTGCCATTTACTTGCCCAGGCCATGTACACTCTGAGTCTCTGTCTGCTTACCTTTATAATGAGAATAACACCATCTACATCTGGGAGTTTTTACCAAGATGGAAGGTAACACACGGGGAGGACTCAGTCCAATGCCTTATACCAAAAGGTCTGGTTAAACCCCAGGTGAGCTATCATAATTTTCATAAGAATGCTGCTATATGATTGTCACCCACATGGGAGAGCCAGAAGAAGCTCATGGCTTTGGATCAGCTAAGCTCTGACTGAGCTCTCATTTGAGGAGTGAACCAGGGGATGGAAGACCTCTCTCTCTCTGTAACTTTGCCTCTCAAATCAATAAATAAAATCTTTTCTTTTTAAGAAAAAAAAAAAGCACAGTGACAGCCAAATACAGACTCATCCATGGGCCCTTCCAATCCAGCATGTGTGGGAATTTGGTCACTATCTGTTATCTCTTGCAGACTATACACAGAAAGGAAATAAATGCCAAATTCTAGGCATTGCTTTGGAAAAGAGAATACTTTATGCAATCAATTCACAAAAGAAACTTACATTGAATATTCAATTCTGTTATAAAAACACTGTTATCCATGTAAATTATTATTATATTTGCAAAATCACTATCTTCAGGAAAGCAAGCTAATAAATTCTCAAGTTATTTACAGTATTTTTTGGGACAGGCAGAGTTAGTGAGAGAGAGACAGAGAGAAAGCTCTTCCTTCCGTTGATTCACCCCCCAAATGGCCGCTACGGCCAGCTTGCTGCACCGACCCAAAGTCAGGAGCCAAGTGCTTCCTCCTGGTCTCCCATGCAAGTGTAGGGCCCAAGCACTTGGGCCATCCTCCACTGCCTTCCTGGGCCACAGCAGAGAGTTGGGCTGGAAGAGGAGCAACCGAAACAGAATCCGGTGCCCCAACCAGGACTAGAACCAGGGGTGCCGGCATCGCAGGTGGAGGATTACCAAGTGAGCCATGGTGCCGTCCTCTCAAGTCATATACATTATTTACTCTTTAAAAAAAACAGAAGGATGACTAGATAAAATACTACCCCAAATACCCATTTCTTTTAAAAAGACAGAAACATAAAACATATAAATATTTTTGTAAGACCAATCGTATAGTTTGCATACAATACAATAAACATGATTTTTAGGAGTATGGAAAAGATTCTAAAACAGTCATAACTTTGGATATTAACATTCTATGGAGAAAAGAATTGCAGAAAAATGAGACCATAGACCATCAGGCCTTTTTTTTTTTTTTTTTTTTTTTACTCTTGAGGCATTCTTAAAGCCATCATGCCAAGAAATTGAGCACAAGTTGATTGTCAAACATTTTTATTCAGAAGTCTCACAAATAAAAAAAAAACTACAAAATTTGCTGTCAAAATCCACTAAAGAGATAGCACAGCTAAAACATGAGCTTTTCAGAATTAAGAATTCTTGCAGGGCTATACTTAGAAATAGGAGGAAAAGTACCTAGCACACGATGTTCCTGGTCATGTCTAGGGGATCCTCCTGGAACTTAGCTTCCTGCGAGGAAGCACATTTTACTGTTTCTCATAGTGGAATGAGTCTGATAATTTTTTGTGCTTTATTATCACTATAAGACTATCGACAGTTATGACAGAGCTGTCATTTCCTGCCTTACAAGACTTTCATCTGAACTATTCATACTGTAATTACCTCAGTTGAATCATATGCATTGTCAGAATTATGCAGGTCAAGTTTGATTACTAGTCAAGATGTCTTTTATAATGTTCAGGTATGTTTCAGCTTTGGAACACAAAATGTTATTGTGTGTGCAGAGGTACAGAAGTAGAATCCAGGGCATAAATATAAAATTTGTGCACCAAATATTCATTGAAGAAGGAATGGCTGCAATTGCAAACATTTTTTTTTGAAAGCAAGAAACAATGGCTTAATGGGATGTAAGAAGCCACTGCCAAGTAGGGGAGATATGCTATTTTATTATCCTGCAATAGTCAGAAGGATGTTGGAACACTGGAAATGGGAAAGAATTAAGCAGAGGAAATTATCAGACTTCTAATAATATAAGAGGAACAAAGAAGGGGGGGAAGCATAGGGGAGAAAGATAGAGAGACAGAACCCAAAGCAATTTGCATATTGCTTAGGTTGTCAGTTTCTTGGAATCTCCCAGGTACTTTTTATGGAAGTAGTTTAATTCTAGGAATCGGAGCTGACATTGTGACATGGCAGGAAGAGCCACTGCCTGCATTGTCCGGAGCCTATATTGGTGCTGGTATGAGTCCCAGTTGTTCGATTTCCATCCAGCTCTCCACTATGGCCTGGGAAAGCAATAGAAGATGGCCCAAGTCCTTGGGCCCCTGCACTCACATGGGAGACCCAGAAGAAGGTCCTAGCTCCTGGCTTTGGATCAGCCCACCTCTGGCCATTGTGGCCATTTGGGGAATAAACCAGCAGATGGAGACCTCTCTCTCTCTCTCTCTCTCGCTCTTGCTCTCTCTCTCTCTCTCCCTCTCCCTCTCCCTCTCACTTCTGCCTCTCTGCTGCAACTCTGCCTTTAAATAAATAAATAAATCTAAGAAAAACCCTCTAAGAACAACTAACTACCTTGAGGGAAATAAATCACAATAAGAATCCAGTGAAATAAGATATAGTGATGTAACATCAACATCAAAACTTGAAAAATGGATTGCATTGGCTTGGAAGGATGCTCTGGACATAATAATAAGTACTTGCCTATAATAGTGCTGTATAACCAATATTCTATTGTGGGCTGGTACATGAAATTAACTATGATGAAAGAAAAATATTATCAAATGTTTAGGCTATGAATGAGTTTTTGAGATTCCTCATTTATTTTTCATAGTGTCCAACATCGATATATAAAATAAAAATCCAAGAAATCCAAAATAGCTATTTCAAAAAATGCAAAAATTCAGTTCATACACAAAAGTTTAGAAAATAGAAATACTCATCTGGCTTGATAATCATTTACATCTGAAAAGTCACAGAATTTACAGGAATCTGGATTCCTATGACCTTACTGCATTTTAAGGATTATGTAATCATTTAGGCAAATCAGAGAGCTGAATCTCCCTAAGAGAGTATCCTGTGGCCACTGTGGAAAGATAAACATTGTATGGCTGTGGGAGATTGAGAAATAAGAGAATATCAGGATTAGGGTGTGACTAAGGAATACACCACAAATCTGCCATTAAAGTTTGCAGAAAAAAATCTAGGTAATAACAGTGACTTCAGATGGTTATTTCATCAGTTCATAAGATAATGTTAGACATGGTATGGGCTACAATGAGAATGTTTTTAGATATTGATGACTGTTGAAATAACCACATGAAAACAATCAAATATGCAATTCATATTTTTATTTCCAGATAGCACTAATGGCATGGTTGATCACTGAATTAGCCACATAATTTTAGAGCAAACTAAATTTCCCATTAAAAATTAAAAGCATAAGAATGATGTTTTCTTTTTTTTTAACTTTTATTTAATTAATAAATAATAAATTTCCAAAGTACGGCTTATGGATTACAATGGCTTCCCCCCCATACCGTCCCTCCCACCCACAACCCTCCCCTTTCCCACTCCCTCTCCCCTTCCATTCACATCAAGATTCATTTTTGATTCTCTTTATATACAGAAGATCAATTTAGCATACATTAACTAAAGATTTCAACAGTATGCTCCCACACAGAAACATAAAGTGAAAAATAGTAGATGATTTTTTAAATGATGATGAAATCAGATCAGACCTATTGTCATGTTTAATCCCAGTGAGAGTCGAGTTGGGAATTGATAATTTCTTCTTCTTTCTTTTTTTATCAGAAGATCAGTTTAGTATACATTAAGTAAAGATTTCAACAATTTGCATCCCCATAGAAACACAAAGTGAAATATACTGTTTGAGTACTCGTTATAGCATTAAGTCTCAATGTACAGCACATTAAGGACAGAGATCCTACATGAGGAGTAAGTGCACAGTGACTCCTGTTGTTGACTTTACAAATTGCCACTCCTGATTATGGCATCAGTAATCTCCCTATGCTCCAGTCATGAGTTTCCAAGACTATGGAAGCCCCTTGAGTTCTCCGACTCTTATCTTGTTTAGACAAGGTCATATTCAAAGTGGAGGTTCTCTCCTCCCTTCAGAGAAAGGTACCTCCTTCTTTGAAGACCTGTTCTTTCCACTGGGATCTCACTCACAGAGATTTTTCATTTAGGTAATTTTCGCTTGTTTTTGCCAGAGTGTCTTGGCTTTCCATGCCTGAAATACTCTCATGGGCTTTTCAGCCAGATCGGAATGCCTTTAAGGCTGATTCTGAGGCCAGAGAGCTGTTTAGGACATCCGCCATTCTATGAGTCTGCTGAGTATCTCGCTTCCCATGTTGGATCACTCTCCCCTTTATTTATTCTATCGGTTAGTGTTAGCAGGTACTAGACTTGTTTATGTGCTCCCTTTGACTCTTGGTCCTTTCATTATGATCAATTGTGAACTGAAATTGATCACTTGGACTAGTGAGATGGCATTGGTACATGCCACCTTGATGGGATTAAATTGGAGTCCCCTGGTATGTTTCTAACTCTACCATTTGGGGCAAGTCAGCTTCAGCATGTCCCAAATTGTACATCTCTTCCCTCTCTTATTCCCACTCTTATGTTTAACAGGGATCACATTTCAGTTAAATTTCAACACTTAAGAATAACTGTGTATTAATAACAGAATTAAACTAGTCATATTAAGTAGAGCAGACAAAAAAAAACTACTAAGAGGGATAATGTATTAAGTTGCTCATTAACAGTCAGGGCTATGCTGATCAAGTCACCATTTCTCATAGTGTCCATTTCACTTCAACAGGTTTCCTTTTTGGTGTTCAGTCAGTTGTCACCGATCAGGGAGAACATATGGTATTTGTCCCTTTGGGACTGGCTTATTTCACTCAGCATGATGTGTTCCAGATTCCTCCATGTTGTTGCAAATGACTGGATTTCGTTGTTTCTTACTGCGGTATAGTATTCTAAAGAGTACATATCCCATTATTTCTTTATCCAGTCTACCATTGATGGGCATTTAGGTTGGTTCCAGGTCTTGGCTATTGTGAATTGTGCTGCAATAAACATTAGGGTGCAGACCGCTTCTTTGTTTGCCAATTTAAATTCCTTTGGGTAAATCCCAAGGAGTGGGATGGCTGGGTCGAACAGTAGGGTTATATTCAGGTTTCAGAGGAATCTCCAGATTGACTTCCATAGTGGCTTGACCAGTTTGCATTCCCACCAGCAGTGGGTTAGTGTCCCTTTTCCCCCGCATCCTCGCCAGCATCTGTTGAGCCATTCTAACCGGGGTGAGGTGAAACCTCATTGTGGTTTTGATTTGCATTTCCCTGATTGCTAGTGACCTTGAACATTTTTTCATGTGCCTGTTGGCCATTTGGATTTCCTCTTTTGAAAAATGTCTATTGAGGTCCTTGGCCCATCTCTTAAGTGGGTTGTTGGTTTTGTTTTTGTGGAGTTTCTTGATCTCTTTGTAGATTCTGGTTATTAACCCTTTATCTGTTGCATAGTTTGCAAATATTTTTTTCCCATTCTGTTGCTTGTCTCTTCACTCTCCTGACTGTTTCTTTTGCAGTACAGAAACTTCTCAATTTGATGCAATCCCAATAGTTGATTTTGGCTTTGACTGCCTGTGCCTCCCAGGACTTTTCTAGAAATTCCTTGCCTGTGCCAATATCTTGAAGGGTTTCTCCAATGTTCTCTAATAACTTGATGGTGTCAGGTCATAGATTTAGGTCTTTAATCCATGTTGAGTGGATTTTTGTGTAAGGTGTAAGGTAGGGGTCTTGCTTCATGCTTCTGCATGTGGAAATCCAGTTTTCCCAGCACCATTTATTGAATAGACTGTCCTTGCTCCAGGAATTGGTTTTAGATCCTTGATCAAATATAAGTTGGCTGTAGATGTTTGGGTTGATTTCTGGTGTTTCAATTCTGTTCCATTGGTCTATCCATCTGTTTCTGTACCAGTACCATGCTGTTTTGATTACAACTGCCCTGTAGTATGTCCTGAAATCTGGTATTGTGATGCCTCCAGCTTTGTTTTTGTTGTACAAGATTGCTTTAGCTATTCGAGGTCTCTTGTGCCTCCATATGCATTTCAGCATCATTTTTTCTAGATCTGAGAAGAATGTCTTTGGTATCTTGATTGGTATTGCATTGAATGTATAAATTGCTTTTGGGAGAATGGACATTTTGATGATGTTGATTCTTCCAATCCATGAGCATGGAAGATTTTTCCATTTTTTGGTATCCTCTTCTATTTCTGTCTTTAAGATTTTGTAATTCTCATCGTAGAGATCTTTAACTTCCTTGGTTAAGTTTATTCCAAGGTATTTGATTGTTTTTTTGTAGCTATTATGAATGGGATTGATCTTAGCAGTTCTTTCTCAGCCATGGCATTGCTTGTGTATACAAAGGCCGTTGATTTTTGTGCATTGATTTTATATCCTGCCACTTTGCCAAACTCCTCTATGAGTTCTAATAGTCTCTTAGTAGAGTTCTTTGGATCCTCTAAGTAAAGAATCATATCGTCTGCAAAGAGGAATAGTTTGACTTCTTCCTTCTCAATTTTTGTATTCCTTTAATTTCTTTTTCTTGTCTGATGGCTCTGGCTAAAACTTCCAGAACTATGTTAAATAGCAGTGGTGAGAGTGGGCATCCCTGTCTGGTACCAGATCTCAGTGGAAATGCTTCCAACTTTTCCCCATTCAATAGGATGCTGGCCGTGGGTTTTTCATAAATTGCTTTGATTATATTGAGGAATGTTCCTTCTATACCCAATTTGCTTAGAGTTTTAATCATGAAAGGGTGTTGAATTTTATCGAATGCTTTCTCTGCATCTATTGAGATAATCATATGGTTTTTCTTCTGCAGTCTGTTAATGTGGTGAATCACATTGATTGATTTGCAAATGTTGAACCATCCCTGCATACCAGGGATAAATTCCACTTGGTCTGGGTGGATGATTTTCCTGATGTGTTGTTGTATTCTATTGGCGAGAATTTTATTGAGGATTTTTGCATCTATGTTCATCAGGGATATTGGTGTATAATTTTCTTTCAGTGCTGCATCTTTCTCTGGGTTAGGGATTGAGGTGATGCTGGCTTCATAGAAAGAATTTGGGAGGATTCCATCTTTTTTGATTGTTCTGAATAGTTTGAGAAGAAATGGAATTAGTTCTTCTTTAAATGTCTGGTAGAATTCAGCAGTGAATCCATCTGGTCCTGGGCTTTTCTTTGTTGGGAGGGCCTTTATTACTGTTTCAATTTCTGTTTCAGTTATGGGTCTATTTAGGTTTTCTATGTCTTCATGGTTCAATTTTGGTAGATTGCATGTGTCCAGGAATCTATCCATTTCTGATAGATTTTCTTGTTTGCTGGCATACAAGTCCTTGTAGTAATTTCTGATTATTCTTTTTATTTCTGTGGTGTCTGTTGTTATGTTTCCTTTTTCATCTCTGATTTTATTGATTTGGGTCTTTTCTCTTCTTTTTTTAGTTAGTTGGGCCAATGGGGTGTCAATTTTGTTTATTTTTTCAAAAAACCACATCTTCGCTTGGCTGATTTTTTGTAAATTTTTTTGGATTCAATCCTGTTAATTTCTTCTCTGATTTTAATTATTTCTCTTCTCCTACTAGATTTGGGTCTGGTTTGCTGCAGTTTTTCTAGGTCCTTGAGGTGCGCTGAAAGCTCATTTATTTGGTGTCTTTCCAATTTCTTGATATAGGCCCCTATTGCTAAAAACTTGCCTCTCGATACTGCTTTTGCTGTATCCCATAAGTTTTGATATGTTGTGTTGTTATCCTCATTTACTTCCAGAAAGTTTCTGATTTCTCTTTTGATTTCTTGAATGACCCAGTGTTCATTCAGGAGCATGTTGTTCAGTCTCCATGTGTTTGCATACTTTCTGGGGTTTCCTGAGTTGCTAATTTCCTGCTTCATTCCACTGTGGTCTGAGAAGCTGCATGGTATGATTCTAATTCTTTTAAATTTGCTGAGACTTGCTTTATGGCCTAGTATGTGATCAGTCATAGAGAAGGTTCCACGTACTGCTGAGAAGAATGTAAAATCTTTAGCTTTAGGATTGAAAGTTCTGTATATATCTGTTAGATCCATTTGTGCAATAGTGTCGATTAAATCTGCTGTTTCCTTGTTGACCTTCTGTCCGGATGATCTGTCTATTTCTGAGAGTGGAGTATTGAAGTCCCCCAGTACTATTGTATTGGGGTCTAAGTCTCCCTTTAAGTCCCTTAACATATCTTTTAAATAGACTGGTGCCCTGTAATAGGTGCATATACATTTATAGTAGTTACATCTTTCTGTTGAATTGAACCCTTAATCATTATATAGTGCCCCTCTTTGTCTCTCTTAACAGTTTTTGTATTAAAGTTTATTTTGTCTGATATTAATATGGCTACACCTGCTTTTTTTGGTTTTTGTTGGCATGGAATATCTTTTTCCAACCTTTCACTTTCAATCTGCAAGCATCTTTGTTAGAGAGATGTGTTTCTTGTAGGCAACAAATAGTTGGGTGTTGTTCCTTAAGGCAGTCAGCCAATCGGTGTCTTTTAACTGAAGAGTTAAGTCCATTAACGTTTAATGTGACTATTGATACATAGTGACTTTGCCCTGCCATTTTCCCAGAGATATTTTCTAGTATATGCTTTGAGCTTCCTATGCTCTTTTACTGGTAGGTGTTCTTCCTTTCCCTTCTTTCATATTGATGGCCGTGTTTCTGTGTTTCTGAGTGTAGCACATCTTTAAGTATCTTCTGCAGGGCCGGACGAGTGGCCACAAAGTCTTTCAATTTCTGTTTGCTACGAAAGGTCTTTATTTCACCTTCATTCACAAATGAGAGCTTAGCAGGATATAATATTCTGGGCTGGCAATTTTTCTCTCTTAGCACCTGTGCTATGTCTCGCCATTCCCTCCTAGCCTGTAGTGTTTCTGATGAGAAGTCTGCTGTGAGTCTGATTGGAGATCCTCTGAGAGTAATCTGACTTTCTCTCTTGCACATTTTAGGATCTTTTCTTTATCTTTCACTGTGGTGAGTTTAATTACAATGTGTCGTGGTGAGGATCTCTTTTGGTCATGTTTACTGGGGGTTCTGTGAGCTTCCTGTACTAGGATGTCTCTGTCCTTCTCCAAACCTGGAAAGTTCTCTGCTAGTATCTCAGTAAAAAGATCTTCTAATCCTTTCTCTCTCTCTGTGCTTTCAGGAACTCCTGGAACCTGAATGTTGGTTTTTTTTTAATAGTATCCTGTAGATTCCCAACAATATTTTTTAGATTTCTAATTTCCTCTTCTTTTCTTTGGTTTGACTGTATCCTTTCCTGTTCTCTGTCTTCTAAGTCCGATATTCTCTATTCTGCTTCACCCATTCTGTTTTTAAGGCTCTCTAATGTGTTTGTCATTTGATCTATTGAGCTCTTCATTTCATTTTGATTTCTCTTCACTATCACACTTTCCTGTTCTACTAGTTTCTGCGTTTCATTTTGATTCTTCCTTAAAATTTCATTTTCACGAGAGAGATTTTCAATCCTGTCCAATAAGGATTTCTGTAGTTCAAGGATTTGCTTTTGAAAACTTCTAAATGTTCTTATCACAAATTTTTTGAAATCCGTATCTTGCATTTCTTCTATCTCATCATCTTCATAATCTTGGCTTGGGGTGTTTTGTTTATTTGGAGGCATCAAAGTGTCATCATTTATCTTGTTCCCTCGATTTCTGTGTTTATTGCTTGGCATGGTTAATTCTTTTTCCCTCACTGTGAGGTGTTTTTTTTTTATACTATGTCTGTGTTAAATGGACTGCCTGCTGTTGGAGGAGCCTTGGAGGCTTGGGATGGGTGTGGCCTGAGAGCTCTGCTTGGTTCTTCAGGGTTACAGGTGTGCAAAGGTGACACCCTCAAGTTATGCATGGTAAATCTCTCTTTATTTATTTATTCATTTATTTTGTTTTATTTTATTTTTTGTTCAGGAGGTAAGTAATACTGCAAGGCTGAGCAGAATGGATGGTATTTAGCTTCCGATCTCTGGCTTCTACCCAAAGAGTCTGTGCAGGCTCCGTTTCTCCTGCAGACTCCCACTGGGTTGCCTAGGCTACTGAATTGTAGCCTTAACTCTCCCCTTTTATTATGTATATCCCAGCTCTTTGTCTCTTGCTCACCTTTGCAAGGTTGGCGGAGAGAGGAACTTGTCTGTACCAGTACGCCCCACCTTTTTTTTTTTTTTCATTCTCTCCTGTAGTCAGTCTGTTGAACTTTCCCACTTCAAAGCCTGCTTCCCTCTAAAATTCTGTCCGCCGTTTCCCCGCCAATGTCTCCGGTTACTGAGCTCACCTCCACTTCCAGCGCTGATGTGTGGACTGGGAGCCCTGGGCGTCCCTCCTCTCCCCACTGGTGTCTGTGTCACATCGACTCCCCTTGCCGCCAAGAATGATGTTTTCAAAATATGATTATTAAATGAATATTTTTGAGAAAGTAGAAGTAAAGAAATGATTATTATTCCTTTACAATGAGAAAGCTATCTTCTGTATAAATGAATAACTGTGCAGTCACAGAAAGCTCTAATTTAGAAATAAAAACTAATAACTAATAAGAATAACTAATAACTCTAGGAGCAGACATTCTGCAGCTTGAGACACACACAGCCCCAATCTGAGAGTGGTTATGTCTCAGCCACTCTGCTTCCTGTTGAGCTCCTTGCTAACACATCTGCAAGGCAGTAGCATGACAGCACCAGTGCTTGGGACCCTGACACTTATATGGGAGACTTGGATGGATCCTGGCTTCAGCCTTGCCCAGCCCTGGGTGTTATGGCCATTTGGGGTGTTAATCAGCAGATGAATGACCTGCCTCTCCCCTCCTCTCTTCTCCTCCCCTCACCTCCTCTCTTCTTCCCTCTACTCTCCTCCCCTCACCACCCTCCCCTCCTCCCCCTCCACTCTCCTCCTCTACCCTCCCCTCCCTGCCCCTTCTCCCCACCCTTCCCCTCCCCTCTCCTCTCTTTTTTTCTGTTTCAAGCAAGAAAAACTTTAAAAAATAACTAACTTTAGATTAAATTGCAGATTTTCTTTTTTTAAAGACATTTATCTATTTGAAAGGCAGAGTTACAGAGAAGCAGAGGCATAGAAAGAGAGAAATATGTTGTCCATCTGCTGGTTCTCTCCCTGGATGGCTACAATGGCTGGAGCTGCACGGCTCCAAAGCCAGGAGTCAGGAGCTTCTTCTGGGTCTCCCACATGGGTGCAGAGGCCCAAGCACTGGGGCCTACTTCTACTGCTTTCCCAAGCCATAGCAGAGAACTGAATCTTATGTGGAGCAGCCAGGATTTGTAGCAGCAACCATGTGGGATGCCGACACTGCAGGCAATGGCTGTACTTGCTATACCACAGTGCTGGCCCAAAATTACAAATTTTCAGTTTTTGTCAACTGCTAATATAATCATTAGTTATTAGAAATACCAGTGATCAACAGATAATGGCAATTATCTGAAGAGTGATTGAGTACCCGTGTAATGAAAAGGTATGTTTTTGCAACTAGAAGAAAAATGATACATAAAAAGGAAGCAAATTTTCACAATTTTAACCTGCTGGCCAGTCTCAACACCACTCATATCAGGAGACAGGTGACTAAGTTCTATGCAATATTCAGTGCAAACTTAACCATTAAATACCATGTATAATGCATTTTTTTTGCGGGGAAAGTTTAATTTGAGGCTAATCGTTCTTTACTTTTGAGTTCTCCATTTAAAAGAATTAGAGGGAATTGAAGTGATTTAATCATCACCAAAATAGGGAATTAGGCTATATGTCTACTCATCAATAAATCAGAATATTACTAAGAAAAGGACTGTTGAAAATTAAAAAATCTGGGTACATAACAATCACCTATAACTGGTTCTGAATAGGTCCTGTTGTGGAAAATGAGCTGTCATGATTTTGAAAAAAAATATTAAACTGGAGTAGTTGATGAGCAATTTTAAATTTGCCATAGGTCATCTATACAATGTAAGATAATTTCTTCTGAAATATGCAAGAATTAAAAATTGAATTATTTATATTTTTTGAAATGTTAACATTAACTGTACTTATTTATAGATGCAAATTAATTTTATGTATACCATAAATAGCTCAGATTTGAAGGAGCTTTACAGATTTGTGTATGTGTGTGCATGTGTATACATAGATACGTGAAGCTTCTTCAAATCTGAGTACACACACACACACACACACGGTAACCTAATACTAAAATAGTTGAGCTAGGAGCTCACTTTTCTCTGATCATCAGTATAAAGATTTCTTTTTTAGCACAGCAGAGAATTGTTTTTCCTGCTTACGTGTTATTCAAAGTATTTTGTTTGAGGTAAATGCTGTTCAAGCATCCTCAGTGTCCATGAGTAGTATTTATATAAAAATCAGTAGCTGACCAGCGCCGCGGATCAACAGGTTAATCCTCCACCTAGCGGCGCCGGCACACCGGGTTCTAGTCCCTGTCGGGGTGCCGGATTCTTTCCTGGTTGCCCCTCTTCCAGGCCAGCTCTCTGCTGTGGCCCGGGAGTGCAGTGGAGGATGGCCCAAGTGCTTGGGCCCTGCACCCCATGGAAGACCAGGAGAAGCACCTGGCTCCTGTCTTTGGATCAGCGTGGTGCGCCAGCCGCATCATGCTGGCCATGGAGGCCATTGGAGGGTAAACCAACGGCAAAGGAAGACCTTTCTGTCTGTCTCTCTCTATCACTATCCACTCTGCCTGTAAAAATAAAATAAATAAAAAAATCAGCAGCTGAACCTTCAGAATCATGCCATAGACCAAAACCCCAACTGACCCAACTTTTTTTTTTCTGACAGGCAGAGTTAGACAGTGAGAGAGAGAGAGACAGAGAGAAAGAAAGGTCTTCCTTCCCTTGGTTCACCCCCAAATGGCCACTAAGGCCGGCACTGCGCGGATCCAAAGCCAGGAGCCAGGTGCTTCCTCCTGGTCTCCCATGCGGGTGCAGGGCCCAAGCACTTGGACCATCCTCCATTGCCTTCCCGGGCCACAGCAGAGAGCTGGACTGGAAGAGGGGCAACCAGGACAGAACCAGCGCCCCAATCAGGACTAGAACCCGGAGTACCAGTGCTGCAGGTTGAGGATTAGCCCAGTGAGCCTGGCCCAACTTTTAATCAATAAATTTATGTCACTTGCCCAGAAAAAAAAATACAAACAGAAGTGTTACTCTAGGATAATGTCACAATACTCTCTAATAAACCTTCCATTCAAGGTTCTCTGCACAGGATGAAGTCACACAACTGAGTGTTTTCAAAAGTATACGCTACTTGAGTTTATGCCTATTTGCTAATGTGTGTTTGTGTTAAAGTCTAATCCTAGAATTGCTCTCACTTGACAACAGGTTTGGGTAGAGGGGAAAAGGAAAGAACTTTAATCCTCAATTGTGTCAAATTTTACTTATATCTAATGAAAGAAAGTAATGTATGTGATTACCAAAACTGGTTTACCTGTTTACAGTATGCTTAGGCCACAAACATCATTTATTCCCTTTGTTATTATCTCTTTCACATTAAAACTTTCTGTGTTAGGCAAACTTGCTCCACTATTACCTTAGTTATGATAACAACAGTTATAATTTTAGTTAAAGAAAATTTCTGTAAATGATCCAATGACAGCTTATCATTTTATTTATCTTGAAAAAATACTTGCTTCCATAAATATTTCAGACCATATATAATATAGGAGTATACAACATAGTGAAAATGTTATTTCCATGTTACCCATGAAATATATTTCAACTTATTGCTTAGAAGCTATCAGTACCCAAAAAACCCACGCAACACAAGGTAGGAACATAGTATTAAATTTAATGGAAATCACTGGATATGGACTTTCTAAATACCAGTAGTTATCATTTTGATTCCTATGTATTAGCTAGAAAATCTACAGGTGCGAAAACAACACAAAGGATATGAATGAAATAGATGTTTATATAATCTAGCCCATTTCCTTTAAAGGAAAAAGATTCAAACATAAGCAAGAGTCAGTTACATTTAAATCAGTACTCTTAGAAAATTTGATCCATCTGTTAATATAAATATGGACATGTGAGTAAATCAATTTCAAAGTCAGTTCATCCTTTTTGCTTTAGATAACTACAGCACTTGTAAGTGAATGTCATGAGGACATTTAAATTGTCTTGCCAATGAGGTGAAATCAGCTCAGTTAGTGGAAGGCTAATCCTGATAGTAATTCCATCATCACCAGGAAAACAAATCCTACTTCTGGGAATCACATCTCACTCTCAGCCAATGGTGAGGGGAGAATAAGGTTGTGTATCAGTTTTTTCAAACTGAAAAAAATTTTCTTAATAATTAATCATCTAAATGAATGCCCAGGTTTCTTCACCTTCAATTCTAATCATTTTCAAGCAGAACCGTAATGAGAAAGAGAACAAGTAAAATTTTGCCTTGGAAAGAAGTGATGTACAAAGGGTCAAAGTACTCCATCAGTGTTGTCCTTAGTAGAGACATTTGAATAAATGAGGACTAAAAACTTTAAAATAGCTGTGGAATTGTGTTATTCCATCCATTAGCCTATGTGCTTTGTGAATTCTAATTACTAATAGTTCATTTATTCAGATGCAGAGACAGTTATTAGTATGTCTCCTAGACTTATTTCTGATCTGTGTCATTCAATCATAGGGATTCTTGTATTTGAATACAATAAATGACCTTGTTTCTACTTATATAATTTTGGAAACCGTAAAATTAATAATCTTTCTTCATTAATCAAACTCATGAATTCCAGTATTTGATCAAAAGACACGTCTAATCATAGCACTCATTACCATTCCAATATTGATTTAGAGAATAATTACCATGGTAAAGGGTTAAAGATCCAAGTAATTTTACCTTAATACTGATTTTCAATTCATATCTTCTATTAATATTTTATAATCTGTTCTACACTCTTGGAGGTAAGTGTGTAATTGCTATTTTGAAAATTTTTGATGAGGAAGATGAGAATTAGACTGGTTATAGCTTATCCATATGATTACTTGATTCATTGATGACACTGCAAAACCTCAACTCCATTTATAATGCTTTGTCTGTCTCATTCACTGTAAGTTCCTAATAATGTCTTAAGCAATGCATTTCTCTTTGAGAATCACCTTTAAACTATACCTAAAAAATTCTAGTGAAAACTGTCAATATTGAGCATTACTAAGGCCACATATTCAATAGTCATGTTTCATCTTAACAACTATCATTCAAATTGCTAATATAATAAAAATTTACAGCCACTCTATATATTCATCTCTAAAAATAGTCCACCAACTATTTTACTTAAATGATACAACAACACTATGATCAACAACAATTTGAAAATGGGCAAGCTAAGATTTACAAAAGCTGTGACTACACGTTATAGACCTGCAACCTTAACTGGGCTTTTGATTTGGAACTTGTGCTTACAAAAGTGATGTTGATGCGTGTATGATAATTCAATGAATGTAACAACTGTGAGAAAATGATGTGAATGCTATTGACATAATAATAATGATTGTTATTAGGAGAATTTAAACTTTTATCAGGAAGGTGATATTTGTGAGATTACTACTTTTTAGACATATTTTGATTGTGAGACACATTTACATTTTGTCATGAGATTACAGACTTGCTTCCTCTCCGATTCTGAAGGAATTACTTGGACTCTAATAGCCTTATTTGCAACGTGGACACATTGATGTTCAGTGCTGCATAAGGAGGTTGTTATCAGAATTTGCATAGGTTATCTCAGGTAATCCTCACCACCTTCCAATGAGGTGATTTTTCAGATGGTTGAAGAACTAAATCTGGGGAGATTTAGTTAATGAATCTCTTCATTCTTACATAAGAATGAATTCTGATTCATATCCATTCATATCCAGATTTCTCTGACACAAAAGTTCATGCTTTTTTCACTATGCCATGTATATTCAATAAGACACCATATCACTGATGATGTATTTGTAGAATCTTTGGATGGAATTTGAATGCTGATCATTTTTAGCCAACTATAGAAACACAGAAATTACTCTGCCAGAAAGCAATGTGTAACCAATTCAAGTGATACCAATCAATTTTTAGAAATTGTACACAAAAGCCTTTTTACAAAATGGTTGATTTTTTCCCAATACACACATCTGGCTATCTCACAGCCCTTTTCAATAGATAAATATAATTTTCAGAAATATGGGTTTACAAGGCATGGTGGTCATGAACTCTTTTCCATATTTCCAAATTGGACAGCCAGACACAGAGTTCCTCTGGGTGGTTGGCCCAGTGAATCATGTCACAAATATAGGACTGGTTGAAAGAGCTGAGTGCCAAACTCAACTCTAAATGTTCTATTTCACTCCAGTGGATTCTATTGTGGCTGCTTTTGGAAAAATGGCATGCTTGCTTACTTCCGTATTTCTCATTCACCCCTGTATTGGAGAGAAAGAGCCAAAAATTTAGAGAAATAGATGGGTTTTTAAAAAATTCTTTCAACTATATAATTTAATATCATTTTAATTGAGCATCAGTGATAGCTAATAAATAATTCAAAAAGAGGTCTTCCTAAATCTTATGTTTAGGTAGGATGAAAATTGATTCACCTTTGGAATAACTGCTTTATGACTATTGAATGAATCATGTGTGCAGAATATAATAGGTGGTAATTGATTCCTTAAATTTAAGAAGTTTGCAAGATAACTGAATGCAATAGTATTGAATTGGTTTCCAAGTATTCTATAACATGACCAGACACACTGAGAATTAGGAGTAATAAAAAGATTACTTGCTTGCAGTCTTCAGGTCTAAGTAGGTATGCAGTCTAAACTGAAGGAGATATTTCAAGTAGTCCACAGCATAATCAAATAGAAGAGATACTTAATGAGAAAACACAAATACCTGTGTTGTCAACACAGGCATAATAATTTGTTTTAAACCAGTAGACTTGTCATTCTAATACACAATTTTTAGGTTAAATTTCTCAGTAGCTAGCTTCCTACTGACTCCAGTTTTAGAAGTAGCAATACATCAAAAGAATAAGTAGAAGCAATATACTTCCAAAATTTTAAGAGTTCTCATGTCATTCATTTCAATACCACTCAACTTATATCAAAATCTACATAAGTATAGGATAGATAATACTTTTACATAATTATTATATAATAATTATTATGAATGGAATGATGTCATAAACAGATTGTCTAACATTTTTTCTGATGTTCACAACTCTATTTGAAAAATGAGATCATTTCAAAGATGATTTCAAAACTGATGAAGAAATGATAGAAAAAATAGAATCACTGTCAGGTACTGTAGCATTGAGGAAGATAACATCACTCAAATTTCTATCTGAACCTGTGGTACAAATTGTGTGATACAGGTCAACAACATTATAAATTTAATTATCTAATTCAATACTTATATTGTACTATGTCACATATTTATTAAAATTTCTGAAAGTAGAAAATATTGGAGAATAAGATGCAGCTTTCTGCCTATTAAAATTAAAAAATAGGTAATAATTGCTGTTCAGATGTAAAAATGACTTCATATTTTGTATTATATTAGCATTCTGCAAATCATTTCTATCTCTATAGTTGTAAAATAATTAACAACAGGGGCCACTATTGTGGTGTAGTGGATTAAGCTACTGCTTGCTATGCATAGTGCCATTAGAATCTCAGTTGCTCTGCTTCCAATCCAGCTTTCTGCTAGTGCACCTGGGAAGGCAGTAGAAGACAGCACAAGTAGTTGTGGCCCTGCTTCCCATCTGGGAGATCAGGACGGAATTCCTGGTTCCCTGGCTTTGACCTGGCTCAGAACTGTTTTTATTTTATTTTTTATTTTTTTGCAGTAATTTGAGGAGTGAACCAGTAGATGAACACTCTCTTCCTGTCCTTCCCTTTCGCTATCTCTGTTCTGTCTTTCAGATAAGTCTTATGAAAAAAGAAACAAGCTTTTAAACAATAATTAACAACAAAGGCAGAGATAATGATTGGTGAAATTTATCAAGACACTCACTATAAAAATCTCACAATTTTTCTTTATATTTCTAAGGAATTTATGTTTTAATGCTGATATGAAGTAGAAAGTAACAGAAAGTTATGAAAGAATAGAGACCTTAACTTTGATATATGAGTAGGCTAGGGACTTCTTAGTGGATGTGCCATCTAACTTAAAAATGCAAAGTAAATTAGCCTGGCTCTAATAGAATAGGTGGATGGAAAGATGCTGCTCATAACAGTTAAGTACAGAGGGTAGCAGAAAACTTGTGCTATGAACTGATCATCTCTTTAGGACTCATGTGGTTAGAATACTTTGTTAACATATGTTTGTTTCAAGAAATTAAAGGACAGAAGGACATCCATGTGTTAAGTCACTGATCTGCTGTATTGGAAGGCACTTGCAACCCAGTGCTACTTGACTTTTATGCAACACAGTAATGTGCAAAGATCATATACTTCCACAGGTTCATCTCTATGGAGTCTAAGTGCCTAGGTCATCCCTCTCTGTACTGGAGCACTGAGATATAAGATCAATATAATCATTTGTCAAAACTAAATTTCATTGCTGATACAGTTGGGCATTCATTAGAACAGATATAGAAATCTATACTTGTACATTTTTCCTTTTTTTATCTTGTTCATTTGGTAACTGTAGCCAAGTACTTAACTCTTCTATGTCTTTAATATTTTGCATGTAAAATGAAAAATGAAAGTACCTAAATCTCAGACTGTTAAAGATTTTGAAAGAGATAAGCATGCTGTATACTCAGGACAGTGCCTTGTAAATCCTTAAGAAATATTAACAATTTTATTGCCTGTTTGAGACCTTCATTCCAAAAATTATTGCCTTTATCAAATCAAATAAACTAATGGGTTTTTTGTTTTTAATGTATGCCATTCAATGGTTAAAGTTTTTGCCCATTATGAAAATCCACTTCAGATAAGTATAGGAATTCACTCTAGCCTGATGTGGAATCTTATGACCTGGTTATCGATGTGGGCTTGCATTGTAATTATCTGAAATCCACGGAGTTGTAGCATAAGATAACCAGGTAACTGAGAGTTCATAAGTTGAAGGAGTAGTCCAAAATTGACCCTCCAAAGGAGAGAGGGAGAGAAGAATCTGTTCTGAAATCAACAAATCAGACATCAGAGATTTGAAACATATGTGGGAAGACAAGCACTTTCTGATTACGGAGCTCCATGCTGGATGTTTTAGAAACATTCTTATTGCTACTATCAGTACTCAACACAATTTTATTCAGATATCTTCGTTAATTTCACAGACTTCTCTCCTTTGTTTTGAGTGTAAATTTAAAAATAGATCATCGTGCTTTCTAACTTATCATTGTTTGCTTCATTTTAAATATTCTTAGCAAGTTATATAATTTTCAAAATTTAAGCAGAAAAGAGTTCAGGAAATCAATAACAGTAAGGTTTGTAGATGTTTCTAAATGCAAAGGCAAAGGCTACTAACTACAAATAGATGGTGTGTCTAAAAAGGCATTTGAATAAATGTCTCATTACAATGAAAGATCATTGCATTATTACTGATATGTCATTATATATATTTTTTTTGACAGGCTGAGTGGGCAGTGAGAGAGACAGAGAGAAAGGTCTTCCTTTCGCCATTGGTTCACCCTCCAATGGCTGCCGCAGCTGGCGCACTGCAGTGATCCAAAGCCAGGAGCCAGGTGCTTCTCCTGGTCTCCCATGGGGTGCAGGGCCCAAGGACATGGGCCATCCTCCACTGCACTCCTGGGCCACAGCAGAGAGCTGGCCTGGAAGAGGGGCAACCAGGACACAATCTGGCACCCCAACCAGGACTAGAACCCGGTGTGCCGGCACCGCAAGGCGGAGGAATAGCTTATTGAGCCGCAGCGCCAGCTGTCATTATATTTTTAAATAATTTTATATATTTTATATAAGAATTCTAAATATCCTCATTCCACTTACTTCCTGTAGTCCATTGATTATGTCTCCAATTACCTGTATACTCTAGCTGTTATTAACATTTTTTTGCTAGGAATGTAATATCTGAAATCCATTGCTGTATTGAAATTGGAAAGCAAGTTATGTCCTATTTGTAAAAATTATTGATATTTGCTTGATATCACTTTTTAACATTTTCACTCCAATTGTATATGATATTTTTTGCAAGGGTGACCAGCTTGTGCAACTGGAAAGAAGCCATAAGCATCCTAGACCATCTCAATACTACAAAGGGAATGATTTAAAAAAAAATAAGTCTAGTCTCTAAGCCCTAAAAGATTTTGTGCAAAAGAGGTATTATCAAAAGCAATGACAAATAGCTACATAAAACCAAGTCTTGCATGAAAATGGGCAACATCTGTGGGGAGCAACTGGGAGCAACTCGGACTAGACTAAGTTACTGGAATTAAGACTTATTCTATGCATCTGCTCTCCCACAATATGGCGCTGAGAAGGGAGAAGCAGCTTCTACACAGCTGCCTCCAGTTCAACCAATAAACAGCAGGACCTGCTCCTGATTGGAGGAGAGCAGCGTACTCGGCATGTGGGTAGCAGAGTTGGGATTGGTGGAAGAGGACTATAAAGGAGGAGAGAGACAACATGCACCAGGAACATCTAAGGGGAACATCTATCTGAAGGAACACCTGTGCAGCCCCCGAGAAAGCCGGCCGGTGGTGTGCTGCTCCCCTGCGGAAGTGGGGAAAGTGGCCAGGGGGAACTGCCCTTCCACGGAGGTGGAAGGGTCGGTAGCCAACCCGGGAAGAACCAACAGCAAACCCGGGGAGGGCCGAGCAGACAAAAGAACAGCGCAGGGTCCTGTGTCGTTCCTCCACGAAGACGGGGAGCGACAACATCCATCATTACAAGGAGCTTCTGAACACCTACTGAGTTCCTGATAAGCAGTATTAGAACAATTAAGTAACATCATTCACTCCAGGTCCTCCTTACCTACAAGCTAATGGCTAAATGCTTAATTAAAATTTTTTTTTTTCAAAAAAAGGGCAAATTTAATTCTTGAATATTCATTGAGTACCTACTATGCATCTAGAGTATACTGCAGAAATCATGCCAAGAAAAAAGCCTGTAACACAATCATAATACATACTCACATCCTGTAAAGCATGAGGCATATGAGCTGCATTTTTACTTCTGGAAAATATAGGAGGGTCTAAAACTACTCCAGCCAAAATAGGGAGACATCCTAATTTTGTTCTCTCTATGAAAAACATTTCCACTTTAAGATTGATTAGTGCTCAAAACCACGTATACTGCAGGACTCTTCACCTTTTTAGGAATCAACAGAGCATCTTAGAAGTATGTAGAGGGGCCAGCACTGTGTCGCAGTGGGTTAACACCCTGGCCTGCAGTGCTGGCATCCCATATGGGCGCCAGTTCAAGTCCCAGCTGCTCCACTTCTGATCTGGTTCTCTGTTATAGCCTGGGAAAGCAGTAGAAGATGGCCCAAGTCCTTGGGCCCCTGCACCCATGTGGGAGACCCGGAAGAAGCTCCTGGCTCCTAGTTCCAGATTAGTGCAGCTCTGGCCGTTGTGGCCATTTGGGGAGTGAACCAGCAGATAGAAGACCTGTGTGTGTGTGTGTGTGTGTGTGTGTGTGTAACTCTGACATTCAAATAAATAAATAAATCTTTTTTTAAAAAAAGTAGCTAGAGATACCCAGAATCTATCTAATGCCCCGTTTTGCTCCTTGTATGGTTCTGTTTCTGTCACAGTGACTGATAAGAATGTTATTAGCAGGCTGATGTATGACCATGTGAGCTGCAGCCTTGGCCCCCTAAGCTGAGGTGAACCTTGTCCATACAGGTGATCTGTTTCTATTCAGAGCGAAAGGAATCAAACTCATATCCCTTAGAGCTTGAGAAAACTCCCAGGTGGCTTAACCACTCCCTCTGCCCACTGTCTCAGTAATGGCTATAGAGAATAAAAAGAGCAAATTATATAGAAATATGTTTTTAAAAGACAAACCTTTAATAATATTTTCTTAACGTTCTCTCCTATTTTTTATTTAAATCAACCTGTTGATTATGCTTCAATGAAATAGCAGTGAAAGTTCTGTTTTTCATCTGCCACACTGATCATCCTGCAATTATCTCAGAGTAGGCATTTTTGTGTTATATTTTATCAGTTTTCTTCAATCCAAAAACAGAAATTTTATAGATAATTTGGACAGATATTTCTTAAAATAGGCTAATATGAGTTACATTGTTTGTAATAATTCCCCAGAGTACTATAAATCTTATTAACTGCTGTGAAGAATACCTCAAGAAAGCATGATTTGGCCAGCACCGTGGCTCACTTGGCTAATCCTCTGCCTGTGGCACTGGCACCCTGGGTTCTAGTCCAGGTTGGGGCACTGGCTCTGTCCCGGTTGCTCCTCTTTCAGTCCAGCTCTCTGCTGTGGCCTGGGAGGGCAGTGGAGGATGGCCCAAGTGCTTGGGCCCTGCACCCACATGGGAGACCAGAAGGAAGCACCTGGCTCCTGGCTTCAGATTGGTGCAGTGCTGGCCATAGCGGCCATTTGTGGGGTGAACCAACGGACGGAAGACCTTTCTCTCTGTCTCCTCTCTCTCACTGTCTGTAACTCTTCCTGTCAAAAAAAAAAAAAAAAAAGAAAGAAAGAAAAGAAAAAAAGAAAGCATGATTGGCAATCTAGAATTTTCACTGCACCTAAGAAACAAAAATTGGGAGGAGACATTTGGCACAGCTGTTTTGATGTCACCTGGGAAGCCCACATCCCATATCAGAGTATCTCTGATCCATTTTCCAATCCTTCCAAGTCTAGCTTCCTGCTAATGCACACACCAGAATTGATTCAGTCTTTGGTCCCTATCACCCATGTGGGAAACCTGGATTGTGTTACAGGCTTCAGGCCTTGGCCTGCACCAGCTCAGACTCTAGCAGGCGTTTGAGTAGTAAAACAGCAGATGAGAGATCTTTGTCTGTCCCATTCTTTGTCTCTCTGCCTTTCAAATAAATATAAAAATAAGTAAGCCAACAAACTTTTTTTAAAATTCAGTATTATTAGAGTAAATTTACTGTGGATTATTGAACTATGAAGAGAAAAAAAATGTTTTCAATTATCTGTTACCTTTATTTTTAAATATAAAAATATCAACATTTGAAAACCATAGTTTTCATTTTATGGAAAATAGTATTGAATTAATGTATTCTCTGTTTCCTAAGAGGAATCCACAAAAAAGTAATCTATTACCAGTTTTAGATGTCTAGACACAACTCATTAAAATAGATGCACTTCAAATTTAAGCCCTAAAGCAGTAGATTTGTAATGTTAACTCTTAGGGAAGTGGTAGCACTACATCCTTCATTGCTTCAGGTAGTACGTCACAAAGTGTGAGAGTGATGATTAAATAAATATAGGCAAAGTATTTCAAAGATAGTTGATTGTGAAAGTTGTGTCTGAGTGAATAAGTATTGAATTGGAACACACAGGGGAATGGAAAAAATTATGATACATGATTTTATATGATTATTTAAATGTTAAAAACAAGACACTATTCTGTGTGTGCATATGTTTCAGACATCATGGGATATAAAATATTTTAAGATCTTAACAGAAATATCAGAGTCTACACCTTTAATGAAATGTACAAATCTACAGTTCATATTACTACAGCATGATTTTGAACTACATTTTATGCTGTGATATACAACAAGCCAAATAAATTTGTTAGATCATTTTAGTGATTGCTTTTCTACATCTTCAATTCCATATTTATTTTTATTTTTTCTTTGATGCTGACAGGAATGTATTATAATTTTAGAAATTATAAAATATATAGAATGACAGAAAAAATATTTCAAATTTGAATTTTTCTATGCCTATTCATAATCTTTATTTGCACAATTTCTTATGTTTAAGTGTTCTTACCTTGAAAGTTATCATAAATATCCTTCATGTATTAATTATAAGAATCAGTGATTCTTTGCTTAACTTAGTTTCCAAGGGGGAAATTAATGACTTGAAGACTTCAAACTGTTGAAGTCTTTACTTAATAGATACAAAATTGATCTTCTGTATATAAAGATAATTAAAAATGAATCTTGATGTGAATGGGATGGGAGAGGGAGTGGGAGGTGGGAGGGTTGTGGGTGGGAGGGAAGTATGGGCAGGAAATCCACTGATATCCAAAAGCTGTACTTTGGAAATTTATATTTATTAAATAAAAGTTAAATTAAAAAAATAAATCTGCTGTTTGTTTCCAGCACTCAGATATGAGATGCCTGCACTGCAGGTGGCAGCTTAACCCATTGAGCCACACCTGCCTCTATATCAGGCACTTTGGAACAGCTCAGCTAGGCAGTTAGTGTGATTGATTTGATGTCAATGGACACTGCTGAGCTGGAGAATCCAGTTTCAGTGGGGTGTCTCAATATCTCTAAAGTCTCAGTGATTTTTCTTGATCTCTTTCTTTCTTGTTCTTCCTCTCTGCCTCTTTCCCTGTCTTGCTGACTTTTCCTTCATGTGGCATCTCATATTTAGTGTGTCTTCGTATGGCTTTTTTTCTTTTTTTTGTCAGTGTTCTAGGAGTTGTTAAACTGCTAGCAAAGTTGCTCAAGTCTTAAGAGTGAATGTTTCAGGAAATCAAAATGGAATCCAAAAATATCTTCAGACCATATCTTGGAACTTACATCATAGAACAATTAATTTCTGCCAGATTTTGTTTGTTGCAAGTCACAGAACCTGCTAAAATTCAAGTGGATGGACTGTCACAAGGACACAAATACTGGCAGGTACGGCTCAGTGATCTGTGGGAAGTCAGTGTTAGAGATTAGTCATCAGAGAAGCAATAAGGGATATGTTTCCAAAGGTGTTTACTATGCTGTTGTTTATATTAGAAAAAAAACAGCAAGGAAAAATGTCTACCAAGAGGAAACTGAGTGTCTGAATTTTGAATTATATGAAAAGTATATTCAATTTTTCATGTGTATGTATATAAATATGGTACTTAAATGTGTGGAGGAATGTTAGTATATTTATCTCCACATCAGTGCAGGTGGAAATACCGAGAACATTTTGATTTTCTTTTTTTTTTAAATTTTTTTTTGACACTCAGAGTGGACAGTGAGAGAGACACAGAGAGAAAGGCTTCCTTTGCCGTTGGTTCACCCTACAATGGCCGCTGCGGCCAGCGCGCTGCGGCCGGCACAGAACGTTTTGATTTCCTTCACATTTTTATTTTTTCAGTTTGAAAATTTTCTGTGATGAGTATGTGGGAAAATAAAAAGATGTATTATACATAAGGTCTTTTATCCTTATTCTTATGTTTATCATTCAAATAGTACTGTTTAGAAAGCCTGTAATTTGCTTTTTTGTAACTTCTGTAGAAATATACTGTGGCTAGAATGTTTTTTCTTATCAACACTGCCTAATGCATTGTCCAGAACATCAACTGGTATTTGATAAAGAAATGAATAGTGCAGTAATAACATTCATGTTTTACTTTCCACTTGCTTTCCTGGATATTCAGAAATAAATTTGTTTTCGGCTACTTTAGAATTGCTTTTGGTAGTAGGGATATTTTCCCCAATAGGTCTTTTTAAGTTTATTTTTAAAATTTAGTTTAATTATCTAGTTCTATTTTTTTTTTTGACAGGCAGAGTGGACAGTGAGAGAGAGAGAGAGAGAGAAAGGTCTTCCTTTGCTGTTGGTTCACCCTCCAGTGGCCGCTGCAGCTGGCGTGCTGCGGCCGGTGCACCATGCTGATCCGATGGCAGGAGCCAGGTATTATCCTGGTCTCCCATGGGGTGTAGGGCCCAAGTACTTGGGCCTGCCTACACTGCACTCCTGGGCCACAGCAGAGAGCTGGCCTGGAAGAGGGGCAACCGGGACAGAATCTGGCACCCCATCCAGGACTAGAACCCGGTGTGCCAGCGCCGCAGGTGGAGGATTAGCCTATTGAGCCGTGGCGCCGGTCTCTAGTTCTATGTTAAAGTGAATTGAAAGGCCTCGATTATTTATGTTGTTTTGGAAGGGAAGAAAGTAGACTTCCAGTTCGTTTTTAAAAATCAAGAAAATTTATCTTTAAGTAAGACATTCCATTTCATTGTGAAGATGATTAATCGCCTAGAGAATCGAGGCAATACATAAAATAATTTAGATAATTCAAAACCAAATAACCACCTCTTACAAAATGCTACAGTTTTCCTGATGCATGCTCCCTAGGAAAATTATTCACTTGCCCTTTAATTCGGATTCATGCTGCTAAAATTGTTTCACCTCAAGTTTAGATCAGGTATACAAAAAGTGCTCAAATTTGTAGACAGCCATTCATTATGTCATTCACTCTGTTTTGTGAAATATAAAGTTTCAGGATCCTTTTAGAACATGTGCATTGATAATACTTCCACAGTTAGTATGACTTAGAAGGGTTGACTATCAAAAGATATTCAGTATGTCCCGTGACCCCACAGGTCCACCAGAACCCCAGTAAACACTGAATTGCTCCCCAGGCCCTGTTTTTTGCTTATTTGTTTGTTTTTTTGTACCAAAAGACACTTCCATTTTTTACTTTTGTTTTTTTTTCCATTTTTTTCATTTTTTATTTTATTTTATTTTTATTTTTATTTTTTTGACAGGCAGAGTGGACACTGAGAGAGTGATAGAGAAAGGTCTTCCTTTTCTTCCGTTGGTTCACCTTCCAATGGCTGCTGTGGCCGGTGCACTGCACTGATACGAAGCCAGGAGCCAGGTGCTTTTCCTGTTCTCCCATGGGGTGCAGGGCCCAAGCACGTGGGCCATCCTTCACTGCCTTCCCAGGCCACAGCAGAGAGCTGGACTGGAAGAGGGGCAACAGGGACAGAATCCGGTGCTCCAACCGGGACTAGAACCTGGGGTGCCTGTGCTGCAGGCGGAGGATTAGCCAAGTAAGCCGCGGTTCTGCCTTTTCTTTTTTTTTTAAACAGCGCTTCTGCTCTAAGGAATTCAAGTTAAGACAGTGCCTCTGGCTCACTGTGGGGCCTGGCGGGGGCGGGGAGGGGCATCCGCCTGCTGCCATCTGCAGCGTGAGGCCTGCTAGTCCTGGTCGCCACCGCTGTACAGGTCGGCCCGCTTCTTGAACCTGGCCCCCAGTCGTTGAGGTAATCGTAGTCTTGGTCCTCGGAGCTGGACGAGTTGAGGGAGCTGACGGAGCCTGCATGGAGCTCATAGTGGAAGATCAGCAGGGAGTCGTATGGGGGTGCAGTGGGGTCCTTGTCCGCTGCCAGCAGGGAGTCCTATGAGGGTGCAGTGGGGTCGTTCTCGCTGCCAGCAGGGAGTCGTATGGGGGTGCAGTGGGGTCCTTGTCCGCTGTCCGGAGCCCCTCACTGATGAATTGTCCATGTCCCCTCGTGTGGGGCACAATGGGCCTGGCCGGGTACTGGGGCTTGGCGCCCACGGGCCGCTCGTCCACTAGCCACACGCGGGGGCCTTGCTCAGGGCGGGCTCCGTGACCTCGGGCTGCTGCAGCTGGCTGAGATCATAGTCCTGGTCCTCTTCACCACCGCCCACCTCATCCTACTCCAGGATGTTGTCGCGCACGTCGTCCTAGTGTTCTATGAGCAGCTGCTTCACGTGGCGCTCCTTCTCCTGCCGCTTCATCCACAAACAGCAGGACCATGGTCAGCAGGATGACGGTGCAGAGGAGGGTGGCCGCAGTGGCGCCTGTGCCCAGACCAGCCACTGCCAACAGACCAGTGGCGGTGCAGTCCCTGTTCTCGTCACACGGGCACACCTGGACCTTGATGATGGACATGTTGGACAGCGGGGGTTCCCGGAGTCTGTGACGATGATGGGGACGTTGTACATCCCGGCGTCCAGGTACAGGACGTGCAAGCTGAGCTGAGCGTAGTCACCGTTCGGGCGTGTGATGGTCCAGTTCTTGCGCACGGCGGCCGGGACGAAGGGCAGCTCGAAGACGTAGGGGCCGATGTTAGGGTCGGCGTCAGCGGCCGTGATGTTGATGGCATTCAGGTTGGGCTTCCCGCAGATCTGCGCCTCCTTGGGCAGCAGCTCTGGGGCGCTGTCATTGATGTCCATGAGATAGAACTGCAGGGTCCCGGTGCCGCTGGCTGGGGGGATCCCATTGTCAGCTGCCAGGAAGGCGGCCTCGTAGACGTTGTTGCTGATGTACAGGGACTCGCGGTCCAGCATGGCGGCCGTGCTGATGTGCAGCCAGTTTGCCGGGTCTGACAGCTCCGAGTATCTCACTGCCTGCTGCATGAAGCGGTCGGGGTCCACGGTGGGAAAGGTGGTGAGCACGGTGCCGGGGGCACGCCCTCCTCCAGGCGGATCAGCTGGTGGTTGGAGGGGAAGTAGGGCGCCTCGTCGATGTCCATGACAGAGATGGTCACCCCCGCCGTGGACTGGAAGGACATCCAGGGATCTATAGTCAGTAAGTAAAAAGACTCCTGTATTTACTCTAATTCAGCATAACTTCTATATAAAGCTGGTTGACGGTGTTATAATGTTACTGAAATTTGGCTAGATATAGAGAATAGAATTTATTGATTTGAAATTATAATTATTGAAAGAAAATATAATTGATGATAAAGGTATAAAAATCGTCATTTGAAATTTGATTTATGTAGCAACACACACACAGACACACACACACTCTCTCACCTAAATTTCTGAGTATGGCTGAAGACTGTAATGATTTCTGGTCTAAAGGAAACGATATTGTTAGTTATTCCTCCTCTATGGGAAATCATGAGGATGTAGGCAAGTTACAAAAGCCTTTGTCTTGGCTATGATTTCCAAAAAAAAGAGAGGGTTGGAGGAGATGAACTCTAGACTTCTTTCTGAATCTAAAAATTGTTAATTTTCTAGAACTCATTGTTTCAATCATTCTTGCCATTCTGCATTTTGAATGCAATGCATTTTAATTGAACCCTAAGTAAAAACAGTATCAGACAATTTATTTCTCACATCTCTCAAATACATTTTTAATGAGGATTTCTGAAGAATCAATGTAGGGTTTAGGGAACAAAGAAGAAAAAAATAGAAACAGAAATAAATGTTTTTACACTTTTGGTACTGTTTGGTCTTGGGAAATCCAGTAAATGAGAAACTTGTTATAACATGCACTTGTATGTATGTTCTCATATGCATGCCTGTGTGTGTATGAAATATGTGAGGAAAAAAAGACTAGTTGGGAGATATGTGAAACAAAATCACAGAGTGCGATCTTTTATTGAGTTCATGAGTGGCTTTTAAAACTCTTTACTTCTAAGGTTTTAAATTGGTTTTAACAATATTTAAATAACAGTTCACTTGGTTAAAAAGGGAATAAAATTATAAGTATTACATATTACACAACGTTATGCCTCTTTGCTTTTCACAAAGTAAAAATAACTTGGACTGATCCTATAAATTTTAATATATACATCTATTTTTCCTACTGCTACCTTTATTTAATATTTTCTTTTATTTAGTAACAAATTGCCTATACATGTTGGATAGTACTTGATGATCTGACTTGTGTTCAAGTAACTGTTATATAGTCAGAAGAGCATAATATTATTACAGGTTTTTGTCTCTTAATTGGCCAACGTTGCAACATCTGTCATTTTTTGGGAATCAAATTTTAGTTTCAAAAGTAGTGTGAACAGTCTGGCGCAGTCATATCGCTGTGACTTTAGTTTAATCTACTTGGCCCTCCTCCCTCTCTCACTGATCACCTTCCCACCCTTAAAGCTCCCTTTATTCACAAAGTTCCTTTTCACTTTATTGGACTCAATACCAACTCCTTTCTGGCTATCAATTCTGCAGAATGTGTTGGCTTACTCCTGCAAGGTCGTTCATAATTATACATAGAATGTTTATACTTTTGTTGGCATGATTTTTCCTGCCCATAAAAAGTAAAATGCTCTTGCCAACGCCGTGGCTCAATAGGCTAATCCTCTGCCTTGCGGCACCGGCACACCGGGTTCTAGTCCCGGTCGGGGCACCGGATTCTGTCCCAGTTGCCCCTCTTCCAGGCCAGCTCTCTGCTGTGGCCCTGGAGTGCAGTGGAGGATGGCCCAAGTGCTTGGGCCCTACACCCCATGGGAGACCAGGATAAGCACCTGGCTCCTGCCTTCGGATCAGTGCAGTGTGCTGGCCACAGTGCACTGGCCGCGGTTACCATTGGAGGGTGAACCAACGGCAAAAGGAAGACCTTTTTCTCTGTCTCTCTCTCTCACTGTCCACTCTGCCTGTCCAAAATAAATAAATAAATAAATAAATGCTCTTCTCAAGTAGTGACATTGGAACACAGGGAACTAAAATTTAACCACTAATAAATGGATTATTAAAAGGAGGTAATTGCAGAAACCAGTGAGAATATTTCTGGCAGTGTACTCCCTTTTTTTTTTTTTTTTTTTTTTTTTTTGCATTTCGGCTTGTATGGACTCCCTGAAGGTAACACTGCCCAAATAGATAAAATCTGAGTTGAAGTGAAAATAACAGGCAAAGCAGGCAAAGTATTATAGAAGTGTGAACGTAAAATTTTTCTGTGATTTGAAAATCCCTTTAGGGACTTTTTGCGTTAGTATTATTTTTCTCCCTTTCTCATAACAACTGGAAAGGCAGTTTCACTACAGCTATTAAAGGACCACATCCTCTAGTCACATCGACAGACAACAAACAGCAACTGCCCCTTCTTTGTCCCTATCCTTTGACAAAGTTTCTCAACACCACCCAACTGAAACAAATAGTAGGATTCTCTGTTTCTTCATTTTTGCCTTCTCTGAGACCACATAGCAGCATGAGCAAAAGATGCCTTCAAATTTTTACTTTTTCATATTAGGAAATGTGTGAAGTTTTTCTAAAACTAAAAAGTGGGAGGAATCCAAGGAAACATAAAGAGAAGGTAATTTGGATTACTGTAAATATTCCCCATACCCCAAACTTTGTTATCATAATAGCATCATCATTTACTTAATTTGATGTAGCAGTTAAGTCAATTGGTCTTTCTGAGACAAATTTCCCCTATTTATACTAGTATATTTGGAAAAGTGAATGTGAAAATAAGACAAAACGTAAAAAGCCTTACTGCAATGCTATGAAAGTTAGTAATAAAATTCAAACTGTAGACATAGAATTAAGTACCTGAAATTAATTTTAAAAATTGAGAATAACTGGTAGTTAGTGGTACATTAGCTTTTTGTGCATTGAATCCCCATTAAGAATAAACATAAACATGAATAAATGAAAAGAAGAAAAACAAATTGAGTCTTTGAGGACTCCAGAGTACATCAAAACATTTAGGGCTTGAGAAGGGAGAATCACAAAGAGGATAAAATATAGAAGCAAACTCAAATTATTGGATGTATTTCCCCATAAAAAACTTACTATTATAAGGATGAAACTAATAATCCAAACAGAAAGTGGTGGCTATATTTTAAAAATTTTCTTATTCATATAAAGAGAACAGATTCCATATATTTCATATACACAACTTTAAGCACATAATGACACTTCCCACACTCCCTCCCTCCTCCTTCCTTCCTTCTTAATTTTTGTGATAACATCCAATTTACTTTATAAACACAGGTGTAATACTCCATTATATAAAGAATGCAAGCAGAATGTAGAAAGAGCACTACTCTTTACGAGTATAGACAAGGGTTAGAAACAATAATCAGATTTCAAGATATCAACTTCACACACAGTAAACAGAGATTAACTTTCCACAACGTTGTGGAAAAGGAATATCAAAGCTGAATTTTTTGGGTTACCAAGTCAGTGAAGACTAACAAATTAGAGTGAAGGAAAAACTTTTAAGCAAGCCCAAATTTTGAAAGCACTTTTAAAAGTCAAGGCATTTATTGGCTTATAAAGTGGCATTGCATTAACAGATTTAACATCAAGAGAAAGTAATTGCTAGTAAATTAGGATGAAGAAAAGAGATTCCAGGAGTTTCACAGTATCAGGTAGAAAAAGAAAAAGTGTTGTAGAGCCCACTACACATTGACAAATACCACATAAATACACACGTATACATACATTCACACCCACTCACATTGGATCTTGCGGTGCTAAAAAATAAGAATAAGAACGAATTGGAAACATATTTGCCTTTGCAAAATGGAAAACCTTGGTTTGATCAAACTCAACTACCACATGAAATGAAATGAATTAGTATGTACCTGTTCTAGCAGTGTGACATAATATTTTCTAGTAGAAGATAACTATATCTGGAATATCAATTTCTTTTTAATTTTTTTTTATTTTTAATTTATTTTAATTTAAAAAAGCCATAATAAGTTCAAAAAACTACCAATCCAGGAGATGGAAGAATAAAAAAGGAAAGCAAGCAAAGTAGCAAACTGTAGAATCCTACTTAGAGGCGATCCAAAAGTTGCAGTTCTCAGAGATGTGACAGATATTTTCACACAAAAAGGAAAAAAAAAACAAGTAGAAAATACATATAAATAGGTATATATACATATGTATATAAATTATAAGCAACTAGTAGAAATTATAAAATGGAAGACTACAACAACTGGTATCAAAACACTAGAGATGTAACATCAGACAAGATCCCCAAAAAGAAGGATCATTGAATCAGTAGAAGCCATCCAGATGGTAAGGGTTGAGATGCAAAGGTTGAAATGTACTTTCAAGAGCATAATAGATACAGGACAAATGATGAAAGGTCTGACTTAGTGTAATTGGAGTCACGGAGGAGAAAAGAAAAATACAAGGCAGAAACTCTCTTGGGAGATAAAATGGCCAAGAATTTTCTAAAACTGATGAAAGACAAAAAATAGAACTCAAATTCAAGGGACTGTACAAACTCTAAGTGGGATAAATCCAAAGAAATCCACTTGTAGAACTATCAAAGTAAAACTGTAAAATCCGACAAAGAGAAATACAAGAAGGCAGCAAGATACTAACAAAAAGATATATTACCTTCAAAGGAACAAAAGTAATTCTGACAGGTCAATGCAAACAAAAAATGTTGGCAGCCTGAAGATGATAGCAAAATATTATTTAAGATCTGAAAGAAAATAACTATCAGGTTAGAACTCTAAACTAAATGATACAGCCTTGAAAATGACAGTGGATTAGAAAATCAATAGGTGGCATCTGAATAGGAGGATCTGAAGTGTTAACCTTATCAAATGAGCAAAAGAGGAAATGTGTGATGTTGCTAGGGTTAGAGTTCTCACTGCGGAACAGAGGGAAGGCAAGCAAAAACCTTCTAGGGATAGAGTCATGGATTGCTCCAAGTTTTCTAGGGGGACATATACTGGCAAACAGAAAACATTTTGGTAGCCTTTTTAATGCCTAAAATTAAAATATTTCCTAACCCTATGAAATTCTGTAATAATTAACAATAAGACTTCCTAAAATAGCAGTTGGCATATAATCATATTTTGTGAAAAAATAAGGTTATCTTCACAGTCACATGTTGCCTGTTACAGGTAATATAACAGAAATTATATAACTGATCAAACTAAACATTATAACATAAATCTTATTGATTAAAAGAATTGACCATTTTTATTGTATTTTTATATTTAGTATACATTCACTAATGAAATAAATTTTGTTGACAAAATGATAAAAATGTTCATGGCATATGTATTTGTAGCAGTAAAATACTACTACACTTTCAGATTTTATTTTTTTAATAAAAAAGAAACTAAGAGTTAAAGGGGGAATAGTCAAAACTATATTAATAGATGATTTTGGTTTTATTTATTTTTTTAAGGAAGAAAGAATAAAGTTTGCCATTAAGTCTCGGTCATGGCTTGTTTCAGTCTTTCATTGCCATGTACCAAACCACCCCAAAAAACAATTTATCATTTTTTTGGAACTTCATTTTTCTTGAAATCTGGCTAGTGGTTCTCTTGCTCCATGTGTTGTTGGCTAATACTGTTGTCTTCAGCTGGTATGTCCAAGACAAACGCAATCCTCCAAGACTCTCTCCACATTGCTTCTCATGATTCAGCCCAAGCTTCTTTACAACATTGCAATTTTCTACAACTGCAGATTTTCTGCAATGAAAAAATCATTCTTTTATCAAAACACATTCATTGACATGGATTGACAAAGAGAAAATGGAGCATACCTGAATAAAACTTTTACGTCTGAATTTATTCTTGTATTCTTTGTGAATCCTTTTTGTTGATAGTACATACATTCTGAGATTTCCATTTAGACCTGAAGTGAAAGTGAAAGAATATGTTCTTACAAGATTTACAGAGAATTCCACTAACTCAAGTGGTCTGGATTGCTGATACAAGTACCTGAACTTTTTCACATTTTTTTCTTTACCTGCCTCTGTCTCCACTAAAAATCTTCATTATCTTGCCAGTCATTTAACTTGTATCTACCATATCTGATTCTATTGAGTCTTTATTTCTCACACCTTCTTATTAAAACCTTTGGCAGGCCCAAAGTATGAGCATTTTACTTAGTTTCTAATCTACTGCAAAAAATCAAAGCCCAATCCTCCTTTGATTAGAGTAACCTCGGTTCTAGATTCCCAATATTTGACCTGTCTACATCTATATATTTTTTTGCTTTTATTTGTACTTCTCAACCTTAGTTTACTTTATTTCAGAGTTTTACACATCAGTTTCTTGAACATACTCTGAACGTTATGGCATCAGGAAAATCTTATCATCTTTAAAAATCACAAGAAAGTATGTTCAAAAACCTTAAGGAAAAATCTAGTTTTAACAACTAATAGGTATATCCTGTGACTTCAGTTTAAATTACAAACTGCAATCTTCATTAATTTCCTTTTATATTTGAATCAAGGCATTTTTTTCAGATACAAAATTAAAAATGTTAATTACTAACACATTTAAGAAAAATAAAGTGTAATTATTTCTTGCCCTATTGCACAAAGATTTGTTAAGCGAAAGACTGTGTTAATTTAAAAGCTATTACAGTTATGATTAATCTTAATAATTGCAATACTCATTAAGAATATAATTTGCTCAAACCTTTAATTAAAAGTTGAATAATCATTAAAACTGTGTAATGGGAAAAGAAAGGGTCCTGAGTTCAAACACTTTTAATTTAGTATTAAATCTGGTGAAAATTCAAATATTTTTCAGTGTACTAATTGAATTAAATGTTTGACAGAAACTTATATACTTTACTTCAGTTAGTAAGTCACAGCACACCAAAAATCCACTTTGTCTAAATGGTAACATCATTGATATCCATGAACTCAACACTTTTAAAACAGCAATAGACAAATATTAACCTCATTCAAATTCGACACATTTCCTGATTCTTTATGGATTCTAAGGCATCCTTGTCTTTGGAGAGTTAAAAGTGAAGTAACAGGGGCTGGTGTTGTGGTATAGCCAGTTGAGCTGCTGCCTGCAGGGCTGGCTGCTCCACCACTTCTAATCCAGTTCCCTGCTACTGTACCTGACAAAGCAGTAGAAGGTGGTCCAAGTCTCTGGGACCCTGCACCCACACAGGAGACCAGGACGAACCTCCTGGCTCCTGGTTTCAGATCAGCTCAAATCCAGCCATTACAGCCATTTGAGGAGTGAACCAGCAGATGGACAATCTCACTCTGACTTTCCCTCTTCTTCTCTCTTTCTCTAACTGTGACTTTAAAATAAATTAATAAATCTTTAAAAAAGTGAAGTAACAGTCATTTAAAAAATTAACCTATTGAGGCCGGCGCTGTGGCTCAGTGGGTTAACGTCCTGGCCTGAAGCACCAGCATCCCATATGGGTGCCAATTCGAGACCTGGCTGCTCCATTTCCAGTCCAGCTCTCTGCTATGCCTGGAAAAGCAGTAGCAGCTGGCCCAAATCCTTGGGCCCCTGCACCCATATGGGAGACCTGGAAAAAGCTCCTGGCTCCTGGCTTTGGATCAGCTCAGCTCCGGCCATTGTGGACAACTGGTGGAGTGAACCATCGGACAGAAGACTTTTTCTCTCTTTCTGCCTCTGCCTCTCCTCTCTCTATGTAACTCTCTCTTTCTCTCTTTCTCTCTCTCCTTCTTTCTTTCTTTCTTTCTTTCTTTCTTTCTTTCTTTCTTTCTTTCTTTCTTTCTTTCTTTCTGACAGGCAGAGTTAGGCAATGAGAGAGAGAGAGAGACAGAGTGAAAGGTCTTCCTTTTTCCATTGGTTCACCCCCCAAGTGGCTGCTATGGCCAGTGCTTTGCGACTGGCACGCTGCGCCGATCCGAAGCCAGGAGCCAGGTGCTTCCTCCTGGTCTCCCATGCGGGTGCACGGCCCAAATAACTCTGAGTTTCAAATAAATAAATACATCTTTAAAAAATTAATCTGTAATAAATAACAGCAATTATGACACTGGCGGATATTAATAATGCATGCAGTATCAATCACAACTTTGAGGCCAACACACTAAACTAAATTTCTATACTTTTGTTATCAGTTTCTGATTTTTTTTTGATCTTTTTATAAAGAGAGAAATGAAAAATGAACTTTCCTTTGGGATGTGGAGTCTGAATTAAATTCCAAATAGACATGTGACAAGAATGGGATAGAGCCATCATGGAGAATTAAAAAAATACATATTTACTAAGAAGAATGGTTATTGCAAGTAGTGTTATCTTTCAGGATATTTTAAATTAAGTTTTTGAAGTGTGAATCACTTTTTTCATTACATAAATTTGTGAAAAATTTACTTTTTAAAATATTTTTATTTATATTAGATGACCAAATTTCATGTATTTCATATATACAGATTTAGGGCAGAATGATACTCCCCACTGCAGCCTCCCTACCTCCCATGCTCCGACCTTCCCAACACCTTCCTTTTATTCTTTTAATTTTTATAATGACATAGTTTCAGTTTATTTTATAATCATAAGCTTAATACTCCATTAAGTAAAGAATTCAATGACTAGCAAGAAGAATAAAAACACTGTTCCTCAACCATAGAGACAAGGTCTATAAACAATAATCAAAACTCAAAATGTCAATTTCATTCATATACATTACATTTTAAAGATTTATTTATTTATGAAAGAGTTACACAGAAAGAAAAAGAGAGGCAGAGAGAGAGAGAGAGGGAGAGAAAGATCTTCTATCTGATGGTTCACTCCCCAATTGGCTACAATGGCCGGAGCTGCGCCAATCTAAAGCCAGGAGCCAGGAGCTTCTTCTGGGTCTCCCATGCAGTGCAGAGGCATAAGGACTTGGGTCATCTTCTACTGCTTCCCCAGGCCATAGCAGCAAGCTGGATCAGAAGTGGAGCAACTGGGACTTGAACCAGCACCCATATGGATGCTGGCACTGCAGGTGGTGACTTTACCTGCTGTGCCACAGTGCTGGCCCCTACATTTTTTGTACTCTATTAGTTACCATAGATCAGGGGAAACATGGTATTTATCTTTTTGGAACTGGCTTATTTCACTAAGTATCATGGTTTCAAATTACATCCATTTTGTAGCAAAAGACAGAATTTCATTTTTTTAACCACTGTGTAGTATACCATGGTGTACAAATCCCATAATTTCTTTATCTAGTCTTCAGCTGATGGGCATCCAGGTTGATTCTCTATCTTATCTATTGTAAATTGATCTACAATAAAGGTAGGCATACAAATAACTCTTATACACATTGATTTCATTTCATTTTGGTAAATTCCAGGAATTGGATGGCTGGGTCATAAGGTAGACCTATTTTCAGATGGCTGCACTATTTTACATTCTCACCAACAGTGGGTTAGGGTATCCTTTCCCACACTTCCTTGCCTGTAGTTATTGTTTGTTGATTTCTCTATGAGAGCCATTCTGACTGGGGTGAGGTGAAACCTCCTTACGGTTTTGATCTGCATTCCCCTGCTATCTAATCATCCTGAGCATTCTTTCATGTGTCTGTTGGCCATTTGAATCTTCTTCTTTGAAAAACTACTGTTCAAGTCCTTTGCCCATTTCAAAACACACTGGATTATTTGTTTCATTGTTGAGTTTCTTGGCCTCTTTATACATTATGGATATTAATCAGTATCAGTATCAGTAGTGAGTTTGCAAATGTTTTTTCTCATTCTGTCAGTTGCCTGTTCACAGTTACTGAGTGTTTTCTTTGCAGTGCAGAAGCTTTTTAGCTGGAAGTAATACCATTTGTTAATTTGGCTTTGATTATGTCAGCTTCTGGAGTCTTTTCCACGAAATCTTTGCCTATGCCAATGATTTGTCATGTTTCCCCAATGTTCTTTGATCCATTTTGAATTGATTTTTGTAAAATATGTAAGGTAGGGATCTTGTTCCATACTTCTGAATGTGGAATGCTTTGACAACCAAAAGGTTAATGGTTCTCAAACTTGAGTGAGCATGGAAATCAACTAGAGAGCAAATTGCAAGTACAGATATCAAAGCTTCTCTACCAAAGATATTGGTTCATTATGTCTAGAAATAGATTTGCAAGTGTTTCAGATGATTTCTTTTGCAGGAGTCATATATCTTTATTTTCATATGCACTAGAATGGAGTATCATTTTACATGATAGCAAGTACTGGTTTGTTTCTCCCATGACAATGCCTTGAGGTTAGAATACTAGTGAAAGAAATTTACCTGCACCCATAGAGAAGAGGCGTGGGGACCCAATATCCAATACAAGAAAGCAATATGACATTTAGGATACTTACTAGCATGGCCAAGAAGGCCCAAACTGCAGAGACTTATTAATGCACCACATAAATGGCTCTCTATAATCCCAATAATAGTGAAAGGGAGCCAGGGTATTTATAGATCAACTCCTGAGAGTCAACAGTAGAAGTAAAACCATAACATAAATGTGAAACTAGAGGGGTGTTAATTTCTTATCACTTCCTGCCTGCTTGAGAAGATTAATTTAGCAGAGCTGATCTCCAGCACAGATGAAGTCCCATCATCAGAACACATAGCAGTGATGTTCATGATATCTAAGCGTCAGGGTCCAGGTACTGACATTGTCTACCACAATTTCACCGGATATATTTATACCTCCTTCTTTTATGTTATGGCATAAGAGACAACATACATATTTCTTAATAAATAAGCAATAAATGAATGAAAGAAGAAACATAGCAAGTGAATGAAGGGTGAATGCTATGTTCAAATATAACTACTCTCAATAGGAAGATGCAAAGACTTTACAAAAAGCATCATATTACAATACAATTGCTGGCTTCTAGTGAATGTCTTTTTATCCTCTGAATTAAATATTAATCCTTTTTATCTGATTTTTCTAATCTTGATGTTTATGCCAACAGGATTGTTTTTGCCTTCAGAAGAACAAATGTGAGAGTAGATCTGAAATTTTTAGTTTTAAAAAACAGCATAAGTGTGCTCGCTTCGGCAGCACATATACTAAAATTGGAACGATACAGAGAAGATTAGCATGGCCCCTGCGCAAGGATGACACGCAAATTCGTGAAGCGTTCCATATTTAAAAAAAAAAAAAAACAGCATAAGTAAATATGTAACTGAACAACACTCAGATATAATCTCTCTCTCTTTCTCTCTCTCTCTCTCACACACACACACATACACACACATTACACACAAATTACATCTCTCAGTGATACATATCATCAACCTCTTGAACGTGCTGATCTAGATAGAAAGTAGGAAGGCCTTTCTAATCCTTTGTCCTTTCAATGTGTTTCAGATTTCTCTTCAACCCTAAACAAGTCAAGTTCACAGCACTGGAGGTTGAAAAAATTCAAAATCTCTAGTGACTGCTTACTATTCTGCTAGGAACTTGTATGGGGTTAGGAGGAGAGCGTGGTATATAAGCAAATAATCAAGAAGTCTAAATCATAATCCTCTCTCCCAAAGAACACAGTAAATAATCAGTTGTACATCCGTACCAATTACTTAATGAAATGCTGGAGTTAGAATTCTCAGGCTTAAAAACATTAAAATGATGACCCTGAGGTGTCATCTAGTCTAGGATATATTGGTGCATGACAAAGAGAAAGGTTAGAAATAAATTCTATGAACTGGACAGTATATATCTTGCCTTAATCAAATAAAATAGGCATAAAATCAGTGCCCACACATGCACACAGCTTCTGTCTTTTTTTTTATAACCAATATGTAGCACCTAATTTAGAGAGAAGTGTTCTCTCCCTTAAACAAAGCAGTCACATAGTTTCGATTTCAGGTGACTTCCTTAAACTGTAGTAGTAATTAATAACTATTTCAAATTTCTATTCTATTGTACAGTTAAACTTCTTGACACTTACTGTATTGTTTCAGAAAATGTTTGTATACTTGATGAAAGTCCAGAGCTGTAAACTGCCTACATGAAATACTTGTAGCCTAAATATTAAGCAATGATACAGAAGCTGCATATAACAGGACCTTCTGGTCCAGGGAGCAGAGTAAGGAAAGTTCATAATGGGTTCTCCAGAGTTGCTCTCCTCCATGCTTTGTTGGAATATAAGAAGTAGACACCCAAAGGGCATTATGTAAATGTCTTTTGCAATGCATCTTACATGTGGATCTAATCAAATTCTCTGACTTCCTTAATAGTGATGCACTCTTCAAATGACTTAAACAGCTTTGAGAAGTTCCTTAAATTGCTTTGTATAGGTACTATGAGGATCAGTGGAAATTATTTGGAGCATTTCACACAATGCTTGACATATAATGTTTTCAGTAATCATTGCTTATGTTATTTGATTATTAATATTATTATGCCTACCCAAAGACCAGTGAGGCAGAACACACAGGCAGCATTCAGAGAGTACTTAGCAGGAGAGAGAAATAAAAATAATAGCTGACATCCACTCAAGCATCACAAAGTTTCAAGAGCTGTACAAAGTGCATGAACTCATTTAATCTTTTCATCAATCCTATTTTATTTCCAATTGTACACATGAAGAATCTCAGCCTTGGAGTGATGAAGAATCTTGCCTGAGGTCATACAGGTGGGAATGGCAGAACTGGCATTTAAACCCAAGGAGTCTAGAATTAGAGGCAGGTTCTTGAACAATATCCTATATGATTTCTTGGTAATAAGAAAACAACTCTTTCAGTAACAACATGGATTTAAGTGCCGTGTAGGACATGCACAGAAGGAATGGGAAATATGGTTGAAAAATGAGAACAGGTATAGTTTCTTTCACTATAGCTGGCTCACATTCTATACCTCTAAGGAGTGAAAAGGAACCAGAATGAAACACTAGAGGTCTGCTCTATCAGAGGTGTCCCTGAGTGCTATGTTAATGAAGGTGTGATTTCTTTATGACTAAATAACCTTTATAGGTAGCTGCATAGTGGTATGTGGTATGTTCTATCACTATCAATTTATCTTTTGTTGTTTCATTTTTATTTTTATGTCTTAAAGTAAATATTCCTTTCTGAGATTGTTTTAATATTATGCTATATTACATAGTGCCTGACAATTGTTATTCTGATGTCTCTCTAGGGGAATGGTGTCTTTATTTACAAAATGGTCACTCAGTGTGAGACTTAGGTTTATGTGTATGTGTTCCCCATGGTTATTAAGTCTCATATAAATACATGCATACACTTGTCTAAGAAACCAAATACTTTCATGCATGTGCATGGGCAAGTACATGTATCACCTAAACTAAAACAAACATATATATGGGGCATTTTGTTGCTTTGATTTATAGCATTCAATTGCACTTTGGAGCCACAGGTTTAAAACATTTTCTTAACATTATGGAGTTATTTTTTCACTAAGATCTATTTTCAATTAACTTTATACACATGATTAACTCTATGCTAAGTAAAGAGTTCAACAAATAGTAAGAAAGAAAAACTGTCCTTCAGCAGTCAAGACAAGGGCTGTTCAAATCAATGAATCTCAAAGTGTCCATTCCACTTCTATAGATTACTTTTAGATGCTCTATTAGGTGTCAGAGATCAGGGAGAATATATTCTTTAGGGATGGATTATTTCACTAAGTGTGATGTTTGCCAATTTTATCTATTTTGTTATAAATGACAAGACTTCATTTTTTTTACCGCTGTGTAGTATTCCATAATATCTTTATAGGTCTTCAGTTGATGGGCATTTGGGTGGATTACATATCTTAGCTATTATGAATTGAGCTGCAATAAACATAGGGGTACTGTTAACTCTTTCATATGCTGATTTCAGTTCCCTTGGGTAAATTTCGGATGTCTGGGTCTTATGGTAGGTCTATATTCATATTTCTGAAGTTGAATGTAGATATGTGGGTTGATTTCTGGAATTTCCATTCTGTTCCATTGGTCTATGCATCTGTTTTTGTACCAGTACCAGGCTGTTTTGATTATAACTGCCTTGTATTATCTTGAAATCTGGTATTGTGATACTACCAGCTTTGTTTTTTATGTATAAGCTCTGTTCAGTGCTCCAGAGTGAAAGGAGTGTCCAAATTGACACTAAGAAGGGTGTGGTAAATCTCTGCTTCTTTTTTTTTTATCAGAAGGGAGTTTGTTCTGCTCTGTTGGTGTAGTTTAATACTCACCTCCTCTCCTCAAAGGAGACCAATGCCTGGGCACTAGTGCCAGTGAGTACAATATTTGTCCCCCCGCCACAATGACCACACAAAGGATACATGCACTTATTGGTGTGAGCATGGATCCTGCAGCAATGATCCTCACCAGGGAATCAGGGGTCCCTGAGCATGGGGAACTGCCCACAGTGACTGCCTCAAGTCCTAGCCACACTCTGAACTCTCCCAGGAAGCCATAGTGTTTTCACAGTCCTGGCACACAAGGCCTCCACAGTCACGAGCACCCTACCCTTTGTCATCTCTCTCAGATAGACTCAGGCATCTCCTCTTGGCTGGTTGCTGGGTGCATGGGCACATGCTGGTGCAGCTGTTACATATGTCCAAAATGGCACATGCCCTCTCTCAGCTAGTTACAGGGGCCAGTGCTGGGTAGAGAGAGAAATGCCCCCCTTAATTTCCTTCGAGGTTGGTAGATACACTGGCCCCCACAGGCCTCCAAACAGGACTCACAAAGGCTCTTCCCACATTTTTATCACAAATGACTTTGGCTGCTCTAGTCTAGTTTCATCTCATTCTCCAAAGCTGGTGCTGAGCCTGTTGGCTGCTGGGGTCCTGAGTTGTGTGCATCCACACCTTCCATATATGTCCACAGATTCTGCTCCATGCTAGTATGCCTTGGAAAGCAATGGATGATGGCCTAAGTACTTGGGCTATAGTCACCCATGTGGAAGACATTGATCTAGTCCAGGATCCCGGATTTGATCTGGCCTGGCCCCAGCTTTCACAGCCATTTGGGAATGCACCTGTGGGATGGAAGATCTACCCTCTCCCTGATCTCCCCCATCTCTCTGTCACACTATTTTTCAAATAAATAAAGATCTTGGGGCCAGCTGTGTGGCAAAGTGGGTTAAGCCTCCATCTGCAGTGCCAGCATCCCCATACAGGCCCTGCTTCAAGTCCCAATACTCCACTTAAGATCCTGCTCCCTGCTAATGTGCCTGGGGAAGCAGGGAGTTGGATTGGAAGTGGAACAACTAAGACTCAAACTGGTGCCCTTATGGGATCCTGGAGCTGCAGGCAGTAGTTGAACAATCTATACCACCGTGTTGGTTCTACTCCTTTACTTTTAATCAGAGAAATTAATCCATTTACATTTAAGGTAATTACTACTGCCAATTTTCTATTTGATTTCTAGTTTGTTGTAGTTCCTTCATTTATATTCCATCTCTCTCATAATCTTCACTTGTGGTTAGAATGATTTTTCTTTATTGTGTTTTGATTCCTTGCCTGTTATTTCTGGTAAATCTATTATAGATTTTTGCTTTGTGCTTACTATGATGCTTACACAATCTTCTTTTGCTTATACCAAACCATTTTTGATATAGTAGAAATGTAATATTGGTTGTAAAAATAGGGAAAGAAATAAAAAATAAATACTAGTAGAGCTCAACATTTGCACTCCATTCTTCATGTTTTTCATTTTTGATGTTTCTTTTAATATCCTCTGTATTGCTTATTTCAACATTTTAATGTAGTGATTAGTGTTTATTTCTATTTTTTATTCTTCATGCTGAAGATACAAATAGCTTATGAACTATGTCATATTATCTGATTATTCTGAATTTGTCCTTATAGTTACTCTTACCAGTGAGTTTCCTACCTTCTGATATTTTCTTCTTACTCATCAGCATCTGTTTCTTTCAGTTTGAAGAAATCTCTATCATTTCTTGTAAGATGTTTCTCAAGGTAATAAATTCTCTCACCCTTTGTTTTTCTGGGAATGTCTAGATGATAATACTTCCTGCATCCTCCTCCCACAGAATTTCTTATGTTTTTTTTTTGTTTGACATCACCTGAACATTGAAGAATTGGTTATAATTTGTGGCTGCCTCTTGAAATTCTAAACAGTCTATTTTTTCTCAGTATTAATATACTGCTTTTTCATCACTATATGGCACTCTAAATTAAAGAGTGTTGCCATTCCACTTTGGTGTTTTTTTCACTGTTTCCATCCCAAAAGACTACCTAAGTTCAGAATTGTTCCTAATATGCAGTTTGTCTTTGTCTGTTGTTCAGAATAAACTGGGGGAAGTGTCTGAAAAGGAATGGTCCATCACTACAGGTCTGTTCCTGTGGCTGTGGTCGACTCAAGAGCCTGTTCCTCTGGCTACTAACATCATGATGCTATATCATATCCAGAACCTTCAGTCTACTTAGACTCATTCAACCCACCCTTCTGTTGTCTGTCTACTATTGAAGTGCATTTTCTGCCTGACACCATTCCTACCAACCAGCAATTTTGGTCTCTAGGATATAAGACAGTATAGCTGGGGCTCCAGATCTCCACATGGCACCAAAGTCTCTGGAGGCTCCATGTGCAGGCATTGGCCTGATGGCAGGAACCATTAGGATCTGCTCATTATTGGGATTTACTGGCCTGGCCTTAAATACCAAAGTAGTCATGTGATTCCTTATTATTTCCTCAAGGTTTATGGAAGGGTGATTGAGGCAGCCCGAAAGGTGTCTAGGCAATCACTGTGGGAGAGGGGTCATCACACCTCAGAGTTATTAGGTCTGTGCAATTTGAGGGTGCACACATGGTCCACATGAGGCTGGCAGTGATACACACCAGAAACAAGTTTACCTTACAAGAGCACAGGTGTCCATCTGATATTGAAATCAGGCTGGATTTCACCTGGCTCTCAGTCACTAGGCTCTTAGGGGTGTATACTAGCTCCACTTGAGTCTTTTGCGGATGCACAAAGAAAAGAGTCTATTCACCAGAGTGCAGGTCTCTTGCTGAAACAAGACTAGAGGCTCCATCTGCAAGCACTGGACTCAGGTAGAGGCCTTTAGGATTTAACAGATGCTGTGTCCCTTGGCAGTGGGTCTGACCTTGAACTCCAAAGCAAAGTTTTAAACTCCCTCTCTTGTCTTACATGTTCCTTCCATTTTATTCAGGAGGTTGATAGAGAGGTGGCAGAGGTCACCTATCTATGAAAGGTACAGATACTTAATCTGCTAGAGCCCCGGGTCCCTGTATAACATTAAATTTAATCATATTAGACCTGGCACTGGGATTCAAACATAGGAAATGAACTTAATTCTTTCTCCCTCCCCCAGGAAGGAAGCATCTCTCTAGGTTGTGCTATGCGGTGCTAAGGGAGGGGTGATATGGGCAAGTTTTTCCTTCCTGCTTTCTTTAATGTGACTTTCTGAAGATCATATTAAAGGCAAGCATTGTTGTCCCTCACCCAGCTTCCACAGCTCTTCCAGATGTGACTTGGTGAGTGAACAACTGTTCACATTGGTGCTCCCATGTGGAGGGGGTCACTAAAATGTCTCGTTGTCTTGCATCTGAACCTTGCTTTTCCAAGCTTCTGTGTCCTCCATTGATAACTTTGCATAGGATTGGTCAGTTGACTGTACTGATTTTACAGGGTAGATTTCAGTGTCCTGTGGTGTTGTTTGGATATGCCCCATTAGCTTCTGTTTCAGGTGAGTGGTTTAGTAGAGTGTCCATATATCTTCTTCAGTTATAATCAACCTTCAGTGATATTTGAGGATTTATCCATTTGTTGGGTTGCTGGGGTTGTAAGACTTCCTTCAAGAGCCAACGGTGGATGAGTTGGGCTTAGTGTGTTCTTTTCAGGGCCTCCATGAGCCAAGCCTCTGAGAATGGGCTGCTCAATTGCTTTTAGGGGCAACAAGAAGACAGGTGAGGGCTCCCAGTTGTCTCCCTGGGGATACAGCATGGTGAGCACTCAGTCAAGGCTGCTTGGCTGCTTGTTGGCATTGTGAGTGGGTGGGTGGGTGGGCTGCTTGTCTGCTTCCCTGTATCTGTTTGGGCTGAGCTGTTCAGTGCTGCCTGCCTAGCTGTTTCAGAGTTTAGGGTGGGTAAATGAAGCTGACTGATTTCTAGGGCAGTGTGAGAGTGGGAAAGGCTTCTCTCTTCCTTGGAGCTCCTCACTGGGGCTTCAGTGTATTGAGCTGTTAGGTCTGGTTTCCTGGTTAAGTCCTGTGTTCAAGGGTGAACACACAGGTCATGTGCTTATGTCTGAGCCATGGAAGAATAGGGAAGACAACCTGATTATTTTTTCCTTCCTTCCTTCCTTCCTTCCTTCCTTCCTTCCTTCCTTCCTTCCTTCCTGTCTTTCTTTCTTTTCTGTCTTTTCACTTATTTCAAAGTCAGAGCCACACAGAGATAGCAGAAGAGGCAGAGAGAGAGAGAGAGAGAGAGAGAGAGAGAGAGGTCTTCCATCTGCTGGTTCACTCCCCAACTGGCTGCAATGGCCAGAGCTGGCAGATATGAATCCAGGAGCTAGGAGCTTTTTCCAAGTCCCCCATGCAGGTGCAGGGGCCCAAGGAGTTGGGCCATCTTCTCGTGCTTTTCCAGGCCATAGTAGAGAGCTGGATTGGAAGTGAAGCATCTGGGACTCAAACCGGCTCTCACATGGAATGCCAACACTGCAGGCAACGGCTTTACCCACTATGCCACAGCACTGGACCCAACCTGATTATTTTCTAAGGGCCTCTGCCTGCTGAGACACTAAGAGTGAGCCATCTGTTTTCTTCCCAGGGTTACGGCAGGTTGGGTACTGTCTTAGCAGGGTTGTGGAGCTAAGTTTAGCAGAGCTGTAGTTGTTTCAAAGGACCCTGGGTGGGCCGAGCGTTACCATGACTCTATGCAGCAGGAATCTGGGTGGAAAAGAGCAGAGTGTTTGCTGGAATATTGCTCCAGGACAGTGTAGCATTGTTTCTAAGGAGGAACTCTCCAGACTGGGCTCAGGACCTAAGAAGGCTGCAAGGGCATATGGTGGTAAACACTGCAAACGTCTTTGGCATTAGTGAGGACTCCTGAGGGGCTCCTACTTATCTTTGTGTTTTATCACCAAGTAAAGTACTTGTCTAGTGTGAATATTGTGAGATAGAACCTTGGATGCTGTGTGCTTAGTTCCTTCTTTATACGGCTATTGCGTATCTCTGTGTTCCATGGTATCTCTGCAACATCGCCACCACACTCTGATGCTCTGCCTCAAATATTCCAGTGATTTAACTGTTGCTGTTTTCTTTGGTTTGGTCATTTTTGTGTGGAGGGGAGTGCACCAGACACCTCATTTAGCCAACTTGCTGATGCCACTGCTTATTATTGTCTTCTGAAAAGTGACAGAGATCTATTTTCCTACATATTTACATCTTCTTTAATATCTTTCAACAATATGTTGTTGTTTTCAGTGTACAAATATTGAAATTTATTTAGTTTATTTCTAAAGCATTTTATTTTTTCTTGCTATTTTAAATGGAATTGATTTCCTAATGTCTTTTGGATGGTTAATCACTAGTATGCAGAAATACAATTGATTTTCATATATTATTCTTGTGCCCTAAAAGTGTGCAGAACTTGCTTAATAGTTCTAATAGATTTTATTGGATTTTTTAGTATTTTCTACAGATAAAATGATGTTATATGTAGTTTTACTCCATCCTTCCCATGATGACTGCCTTTTATTGGTTTTTCTCACCTAATTGTCCTGGCCAGAACTTTTAGTGCAGTGCTGAATGAAATGTGGCAGTGGACAACACCATCTTATTCCTGAACTTAAGGGGAAATCGAATTTTTTACCATTAAGTAAGACATTAGCTATGGGCTTTTGTAGATGCTCTTAATTAGGTAGAGGAAGTTCCCTTCTATTCCTTGTTTTTTGAGTGTTTTTATAATGGAAGAGTGTTGGAGGGTTTCAAAGCATATTTTTTTCCTTTGCATTTACTGATATTATCACCTATTTTTGTAATCCCTGTTGGTGTGCTGTCTTACATTGTTTCCTAGCAAGATGTTAATCCTTTTTTTTTTTTTCTTTCTTGGAGTAAAATATACTCGGGTATTGTGTGTGATACTTTTTATATAATACCTTATATGGCTTGATAGTATTTTGTTGAAGGTATTTATAACCAGATTCTTAAGCAGGCAGTTTTCCTCCTTTGTAATTTTTTATCTCATTTTAATATCAAGGCAACACTGGTCTCATAAGATTAGCTGCTAAAAATCATCTCTACTCTTTATTATGGGACAATTTGTAACTGGTTGAGGTTAATTATTTTTCAAATGTTTGGAGAAATTTTCATGTGAAGCTATGTGCACCTGGCTTTGCTTTGTGAGAAGTACCTTGATTAATAACTTAAACTCCTTACTTCTTTTATATGTATATTTATATTTGATTTTTTTTCAAATCAGCTTCAACTGTTTGTGTCTTTCCAGGAATTGTCCTTTCCTCTAAGTTAACTAATTTGTTGGTATACACTTGTTAATAATATTCCCATATAATGCTTCTTATATATGCAAAGTTGTATTAGTGTCCTCTTTCACCCCAGGCGTAACTACATTGAGTCTCTTTTCCTTGTACTTCAGTATGTCTCCAGGATTGTAAATTTTGTTAATCCTTTCAGAAAACAAATTTGGGTCTTGTACATTGTCTCTGTTGTTTCTTTCTTTCTTCTTCTTCTTCTTTTTTTTTTTTTTTGACAGGCAGAGTGGACCGAGAGAGAGACAAGAGAGAAAGGTCTTCCTCTGCCATTGATTCACCCTCCAATGGCCTCCCATGTGGGTGCAGAGCCCAAGGACTTGGGCCATCCTCCACTGCACTCTTGGGCCATAGCAGAGAACTGGCCTGAAAGAGGGGAAACCGGGACAGAATTCGGCTCCCCGACCTGGACTAGAACTCGGTGTGCCAGCACCACAGGCAGAAGATTAGCCTACTGAGCCACGGCGCAGGCCTTCTGATAGAATGGAAAAATTACTTGCAAACTATGCAACTGATAAAGGGTTAATATCTAGAATACATAAAGAGCTTAAGAAACTCAAAAACTATGAAACAAATAACCCAGTTAAGAAATGGACAAAAGACTTAAAAACAGATATTTTTCAAAAGAGGAAATCCAAATGGCCAACAGACATATAAAAAGTGCTAAGGATCACTAGCCATCAGAGAAATGCAAATAAAAACCACAATGAGCTTTCACTTCACCCCTATAGAATGCCTTTCATACAGAAATCAACAAACAAAAATGCAGGTGAATATGTGAGGAAAAAGGTACCTAATCCACTGTTGGTAGGAATGTTAACTGGTCCAGCCACTGTGGAATACAGAATGGAGTGACCTCAGAAAGTTGAACATAGACCATATGACCAGCATTCCACTCCTGGAAATTTACCTGAGGGAAATAAAATCAGCATATGAAAGAGCTAATAGTACCCCCTGTTTATTACAACACAAGTCACAATAACTAAGATATTGTATCAGCCCAAATGTCAAGTGAAGACTATAATTATGGGGTATGTACATCATGGAATACTGGAGAATGGTAAAAAACAACAACAAAACAAAATCCTATCATTTGCAACAAAATGGATGCAACTAGAAAACATAGTGAAATAAGCCAATTCCAAAAGGACAAATACCGTATGTTCTCCCTGATTTATGGTAACTAATACAACACCTAAAAGGTAATCTGTGGGGGTGAAATTGATGCTGTGAGATGCAATGACTTTGACTAGCTCTTTTCTAGACTGTATGGAAGAGGTTTATATTCCATACTATGTGTTGAATTCTTTACTTAGTATAGAATTGATCTTATGTGTTTAAAGTTAAATGAAAATAGATCTTAGTAAAAAATTAGAATGAGAATAGATGATGTAGGAAGAAGGGTGGAAGTGTTGGTGGGAGGGCAGGTGAGGTGAGAAGAATCACTATGTCCCTAAAGTTGTATTTATGAAATGCATGGAATTTATATAACTTAAATAAAAGTTTTCTGGGTTAAAAAACAGAAAAATTAAGGTAATTTGAGTATATTTATAATTTTGATAGTAATTAATGAATATGGAACAAGGATGAAATAAGGAAACAGTCATAGCAAGGTTTATTAGCTGTATACCTAGTGATTATTTTCCCTATATACATGAGCCCTGTTTTAGGTTGGAAGTATCCTTAATCTTTGCTAGATTATCATTTGGAGCCAGCCGTAGGATACTCTGTTGGATCCTGACATGAGTAAATCCAAGCTGAGGTTGCCTGAAAGTGGTGGTCCCCACAGCAAATGTCAAAACAGAAGTGCCCTGATTACAAGGGGTTAAATTCCATCTTTCCCTCGACACATTTGAATTAAGATTCTTCTTCTATATGCTTCCCCAGGAATACCTCCTTCATATTCATGTATTAGGGGATGAATTGACAAATGAATGTTCTGATTTTCTAGTTTCTATGGCTGCTATTATTCTTTTTAAATTCTATTAAAAATAAGTGGGTAGTTTCAATGGCAAAATTGGAGTAAACAGGAGGAGAGCACACTTATCATCTTGTCAGGAGTAAGAAGAATATTTTTGAGAAAGGAAAAGGAATGGAGGGAGAGAAGACAGAATTTCTAAGAGAGAGAGAAATTCTACTTTTATAAACAAAAAATAAATAAAAATATGAATAGCAACTTGAAAAGTAAAATTCATATTCTGGTACCCCTGATGTCATCAAAGCCATATTGCCAGGCAGGGCTTAGTTTGATTGTGCAAAGTGAAAATAAAACACAAAAGAAGTGGCAACATCTCATTGTTCATTTTTGTGTCTTTTGTGCTTCATGTCAGAGCTCATTTGATCTCAAAAGAAAAGGAAACTCTGAAAGAGTTTTACTTACAAGGAACACCAAGAACACAAACAAAAAAATACAGTTTAATAAGGAAGTGACAAATCTCTTTTGTCTCCTAAACAGTGTCTTCAATATGCAAATGAAAAAAATCAATCAAATCCAAGCTTGACCATATTATAACCATTTGGGGAAACTGCTTTGCTTTGCATGTCCCAATTCAATCTCAAATTATCCCAAGGCACATAACAGATATGGAATCAACCCTAAAAAATTCACATCTGAAAGTAATCTCTACAGAACTTAATTTTAGTGATCTTGTGGTCAAAAACTCCTTTGAGTATCTATGAAGACTATTCAGCTTTATTCTAGAGAAGAAAACTGCCTGTAATTTCAGGAATTTCAGATATCTGTTTTAGTCTATCTTTGTTCTAAAGAACATTTTTCAAAGAGCAAAGATTAAGGGAATTTAGAGTTCCCTATGTTATCACTGTAATTTCTTTTTTAAGAATCCAGGTAATATTTTTCTACAGTGAAACACAAAGATTTTTCATTGATATCAGAGATTACTTAACAATCTCCCAAGTTTTCTTTGTTTTCATTGTCATTGCCACTGTCTTTAATTTAGACCATTTTATATATCTTCTTCTCATAGGTGCTTTTGGAAACCACACTACTCATTTAGTCTGTGCCTGCTGTGTTTAAATTCTGACTGACCATAAAGCAAAAATGAAGGGAAAGAGAACATTGAACATTATATCTAAATGAATCTTCAAACTACATTTCAGCATTCCTCATCCTAACAACCTGAGGCATTTTAAAAATTTCACACTGAGAGAATTGTTCATCTTTGTTTGGATTTATGTATAAATTAACCTCTGACATGAGTTTGATTCTGATCTGACATTGCCGTCTTCCTCTCAATGACTATGATGCTTCAAACTGTAGAGAAAATTAAGTGATTCCTATTTAAGGCCACTGCAAGAATTCACAGTCATCAATCAATCATACTACTATTTGTGTTTTCATTTCTATTGAATACTGTATTCATCTTCATTTGTATTACCATATTGCAGGCTATAATTATCTCAAAAACACTTGGTAATTTTCAGATTAGCTTCAAACAGCTTTATAAGACTGTAAGAATTTTATAAAACTTTCTAAACTGTATGATTTCAGAAGCTTACTGTTTCTCTGCTAAAACACTACTAAAGGGATATAAGCTGTGTTAAAAAAATGTCAATGATGTTAACTGTAATTAAAATGACAGCCAATTATTTTTCAACACAAGAGTCTATATATAACACCGACTATATTAGCCTTGCTTTGAAGAAATCAATATTAGCCTTATGTAGAATATAAATGTAGGAGGTAAGAAAAAATTCTCTCATTCGGTACAAAGGTCCTTATACTAATTATAATATAAACTCTTATAGAATGGCATAATGGTGAAATCAGTAAGATGAAATTCTACAACTGAACAACAGGTAGTAATATTTAGCTATTATTTCTTATATACTAATTGGTCTGGTTCACAAATTCCCACCTATTTTTTTTTCTTTTTTAACCCAAACAGTGCCTAATATTTATTTGCAGAAAATACATGTCTGTATTCCCATCAATGCAAAGTTGAAAATTACATAAATAATATTGGCTTCAATGTTGATTAGTCTGAACTCTTTTATATGAAAGTGATAAATTGAAAAAGGCTTCAAAACATAAATAAATTAATTAATTAAAATGAAAGACATTTTGTTACAAATAGCTTCAATGTTCATTTAAAGAACAACTTTAGACTTACACAATTTCTTATGGAGCATAAATAGGATCAATAAATCTCAATCTTTCTCTTTCCATCTGGCCATGTGTTTATGTTTGTTTTATTTGCAGGTGAGTTTTCCATTATTGGGGTAACATATCTCTTAGTGGCCTGCGGCTACATTCAGACTCTTTAGAAATAGCCAGTAGGAAAAGCAAAATGATGCAAATAGTTTCACATAATGCAGACACACATACAGATTCATACAAACACTACCAACCAAGAATTGAGCTTCACCAGGCCTCATTGGCAGGAATTACATCAGGTGCTCTACCTTGAAGTTAAGAGCAGTAGTGCAAAGTACAAGTTTTTGAACTGAGTTTCCAGCTTTGTATTTACCCAAGAGACATTAAGATCATGTCAATAAAACAGAAAAAAGAAAGAAATGCAGACAAGGAAAGCCATATATATCCAGAATTGCTGTACTGCTCCTGGGTGATCAGCGCCTCTATATAGTCCACTTCTTAAACTGGAAATTTAATCATCAAAAAATAATCTAAGTTCATTATACTCTCTTTTATCTCTGGAATATTAAATATTTTCAATTCTTCACATGAAATGCGTTCTCCTTCTCTCTTTCCATGTCTGGCTGTATCTTATTTCTGTATATTAAAATCTTCATTTTGGGTATGAGTCCATATACAGTATCTGCCATAAGCAGCTGCTCAATAAGTATCTGCTGCATGATGAATCCATTTTTATTTCTATGAGATGAATCAAAATTTCTCAAGTGAACTTAAAAATGCAAACTTAAATAAAAATAGAGAGGATTCAAGAAGTAAAGAAAAGACGTACCATCTCTGGTCTCCTTGTCTTGATGATAATTTTGTGTGTGAGTGTGTGTTTTTGTGTGCTTTGTCCAGTTTATCATACATTTTATTTTCTTAGAGCAGTTTTAGGTTAATGGAAAATTGAATGAGCTGTACAGAGATTCCTTATATGCCCTCTAGCCCTTCCTGTGTGTAGCCTACCCATGATAATTCCTCTTACTGGAGCTGTGCCTTTGTTACAACTGATGAACCTACACTGACACATCATTATTAACTCTATGGTTCATATAAGGGTTCACATTTAGTGTCCATTTTATGAATCCTGCAATATATTCACTATTATAGAGCATACAGAGAAGCTTCAGTTTGAAGTGTCCCCATGGGCTTTTCCTTTTCATCCTCCTGGACCTTAATCGGGACCCTGACAATCACACTTCCGCCTTTTCCAGAGTTACACAGTTTGCATCATGAAGAATGTAGTCGTGAAATTTCCTTCATGTCATTTTAGGCTTGAGAGTTCATATTTCCAGTGCTTAATAATATTCTTCCAACTGGATTACCACAGTATATTTATCCGCTCATCTATTCAAGGACACTTAGGTTGCTTCCAAATTTTAGCAATTATGAATAAAACTGCTATACATATCCATATTCTTGCTTTAGTGCAGACATATGTTTCCAACATCTATAGCACCAAGAATAACAGAATTGGTTCATATGGTGAGATGTGTGCTGTTTTATAAGAACCAACCAAACTATCTGTCAATGTGGCTACACCATTTTGTATCCCCACCGTAAATGTATTACAGTCACTTTTGTTCCACATTCTCATCGGATTTGATGTTGTCCATATTCTGGATTTTGGCTGTGCCAATAGGTATTTAGTGTTACTACATCGTTGTTTTAATTTGCATTTCCCTGATGACATAATGTAGAACACCACTTTGCATGCTTATTTACAGTCTGAATATCTTTTCTGATGAGGGTTTGTATGTTTCACACATACAAATTATATTCAAGGAATTTTAATCACCTAAATTGTTTAGCATTTAAATAAATTTATTGCATTGATAATTATATTAATATCCCCTTTGCCACTAGATAGTAAGCTGTATAAAGGCAGAGGTAACTTTTTCTTGGGCACAGAAGTCAAATGAAAGACAAAACACATCTGTCTCAAAATACCACTAGTAATAAACACTAGTGCATAGTTGTACCTTCCAGAAATGACAATATCTGCAATAAAAATTCTTTTCCTCTTAGACATAATATATAGCATAGGTTGGTCAGCTCCACATATACTAGCTTCCTTTCTGTAATTAAAATATAGATAACATTTTTATAAGAAGAGTGTAGTGTTTTTTAACTGACAAAATCTAGTATATCTAAATAGAACTTTTGTGGGACATTTGATGACAATATATTTACTATGGTAAAATCTTGATAAGGTCTTGACATTTATTTCTGAAATTCTTTATTACATGTTAAAATGAGCATTCAAAATAATTTTTACAGATAATTTTATCTTTGTGATATTGCTTTTTATTTTATTTGGCTATTATTTCTATAATTTAGTTAAATTTATTTTTATTTATCTGAAAGGAGAAGGCCAGAGAGAAAGAGAGAGAGAGAAAGAGAATCTTCCATTCATGGGCCATTTGGAACTGGCAGGGTCTTGAACCTAGGCACTCTGATATGGGATGATAATGTTTTAACTACTGGGACAAATGTGTGCCTACATATTTCTATAATTAAATAAAAATTGAATTACCATTGATTATATTATGATAATGTGTTTGAGTATTCTAATTAAGCCTTTGTTATATATTTTTATTTTCAATTTCATAATTTTTTTTAAGATTTATTTATTTATTTGAAAGACAGAGTTACAGAGAGAGGTAGAGACAGAGAGAAAGGTCTTCTATCCGCTGGTTCACTCCCTAGATGGCCGCAATGGCCAGAGCAGTGCCGATCCAAAGTCAGGAGCCAGGAGCTTCTTCTGGGTCTCCCATGTAGGTGCAGGGGCCCAAGGACTTGGGCCATCTTCTACTGCTTTCCCAGGCCATAGCAGAGAGCTGGATCAGAAGAGGAGCAGCTGGGTCTCGAACCAACGTCCATATGGGATGCCTGCATTTCAGACCAGGTCTTTAACCCACTGTGCCACAGCGCCCACCCTTCATAAAGATATTTTGCAGATGTTAAATGCCTTTTTAGATGCCAACAAATCCTATGACCCAAATAAGTGATTTTGAACCCTAAAAGTATATAAAGGCCCTCATATGAAATATGAATTAGGTCCACTGTCATCATGTTAACACAGATTTCAGTAAATAACATTGTACTAACTTGTTGATGTTTTGACAAGTAAGAAGAATCACTGGGTTTTTAATAAGCATCTAATGCAATTGGCAAAATATCTACCAAATTTGCGGTTTTTAATAGATACTTGATGAATAACATAATAAATTACTTTATTTGCAGAAAAGCTTCATCTTTGCTACTCTTATGTCTCTTTTAGTAAATCTCCTTTGCAAGAGCTACATTCTTTTTTTCTTGGTGTGTTTCTGTTTGTTCCTAATGTGGTGACTATGTGAAGCATTTCTTCAATTTGCTTGTTTGCTGACATATGGCCTGTGAACCCCATGCTATTACAGTGTCTATTTAATTTAATATTAAAACAACATAGCAACAAGACCTGTTTCATTATAGTTATGGATAAACTAGCTCTGTGGTGATCTCAGAGATATTTTCCTCTGAATAAAATATCAATCATGCTTGCTATATATAGTTGACTTCTAATAGCACAAATGTTTCACGGGGCTGATTAAGAAATAAGTGTCTTTCCAAAGCAGCATCATTCATGCCACCTCTAAATGGCATTTAGAATCAGTTTCAATGTGTTCCTTGAGTGTTTCCTTCAGCTGCTTTACTAAATAAATTTGTTCAGTTGTCAAAATGTCTATGTTGCACATCTTGGGGACAGCTAGATTGGACAGAATAAACAATATCCTTTGGTGAAAGATCTAAGGTGCACATGTTTTGATATGAGTTGGTACAGGAAATCTAACTCCAAGCTGCCCCATTTAGCTTTTAAATAATTTCTTTTCGGAATTATTTTTTGAAAAGCTTATGCTCCTGGCCTGAATCTACTCAGCTTTTTCTTATTAAATTTTAAAGAACATATTTTAGACGTACATTTTCATGTTTTCAAAACCTTAAGTATCAATCAAATAAAAATGAACAAATCAGTCTAACTCCAATGGGAACTTGTCTTATAAAGTAGATCAATAAGACTCCAGCTAAGCTCCTAAGAAAAGAAACATCATTCCCTTGCTAAGGGATCTGCATTTCAACAGGCTGTTTATGTGTTTACTCTGTTGAAAAGCAGTCAAATAATGTGGTTTTTACCTCTTAGCTTTTCCAAAGAGACTTTTTTTCCCTCTAAAATAAAGATGCATTCTAAAAGTATGTAAAATGCTTTGCAACTCATTTACCTTTGCATATTGAAGGAGAATAGGTGTTGCATATAAAATATGGAACAAACACCAAACCCTGAGAATGTCTTAAATTAGAGCAAAAGATGTATTGTATTTAACATTTTACTGTGAAGTTTATGTTGGAATGGAGAAGTATTTTAGGAAGTGGCAAAATAGGTCAGCCAAAGTTTCATGACCACAGAGTCCCAGTGCATATGTGGTAAGAGAAAGATATCAAAACACATTGACAGAAATTCTTCACTCAACTGCTATCATCCAGAGCATGGGAGTCAGTGGTGACCAGTTTCTTGATCTTTGTAGATTCTGGTTACTAAACTGTTATCTGTTGCATAGTTTACAAATATTTTTCCAATTCTGTTGGTTGCCTCTTCACTTTCCTGACTGTTTCTTTTGCTGTACAGAAACTTCTAAATTTGATGTAATCCCAATTGTTAATTTTGGCTTTGACTGCCTGTGCCTCCAGGGTCTTTTCCATGAAGTCTTTGCCTGTGCCTATATCTTGCAGGGTTTCTCCGATGTTCTCTAAAAATTTGATGGTGTCGGATTGTAGATTTAGATCTTTAATCCATGTTGAGTGGATTTTTGTGCAAGGTGTAAGGTAGGGGTCTTACTTCATGCTTCTGCATGTGGGAATCCAGTTTTCCCAGCACCATTTGTTGAATAGATTGTCCTTGCTCCAGGAATTGGAGCAAATATAAGTTGATCAAATATAAGTTGGCTGCAGATGTTTGGATTGATTTCTGGTGTTTCTATTCTGTTCCATTGGTCTATTCATCTGATTCTGTACCAGTACCATGCTGTTTTGTTGATGCAGCTGGCAACACCTTTTCTGGTGTTAACCAAATCCTCTTCTGACGCTGACCACAGAACATGAATGGGGCCACAGTCTTTCATCAACAGATTCCCTTTCTTCCTTGTAAATTCTTTGAGATATTTTATCTACTAAGTTTATTTGCTGGCTAAACGTTTCAATAAAGTTACTCATTTCCATGAACTCCTCAGGGCGGTTTCTAGCTCCTCTCACGGAGGGCACCACTGCTCTGTCCCTTGCCCCATCCTGCTGAGCAATCTGGGCCCTTGCTTCCTGTGAGAAGACAGTCCCCATGCTTGTGCAGTAAAAAAAAAAAAAAAATCAATCAAGTCTTCATTAAATGTTAAAGTTGAGTGATCAGCAATTTGGTTAAACAATCTATCTAATGGCTTCCTTCGTGTCTCAGTGAAGTCATCATTAAAGCACTCCACCATTCCTTTCACTATAAATTTTCAGGTATTTCTGGAATAATCAGAGCGGGGTGTGCTTCCTCGAGTTTTCCCTTCAACCAAAGAAAATCTTGATAACATCTCTGAACTTCAGATTCACTGGAGTCAAATTCCCCATGAGACATCTTACTAATGATTCTATAAGTGATGAAAGTTTCAATTGTAGTGTGGCGTTCAGGTTCATTGACAGTCAGGAAGAGATCCTTTAAATCTGGCTCAGCTTCAAACCTGATTTGGTTTATCATTGATAAAGGGGATGTTGGCATCACAGGGCTGAAGGAATTCATGTCCCTCACTGAGGCATCCTATTCAACACAACATCAATTGTGGATTCAGTGTTGACTACCTGGATGCAGAAGAAGCTAGAAAAACACTCTGGTCAGAGCTTCTGAAGAAGTTGAGTATATTCTTACTGAACACCTCCAAATCGTACTTGTCCTTGTCTAGATCCTGCACCTCATCCTGCAGTAGGGCAGAGGAGCTGTTGCTGCCCAGGAAGGGGCTCTCCCTATTGCTGCCCCAAGGAGCAGCCCCGGTAAGCCCTCCATCCCTGTTTTATATATATTTATATTTGTGAATAAATATTTGTGTATAAAGTAATACAAAAGAACTAAGTACCCTGTTTTGGATCAAAAGGACACATGGTATCAAATGATTTTATCAATCATATGGTTTTCCTCTCTGTCATTAAAAACTACACAAAATTACTTTACTTTGTGTAGGACTGAACTGAGTAAAAAAATCAAAGCCTGGTTTTCTCTCTAGTTTAAAATAAAAGCATAGAGCTTATCTTTTTATATTTACCAGAAACCCATATTTTTAAAATTTATCTTAAAGTAGTGTATATTAATCATCACTTCTAAAATCTTTCCTTTCTCTCCCAGAAAGAAATGTGTGGTTCCTCCTTTTTCCCCTCCAAGAAGGGAAGGGGAAATTTCAATGACTATATGACCACAATTATAAAGTTATCATTTGGTCCTCCCATTTCCTGGGTATCCAATCTACTTATTTTTTCATCTATTTATTTAGTGTCAGACTGAAATATGACCAACTCCCTATGCAACCCACATCTACCTACACAAAGACACACACATAGTTTATTTCTACTTCTTTTCATTTTCTTCTCAACCATAACACTTGAATGAAATTACTACTATGGAAGACACTGATGATCTCTTCATTGCAAAATTAGTAGACTTACGACCAAAATTATATTTGATTTCTCTCTAACACTTAATAATACTTAGGAAGTCACTACTTCACACTCAACACAAAAATTTTCATCTGGGCTTCCATGACTCAACTATTGACTGTTCTGCATTATGGTGAATCTTTTTTGTTTGCTTAGATCATAAAGATTGGGTACACATATCATTCTGCCATTAAAATTTTTCTTTTCTGGATCATACCATGGATCATTTTATTCTCTAAAATGGCGTTAGCTTTTCTCTGCATGTTTGTGTATCCAAAATCTGTGTCTCTGGCTTTGACTCTGTTTTTGTAACATGCTCTTATTTTCAAGACACTTTCTTTCGCCCTTGGATTTTGGCATGGCGATGGATTTAAAAACACCCCCAAATTCAGTGGTTGACTCAAGAAACACTTTACTTGTTTGTGATTCTGCAATTAGGTCTGAGCTCTGTTGGGCAGTGTTTCTGGCACTGCTATGATCTACTCCTCTTCATTTAACACATTGGTTAGCCAAGGTTTGGGATCAGTTGGGATTCTGAGATGATTGGGCTTTTCTCTTCCTGTGCACGTCTGAGACTCCTTTGCACGTCTGAGACTCCTTTGCCTCACAGGTAACAATAATGACTGTTCTCAGAGGAAAATGACAGCAACCTGAATACTGTACCTTTCTCTCCATCCAAACTGGTCATCAGTCCCATTGATTTTACTTAAGAAAAGTGTCTAAATTCTGCCCTCTTTGCTCAATGCTCAGTAACTTCCTTACTTCATTTTTCAACAATGCTCATTTGAAATATTTACACATTTAATTCTTCTATTTAAGAATAAACCACAAAATATTTAGTAGACCTATTGCATTTTTAGTTACTTATTACATTTTTCATGTTCAGGTTTTCAGTGGGGTCTGGTTTCTTAAAACCCCTATGTTTAGGAATCAGGAATATTCATTTTTAAAAACCCCATATGATCCAAATAAGCTCTAACACTAAAGGAGTACTCCTTTAGTCTATTGCAAGATGCTTTCTTTTTCATGTAATTTTGCTTTTCCTAAAAAGGACTTAACCCAATATGTTCTTGTCAACTTTTAGATGCAATGCGAACTACAACATTGTCAATGTTGCTTAAAATTTCTGATAATTTCAGCTTATATTCCTGTAATAGTCCTTATATATTTTTCAGTTTCTAATACAGCTTCTTCAAGTATATGGTTTAGTGTTCTTTAACTAATAAAAATTCATTCATTCATTGAGGCCAAAGCACTCTGGGCTCTTACTACTTCAGAGAAATCTTACTGAATCCATGATATGTGTCAGACACTCTTCTAATATTTAATGGTCAGGAGTGTACAAGATAAATAATAAATACAGCTGGATAGAGTCATATTCTTATAGGGATGATAGGAAAATATTCAAGTAAAATGCTTAATAAATAAGTTAACCTCAATAATGGGAAATATATTTAGTGGTACAGTAGAGAGAGAAATGGAAACAGAGGTAATGCTTATAGCATACAGGATGGTTCAAGGGAAGTTTCTTGGAAAAGGAATTATTTAAGCTGAGACCTCAAAAATGCTAGAAGTGAGATATTTAAGGTCCCAGGGAAGAGAGTGTTAGTTGTAAGAATCTGAAACCACATTTGTCTCTTAGTAATTTTAATGAAGAATTTCACTTCTTCAGAGCATTAAGAAATGCATACTTAGAAGTTATTCTTAAAACATTTAATAATACTTCTTATATTATCTAGAGTTGAACTTTTAAACTATTAGATTAATTGCATTCCAAACTGATTGGGATAATAGTTCATTCTAATTAATTGGTTTTCAGTGGAGGCAGGTGGAGAAAAATAGGTTGAGGGGAGATTGATACAAATAGAATATTGCTACCTAATACTCATTCTCGGCGTCTTCTTTGACTAAATACTTAAGAACACTGATTCTCCACATTTAAAAACAGAATTCATGTAGCTACTTTTGTGGCCTTTGGGTTATACCACAACTTGTGATGCCAGCATCCCATATTAGAGTGCTAGTTTGTCTTGGCTTCTCCACTTCCAATACAACTCCTTGCCAGTTGTGCCTGGAAAGGCACATGGCTGCCAAAGTACCTGGTATTCTTCTACCCATGGGGAGACCTGCATGAATTTCCTGGCTCTTGGCTTCTGCCTGGCCTAGCCCTGGCTTCTGCAGCCCTTTGATAAGTGAATCAGAGGATGGGAGATTTTCTCTCTCTCTCTCTCTCTCTCTCTCTCTCTCTCTCTCTCTCTCTTCCCATTCCTCTTTCACTCTTCCTTTTGCACAAATAAATGTTTAAAAATATTTCTCAGTGTATCTCTTTTCTGTGTTATAGCAATCTACCAGAAACTTAGTGGCTTAAAGTCAGCATACATTATCTTACCACAGTGTAGGTCAGAATACTGGTACAGGTTCAACAGCCTAATCTCAAAAGCACCAGCACCCTGGATTCTTTCTTCAGGCTCTCAGAGAACTCACATTTCTTTAACCATTGCAGCTTCTATATGCCTGTCACATTCTTCGCCTCATGATCACTTTCTCTATCTTTAAAACTATTGCAAGTTAATTCCTTCTTAAGTCACGTAACTTGTACTTGCTTTTCATGGGCAGATCTCTGACCCACAGGGGTAGGATTCTTGACTTGTAAGGATTTGTGATTGATTTGTAGTTATCCCAGTAGTCCAGGTTAATCTCCTTATCTCAAGATTTTAACAATTTCATCTGCAAAGAATCTTTTGTCAGATTAGGTAATAAATTAAAATTCTTGAGATTAAGACATATGTCTACAGGGAGCCACTGTTCACTCTGCTACACACAGAGACTTCCTTGCTCAAGGGCTAGCTGTGTGGCAAGGTGTGGTATCTCCTTAGCTAACAGAGTGTAGCACTTCTAGGAAAGACAGTATATAGGAAAACACACCAGGGGGTTTCATGGACTGTTTCTGCTTGATCCTGCACCACTGTGCTTTCTAAAATATGACCAAATAAGTGAAACCTCTAAGAACAGATAGAGGGTCCGGCACACTGGAATAGTGGGGAAAGCCACTGCCTGCAGTGCTGGCATCCCATATGGGCGTCAGTTAAAGACCCAGCTCCTCCACTTCCGATCCAGCTCTCTGCTGTGGCCTGGGAAAGCAGTAGAAAATGGCCCAAGTCCTTGGGCCCCTGCACCTGCGTGGAAGACCCAGAGGAAGCTCCTGGCTCCTGACTTTGGATTGGCGCAGCTCCAGCCATTGCAGCCAACTGGGGAGTGAACCAGCGGATGGAAGACCTCTCTCTCTCTGCCTCTCCTTCTCTCTCTATGTAACTCTGACTTTCAAATAAATAAGTCTTTATAACAAAAGTGCCACAAAGAAGAAAGATGCCAGTAGGCAGTCTCTAGGCTGACTAAATGTTAACTTTTTAAATGTAAGTGAAAAATAACCTTTAATTTATTTAAGTTATCATTTTAGTAGTTTTCTCTTGATAGCTTTTGGATAAATCCCTAACAAAGCTGGCTTAGTCATTATAAAAGGGAAAGACCTATGTTAATAGCACAATGAGTTTCTTTTTCATGGCTGACTTAGATTATCCATTCAGCAATCTTATTCGCTGGTAGCAGACTTTAACCAGTTGAATTGACAAACTATAGAAATCTGGACAAGTCAAGTTATCTAGAAAGACAATGCGGAGTTGATGTTCTAATAATAGCTTAGCCGTAATTAAGCCAACAGTCAGCCATCAATATGTCAGTATTATAAGAAAATAAATTTTGCTCCTAGAATAATATTGTAATAAATTTAATTAGAATTGTAATTAGTTTTTGAATCAGCAAATCTTAGCTGCCATAAATATTAGCACTTTAAGTTTGTCACATATATACTCAAGTTTATGTCTTACTTTAAAAATTATTTTCTCATGTAAAAAATCTAAAAATTGCATAATATTAAAAATTGGTAATTCCAAAATATGTAAAAGATCTTTGAGAGCTCAGTTTAAAACACGGACTAACAATATTTCTGTTAGATTACTAAAAAATCATATCATTTTTATTATTCTTTCTTCATAAGCCTGTCTAGGTATCTACAGTCTCAAGTTTTACTCAATGTCTCACTGCAGATTATTTCATATTTCTAAAAAGAAACAAACTTCCACAGTCACTGATCAATCCCAATTATCTTCTAATAGCATTAGAGGAATTTAAGTTATTGAATCAACAAATCACATAGAACTTGAGCTTGTTTTTGCCTTTTTGAATGAGTGCATTTTTACTTATTTTAGATAGGTCAAGTCTTAGCAGTATGTGTTCTGTGAACCATTTCTGATAAGTACAGCACTATGTCAGTTCATACTTCATATTCTGTGTTGCCACACTGCACACACAATGAATATCATCTGTCCCGAGATGCTTGGTCTAGTAACACTCTTATTTTGTTCTGCATTAGTGAGTAGGAAATTCAGTTTTGTAGCTTAGTTTGTTCATCTATTCTTTTTATATCTGTTAGTATAAAATCAAAATTTGAAAGCACTAGACAAATTGTACATTACATGTGCATACTAAATGACATACTAAACATAGTTTTTTTTTAAATGCCCAACTTTATGTTCTTCACTTGGAAAGAGGCTTAAATTTGAGGGGAAAAAACACCTAATTTATATTTTAAAAATAGTGCTATCATAATCTATTGAATCAAATGTTTAGATTATTAGATGGGGGTGTTTATATTTATCTCCAAATACAAATACTTGGATTCTGTGAATGTCACTTTATTTGGAAAAAAATGACTGGGGGCCGATAGATCAGGTAAAGCACAGAGGAAAAGAGAAGCTGCTTTGAAAATGGAGAAAGAGATCGCAGTGGTATAGCTGCAAACCGAGAAATCCCATGGCTAGCTCATAGCCCTCAGGGTCTAGGAGAGTGGCATGGAATAGATGCTTTCCCAGAGCTTCGCAGATTCATCTGTCCCAAGACCTCAGTATTGAGATCCTGACCTCCAGCACAGCGAGGGAAGCAGTTTTTGTTCTTTTCAGCCCCTTGATTGGTGGTGATTTCTTACAGTAGCTGCAAAACACAATTACAGCTATCATTGTGCAAATTATTTTCATGATTACCTGTTGTTGTACACCACATCATTTTTTTTCCAATTATTTTGCTGAAAAAAACAATAGTCTCTTTACTGGATAAAAAGATTCCCCAAAATTCAGATGAAAGGTGGCAGTGTAAATGTATACCATTTAAAGGGGAGCATTTGAAACAGTGTTTAAGATGTGGCTTGGGTCCTCTGTTTCCATATCAGAGTGCCTGGGTTCAAGTCCTGCCTCTGCCTCCAATTTCAGTTTCCTGAAAATAAGAACTCTAAGAGGTAGCAAATGATGATGGCTCAAGTACTTGGGTTCCTACCACCCATGTGGAAGCCCAGACTGATTTCCAGGGTCTTGGCTTTGGACTGATCCAGCCCCAGGTCTTGCAAGCCTTTGGGAAGTAAACCAGCAAATGGAAGGTCTCTCTCTCACTCTCTCTTAAATTAATGCAATTTAATAAAAAAGTTAAATATACTCCTTTTATTCCAGTTCTGACTTTCCACTGTAAGGATAACACAGCATTTTAATTTCTACACAAAATAATCAAGTGAAACGGAGGAAAGGGATAGGGAGCACAGTCTGGAAACCATAAAGCACAACAGCCAACAGGCATCTCTGAATCAGCAGACCAGAAACGTTGTACATTATCCCATTCATGGGCAAAACTGAATCCCACAGCAAAATGAACCATCCAAATAGGGGAGTCAGTAGAAAGTTTTTTAACACTGTCAGAATCATCCTTGAACTTCCTCAAGAATCCTTGTCCTTCTTTGGAGAGTGAGACAACTGCACTTCCCCCCAAATACATACATAAACATTCACCAAAAGACTATAGAGACTAGAAATTTATCCTGTATAGGTGGAAAAACAAAACATTTTCTTTCCTAGAGATACCTTAGAAGATACCCTTTCCTAGAGATAGTATTCATGTCCCTACAGTAAAACAGAGAAGTGAAGAGAAATTGAATTTTTTTTGGGGGGGGGGATAGGCAGAGTTAGACAGTGAGAGAGAGAGACAGAGAGAAAGGTCTTCCTTCCGTTGGTTCACCACCCCCCCCAATGGCCACTACGGCTGGCTCATTGCACTGATCTGAAGCCAGGAGCCAGGTGCTTTTCCTGGTCTCCCATGCGGGTGCAGGAGCCCAAGCACTTGGGCCATCCTCCACTGCCATCCCGGGCCACAGCAGAGATCTGGACTGGAAGAAGAGCAACTGAGACAGGAACAGTGCCCCAACTGGGACTAGAACCTGGAGTACTGGTGCAGCAGGTGGAGAATTAGCCTAGTGAGCCGCGGTGCTAGCAGAGAAATTGAATTTCTTAAATAATGAGACCTCCTTGGTTCTTTCTGCTTTTGGTCTGAGTCAGTTGACTAATACTATTTGTGAAGAGTCTAGAAAATTTGTATCTAGGGATTTGGACCGATCAAAGGATAAAGATTCAAAGATAATGTCATCAGTGGTTCTCATCAGAAAAGTTCCAATCAGTTCATCCCACAGTGAAATTCACAGTCAGTAAAACAATCCTCTCTGTGTAGTTTCCATTCAGCTTTTAGTGTTACCCTCCTTAATGTGAGATGATATCCAAAAATAGCCAGAGACTGAGTAAAACTTCTAAGTGTAAAAGATCATAACCAAAAGCTTACTGGAAAATAGACGCCTAGTTGGGGAATAAAATTCCTGAGGGAGAATGGAAATATTTATCCTTAGAATCATTTTTTGAAGATTTCATTTATTTATTTGAGAGTGACACAGACAGTGAGAGGGAGAGATTCTCCAAATGACTTCAACAGCCGGAGCTGGGCTGATCGGAAGCCAGGAGCCAGGAGCTTCCTCCACATCTCCCAAGAAGCTGAGGGGGCCAAGCACTTGGGTCATCTTCTACTGCCTTCCCAGGCCACAGCAGAGGTGGATTGGAAGTGGAGCAGCTGAGACTAGAACTGGCACCTTTATGGGATGCCAGTGCTGCAAGTGGAGGGTTAACCTACTGAGCCACAATACCAGCCCCAGTATCATTAATAACTTAGAACTGATACAAAGTATATACATGAAAAAAGGAAATAAATATAAACTCCTAAAGCAATTTCAGTCTTCAAAATCTTATTAACAAAATTTGGAATCACTATAGAATTACAAATTAAACTGGGACTGTGCTGCAGCTCAATAGGCTAATCCTCCACCTGCGGCAGGGCACTCTGGGTTCTAGTCCCGGTCAGGGTGCCAGATTCTGTCCTGTTTGCTCCTCTTCCAGGCCAGCTCTCTGCTGTGGCCCAGGAGTGCAGTAGAGGATGGCCCAAGTCCTTGGGCCCTGCACCCGCATGGGAGACCAGGAGAAGAACCTGGCTCCTGGCTTCAGATCAGCGTGGTGCGCCAGCCACAGCAGCCATTGGAGGGTGAACCAGTGGAAAAGGAAGACCTTTCTTCTTTCTCTCTCTGACTGTCCACTCTGCCTGTCAAAAATAAATAAATAAATAAACCTGAGAAAATCTCCCTTAAATCACTCATTGATACATGTGGAAAATTAGAGGAAAATATTTTAACCATTGGAATTTGGGTGTGGAGTATAGCAATAAGATACTAGAAATCAGAAAAGGAAAAAATAAAACAAAAAAATGAAAATCATTGAACAAATACTTCAGTATATCTCATGGAATTGCGAAGTGTGTATTTCCAGTTTGAAAGCACTCAGTGAAGTACCAGAAACAGTTATTAAAATCGAACTATCCCAATGTGTATCATCAAAAATTTTCAGAATTTTAAGCTAAAAAACACTAAAGTACCAAATAAGAAAGGATACTTGAAATGATTAGGGACCAAAAAGTTGTTTAGCTTGTAAAAGGTAGCAATAAAATCAGTGAAATAATGGAGCAATGTTTGAAAAAATTAGAAGGTGACTGTTAACCTAGAATTCTGTGTTCAGCCATATTACCATTTAGTTAGGATAGAAAGCATATGGGATCTCATAAGTTTTACTTTAATGAATCCTTTCTCAATAAAGCTCTAACAAAATTAAGGTATAAACAGGAGGTCATAGGAACCAGAGTTTCAAGAGAGATGTCAAAAACTTCTCTGGAATAAAAGTTAAAGAAAACTCTTGGATGACAATTGTGGAACAAAAATAAATTATATTCCTCCGAAGACAATTTTAGATGATACTAAGTACTCCAAGAACCTGACATTGAGATATACCTTTTATATTTCAATGCAGTAAAAGGAGATTTAGATAACTGCATGAAGAGAGTATTTGTGATTGAATTTTGATTAAGTATATAAGAGACTAACAAAATGAAAAACAAGTCAATTAACAAATTCATTGAAAGTCAGTTGCTCCAAAATGATAGATAATTGGATGCTATACATTAGAGATGGAAAGAAATTTATGAATTCTTTTTGTAAACAATGAATGATATTCTATATAAAACAACAAACTATAATATAATGAAAAATAATAAACAGGACAATAAAGTAGCTATTTAAATCTATAGATTCTATATTCACATACTACATAAGTGTTTCTGAATGTGAATGTGTGTAATGGATTGGTGTTGCAGTACGATATATCACATGGATAAAAGCTTGTATTCTGTTGCAGGTGATTAAAATTTTTCTAAAATTGATAGTTTTAAGAATTAAGTCTTATGGACCTATTCCTTAAATATATGGAAGTAAACTTTTCTGAAAAATATCAGGAACAGATAAAAGAGCAGGAAGTTATTGGTTCACAGATATCAAAACTAGATTGATACGGGGATTTGAGGGCTGATTTTAAACTATGTGTGGGGGAAATACTACAGGGGGGTATATCTCCTTGCATTCACAGCTTTGAGTGATCTCCCCTGAGTGTGGGCAGGATTTGAGGCAGGCTTACAACCAATAAAGCAAAGGTGATGGAATGTTAATGTTACTTTATATTAAATCTGTCTACATGGGAGCATGCACTCCAGAGACAAGAAGATGAGACCATCCCAGCAAGGCTAGTAAGACATGGCCATTAGTCCAAAAGTCTATGAGAAAGTAAATGTGGTCAATAATAAATGAGATCAGAAGAGGGTCATTCCTTGGTGAAGTCATCAGAGGAGACTAGAACCTGAGAAAAATTTCACACCAGCCTTGTACGACACTGAAGCAGAACATCCAGGGAAGCTGCAACCTGACTCCTGATCCACAGAAAGCCTGCGGTAATTAAGTGCCTTGTTTGAAGCAGTAACTTTGTGAAAATAGTGTTACAAAGAGACAATAACCCAATTAATAAATGATGTCTTGGTGAATATTTTGAGTTATTGATCATATGCATGTATTGCTTTGATGAGATTAAGAACTGAAATTAAAGAAAATGTAGATTCTTAGTGCAAAGAGCAATGTATACAATTTCCTAGATAAATTTTTCTTTAGATATTTCTTACCTCGGATTATATTTTGGTCCAAGGAATCAGGAATCATGCAGAGAAACCCAATTAGAGTGGGGATGCATTTCATATATTGAATTATAGACTAACATGCTACTAGTTGGCCATTTCTTCCTCCGTCTTTTTAGTGTGGCAAGATATGTTTCTGTTCCATTAAGAGGTTTATTTTTAAAATAAGCAAAGAAGGGTCTGGTGCTGCTGTGTAGCCTAGGGTGAAGCCACTGTTAGTGCTGCCAGTATTCCATGTGGGTCCTGGTTTGAGTTCTGGTGCTCCACTTCTGATTCAGCTCTCTGCTATGGCCTGGGAGAGCAGCGGAAGATGGACCAAGTCCTTGGGCCCCTGCACATACATGGGAGACCCAGAAGAAGCTCCTGGTTCCTGGCTTAAGATCAGCACAGCTCCTGCCATTGCAGCCATTTGAGGAGTGAAACAGCAGAAGGAACACATCTTTTCTCTCTCTCTCTCTTTCTCTCTCTCTCTCTTTCTTTCTTTTTCTCTTAGTCTGTCTCAATTGCTCTGCATTTCAAATTGATTAATCAATCTTAACAATGCAGAAAAAAGTGTAGATTTTTACTGTTTTATTGTGACTAAATGGAAAATATACTGGATGAGTTTCAACCTAGTACTTGGCTAAAATCTCTATTATGTACTGTTATTATTTACACTATTAGAAGCTAAGAGTTGTGAGCACTTTTCCTGCACTTAAAGCTTCTATGAGTTTTACATATATTAGCTTGTTTAACTTCATACCAACTCTATAAATAAATAGGACTTTTCTCTCCATTTTACATATGGAAAACAAATGTTTAGACATTAAAGAAAGTTATTCATGGAAGGAGAGAAGACAGCGGTAGAGTCAGGATTTGAAATTAACTTTAAAAATCTATCAAGACTCAATTTGTGGCTGAAAATATAATCTATAATGGAAAATTCTCCCATAGCTACTTAAGAAGACGTGTATTTTCATAGTAGACTCATAAAATGGCCGACACCCTAAACAGCACTCTGGCCTCAGAATCAGCCCTTAAGGCATTCGGATCTGGCTGAAAAGCCCATGACAGTATTTCAGGCATGGAAAGGCAAGACACTGTTGCAAAAAAAAAAAAATGACCTAAATGAAAGATCTCTGTGAGTGAGATCCCAGCGGAAAGAATGGGCCATCAAAGAAGGAGGTACATTTCTCTGAAGGGAGGAGAGAACTTCCACTTTGACTATGGCCTTGTCAAATTAGGATCAGAGTTGGCAAACTCAAGAGGCTTGCATAGCTATGGAAGCTCATGACAAGAGCCTAGGGTGATTACTGATGCCATCAACAAGAGTCTCAATTGTTAAATCAACAACAGGAGTCACTGTGCACTTACTCCCCATGTAGGATCTCTGTCCTTAATGTATTGTACTATGTGAATTAACGTTATAACTAGTACTCAAACAGTACTTTACACTTTGCGTTTCTGTGTGGGTGCAAACTGTTGAAATCTTTACTTAGTATATACTAAAGTGATCTTCTGTTATAAAGATAATTCAAAATGAATTGATGTGAATGGGATGGGAGAGGGAGTGGGAGATCGGATGGTTGTGGGTGGGAGGGAGGTTATGGGGGGGAAAAGCCACTGTAATCCAAAAGTTGTACATTGGAAATTTATATTTATTAAATAAAAGTTTATAAAAAGAGGACATGTATTTTAAAGGAAGAGTCAAACACATACACACACAGAAAGAGAGAGAGAGAGAGAGAGAGAGAGAGTGAGAGAGAGATTGATTGTTTATCCACTGGTTCATTCTTCAAATCCCTACAATAGCCAGAACTGGGCAGGCTGAAACCCAGAACCAGGAACTCCATCAGGGTCTCCTGTATGAGCTGCAGGGGCTCAGGCACTTGCCCCATCCATCATTCACTGCCTCTGAGAACACATCAGCAGAAATCTGGATCAAAAGCAGGGTAACTGGAACTTGGACTCACAAATAGCAGCTTAACCTGTTGTGTCGCAACATCTGCCCCAACCTATAGCTTTTCTTAATCTCTCTTTTTAGTTGATTTATTTTTGCAGAAAAACATTCAAAAAGCTTTCTCATTTCTTTCTATGTATATTCTTTTCCTCTGTTGTTACTATGAAAATTTCAATTAACATTTTAAAGTTATAAACACTCTAATGTGAGTTTATACCAACTTATTTTTATTACTGCACTAAAGCTCTCCTCATTTACAGTTCTACCTACCCTTTTCAAGTTTTGATGTAACAGAATTATATTTTGTGTATTTGTTAATAAATTTTAGTGCATTAGTCTTTTTATGTAGACAGAAAATTAAGTTATGAGTCTTTATTATAATAAACTAGCTTTTATGACTGCCCATATGTTTTTCTCTATTGATATATTTATTTATTCTTATGGCATTGAGTTTCCAGTATCCCTCCACTTCTACCTACAGGGTTCCCTTTAGGATTTCACACAATTGGTGGTGACATACTCCCTCAAGTATTTTTTTAAGATTTATTAATTTATTAGACAGGCCCAACTACAGAGAAGCAGAGGTAGATAAAGAGAGAGCAGGGACTTCCATCCACTGGTTCACTCCCCAAATAGCCGCAATGGCCGAGCTGTGCCAATCTGAAGCCAGAAGCCAGGAGCTTCTTCTGGGTCTCCCATGTGGGTGCAGGGGCCCAAGGACTTGGGCCATCTTTTACTGCTTTCTCAGGCCATAGCAGAGAGCTGGATTGGAAGTGGAGCAGCTGAGACTGGAACCAGTGCCCATATGAAATGCTGGCACTGCAGGTGGTGGCATTCCCCATTATGACGCAGTGCCACCCTCTGCCTAAAACAGATTTATCTAATAATGTGCTAATTTGTCCATCATTATTGAATAATAATTTTATACATACAAGATTGTAGACTGAAAGTTTTTCTTTTAGCACTTGTTAACCTTAGTCCACTGCATTCTCATCTTCAAATAAGAAATGTGTTGATAATCTTATTGTAATGTCACTAAACTGTTGCTATTTTCAAGATAATTTCTTTGTCTTTCAACAACTGGATTGAAATGTCGATATGGATTTATTTATTTATTGTTATAAAGTTAAGTAAACTAATGTCTGAAAAACTCATAGCAGTTTTGGGTGCAGGGAAAGAGTTCACTACTCTTAGCTTTTAACAATATTAATAATAACAGTGAATCATAGAGATTTTATCCAAGTTGTAAGTTTAGTCTCACCCAGGATATTTTCCATTTAGTCACAATAAAGCAATAAAAATCTATGCTTTTTTCTGCCATTTTTTGATTGACTGATTAATTGATTTGAAAGGCAGAGCAATAGAGCCAGAATGAGAGACAGAAAGAGAGAGAGAGAATCATTGACCTGCTCGTTCACCCCCCAAGTGGTCCAAAGAGCCATGTTAGAATGTGTTGTGCTTTGCCAGTGTTGACACTCATGTCTTTCACTGGGAAATTTCTGTCCATTATTTCTTCAAAAATCTCTCTGCTCCTCTCTCTTGTTCTCTCCCTCAATACATGTGTGGGTCTGCTTGGCAGAGTCCTCAGATCTCTAACCTTTCTTCACTCTCACTCCATCCCACAAATTAACCATTTCAATCTTTTTGTCTTAAACTTATATGACGTTTTCTTCAGCCTACTCAAATAACCCTCTAAATCTTTCTAGCCATTTGGTTATATGGTTAGTGTAATTTTGAACTATAGAATTCTTTATGACTTCCTTTGGACTCTACCTTTATTTATATTTCTATACTATTCATGCATATTCATACATTAGATTCTTGACATTTTTCCTGTTTTCCTTGAGTTTTTTGAGCATTTTTAAAGTCTTTGTGTACTGTCTGCCATTGGTCTTATTCATGGATAGCTTCTTTTTTATTTATTTATTTATTTTTGACTGGCAGAGTGGACAGTGAGAGAGATAGAGACAGAGAGAAAGCTTCTTTTTTATTTTTATTTTTGTTTGTCTTGTAAATGATGCATATTTTTCCATTTCTTTATATGTCTTGTGATTTTTTGGAAATCTGAATCAAATAATGTGGTGACTTCTGAAATATAATCATTCCCTGGGGATTTCTATTTTTTAATTTTAGTTTCTGATATTTGTAGTCTGTCTCTATGCCAAAGATGAACCTAAGGTGTAAATGTAATGCCTTAGGTTTTCTCTGATGCTGCATTTCTATATGCATGCATGGTTAGTTTTTAATATTCCTTGTACAGCCATTCATTTTGCAAGTCATCTTCCTTAATGATTAGCTCTAAAAAAAAGAAAATGAGTAAAATCAAGGAAGCAAAGGCATTAGCACTTTAACTCCTCTGCACTTTAGCCACAGAGGAAGAGTTCACCATAGGGAAGGAAAAGAGCTGTATGTGGGCAAAAATTGCTCCGAGTCTCTTTGAACCTCTATGATCAGGAGCAGAAATGAAGAGAACACAAACCCCACTATTTGAAAGACAAGATTTTGTCACCATGTAACCTCTCCAGGAGCACGTGCCTGGTTTCGTGCCACCAGATGTGAGGGAGGGAATGATAACAACTGCTGTGCCAGGTTTGAGCAAAGTTAATTCTAATTTACTGGTGATCTTTACCTTGGAAAGTGAAAGCTCTTCACAGTCTTGAGTTCTGAAGTAGTCACACCAGGCTAATTCTGCCTGTACAATTGTTGTCAAAGTGAGAAGAAAGATTTCTGTATTTCTTACTGTGTCATCTTAGAATCATGCTGCTAAAAAGTTATTTTTAAAAAGTTATTTGGAGGACCTGGATTACAAAATATAGAGAAAATATTGCCTCGGATTAGAAAATTAAATTAAAAGCAGAAATGTATAATATCAAAAACTACACAAATAATTTACTCTGAATTTAATCTCAGAATTATGTGTATTTTTCAAGGTTGATTACATCTAGCATAAGGCAGAATCCTATCAATTTAACATTTTGAATAACTAAAATCCGTCATATTTAAGGTAGTCACAATAGCTTTTACAATGAAAAGTAAAGATATTAACATCAGGCCAGTGCCAAGGCTCGATAGGCTAATCCTCCACCTGAGACACTGGCACACAGGGTTCTAGTCCTGGTCCGGGCGCCGGATCCTGTCCCGGTCACTCCTCTTCCAGTCCAGCTCTATGTTGTGGCCTGGCAGTGCAGTGGAGGATGGCCCAAGTCCTTGGGCCCTGCACCCGCATGGGAGACCGGGAGAAGCACCTGGCTCCTGGCTTCAGATCAGCATGGTGCGCCGGCCACAGTGGCCATTGGAGGGTGAACCAATAGAAAAGGAAGACCTTTCTCTCTGTCTCTCCTTCTCACTGTCCACTCTGCCTGTCAAAAAAAAAACCAAAAAACAAAAAACAAAAAAAAAAAACAAAACAAAAAGATATTAACATCATACTTTATATGAATTTTAATGTAAATCATAAGATTTGTTTTTATTTGCATCTGTATTTTTGTTATGTTTTATGATTTGCTTTTGTTCCTAAATCAGTTAAGTTTAATATTTAGAGGATGAATATTTAATTTTAAAAGGGTAGATTAAATAAAGTCATAAATAAGCTTAATATGTTTGAATCAGTGTTTAAATAATAAATGATTGCAAGCATGATTCTTAAAATGTTTCATGCAGGAACACAAAATATTAGTTCTGCCATACCCAACCCTCTGAATAGGAGCCCAATTTGGTCTGGGTCACAGCTTGTCCCTTTAATTTGGAAAGTAACTGCTTGATTTGTCATATTCTACAGGTAAGAAACAGGTGTAAGAAAATCAGTTTGGTGTCTTCCCACTCTCATACAGTCATCCCACAGAGGTCAAATAAATAACAGGATAGATGTGACATTTAGGTAAAAATAATCTCAGACTATTTAAGATTCAGCTGATTCTTCCTTTTTTCTTAAACTCTACTATCATTTTTGTATTGACTTAAGAAAACTATTTGTTAAAAATAAAATTTGTCCTTCTTTCTATGGTATAATGCTAAATTATCAGTGTGTAGTTTCTTTGACCTGAACATTAAATATATGCATATATTTCATTTTATTGGTGACTAATATATATTAAAATGGATTTGTTAATTTATTCTAGAATGCACAATGATGATAAAGTTACCTTAACAGCTAACAGCTTTCCAGTAATTTTTCCTATTAAAATAGATCTGCCTTATTTACTGAGTTGTGAAACTCAGTAGGCGAAAACACCATATGCCTCTGAAAAGATCACTTTGAAAATCTATAGAAAGCAGGCAGGTATTTTCACTTCTGAGGTATTTGATTTCATTAAACAAAAGTGATAGTTAATTTCACAATTAAATTTTGAAAAGTATGGCCCCAGGCGAGCATTTAGTGTAAAATTTAAGATGCCACTTGGGATGCTCACATTCCACATCAGAGTACCTTGGTTTGAGTCACAACTCCACTCCCAATGCCAACTTCCTGTCAATGTGCACCCTTGGAGGTGGCAGCTGATGACTCAAGTACTTGGATCCCTGCCACCTACATGGAAAACTTGGATGCAGTTACAGGCCTAGGATTGAGCCTGTACCTTCCCTGACTGTTGTGGGCATTTAGGAAGTGAAAAAAACAGATGGAAAATCTCTATCTATCTGCTTTTCAAATAAGACAAATACATAAATATTTAAAAAATAAGAAAAAGATCATCTTGAGTGACATCTTCTTAATTGGTCTATTTGTGTGATTTTAGTATATATACATATATTATTACTTTAAACACTGCCAGTGAATTTTATTGTGCTGACATTCTGAATCAAAATTCCTAAAAGATATGAAGGATTATATTTTGCATTTACACTGTCCCAAAGAAGTAACAACCTTTGCATTATTTTAAATGCACATATTCCACAGATTGCATTTATATGTTTGAGTTATATTGAAAAGTAACACAACTTGACTGCCTTAAGTAACAGAAAATTTGCTGCTATAGCCAGAACTTTGAAATCAAGATACTGGCAGTTTTCTTTTTAGGGTAGTAAGAGAAGGATCCAGTTTAGGGCTTTCTGCTTGGTTTTTCGAGAGCTATCTTCTCCCCATCTCTCTTTACATGCAAAATCTCTCTGTGTGTATACATGTCCCCAAACTCTTTCCCTTTTCATAAGGGCACTGGTCATGAGATTAAAGTCCATTGAATTGTTGCATTTTAACTTGGGAATCTCTATAAGAACCATCTTTTACAAATAAGGTCATATTATGAATTACTGAGATTTATTGCTTCAAAGAATGTACTTAAATATGGATACATTTAATTCAATGAATAACAGTAGTAAACAAATTAAATTATTATTATTTTTTTTTTGACAGGCAGAGTGGACAGTGAGAGAGAGAGAGACAGAGAGAAAGGTCTTCCTTTGCCGTTGGTTCACCCTCCAATGGCCGCCGCGGCCGGCGCGCTGCGGCCGGCGCACCGCGCTGATCCGATGGCAGGAGCCAGGAGCCAGGTGCTTTTCCTGGTCTCCCATGGGGTGCAGGGCCCAAGCACTTGGGCCATCCTCCACTGCACTCCCTGGCCACAGCAGAGGGCTGGCCTGGAAGAGGGGCAACCGGGACAGAATCCGGCGCCCCGACCGGGACTAGAACCCGGTGTGCCGGCGCCGCAAGGCGGAGGATTAGCCTAGTGAGCCGCGGCGCCGGCCAAATTAAATTATTATTGAATGCTTTAAAAGAATTGTCTTATTTCACAAATACAGGCATAGTTATTTTCTTTCTTTAAGAATTTTGTTTTAACTGGTTAACAGTCTTTCTATAGGGCTATAGGCTAAGCAAAATTATATTAAATTGCACTTGTCTATATCTTTAGATCTAGATGATTCTCCCATTTTACTTTTAGGCCATCAATTTCAAGGGTGAAATTATAAATGTAAATGTTAATACACACACACATACCCTGTATATATTACATGATGATATTTTTCACTTTATCACAAGAAAATATTTTTGACATATTTTGTTATTGGTTAATAAAAAAGTTAAAAATTACCAATTTGGAAAAATACTAGGAAGAATTTAAAAACAGTAATATATGTGAATCAGGGTAAATTAAGAAATATGTTATCTTTTAAGGAAATCATTCTTAGTATTTTAGAAGCATAAAACATTTAAATATTGCTATAGCTATTATTCGTGCCAATGCTACATACTTGCAGATGAAAATGATTTATTGATGAATTGCAAGTATTTCTTTTAAAGATGAAAGTTAGAATGATTATCAACTAAAACTACAATGACAAATACTGCAGATATAATATCGAAAATATAGATAATTCTGTACTAGAATGCAACTTACCCAGTTTTCATTTTCATACATGCCATACTTGAAAACTTTTATATTCTCTTACAATTATAGTTGTTTGTTGTCACTGAATTTATAAAGATCTAATTTATTTGCTACTTAAAAAAAATAATATAGTTGAACATAGTTAAAGCAATTTCTGTAATTATTCTATCTACACTTTAAGGTATCACAAATGGCTTACTTTTCTTTATTTTTTACCTATTATTCCCAATGTGTCTTCCCAGATTTAGGCACCTAAATTTTCTAGAGCAGAAAGCTTTAGTGCACACTGCAAGATTAAGTCAGCTCTTTAAGATTCTGCACCCCCAGATTTTCTCTATTTATCAGCTCACTTGGTTCTTGCTAGTCCATGTTAGTAAACAGAAAACGGATCAGCCAGTAGCAGGTCTTCCAGATGAACAGACACATGACAACATCTCTATGTGAACTGTAGTACTCAGCACCATTCTTCATATTGGACAATTCCACGTGGTGAGATCTTTAAACAAATTATCTTCCAAGACCTAAGACTCAAGAGAAGGATTTTAGTAAATGCCATTAGTAGAGTAAAATTCAGGTTTAGAAATACATTTTTTAAAACAGACAATTACATTGCTTTTTAATTTGAATAATTTACTTCAGCTTTGCTGGCTGGGTTGTGATATTCTAAAAATGAGCAGATATTGATAAAATGCCTTTAAAACTTAGTATTTTATAACTTGTGTCTTTTATATGTCTTATAATCAAGATAATATTGGCAAATTTTTTACTTAGACCAGGAAAGTTCACTTTCAGAATAAACATGATTTTTCAAGCTAAGACAGTGAGAACAAAGAACTGAGAAGCCTGTGCAGGAAAGTAGAAACTCGAATTGTTCAGAAAACTTCTCTCAGACTCTATAAACATTTGAGAACCACTTTCCATAAATCAGAGATAGTGACCACTATTTAATACATCAATAAAACTTCTACTGGGAAAGTAGTCCTTTCCTCTCATTTTCTTTTTTCTTTTTTTTTTTTTTTTGACAGGCAGAATGGACAGTGAGAGAGAGAGACAGAGAGAAAGGTCTTCCTTTTGCCGTTGGTTCACCCTCCAATGGCCGCCGTGGCTGGCGCGCTGCGGCCAGCACACCGCGCTGATCTGATGGCAGGAGCCAGGAGCCAGGTGCTTTTCCTGGTCTCCCATGGGGTGCAGGGCCCAAGCACTTGGGCCATCCTCCACTGCACTCCCGGGCCATAGCAGAGGGCTGGCCTGGAAGAGGGGCAACCGGGACAGAATCCGGTGCCCCAACCGGGACTAGAACCCGGTGTGCCGGCGCCGCTAGGCGGAGGATTAGCCTAGTGAGCCGCGGCGCCGGCCCCTTTCCTCTCATTTTCTGAAAGTCTTTGAATTTGGCTTTACAATACATTGCTATTGTATATTTAACATTTTCTTTTATATTTCTGTCTTCCTCAAAGCATCTGTAGTTTTACACTGTGAAAATAATATCCTTAGTACCTCTGCTTCAGAGTTTGATGTACATAAAATATTTTCAAACTGAGGAGACCGTGGTGCGTTGTGTTTAGGTGCCATTTGGAATACTGGTATCCTGTGTCCGAGTGGCAGGTCGAGTCCCAGCTGCTCCTCTTCTGATACTGTGTCTGAGAAGGAAGGCCGTGGTAGCCCAAGTGCTTGGGCATCTGCCACCCAAGTGTGAGACTACGATGGAGTTCCTGGCTACTGGTTTTGGCCTGACCCAGACACCTGGCTGTTGTAGCCATTTGGGAATGCACCAGTGAATGGAAGGCCTCTCTCTTTGTCTTGTCCTCTCTCTCTCTATTCTGCCTTTCAATTAAATTAGTAAATAAAGTCCTAATAAAAAATGGAAGCCAGATCTGGCATTGTGGTACAGTGATGTCAGCATCCCTTATGGGTGCCGGTTCCTGTCCTGGTGGTTCCACTTCTGATCCAGCTTCTTGCTAATGCATCTGGGAATGCAGTGGAAGATTGCCCAAGTGTTTTGTGGGAGATCAAATGAAGCCCTTAGGGCCTGGCTTCAGCTTGGCCCAAAGCTAGCTGTTACAGGTATCTGAGGGCTTAAGCAGTGGATGGAAGATCTCTCTCTCTCTCTCTCTCTCTCTCTCTCTAACTCTGACTTACAAATAAATAAATGAGTCTTAAAAAAACAGAAATGAATGGAGGAATCCTTTTACTTCATGTATTATATGCCTGGAATGTCCCTAATTTTGGTAACGATATCATGAGAAATAATCCATATTGTGAGGGAAAGCCAATATTCTTTTTTTTTATTAACACTTGATTCTTTGTGAATTCTATATGAATTACTTGGAGAAATTCACATGATGCAGAAAAAAGTAACTGCCTACCAACGAAAGGTGTACCTTGTATTAAAAACAAATTTAGACTTCTCTTCTAAAATCTTGATATCAGGAGAAATAAGTAAAAGTCAAAGTTTTAGAAGCACCAAGCATCAGTTAAGAGGCAACTATTAATATATAAACAAATGTAATGTTTGCTATCCAAAGAGAACTGAGTTAATAACTTAATTCTTATTCAGACATACATATTTTGACCCTTAATAATACCACAGATTATTGACCAGGTGCTCAAGCAGAAAGAATTAGTAGAAAATGCAATTTATGTTGGAATCAAATTGGCCATTATCAATTAATAAAAAGAATCAAATTTTTACCATTGTTTGTCTAAAGGCATCCCAACTCTACCCACACATATGAAGACACATAAAATGGGTGATATAGGCTTAGATATAGGACAACTGTTTTTAAAAAAAGCAGATTTCTCACAAATGTGCTATTTAAATAAAGTGTTGATCAACTTCAAAATGTGAACATTAAAATCCATTAATAAATCCAAAGCAATATGCAATGTCAAGTGTGTGCCAAGCACTGTTTTTTTTAAACTTTTATTTAATGAATATAAATTTCCAAAGTACAGCTTATGGATTACAATGGCTTCACCCCCCATAACGTCCCTCCCACCCGCAACCCTCCCCTTTCCCACTCTCTCTCCCCTTCCATTCACATCAAGATTCATTTTCATTTCTCTTTATATACAGAAGATCAGTTTAGCATACATTAAGTAAAGATTTCAACAGTTTGCTCCCACACAGAAACATAAAGTGAAAAATACTGTTTGAGTAGTAGTTATAGCATTAAATCTCAATGTACTGCACACTAAGGACAAAGATCCTACATGAGGAGTAAGTGCACAGTGACTCCTGTTGTTGACTTAACAAATTGACACTCTTGTTTATGGCATCAGTAATCAACCTAGGATCTTGTCATGAGCTACCAAGGCTATGGAAGCCCCCTGAGTTCACTGATTCTGATAATTTTTAGACAAGGCCATGGTCAAAGTGGAAGTTCTCTCCTCCCTTCAGAGAAAGGTACCTCCTTCTTTGATGACCCGTTCTTTCCACTGGAATCTCACTCGTGGAGTTCTTTCATTTAGGTTTTTGTTTTCCCCCAGAGTGTCTTGGCTTTCCATGCCTGAAATACTCTCATGGGCTTTTCAGCTGGATCCGTATGCCTTAAGGGCTGATTCTGAGGCCAGAGTGCTGTTTAGAACATCTGCCATTCTATGGGTCTGCTGTGTATCTCACTTCCCATGTTGGATCATTCTCTCCCTTTTTTATTCTATCAGCTAATATTTGCAGACACTATTCTTGCTTATGTGATCCCTTTGGTTCTTAGTCCTATTATTATGATCAATTGTGAACAGAAATTGATCACTGGGACTAGTGAGATGGCATTGGTACATGCCACCTTGATGGGATTGAATTGGAATCCCCTGGTATGTTTCTAACTTTACCGTTCGAGGTAAGTCAGCTTGAGCATGTCCCGAATTGCACATCTCTCCCCTCTCTTATTCCCACTCTTATATTTAACAGTGATCATTTTTCAGTTAAGTTTCAGCACTTAAGAAGAATTGTGTATTTATTACAGTATTCAACCAAAAGTATTAAGTAGAACAAACAAACAAAAAATACTAAGAGGGATAACATATCAAGTTGCTCATCGATAGTCAGGGTGAGGGCTGATCAAGTCACCGTTTCTCATAGTGTTCATTTCACTTTAACAGGTTTCCTTTTTGGTGCTCAGTTAGTTGTCACCTATCAAGGAGAACAAGTGGTATTTGTCCCTTTGGGATTGGTGTATTTCACTCAGCATAATGTTTTCCAAATTCCTAGCAGGGATCACTTTTCAGTTAAAATTTAAACACCTAAGAATAATTGTGTGTTAATTACAGAGTTTAACCAATGGTACTAGAACAAAAAAAATACTAAAATGGATAAAGTATTACATTGTACATCAACCGTCAGAACAAGAGCTGATCAAGTCACTGTTTCTCATAGTGTCCATTTCATTTCAACAAGTTTCCCCTTTGGTGCTCAGTTAGTTGTTGCCGATCAGGGAGAACATATGATATTTTCCCTTTGGGACTGGCTTATTTCACTCAGCATGATGTGTTCCAGATTCCTCCATTTGATATTTATATATTTGTTTCCATCTACTTGAAAGGCAGAATTACAAAGAGAAAGACTGTTGCCTCCCACTTACTGGTTCACTCCCTCAAATGCATGCAAAGATGTGGCTGGACAAAGCTGAAACCAGTCTAGAATTCCATCCAAGTCTACCATGTCAGTGGCAGGAGTTCAAGCCCTTGAGCCACCATCTGCTCCCGCCCATGCTGCATTAGCAGGAAGTTTTACTGGAAGCAGAGCATTCACAATTTAAATCAGCACTTTGATATATGACGTGGAAATTCCAAGTTGTACTTTAACTTATTGAGCCAAAATGCCTGCCTTTTATACATTGATTGGTTTCTGAATGTCAAAACATCTTTGCATCATAGGAAGAAATCCCACTTTATCTTAATACATAATCTTTGTGATGTAATGCTATATTTGGCTGCTAATATCTTGTTGAGAACTTTTGCATCTATGATCATCAAGGATATTGGTCTTTAGTTTCCTTTTTTATTTTTAATTGTTTAAATATTTACTTGTTTATTTATTTGACAGGTAGAGTTACAGACAGAGAGAGAGAGAGAGAGAGAGAGAGAGAAAGGTCTTCCCTCCATTGGTTCACTCCCCAAGTGGCCTCAACAGCCGGAGCTACGCTGATCCGAAACCAGGAGCCAGGTGCCTCTTCCCAGTCTCCTATGCAGGTGCAGGGGCCCAAGCACTTGGGCCATCCTCCACTGCCCTCTCGGGCCACAGCAGAGAGCTGGACAGGAAGAGGAGCAACCAGGACCAGAACGTGATGTCCATTTTAGTTTCCTTTTTATGCTGTGCTTTTATTTATATAATTTTATTTATTTTGTGGGGTATCAGAGTAATGCTGGCCTCAAAAAATAATTTGGTGAAGTTTCAGCCTTTTCATTATTTTAAAGTTTGAGCAGTATTGGAGGCAGCACCTCTTTAAGTGTTTCATAAATTTTTGAGTTACAGGGGACAGCATTGTGGTGTAGTGTGTAAAGCCTCTGCCTATAATTCCAGCACCCCATATGGGCACCAATTTGAGGCCTGGATGCTCCAGTTCCAATCCAGCTCCCTGCTAATGTGACTGGGAATGCAGCAGAAGATGACCCAAGTCCCTGGGCTCCTGCCACCCATGTGGGAGATCCAAAAGAAACTCCTAGTTTCTGGCTTTGGATCAGCCCAGCTCTGAACTTTGCAGCCATTTGGGGAGGGAACCAATTAATGGAAGATCTCTCAATCTCTCTCTCTATCTCTCTCTCTCCTTCTCTGTGTGTGTGTGTCTCCCTCTCCATCTCTCCCTTCAAATAAAAAAATAAATGTTGCAAAGCCACCTGGTTCTGAGATAAGATTAACCTTATACTAAGTAAAGAGTTCAACAAATAGTATGTAGAAAAAAAAAACTGTTTCTCAACAGTTGAGACAAGCGCTCAAAGTCTCTATTTCACTCCTATACCTTTTAGGTACTTTATTAGTTACCACAGATTATGAAGAACATTTGGTATTTGTCTTTTGGGGACTGACTTATTTCACTACATATAATGGTTTCTTTAGTAATCCATCAGTCATTCAGGAACATATTGCTCAATTTTCACATATTTGTAAGTTTTATATTGTTCCTCTTGTGTTATTTATAGTTTTATGCTTTTGTGGTCTAGAAGACACATGGTATGAGGTCATTATTTTTAAATTTGTTAAAAATATTTGATCACTAAATGGCATCTCATTTCTTCATTCATTTTAAAAATTGTTTTTCTCTGACTTGGTTATTTCAAAAACCTTGTCCTCAATAGCAGAAATTCTTCACTTCTGCTTGGTCTATTCTGTTTTTGAAACTCTCAGTTGTATTATTTATTTCATTGATTGAAAGTTTTAGCTCCAAACTGTATTAGTTCTTTTGAATGATCTCTCTTAGCTGAATTTCTCATCAATGTTATGCATTGTTTTCTTCATTTATTTGAATTGTTTATCTGTATTCTCCCTCACTACGCTAAGTTTCCTCAGGATCATTATTTGAATTCCTCTTAAGGCACTTCACCATTTTTTCTCAACTCAAGGTTCTATTTCTGAAAAACTCCTGAATTCTTTGCAAGTTGCCATGTTCCCTTGCTTTTTCACATTCCCAGTGTCCCTGTGTTGTCATCTTTGCATCAGGTTTAACAGTTCTTTCATCTTCATGGAGCAGCTTTTTTTTTTTTTTTGACAGGCAGAGTGGACAGTGAGAGAGAGAGATAGAGAGAAAGGTCTTCTTTTTCCATTGGTCACTGCCCAATGGCCACTGTGGCCGGCGCACCACACTGATCTGAAGCCAGGAGCCAGGTGCTTCTCCTGGTCTCCCATGCAGGTGCAGAGCCCAAGCACTTGGGCCATCCTCCACTGCACTCCCTGGCCACAGCAGAGAGCTGGACTGGAAGAGGAGCCACTGGGACAGAATCCGGTGCCCTGACCAGGAGTAGAACCCGGTGTGCTGGCGCCTCAGGCATTGGATTAGCCTACTGAGCCACAGTGCTGGCCATGGAGCAGCTTTCATGAGAAAAACTGTTTTGTTTAGATGAAAGGCAGTTTCAGTTAGGTTGTTGCTTTTGCTTTGGTTTCATATGAGCTCAGAAGCGTAAACATTTAGTGATTTCTTTAGCTGTAATCAGTGTAAGTTATCTATGGGAGCCATAGTTGTCTAGTTTATAGTCTGTAGCAGCTCGTGGAGGTAGTAGTCTGACTTTAAAGTGGACATGGACTTCCAAAGGTGTGTACTTTCAAGCCACAAAGAGTTGTCAATCATGTTGGAGTTTGTGATGGCAGTAGCTATATTCCTGGCACCCCATCAGACAAGCCTGAGTAACATTGGGGCTTCTGGCACCCATAGCTATGGCCCTGGAACTGTGTAATATGGATGGGACCCTCCCTAGATTCTTTCCTGCAGGTCTTGTTGATTGCAGGGCTTATAGCATCAACATTCCCAGTTCTAGCCCTGGGTGATATGAGAAAATCCTTATGTATGGGGATGTACGTGGGTACTTGTGAGCCTGGAATAGTTGAATCCATGTAGGGTCTTCCCAAGGTCCTGTGATATGGGTCCTGGTAACTCTGAGGAATGTAGTGCCAATAGTCACAGCCTGGAGCTGCAGGACAAGAAGGATACCTTGCTGAGTTACCATGGGAAAATCATAGGCTATGCTGGGGATTGTACACTGGTAGCCATGGACCTGTAGCATCGAAATGGAGAAAGAGGCTTCTCCAGGTCCACAAGGTCAAGGATAGTTGTTTCCAGGATTCAGAGAGTCAAGAATCACAGTCCTAGGGCTGCAGAATGCAGTGGATATCTTAACCAGGTCTCACATTTGACATTCAGTGTATGCCTGGGGTTACACACTGACAAGCATGCGTCTGGGGCACTAGAATTCAGATAGAGTTCTCCCAGTTCCCATGGATCGATCTGCAGTGACTATGTGGAATATTGACCCAACAGTCGCAGTCCCTGAGCTGAAGACATTGAGGGATAACTTACTACACCCTACAGGTTGACCACAGGTTGTGCTGGGGGTTGTGCAATAGCAGCTGCAACCCTAGATCAACGGGTTTCAGTGAGGGCCTTTCCCAGGTCCCAGGACTCATGTAATAGTCAATACCCAGATCTGCAGAATGCACTGGGGTCCTTAGGTACTTCAGAGGGAACTCAGGTTACCGTAGAATAAAACAACAGTCACAGTACCAGAGCTGTACTCAGAAGGTACCTTACTAAGGTATTACATGGTTATTTCAGGTTATACTGGGATTGCTCATTAGCAGGTTCAGGTGCAAGCCTGGAGAGAGAGAAATATAGATAGGGCCTTCCTCTGGTCCCACAGGAGAGCACAGGTGTCCCTGTAACTTATTAAATCAAGACTCATGGTTCCAGAGCTTCAGAATGCAGCAGAATCCTTCCCCAGGTCCCACAGGTGAGAACAGGTTTTCCTGGGGATTTTGGTTCTGTAGCTGCCAACTTGAAGCACAGGAACATCTACAGAATCCTCCTTATCCCACATTTGGGTTTAAGTTACTCCATAGATTGTAGCACCAACAGTCACTGTTCCAGAGCTTCAGTACAGAGAAAAGATATCCCCCAATTCCCACAGAGCTTGCAATGCTGATGCTGGGGTTTGTGCCCTGGCCACCCAGCACCCTGTTCTAGGAGATGCGGGGGTGGGGGGTTCCTCGGGTCTGGTCTTCGTGGCTTGTGTATAGGTTGCTGCTGGTACCAAGCTCCAAGAAGCAGTAGAATCTCCCCTAGATCATGGTGGGTAAGTAAGCATCGCTCCTGCAGCTTCAGGATGCAAAAGGTCCTGTTCTCTGCCCTGTGAGGAACCCTGGTTGCAGCTCCTGGGAGCTTCTGGTAGCACTGGGGTTTCTTGCAGTTCGTTAAGGCAAAATGGAGTTTGAAAGCAACTGTACCACAGCTGCTCAGGTCTGGAGCTGTAGGGGTGGGGGTAGCCAATGTGGGTATCTTTTTTGGAGAAAAGCAGTTGCTTGGACCCCAGTCAAGCTATTAGGCCAGTGAGGACTGTGAAATTCTGTGTGAGGACTGTCAGTATGTGAAAATGATGGGGGGAGGGATCATAAAGCTTTTCCCTTATCTTTTCCCAGCAAAATGGCCTCCCCCTGACCTCCCAGCCAGGGTAGAAAGTGTGATGTACTTTATTCCCTCTCTCTCTCTCTCTCTGCTGGCTTGTGAAGTCTCTGCCATTCAGGGTTCCTATCACACCTTTACTGAAATTCTCTCTCAATCTCCTGGAAATGTAGTCCTTCCTTTGATGTTCTGGTTCTCTTCTGTGGTGGAGGCAAGTGCAGGGCCTCTCTGTGCAGCTATTCTGGAACCAATCTGGCACATTATAATTTTTGTTTGTATTTCACTGTTGCCACCATGACAGCTCCTGAGGGAAGAGACTATTTTATCTACCACATTTATCTGCAGTACCTTACACATTACAAGCCAGAAATGATATTCAATAAAGTTCACTAAATGGTGGATGAATTAATAACTGGTTAGTTAGAGTAACAGGAAGAAAAGAGCATACATAACATTTGAAGCAATGTAAGCTTTGATGTATTGTTTTAATCTCTGAGTCTCTGATTCTTCCTCCATAAAAGGAGGATAGTTTCTATCTCTGAAGATGAAGTAAAATGTAAAATGTCATTAGTAGGGTGCCAACAACAAAGCAGGCATTCATTGGATGATATCTACACACGATTTATACCTTATATACCCTGTGTGTGTGTGCAAACCCGGCTTCCTGACCAAGAGTCATCTGTCTATGACTGCTAGTGGCATGACTACTTTTATAATCTCTTATCTTCTATCTTTCATTCCAAGTATCAAATTAGGTAAAGCTGTCCTTGCTGTTGGCTTTCTGTATTTCACTCACAGACAGAGGGAGGTAATAAGGAAAGCTTCAATCCAACAAGAATGTAGGCTCTGTGTGGATAATGTAGAGTTTTTGGTCCTCTTTTTATGACCTTCTATATACTTAGGTCCTAAAGCAATGCTCAGTACATATACATTGGAAGTTGAATGAATTTGCTTTTGGACCCAAGAAATGAGGAACTCATACTGGAGAAAACATATAAATTCACATTTGGCCCAGCTTTTTCACAAAGTGTGCATGAGTGCCCAGCACTGATCTGACCTGATTTTTACTTGCTTAATGCCTGATGACATAGTTCCCTTGCAAATTTTCAAGGGGAAGGTGTAACCAGCAGAAACCCTTTGGACAACCTCTAATCTTCCGGTTTTATACCATCACATATAGCTTCACTATGAGATTTTTCAAAAAAATATGAAACCTAGCTGACACACTTAAAGAAGGACTGAATGCATGTAAATAGGAGAAGTCTTCAAAAAGTTCATGAAACATATATTATGAAAAACTGTACATTAATTTCAATTTTTGCATCAAACTAAATTTATCTTTTGATTCCATTTTCCATGTTCCTGGATGAGGATTTTCAATATTATAAAGGTGTCACTTCCCCTCCAAATAAATCTATGAATTCAATGACATTCAATTAGAATCTCAATAGAATGTTGTTGAAGAAGATATAAAAGTAAGCTGTAATAAATTTTACAACCTAGATAAAATTTACTTGAATAAGTAAATATAAAAAAATTATTTAAATTTCAAAGTTAAAAAAAAAATAAAAAATCTGAGGCAGATTTTATGACTAAAATATAAATCCCTGAAGAACTGTTTACGATGGAAATTCTGAAAAACTGTAACAATATCAGTGCTAGCTGGCACCGCTGCAATACCAAACATCATCAGCCAATTCACCTCTCATTCATGTCTGTTGCTAAGTGTTTAGTTACTGTAAATGCTTTAGATTTCGCATAATTTATGTAAATTATTAAACACCTGTTCTCTTCCCAGAAAATGAAGATATGAAACAGTCTCCTTAGTTTAATTGATTCCTGGATTGAGTTCTGTCATTGTTTCCCCAGCAACTACAAAGGAGTTGTAGCTCCCTAATGGTCAGATATTGTTGAAAGAGACAGATGTTAGGAATTGGTCTCTGAGATACATATATCTATGCAGCTTCACATGTGGATGAACAAGCATGTAAATGAATAAACTTAAATATCATTGTTCCTCCTGAATGCATTTAGGACAAAATGTGCACACTTTCAATAACACTTCTTTGGTAAGTAATTTTGCTGCTTTTTCCATACTGTTTTTTTTTTTCACATTTTCAGCATTAGCCTTAAATTGAAAAAAAAAAGGGGGGGGGTCATATTTTCCTTAAAGAAACCATCCATATCCTCTTCTAAATACCTAGATCAAATCGCATGCTTCAAAAATTTCCAAACAGCTAATTCAAGAGAATGATGCTTATGGTGAATTGAAAACCAAAGGTGCTGGCTTGAAGTCTGTTAGATAAACACCACATCATGTGAAAAACCAGTAATTGCTATTATTACTCTCCTCTGTAAATGGCCCAAAAGTTTCCAGACCAAAATAATATTGGAACCATCTACCACCCTAGACAGGGATTTTAATTGGCTCTTTATTACACAAAATCATATATAAAATACAATTTGTAGTTACACTGAACCAGTTGAAATATAATGTATTAGTTCTATAAATAAAATCTTTCTATGAAATTAAAAAAAATTCAAAGTTCAATACAGAAGGGAGAACTTGTGATGTCAGGTATCAAAATATATGAAAGTATGAAAACTAAAATGGTGTTATACAATAATATAACAAGAACACAAATTGATTAGATCAATTGAAAAGCTTAGAAACATGTAAAAGCTAAAAAAGAAATAGCATAGAAATATAGGTAAAAATTGAGAAAATATGTATTTAGTATGTATTAACATAACATTAATTTCTTTTAATATAAATTAGGGGACAGTTTTCCATAAGTTCATTTGAAGAAAAATAATATGGTTGAACACTTTATGCTGTATGCAGAGTGAATAGTCTAAGTAAAAATTTAAAATATTACAGAGAAACTAATAGCATATGTTAATTAGCTCAGTGTCAGGAATATTTCATAAGCTTGCATAGTACCAAAATTCCCAAAGGAGAAGTGTATATATCAGATAACAAAATGTTAAAAACTTCAGAAAATGCATCATTATAAATAAATCTGATAAGAAAAAAACCATAAATAACCTGAAAGATAAATGCTAGTTTTGATGAGAATATTTAAAGACAAAATATACAAAACATTATTAGCAGATAAAGAGATTTTACAAAGCAAGAAAAGGACAAACAACCTCAGTAAACTAACAAAGGATAGGATTAAGCAATTCACAATCAATTAACACTAGACAATTTAAGTAAAATGTATCACAGTAAGCAAGTGGATGTGTATTAAAACCATTTAAATAGAATTTAAGATGTAATTTAATCACACATTTTAAAATATTTTGTGGCAGTCAATGTTTATAAGAAGATATGGTAATAGGTATCCTTCTACTCTGATTATGGTATATTTCAGCAAGGCAACTTTGCAAAATCTAGCAAATATGTGTACCCTTGGACTCTGCAATTCCACTTCTATCTTTTAAGAAATAGGAAATACATAAGGTTATGTGTACATGTGTATTTCCCAAAATTTCTGATGAACATGAAACCATAGGTATAGGAAGCTCACAGAACATCAAATGGAAAGAATACCAAGAAGTCTACACCTATGAATACTATAGTCAAACTACAGAGAATAAAACAAATGCATGATGAAAGAAAACACATTACCTACAGAGGAATAAGAATATCAGTTACACCAGACAATTATTCAGAAAACATGCAACCAATAAGAGAGTAGAGTAAAACATTTGAAGAATAGGAGCAACCACAACAACAAAAATCCACCAATGTATAATTTGGTTATTCAGTGAAAGAATACTTCAAACACAAAGAACAAAGACCATCTCAACAAATAAAAAGTAAGGGAATCAGCAAGACATAGTGTGAGAAATATAAAAAGAAAGTCTACAGAGAGAACAAACTTAAGGACATTTTGAAAAAGCAGGAGCTGGCATTGTGGTGTGGTGGGCTAAGTTGCCTCTGGCATCACTGGTATGCTATATGGGCCCAGGTTCCAGTCCTGGCTGATCCACTTTCCCATCCAGCACCCCACTAATGCACCTGGGAAAGAATCAGAAGACAGCTGACATGCTTGGGTCCCTGCCACCCATATGGCAGAACTGGGTGAAAACTGGATGACGTTCCTGGCTCCTGGCTTCTGTCTTCAGCTTGGCCCAGTCCCAGTCATTTGGGGAATGAACCAATGAATTCTCTATCTCTATCTCTATCTCTATCTCTATCTCTATCTCTATCTCTCTCCTCTCTCTATAACTCTGCCTTTCAAATAAATAAATCTTTAAAATGAAAAAGGCAAAACTGGAGATACAGTGAAAAGATCAGCAATTTCCAGGCCTAGTCAGGCGTAGGAAAGGATAGGTGGAGTACATAGGATACCATAAAGGCAGATACTTGCAGGGATGTGGTTGTCAAAAGACACAGAACTTTGCAACATCACGAGTGTACCCTAATGTAAACTATGGACTTTATTCAGTAGTAGTGTACTAACATAGGTTTATCAATTGAAACAAGTTACCACACAACTATTAATAATGCACATAGTGGGAACAACAAGAACAAGAGAGAACATATGGCAACCCTTAACATATGCTCCTCAATTCTTCTTCAAATCTAAAATTCCTCTTAAAAATAAAAACTATTACCTAACTAAATTTAGAAATGTTTAAAACAAATACGTAGCAAAAGGAAATTATATTCTTAAGACATGGTTGGGGTAGGAGTGGAACATTAATTGTCTGAGTAATATTTTTTATTTTTAACTAAAATCAAAATATGCATATCTATATGATACTCTGTTACATTTAGGTACATTTATACATTGTGTGATGTCCAATTAGGGTAAGCATATATATTTTTTGAAATAGTGATCATTCTCTGTGATGAAAACATTTAAAATCTTTCCTTCCAGTTTATTTTTAGAAAAATATATAGTGCATTTTCATTCTGGACCATTCTTAAATACACCATTTCAGCTTTAGAAATCAAGAAATCATTAAAAAGAATATTTTTTAAAACTCTTGCTATTTATTTTTCTTACTACATTTAACTTCATCACCTGGGTGATGTCAGGATATGTTGGAAACACATCCTGTGGCCCACTATGTTCCCACAGAAAGGATGCAATAGAAAAATAGCACACAGGCAAAGTAAATGATTAGACTTTGTTATTACAAAGAAAATTTTTGGTATACCACTTAATACATTGGAAATTGCACCCTGTACCCCAGGATCTCACATCTGTCTTTCTGCCATCTAATTTCTCTGTCAGAATGTTAGAGCCACCACAGAATACCTTAAAGACTTTTTCCACACAGCACTCATACTTGAATCCCGCATTTTTAGTCTCTTGCTGTGGTGATGTCATTCAGATGGCCAATGCATAGAAGATGACTGGACTGAAGTGCCTGCATCCAATAAAACCCTGAAATGGGTTAGTTGGCGTTTACTGCTCCATTTCCTCACCTTTCTTCATCCTCCCTTTTCCCTCATGGTATGTGTGTGACCATTACATTCAGAGAAATGGGGAGATGGTAAAGTGTTTGAATTAGAGTGAATGGTAGGACAACATATTCACATTTCAATAAATAATATTTGTGGAAAAACAGCAGAATGTAGCAAACATGGACATGGGTTGACCTACTAAGAGGCAGATATGGTCTTGTAGATTTGAGATGATTTTTTCTTCCAAAGGACATCAGCTTTTAGCAGTTGATAATCCCTTCTCTAAAAGGAAGGAGGAGAATTTCAAACACTTTTAACAATTGTTTAAGGAATGCATTTTGAATAGTCCCAAAGCCCCTTAAATTCTCTTTCAATATTAATATACTTTTTAAAATTCAGGTAAAAATAATGCAATCAATCTCATTATTTTTAATTTGATTACTCACTCAATGACTTTTGGGTCACAGAATCCACATCTCATACTCTGATTGCTGGGATAAATTTAGACCCAATTTTTCATCTGATGGATCCATTTTAGTTGAGTAGAGTTATGTGATTTTCCAAATTTCAAATAATCTTTAAATTTCATTGGCAAAAATGATTAATTTGATTTGATCAGTATGGCTTGTATACATATAAATTAAATGTTAATCTATAGGCCATAAATATGTACAAGTTAGTTAAAAATAAATATTTTCCATGTTAAAAAATCTTACGTGATATAATCAACATTTAAAGGAAAATATAGAGGAAGTAAAACATACATAGTATGTTTTCATACCTACATACAGGTATGTATGAAACAGCATACTAACACTGCATAACCTCTGTTTGTATACCTATTCCATAGTGACTTACAAATACATAATATCTGCTTTTACAAAAAATTCTATAAAATGCCAGAAATAGAATTCAAAGTAATGATCCTAAGAAAATTCAACATGATAGTAGGAAATACAGATAGTTTAAAAAATGGGGAGGGGTGTTGGGTGACATGAATAAAAAATTTACTATGAAGATAGAAATCATTAAAAAGTCTGAATAGAAATTTTGAAGCTGAAAACTTCAATTAATGAAATAAAAATATAATGATTTTGACAGCAGAATACATAAAACAAAGAAAAGAAGGACAAAGCCTTTTCAAATATCACAGTCACATATAAATAAAATGAAAAAAAAAACTTACTTGAAATATGGGGTACCATTAAATCACAAAATATGTGCTTTATAGGAATTTCTGAGGGAAAAGAGAAGGAAAAAGGCATTTAGAAACTGCTACATAAAAAAGTTGAAATTTCCCTATGTATGAAAGGCATGTGGATATCCAGATACAGGAAACACAAGGGACACCATGCAGACTCAACCAAAAATTACTTTCTCCAAGGCATTTTGTAGTCTAATTGTCAAAAGTTAAGGACAAGGAGACATTCTTAAGTGCAAAAAATATAAAAGCATTGAGTTACATATAAAGGAATACTAGTTGGGCTAACACAGACTGCATTTAAGTGGTGTTGCTTGTAATGTCTCTTTTTCAACTCTAATTTATTTTTTTCTCTTTAATTTTTTGTTCATCTGATATATTGTTTTATCTACTCCAAAACCAGCTATTTTTCTTGATCCTTCCAATTTTATTTATTTTCTGATCTTATTATTTCTCATGTCCTGCTAATTTTAAATTAGATTTATTCTTGTTTTACTGTCTTCAAGACACATTGTTGGATAATTTATTTGAGACATTTCTCTTTTTTAATATAAGCTCTTAATGCTCTAAATGTCCCTCTTAATTTCTGCTTTTGCAGTGTCACACAGGTTTTGATATGTTGTGTTTTCATTTTCATTTATTTCAGGAAAGATTTAGATTTCCCGTTTAATTTCTGTTATGATCTATGGATCACTTAGTAGCATGCAACTAATTTCATTATATTCCTAAATGTTATATTGTTCCTTTTTGTTGACTTCTAATTTCATTCTTTGTGATATGAGAAGATACAAGATATGATTTCAATTTTTTTAGTTACTGACACTTGAGTTGTGGCTTAATATATTGGTCTGTCATAGAAAATTTTCCATGTGCTAATGAGAGAAATGTTATTCTGTACCTGTTGGGAGAAATGTCCTGCAAATTTCTGTCAGGTCCATTTGCTCAATAATATGGTTCCAGTCTGATTTATTTTTGTTCATCTTCTGTCTGGAACACCTATTCTTTACTAGCAGATGGGTGTTGAAGTCAACCACTGTTTTTGTATTGGTGTCAATCTCTCTAAGTCTAATAGTATTTGCTGTATGTGTCTGAGTGTTCTTGTGTTGGTATTGTTTATGTTTATTACTGTTACATCTTCTTGGAGAATTGAGCTTTTATAAATTGAACTTCCTTTTCTATCTTTTTACTTTTGGATTTAAAGTCCATTTTATGTGATATGAGTATAGCTATTGCTACTCAATTTTGGTTTCCATTTGCCTGTATTTTTTCCCAGCCCTTCACTTCAAATCTATCTATATCTCTATTAGTGAAGTGAGTTTCTTGTAAGCAGTATATATTCAGGTCTGATTTTTTTTTTAATCCATTTGGCCAACCTAAATTTTTTGGTAGGAGAATTTAATCCATTGACATTCAAGGTTAGTATTGATAGATAAGGACTAACATTTATCATTTTGTTGACTGGTCACTGATTTATTCTGGTCTGTTCATGAACTTGGTAGTGTCATATGTTTCCTTGTCCACTTCTAATGCAGGACTCATTTCAGAATTTCCTGTAAGGCTGGTCTGGAGATGGTGAAATACAATTTCTTGTCAAGTGGTCTGGAAGAAAATACCTAATTTCTCCTTCTCTTCCAAAGGATAACTTCTCTGGAGATAATCTTCCTGGTTGGAAATATTTTTTGATTCATTTATTTATTTGAAAGTCAGAGTTAGATAAAAAGAAGGATAGACAGAGAGAGCTCCCATTCACTGCTTCACTCCCTAGAAGGCTGCAATGGCCAGGGATGAGCCAAGCTGAAGCCAGGAGCCAAGAGCCTCCTCCAAATCTCCAAGGTTAGCAGCAGGGGCCCAAATACTTGGATCATTTTCTGCCGCTTTTCCCAGGCTATTAGCAAATAGCTGAATCAGAAGTGGAGCTTCTGGGAAACAAACCAGCACCCACATGGGATGCTGGTATTGAAGGCAGTGGCTTTACCTGCTATTCCACAACACCAGCCCCGGAGAATTTTTTCTTTTAAGAAAATTTATATATCATCCCACTCTCTTGTGATTGTTGTATTTCTGCAGAGACATCTGCTGTTAGTCTAATTGGTTTTCCTTTATATTCAATTTGATATTTTTTCTATCTTTAAGGTTCTCCTCTTGTCCTTAATTTTGACAATTTGAACATCTTGGAGATTTTTTTAGTTGAATCTGCTTGAGGTCCTTTGAGCTACCTGTATCATGATGTCCATGTCTTTTCAAGACCTATGTGATTTTCAAAAACTGTTTCATTAAGCAAATCCTCAATGTTTTTTCCTTCTCTTCTCTTTCAGGAATCCCTATAACAGAAATAAATCATCATGTAATGGTATCCCATATTTCAGGTAGGACTTTTTTCATCCCTTTCTCTTTATTTGTGTATGGCTGAGTCACTTCAAAAGACTTGTCCTCCAGACAAGAAATTCATTCCTTCACTTGGTCTATTGTCCCATGAATCCCTCAATCATATTTTTTGTTTCAATGATTAAGGTTATCACCTCCAAAATTTCTGATTTGTTCTTCTTAATCATTTATATATCCCTTAGTGCAAAAATTCTTGACAAAATTCTGGCAAACTGAATCTAACAGCATAGCAAAATTTATACACCACTACCAATCGGGATTTATTTCTGCAATGAAAGGTTGTTTCAACATAAACAGATCAATCATGTGATACACCAAATCAACAGATTGAAAGATAAAAATCTACTTGATATTCTCAACAGATGCAGAAAACTATTTAACAAAGTTTATAATCCATTCATAATAAAACCTCTCAATAAACTAAGCATAGAAGTATCTTAAGTCAGTACAATAGAGGCCATCTATGACAAATATACAACAAACATAAAAATCAATAGGGAAAATTGGAAATATTTTCTAAAAGATTTGGTAAAATAAAAGGGCACCCATTCTCCTTGCTTCCATGCAATATATTACTGGAAGACCTCCAGAGCAGTTAGACCATAAAAGGAATTAATGCCATCCAAATCATGAAGCAAGAAATAAAATAGTCCCAGTTTGCAGATATAAAGTCTTACATATAGAAACCTAAAGACCCAAAAACTATTAGAACTTATAAGCAAATTAAGTAAAGTTGAAGAACACAAAAATCTACATGTAAATAAAAGTAACCATTTGTACACTAATAACAAACCATCTTTAAAATGAAATTAAAACCACATCATTTCTAATAGCATCAAAATAATGAATTACTCAGGAATAAATTTAACAGAGGAAGTGAAAGATCTCTACATTAAAAACTACAAAATGCAATCAAAGCACAAATAAACAGAAAGTCATCACATATTTATGGATTTGGATAATTAAAGAGTTCATAAATACGCAAACTATAGAATAATGCAATCTCTCTCAAAATTCCAATGGCATTTTCCATAGAAATTGAAAAAGTATATCTTAAAATTCACATAGAACTACAAAAGACCCCAGCAGAGTCAAACTAAGGTTGGGAAGAACATAGTAAGAAGTATCACATTTCTTGACAAAGTTGTATTGCAAAGCTATAGTGTATAGTTTACTTATTTGAAGGAACAGAAATACAGGGATATATAGATAGATCTTCTATTTATTGCTTCACTCCTTAAATTTCTACAATAGCCAGATCTGGGACAAGATGAACCAGGAGCCAGGAACTCCCTCCCAACATCCCACATGGAGAGCAGTGGTCCACGTACTTGGCCATCTTTTGTTCTCATCCCAGATACATTAGCAAGATGCAGAATTGGAAGAAGAGCAGGACATGAACCAGCAGTCCGACATGGGATGCCAACAGTAGCCCTTTTCTATTTCTGTTGCCTTCTCTTCAATATAATACGTCATTGCTCACACTAAGACTTTTCCAATAGCCTACTTCTAGGTTATCACTCTTCCACATTACCCTTAGTTATTCTCCTCCAAACATTGTTGTTAATTATCACCTCCCAGCTTAAAATCATGCATACTGATCCTCATTAGCACAACCACTGGCTCACCCATCAAGAGCCACTATGAAATTCTAACTTCCCCATCCATTCAGTGCCTATCTAAGGCAGAGAACTTCCCAACCCACCTGCTCTCCAGGCTACTGGATCTTTAATAATTAGTTCCTTATTCTGGCCCAAGGTCCTATCATAGCCCTGGTGTCTACACTGAACCTGTGCTCCCAATGATGATGCCTTGGCAGTGTGGCACACGTGTCTTAGAAAACAATGTGACTAAGTGAGAGGAGGCAGAGTGTAGCTGGGTTATGGCCAATCACACAGTAATGCTGCACACTCTCAATGCTCCTTGGCTGCCCAGAGCAGCTCATAGCAGAGAGAACTATGCTCACAGAAAGGACTGTGCAGATCATGTGTAGTACATAAGGTGGTACAGATGAGTGTTGAACACAATGAGGGCTAGCACTTGGGCATTCCTCAGCTTGGAGGAGAAGGTGTGGTTACAACAAAAGGTGACCAAGGACTGGTCACATCAACAAAGGTGACCACTCCTCTCTATCCAGTTAACCAGAAGAGAGCTACCACACCCAACCTGGGTGTTACCCTGGATACTCACCCCATCCTGGAGCACTGACCAGAGCTCCTTGGCCACACTCACCACACACCTCTTGGTATTCACTTGATGTGTAGACAAACCACTAAGCCACAGAGGCTTAGCTCAAAGATAAAGCCATCAGAGGGGACAAAAATTCTACAAATGCCTAAAACTAAATGCAGAACTTCAAGAAACAAGAAAAAGGGAGACACTATGACCCCCCCAAAGATACACAACATTCCAATATTATAATGATAAGATGAATATTGAGGCAATACCAGAAATGGAATTCAAAAAATTAATCATAGTTTTACTCAAAAGAATTGGAAGCAAATCCATGAACTAAAGAAAACCATATATGTTATGAATGAAAATTTTTCCAGGAAATTGAGATTTTTAAAAAGAAATGAAAATGATATACTACAATGATTAATTCAACTGATCAAATAAAAATGCAGTGGAAACCTATAACAACAGAATTGATGAGACAGAAGAAAGAATATCTGAGTTAGAAGACAAATCTTGGAAGAATGTCCAGCATATGGGTCTTAGGAGTTTCTAAAGGTGTGGAAAAGAGAAAGGACTAGAAGACCTACTCAATAAAATAATTACAGAAAAATTCCATTACTTGGAGAAAGAAACAAATGTCCAAGTACAGGAAGCACATAGAACTCCTAACAGATAATGAGAAGAGATCTTCACCTCACCATGACACATTGTACTTAGACTTTTCACAGTTAAGCATAAAGAAAAGATTCTAAAGTGTGCATGATAAAAATGTCAGATTACTATCAGAGGATCTCCAATTAGACTCACAACTGACTTCTCATCAGAAACCCCACAGGCTAGAAGATGATGTCAAAATATAGTCCAAACAGTAAGAGAAAGAAACTGTCAACCTAGAATACTGTACCCTGCAAAGCTCTCATCTATGAATGAAGGTGAAATAAAGACCTTCTATAAGAAACAGAAATTGAAATAATTTATCACCATGCATTCAACCTTACAAAAGATTCATAAGGATGTGCTACACACAGAAACAAATCAAGAAAGTCATCATCAAGAAAGACTACAAACACAGTGAAAAACAGTAAAATTACAAAATAAATCCAAAGTAAACAATAGGAATATTCACAGAAAAATGACAGGATCAAGTAGTTACTTATCAATAGTTACCTGAATGTAAATGGCCTCAGCTCTCCAGTTAAGAGATACAGACTGCCCGAATGGATTAAAAAACAAGACCATCTATATGCTTATTACAAGAAACACCTAATCAACAAAGATACACGTACACTGAAAATGAAAGGGTGGAAAAAGATATTCCATGATAATGGGAAAAAAGGGCTGTGTAGCCATCCTAATATCAAACAAAATAGGCTTTAACACAAAACTGTTAAAAGAGACAAAGACAGACACTATGTAATGATTAAAGGATCAATACATAGGAAGATGTGACTATAATAAATCTATATGCACCCCATTAGAGAGAGTAGCTATTTAAAAGAACTGTTAACAGATCTAAAGGGAGACATAGACTTTGATGCATAGTAATGGGGGACTTCAACATCCCACTTTCATCAATGGATAGATCTAACAGATAGAAAATCATCAAGGAAACAACAGAGCTAACTGACACTATAGACCAAATGGACCTAACTGATATCAACAGAACTTTTGACCCCACCGTTGCAGAATACACATTCTTCTCAGTGGTGCATGGACTCTCTCTAGGATAGACCATACACTAGGCCATAAAGCAAGTCTCAGCAAATTCAAAAAAATCAAAACCATACCATCCACCTTCTCGGATCACAATGGATTAAAGCTCAAAACCAACAACTCAAGAATCTCAAGAATGTGTGCAAACACCTGGAGACTGAACAACATGCTTCTAAATAAACAGTGTGTTGTAAGAGAAATCAAAAAATTCTGGGAGTGAGTGAAGATGACCTTACCTCATATCAAAACTTACAGATTTGCATTTAAGTGTTAAAGTGTCGTAAACTTCATACAACATGTCCTGACCAAGCAAATCTTTTGTTCAAGCTAAGCTCCTCTCAGCAGTAGCACATTTGTTAAGAAATCTCGGGGAACAGGAGTTTGGAGGAAAGAAATCGCAGGTGTCACGAAGCCTGGAGTGACTGAGGCACCGAGTCAGAGGCGTCACACACGAGAAAAAGGTGTGATATGTTAGTTTAATTGCTGGTCTACCACAGCATGTTGCTTCCTTCTGACTGTCAAGACACCGGTTCACCTGAAACTTGTCAGTGCGTCCCGCGTGCCTGGCTGAGCCCCCCGCAGCCCGGCCTGCCTCGCACCCGCGTCGGTGCTGTCCTGGGCTCGCTGACAGGTCCCTGCTCCTGACGCGTCACCTCCCAGCCCCAGTGAATCTCCGCAGCCCACTCGCACTGCAGCCTGTTCGCCACCTCGTCCTCCCATTGCAGCAGCAGCAGCGGCCGCGCAGACCTCGAGGGAAAGGGCAGACCCAGCGGGAGCGACCGGCGGGCCGGGCTTCCGAAGCAGCAAGGGGCAGGGAGGCGCGACGGGAGCCCGCACCACAGGTAAAGGGGGCGGCGAGGCGCAGGGCAGCGCCCAGGCACCCAGCGACTTCCAGGCAGGCAGCCCCGCCTCCAGGGCGCTCTCCCTCCCGCGCTCCCGCGCCGCTCGCTCGCAGCCCCAGCAGCAGACGCTGCAGCATCACTTCACACAAAGGACCGTAACCCGCCGAGCAGCTCCGCCACCTCCGCGTTGTCCTCCGGCGACAGCAGCCCCGACAGCGCGGCTCGGGCGCGGCGGCGCGGAACCTATCGCTCCCTGCAGCCGAGGCGGCGGCTGCGGCTTTTCTTCTTAATTTTGGTGTTTTTTCTTTTTTTTTCCTCCCCTTAAACCTCTTAACGTTTCTGTGGTTCCACCCACTTCTTCCCACCTCCTCCCATAAACAACTGTCCTACCCCCCCCAATAAATAAATAAGAGGAAGAGGGTGGGGGAGAGGGGAGGAGGAGAAGGAAAAGGGAGGCAGCGCCAGAGAGAGAGGCAGAGTCCCACCCGACAGCCGGCAGCCCGCAAGCACCTCACACCATGAGATGGCGACGCGCCCCGCGCCGCTCCGGGAGTCCTGGCCCCGCCGCCCGCTCGCCGTAGCCGCCGCTGCTGCTGCTGGTGCTGCTGCTGGGGACCGCGGCCCTGGCGCCGGGGGCGGCGGCCGGCGACCACTCGGCTCCCGCGGGGGCTCGGTGTGCTACTCGTCCCCGCCCAGCGCGGGCTCCCTGCAGGAGCCGGCTCAGCGCGCCGCCGCGGTGATCCAGGGAAAGGTGCGCCCGCCGCGGCGGCAGCAGGGGGCGCTCGACAGGAACGCGGCGGCGGCGGCCGGCGAGGCAGGGGCGTGGGGCGCCGAGCGCCAGCCGCCAGCCGCCGGCAGGGGGCGCTGGGGCTGCCCGCCGAGGACCCGCTGTCCGCCGCCCACGGGACCCTGCCCTCCCGGCCCACGACCCCGGCGCCCAGCCCCAGCGAGCCTGCGGAGGAGGAGGCGCCCTGTCTGGTGAAGGTGCACCAGGTGTGGGCGGTGAAAGCCGGGCCTGAAGATGGACTCTGCTCACGGTGCGCCTGCGGACCTGGGGCCACCCGGCTTCCCCGTCCTGCGGGAGGCTCAAGGAGGACAGCAGCTACATCTTCTTCATGGAGCCGGAGACCGACAGCAGCAGCAGCAGCCGCGCGCCGGCCGCCTTCCGAGCCTCTTCCTGAACCTCAAGAAAGGGGTCGGCCGAGTGCTGTGCAAGCGGTGCGGTAAGTTGCTGGCGCCCGGGCGCGTGCTCCGCGGGCGAGGGGCGCGCGGGCTTCCACGGCGGCGGGACGGAGGCGGCACCCACGCTTCCTGGCCGCGTCTTGGGCTCTGCTGCCGGTGGAAAGCCCAAGTTTGCACCTTGGTTGGGGCGTTCTGAAGCTTTTTTAAATTTAGCTTTTTGGGGGTTGCTTCACTGCGTGGCCCCGAAACGTGTCAGTGGCTTACTCCGCGTGTGGCTGCCTGAAGTTGGCTGTGGCGAGGAGGCGCTGGTGCTGGGCCGCCCCGTGGGGGCTTTTTCCGGGGAAGGAGGACGGGTCGGACAGGACTGGGCCTGGTTGCCCCGAGTGTGGAGATAGTCGCGGCTTGGTGCGTGTGGAGAGCGGGCAGGCTGGGGACGGTCGCCCACAGAGTTGGCGGGAGTTTGTGGGGGACTCCATGTCCCGCAGATGGGTGCATGTGCACCTTGTGAGTCTCTCTGGGTGTGAGAACGCTAAAGTTTCTTTGAACAAAATTACGGAGTGGCGTGTGGAAGGCCCTGGAGAAGGCCTTGGGAAGATAAGCGTCGCAGCCGGTTTCCCACACCTTGTCCCGTTAGGCCATTGAAGTGTGCTTGCCCCAGGGGTGCCTGGTAGGATCAGGTTGGCGAAATCAGCTGAAAAATTTCACAACCCTTCTAAGGGTACTTAATGTATACTAAGCTGATCTTCTGTATATTAAGATAATCGAAAATGAATCTTGATGTGAATGGAAGGGGAGAGGGAGTGGGAAAGGGGAGAGTAGTGGGTGGGAGGGACAGTATGTGGGGGAAGCCATTGTAATCCATAAATCGTACTTTGGAAATTTATATTCATTAAATAAAAGTTAAAAAAAAATTCACTACCCTTCTAAGGTAGCATTTCGTTTATGCCATTCGTAATATAATGTCTGTGACCTAAAACATCTGTATAACTTACTGATAACCTGCTATGTGTTAGTGATTATATGGTATTGTTCGCAAACCGCAGATTCACATGATTACACATCACCAATTCTAATACACCTAGTAACATTCTCCTTCTGTCTTTATGCATCTAATAGATGGTTGGGTTAATTGAATTTTCACAAAACTCAGCACCAGGCCATGCTTTGTCTGCCTATAATACAGAGTGTGTCAGATCTTCTCAGTTTGTATATGGTGATGGCCAACTATTTAAGTTGCGGTCGACATTTGTGGGGCTTTTGTCCTGCCGTTAATTAATACCTAATGATTTGGCTTTCATGAGAGGAAAGAGCATTGTTCACTCAGGGTTCCCTTATTTTAGCAATGGGCTTGGTGTGCCAGAGACCTGTTAAGACTGCACCACTCTGTGGCAGAAGCTGTTCAGAGAGCGGTGCTGAAGCAGCTGAGTGACGCTGGGACTCCCTGAGACTGGCTGACAGGTGTCACTGGGGAACATGGCAAGCACTCTGCTGGGAGCTCTCTTACTAGGGAACATAGAAGCTCAGCAGTGTTGTGCTGCAGCATATGTTACTCTGTTACAGAATCCAAAACAAAAGCTTTTAAGCCACATCCTGTCCAGTTTTCACATGTTTGATATGTAATTGGGGAAGGATGTTTGCCTTTACCCCAAACTGAATGGGTTTTGGTGGGAAGCTAACATCAAGAGGATTAGGTTTGCAGGGATGCCTGGAATTGGGGTGCATTTCTAGGGTAGCAATGGGGGTGGTTATACCTTTTAACTAGAAATACATGTCAGACTTCAAGGGTAAAGTTCCTAACAGCATCAAGAGGATGTTTGGACGTGTAAAAGGCATGGTCTGGAAGAAGAATAATGTATTTTTATGTTTCTTTGGGGGTGAGGGGGAAACTTTACTGTAGGTAGTATGGTTTGACCCTTTTGTTTTCCGGTCAAAACAAGTACATAGTTGTAACTTGTGGCATGTCAAAGAGGGTTGGTTTATAATGAATTGGAAATCTCCCTGCATGACATTGGGTAGATGTAGAAATCAGAGTTCCTGCTCTGGGTTTGTGTGACTAAGTGTGAGCTTGGTGATTTTAGTGTTACATAACAAAGTAGGATATTGCATGGAATCAATAGATAGAGCTAAGGAGTGAGAGAAGTCATCCTGAAAGTTTCTCTTGAATTTCCATCAACAGAGTCTTTACCATGGTATCTGAGGATGAAAGTAAATGGTACAAGCTATTTTACATAAAGTTAGTAAATATGTAGTTGGAATACTGGATGTAAAAGTGTGAGTGTGTGTATTGGGAAACTTGACAATTCGTCCAGCATTTCAGGCATGGAAAGCCAAGTGGAAAAAGAAAAGAGAGAGAGAGCCTATATGAAGAATCTCTGTGAGACACCAGTGCAAATAAGGGGCCATCAAAGAAGGATGTAATATTCTCTGAAAGCAGGAGAGAACTTCCACTTTGCTCATGGCCCTGATTAAATACAGATGGAGTTTGTGGACTCAGAAGGCTTCCATAGCCTTGGCAACTCATGTCAAAAGCCTTTGGTAATCACTGATGTCATAAATAAGAGTGTTAATTGTTAAATCAACAACAGGAATCACTGTGTACTGACTCCCCATGTAGGACTTCTGTTCTTAATGAGCTGTACTATTTAATTACCTGCAAAAGTTGTTCTCAAACAGTATTTTGTGTGTGGGTGTGTGTGCTAATTGTTGAAATCTTTACTTAGTATGCCTTTTGTATATAAAGTTAATTAAAAATTAATCTTAATGAAGAATGGGATGGGGGAGGGAGAAGGAGGTGGGAGAAGAGTGGGGGTGGGAGGGCGAGTACAGGGGGAGGAATCTCCACATAACTAAAGTCATACCTATGAAATTTGCATTCATTAAAGTTTTGTTTAAAAGCTGAGGGAGAACATTATAAGAAGATGATGAGTAGAAAGCTCTAGGAATCTCTCAACCTATAAAACAATTATATTGTCAGTTGTAAATACTTCAAATGCTTAAAATTCTATACTCTGTTAAGTGTTTGCAAATATGGTGAAATGGTTGGACGGTACATTGTGCTTAATTTCAGCAAATTTCAGCTTTCAGTGCAGGAACACCACAAATTCCCCATCCCCCACTGTCAGCTCCTTGGCAGCAGCTGTGCTCATGCTCTTGGAGCAGCTTGCAGGAAACATTCAGGAAATGCCTGGACAAAACCATGCCTTGTCCTTCAAATATCAGGATCTGTGCTGTGATCACTGAGTGCTACATCTAGCCAGAGAAGTATCTTCAAAAATTGGAAGACATTTTTCTTGCACCTACCCCTATTGTGCTAAGTCCCCCCCCCATCTCTACAGCTGAAATATCCAGTAAAGTTAAAAGGGCAACATATTTTTTCTCCATTGTTCTCATTTTCCTTTTTGTGAGCCATGCTTTAAAGGAGATTAGAATATTGAAAAACAACTGCTTACTTGGGGAAAACGTGAAAGTGACTGCATGCTCAAAGAAGAGCTCAGAAAAGACCCAAGCAGGTCCTAAGTTAACATCTCAAGCTGCTAAAAGCACAGTGAAAGCTTATTATAAATAATCAAGAAAAATGAACAAAAATAGCACATCTTGGGGAATAGGGAAAATCTGCTTTCCAGAGTTACTGTATTATTAGAATCAAATCTCCACTTGTCAATAAAAATTCAAAGGTATATAAAGAAATAGAAATGTGTGGTCCATCGAAAAGAAAAAAATCAACTGACACTGTACCTGAATAGGGCTTGATGGCAGATATAGTAGATGAAGACTTTAATAGTGAATAAAATGTGCAAAGAATTAAAAAAGTGGAGAAAGTAAGGAAAACTATGAACAAAATAAGAATATCATTAAAGAGAAAGGAAACAGAAGAAGGAAAAAATTCTAAGAGCTGAAAACAACAAAAACAGGAATGAAAAGTTCTCTAGAGGGATCCAGAAACAGATCTGAACAGATGAAAGAAAGAATCAGCAAAATTGAAGATAGAACGAAGAAAATAAGCAAACCTAAGAAGCAGAAAAGATTCAAGAGAACAGAGCCTAAAAATCATGTGTGACACCGTCAGGTGGGATCGTTGTGCGAGTCAACAAAAGGAGAGGGGAAAGAGGAAGGATCAAAAAAGACATGGAAGGTAATGGCTAAAAATCTCCCAATTTGATGAAATACATGACTATAACAAACATCAAGCTCACCAAAAACTTCAATTAGGTGAATTCAAAGAGATCCTCACTGAGACATATTACAATCAATATTTTTTGACAGGCAGAGTTAGACAGTGAGACAGAGAGAGACAGAAAGGTCTTCCTTTTTCTGTTGTTTCACCCCCCAAGTGGCCACTATGGCTGGTGTGTTGTGGCCGGCATGCTGCACCAATCCAAAGCCAGGAGCCAGGTGCTTCCTCCTTGTCTCCCATGCAGGTGCAGGGCCCAAGGACCTGGGCCATCCTCCACTGCACTCCTGGGCCACAGCAGAGAGCTGGATTGGAAGAAGAGCAACTGGGACAGAATCCAGCGCCCTGACCGTGACTAGAACCCGGGGTTCTGGCGCACAGGCAGAGGATTAGCCTCGTGAGCCATGGTGCTGGCCACAATCAATTTTTTTTAAGGGCAAGGACAGGAGAATCTTGAAGCAGGGAGGCTGCAGCACTTCATTACACACAAATAATTCTCTGGGAGATTATAAGGAAATTTAACATCAGTAGCACTGGAGGACAGAAGGCAGTCTACCAATTTATTCAAAGTGCCAACGTAAAATGATTGTCCAAAGAAAGTCCCAGCACTCTCATGACTTCCCTGTACTCAAGGAAATATAAGCACAAATTCTTCTGAAAGTATTTCAGAAAATTGAAGTGGAAGGAATTCTCTCAAACAAAACCAGAATCACCATACCAAAACCAGCCTGGCTAGTCCAGCTGCTACAGGCATTTAAGGATAAACCACTGAATGGGAGACATACATCTGTTCCTTTCTCTTGTTCTTGCACTTGCTCTTGCTCTCACTCTCAAATCTGTGTGTGTGTGTGTGTGTGTGTGTTTCTCTGTGTTTGTGTGCTTTTCTTTTTTTTAGAAACCTCTTATTTAATAAATATTAATTTCATAAGTACAACTTTGGGATTATAGCAGTTCTTCCCCCATAAACGCCCTCCTACCCCCAGACCATCCCACCTCCTAATCCCTCTCCCATCCCAATCTTCATTAAGATTCATTTTTAATTATCTTAATATACAGAAGATCAACTCTATACTAAGTAAAGATTTCAACAATTTGCACCCACACAGACACACAAAGTATAAAATACTGTTTGAAGACAAGTTTTATTGTTAATTCTCATGGTACAACACATTAAGAACAGGGTCCCACATGGGGAGTAAGTGCACAGTGACTCCTGTTGTTGATTTAACAATTGACACTCTTATTTATGATGTCAGTGATCACTTGAGGCTCTTTTCATGAGATGCCAAGGCTATGGAAGCCTCTTGAGTTCACAAAGTCCGACCATATTTAGACAAGACCATAGTCAAAGTGGAAGTTCTCTCCTCCCTTTAGAGAAAGGTACCTCCTCCTTTGATGGCCCCTTGTTTCCACCAGGATCTCACTCTCAGAGATCTTTCATTTAGGTCAATTTTTGAAACAGTGTCTTGGCTTCCATGCCTGAAATGCTCTCATGGGCTTTTTAGCCAGATCTGAATGCCTTAATGGCTGATTCTGAGGCCAGAGTGGTGTTTAGGACATTGTCATGCTATGAGTCTGCTGTGTGTCCTGCTTCCCATGTTGGGTTATTCTCCCCCTTTTAATTCTATCAATTGTTATTAGCAGACACTTGGTCTTATTTATGTAATCCTTTGATAATTAATCCTATCTTTATGATCAGTTATGAACTTAAACTGATCACTTTAAATAGTAAGATAGCATTGGTACCTGCCAACTTAATGAGATTTTGGTGTCCCATAGCAAGTTTTTAGCTTTACCCTTAGGGGTAAGTCTGAGGGAATGTGTCACATTGCTTTTCAAATCAATAAACTTTTTTTATAAAATGGGAGAAAATATTCAGCATAGGAAAGGTTTTTTAACTTCTTACAACACACATAAAAAAGTATTTAAAGTGATTAATATGCTGATTACATTTATATTGATTTATAATATGTGCATTTATACATGCACACATAATGAAAGCTATATCTAATACAATATAAATATATACAATTTTATTTCTCAATTATACTTGATTAAAGCCTGAAAAAATACCTAATAAATAAATTCAATAAAGTTAGAGGACTTCCAGTCAACATTAAAGCATCACTATTTAAAAAGGCACTTAAGAAAGTAATTTCCTTTACAATAGCATAAAAACTAATAAAATATTTAAGGATTGAATTTAACTGAGGGGATGAAAAGCTTCTACACTATAAACTTCAAAATGTAGCTAGAAGAAATTAAAGCTGAAAGTTGGAAAGATATCCCATGCTCATAGATTAAAAGTTTTGTTTTTTTAATTTTGGAGATAGCATATTTTTAATTTACTTTATAGTCAAAGACTTAATGCTCCTCTAAATAGAGTTCAACCCAGAAGTCTTTCTACTTTTCACTCGTTGAACACTATGGTTAGTGGTGCATTAAACCTGTGATTATAAAGGAAATTGAGGAGTTTCAAGATGGTGGAATAGCAACAGAAAGGTCTGATTTATGTGGAATGAAGTTAATATTTAAAAAGAGGGAGAAGGTGCACGTTAGGATAAAGCTGTGGGAGAACCACAGAAGAAGACCCTGTGAAAGAAATAGGAATGTTCCAGACCTGCTTCAAAAGAGCAAATACACAATAGAAGATAACAAAAGCCTGGATCCAACAGGAAGATGTGGACCCTGATGAGCCAGGTGAGAGAGGAATCCATGGGCCCATGGCACTGCTGATGCAGTAGGAGGGAGAGCTTGGTGAACTGCTTTTAGAGTGCCACAGGGACACTCTAAGACAGCAGGCAACCAAGCACCCAGAGGCAGGAAAAAAAAAAAGGCAGTGCATCTCTCTCCCTCCCCCCTTCCCTGTTAGAGCAGAAACCTGCAGTCAAGTTGGGGAAGGACTCAGGCCATTTTTGGACACAGGCAGGTAGCTGCTGTCCCATCGCCCACAGACCTAACCAGAGAGAAAAACCCACCTTCCCCACCAACACCAAATTTGGCTGGGAGGCACACACAGACAGCAGCTCTGGGAACACCATAGTTTCCTTACAGCCAGGGCTGGCTAGTGGGATGGAGTGATATTGTGATGCCTCTGACTTGAGTTTTCTTATTTAAGATTGCTTTGGCTATTTAGAGTTTCTTGTGCTTCCATATGAATTTTAGGATTTCTTTCAGAGCTGAGAAAAATGTCCTTGTTATTTTCATTGGGAGTACATTGAATCTATAAATTGCTTTGGGTATAATGAATATTCTGATTATATTAATCATTCCAATCCACAAGCATGGAAGAATTTTCCGTGTGTGTGTGTGTGTGTGTGTGTGGTATCTTCTAGTTCTTTCCTTAGTTATTTGTAATTTTCATTGCAGAGAACTTTCACATCCTTGGTTAAATTTATCCCAAAATATTTACATTTTTTTATCTATTGTGAATTGGACTAATCTTATAAGCTCTTGCTTAGCCACAGCAATGTTAGCATATATGAATGCCATTGATTTTTGTGTGTTGATTTTATATCTTGCAACTCTGTCAGATTCTTTTATGAGTTCCAATAGTCTATTAGTGGAGTCTCTGAGTTCCCCTATAGTAAGATCATGTCCTCTGCAAACAGGGATAGTTTGACTTCCACCTTTGATTTCTTTTTCTTTTCTAATGGCTCTGGTTAAAACTTCCAGAACTATATTGAAAGTAATGGTGAGAGTGGGCATCCTTATGTAATTCTAGGTCTTAGTGGAAATACTTTCAGCTTTTCGCCTTTCAATATGATGTTGACTATGGGTTTGTGATACATTGCCTTGATTATGTTGAGGTATGTTCCTTCTATACCTAATTTTAACAAGTTTTTTTATATATATGAAAGAATGGTGTATTTTATCAAGGCTTTCTCTGCATCTACTGAGATTTTTTTTTAATTTCTGCTTTTTGTTAATATGATGCATCATGTTTATTGACTTGCATATGTTAACCCGTCCTTAATTCTCTTGGATAAATCCCACTTAATCTGGATGGGTAATCTTTTTGATATGTTGCCAGGTTTGATTAGTTAGTATTGTGTTGAGGATTTTTGCATCTATATTCATTAGGGATATTGGTCTATAGTTTCCACTTTTTGGTTTGGAATTAAGGTAATGCGGTGATCAAAGAGTTTGGGAGGATTCCCTCCCATTTAATTGTTTTCAATAGTTTAAGAAGAATTGTTATTTGTTCTTCTTTAAAAGTTTGTATAATTCAGCAGTGAAACCATCCAGTCCTGGACTTTACTTTATTGAGAGGCACTTTACTACTGATCCAATCTCAGCCTTGGTTGTTGGTCTATTCAAATTTTCTATCTATTCTTCCTCCAATTTTGGTGATCTGTGTATGTCCAGAAATATGCACATTTCTTCTAGATTTTCCAATTTGTTGGCATATAATTGTTTTAATGATACCTGATGATTCTCATTATTTCTGTGTTATCAGTGTAACATCTCCTTTTTCAACTCTGATTTTGTTAATTTTGATCTTCTCCTTGGTTTAGTTGGGCTAGTGGTTTATTGATTTTTTTTTTTAAAAAGCTCTTCATTTCACTTATCTGTTGTATAGTTTTCTAGTTCTCTTTCTTATTTCTTCTCTAATTTTTATTATTTCTTTCCTCCTACTAGTTTTGGGTTTGGTTTATACTTGTTTTTCTAGGTCCCTGTGCTGCACCATTAGATCACTTATTTGATATCTTTACAATTTTTTTGATGCAGGCACTAATTGTCATAAATTTTTCTCTTTACATTGTTTTTGCTATATTACATAAGTTTTGATATGTTGTGTTGTCATTTTCATTAATTCCAAGGAATTTTTTATTTATATTTTGATTTCTCCTATGACCCACTTTTCATTTAGGAGCTCATTGTTCTGCCTGTGTGTGTTTGTGTATTTTATATGGTTTCTTTTGTTTTACTTCTTTGTTTTTAAAAAGGGACAAATTTCATGTATTTCATATATATGGTTTAAAAGCATAACATTTCCCACCCCACCCCATTTTTCCTCCCTCAATCCTATCTCCCTCCTTTTCTTTCTCTTTTATTTTTTCTTTCCCTCATTTTCTTATTTTTCTTTTAAGTTTTACAATGACATACTTCCAATTTTCTTCATAATCAAATGCTTACCCCTCCACTAAACACAGAATTCAACAAGTAGTAGGTAGAAAAACCACTATCCTTCAGGAGTATAGACATGGGCCATAAACAATAATCAAATCTCAAAATATTTAGGGTTCCTTATGTTAATGTCCAGATTCATTCCATTGTGATCAGGAAAGATACATGGTATGATTTTATTTTTTGTTTTGAATTTGTTGAGAATTTTTTTATGGCTTAGTATACGGTCTATCCTAGAGAATGTCCCATGCTCTGATGAAAAGAATGTGTATGCTGAAACTGGGATAAAGTGTTCTGTAGACATCAATTAGATCTATTTGGTAGATAATGTAGATTAGATCTGTTGTTTCTTTGTTGATTTTTGTTCTGTTGATCTGTCACTGATAAAAATGGAGTGTTGAAGTCCTTCATTATTGTCTTATGTCTCCCATTAGATCAAATAATATTTGTTTTATTTTTTATTTTTTTTAACTTTTTCAAAAAGATTTCTTTATTTTAAAGTCAGAGTTACATAGAAACAGAGGAGAGACAGAGAGAGAGGGCTTCCATCTGCTGGGTCACTCCCCAAATGGCTGATTTTAGAGCTGGGCCCGGTCGAAGTCAGGAGCTTCTTCCTGGGGTTTTCCACTTGGGTGCAGGGGCCCAAGCACTTGGGCTGTTCTCTGATGCTGTCCCAGGTGCATGGAGCAACAAACTGTCTGGAAAAAGACTCTAGATATAATTGTCCAACACAATGGGCAGGGAGTGCTTGCAGGATTGTCTTTAGCCAGAGTCGGTAAGCAGGGCTCACAGAAGATGTGGTGGCAAGGGTAACACATGTCAGGGTTGAAATAAACATCCAGACCCACAGCACAGATGTAGCTATCCTTTTCTTCTGCATATTTGTTTTCATCACTGTACTCATCTCATTGTTCAAAGTCACATGATTCAGCAATCCCACTCCTGGGTATTTAACCTGCTTCTGTAGCCATCTTTCATGCCATTGTCGTTTCCTTCGTAGCTTCCTCAACTTGTTCCTCTCTCTCTTATTTAGCCTCTGATTAATGGCACCCAATGGAAAGCTGGCTGAGCTCAGGAAGTCCAGAGGGGAGAGGTGTTCTTCGTGGTCTGAAGTCTCCAGCACGCTCCTGCCAGCCAAGGGCAGGTCCATGAGAAACGTCAGGTTGCTGGTAGTATTGGCATTGTCAGAATACACGGAAGAAGCTTCTAGACCACACTGAAATTCACCTCCTCTTTGTGTCTGGGTCTCATGGGGAGCCACTGAAAATCTTTGCAGCAGTACAGTAGGATCAAAACTGGATGGATTCTGAAAGGAACAGCTATTTTTAGCAGATTGTCAAGGCAAACCTGAAAGGTCAACAGACCGTGTTTCATTGAGCCTGAGATAGGCGGTAGTCTTACTATGTATTTCGTACAAAGTGGGTAATAAAGTCAGTTTCTCACTGATGTTCAGATCCAAACTATGTGATTTTCTATGAAAAGCTCTTGTAGTGCATTTTCCAGTCACAAGCTGGAGAACAAGTTGGTATTTTGGATTTGTTCTGAAGAGCAATTTTTCGTTCTTCATCTGGAAATACGTTGATCATACCTCCCGGCAGAGTGCTTCTGTTAATCTCCCAGGGCCATTGTTATTTAGGGCCATGTTTAAAAGCATATGATTTCTGTTTTGGGAGCCACCGCCTGTCAGCTGAATTTCCTTGTCACAACCTGACTGAACTCTAGGATGTGACAAGTAGTTCAGCGAAGGCCTCATTAGACTGCCTGCCTGTGCTGGCTGATAATTGGTCCCGCTCTTGGAGAGATATACAGCTGCAGGCTGGCCACAGGAACATTTTGGAGTGCTGACAAAATTAAAGCCCCCTAAATGGGCCCCACAGAAAGGGCAATTCAGTTTTCCAACTGTCCACTGGGCTTTTTGTATCCGGCAGTTTATGCATTCAGGAAGTGCTTCTATATTCATGTGCCACACGTGACAAACATTCTGATCATCACCTGAATGTTGACGTTTATCCGTATTCACTTGATTCTCAAGATATTTCATGAAGCAACCAGAATTTGCTATACATTTTCTACATTTCCAGCAATGAAGAATACTTATTTCTTCTTGATCATGAAGTTTAGTTATCAGTTCTTCACTTCCTTTCATCTGCATCTGTGTCCTGGAGCGCCTCATTCCGCGCCCCCTCCCGGCACGCCCAGCCTCTGGCAGCATGGCTCTGAGCAACATTGTTTTAAATATCTGGGTTCCCTAGCATTTGGTGCATATAGATTTACTATAGTCACATCTTCCTGTTGAGTTAATCCCTTAATCATTACATAATTACCTTGTCTCTTTTTATAGTTTTGGCCTTAACATCTATTTTGTCTGATATGAGTATTCATACTCCTGTTCATTTTTTTATTTCAGCTTGGAATATGTTTTTCCATCCTTTCACTTTCAGTCTTTGTGTATCTTTAAAGTTGAAGTGTGTTTCATGTCGGAAGTGTATAGATGGATTTTATTTTCTAATCCATTTAGCCTGTTCATATCTTTTAATTGGAAAATTTAATGCATTTATATTCAAGGATATTATTGATAAATAATGACTTGGTCCTGCCATTTTTACATAAATATTCCTATTGTTTCTCTTCAGTTTCCTTTGTTCTTTTGCTAGGAGGTTTTCCTGCCTTCACATTCTTTCATGACGTTCATTATCTTTCTTTGTTTCTAAGTATTACATCCTTTAGTATCATTTTGAAGGCTGGCCAGGTGGTAACAAATTCATTCAACTTTTAGTACTCTTGGAAGTTGTTTATTTCACCTTCATTTATAGATGGGAGTCCACTGGGTAAAACATTCTAGGTTGAAAGAGGTTTTTTGTTGTTGTTTTGGTGGGTTTTTTTGTTTGTTTGTTTACAATGTGGACTATTGTTTTCCTTTTTCTACTAGCCTGTAGGATTTCTGGTGAAAACTCTGCTGTCATTCTATTTGGAGATCCTTTAAAGGCAACCTGGCATTTCTTTCCTGAAAATTTTAAGATATTTTCTTTATGTTTCACTTTTGAAAATTTGACTAATGTTTTGTGGTAAAGCTATTTTCTGATAATCTTTGCTTGGGTTTCTATGTGCTTACTGTATTTGAATGTCCATATCTTTCTCTAAATTGGGAAAATTTTCTCATATGTTATTACTAAGTATTTTTACAGCAAAGTAAACAATCAATAGTGTGAAAGACAATCTATGAAATAGGAAAAATATTTGCAAGCCATGTGCCTGATAAGGGATTAATTTCTAAATATGTAAGGAATCCTTACAATTCATTAGTAAAAACAACCTATCCAGTTTAAAAATGGGTTTAGGACTTCAATCTACATTTCTCAAAAGCAGATATACATACGGCCAACAGATAGATGAAAAGATGCTCATCACCACTAATGGGTGAAATGTAAATCAAAACCAAAATGAGGTACATTTCCTACCCATCAGGATGGCTAGAAAAAAAAGACAGACAATGGGAATTGGCAAGGATTTGGAGACACTGGAGCACTTCTACAGCATTGGTATAGCCACCAATGGATAACACTATAATGGTTCCTCAAAATATTAAAAACAAAATGACCAGAAGACCCAGAAATTTCACTTCTGAGTATTTATCAATAAACAAAATCTCAAATATATCAGCACTTGCATGTTCACTCAGGACTATTCCCAATTGTCAAGAAGTGGAAACATCTTAAATGTCCACAGATAGATAAATAGATTTTAAAAAGTATGATGAATACATACCATGGGATATTATCCAGCCCTTAAAAAAGAAAGAAATTCTGTCTTTTGAAACAACATGGATGATCCTAAAGGGCATTGTGCCAAGTGAAATAAGCCAGTCACAAAAAAGATACTGCATGATTGTGTTTTTGTGAAACACAGATGTTTCTGTGAAACATCTAAAATAGGCAGACTCGTGGAAACAGAGGAGACTGGTGGTTGTCGAGGGCTAGGGATGGGGGAAGTGGACTTTACAACTGAGGAATATAAAGTATAAGCTATGTAAGATGAACAAGCTCTAGAGATCCGCTGCACAAGATGTACAGATAGTTAATACTGTGCTGTGTACTTAAAAATGTTAAAAAGATAACTCTCACATTAAACACTCAAGACAATAAGATAAAATGCATTATATACCTTTTGCTGTTTATTTGAGCATAAATCATGCAAGGTCTTTGACAGTCCATTGATATCCTTCTCACTTTATTAATACCATGAGCTAACATCCTTATTTTCCACTCTTCCCCAGGATGACTCCTCTCCTGAAGTCATTGTCTACTCATATGTTGTTTCACGTTGGCCTTTCCTGTGTCTTTGCCTTTGCTCACTTCAGTCTGCATCCCACTATATGAATATGAAATTAATATCCCACTCATACATATTTAGGCTCCTTCAGTGACAAATCAATACCTTCTTGCCCCACAAAAACTTCTTTGAGCACTACAAATCAAGAAAATTTCTTCTATCTGAATGGTGTGAGTGCATCAGTTGTACTCTTTTCAAGGAATTAGGTACTTTCGTTCTTATTCTGTTCTTCTTTCGTTATTAATATGAAGCTTCTTGAACATAAAATTTAACTCTTACTCACTTGTAGTATACAAGGTGGTAAAACTAGTGCTTGAACATTGTGGTTACTCAAAACAACTTTTAAAAAAATGAGTGAAGCCATCCTGAAGGACTAAGCATAAAGAATGCATTGAAGAAAATAATTTCTAATAGAAAATAATTTATTCTTCTCTTCGGTAAGCATACAAGCTATGATTGTGAGTAATACTTCTTTTCCTAAAGAACTTCTTTAACTGTCAATGATGGTCAATCCAAAAAAACCAACTCCTCTGTGTAGACTTCTATACTTAGCAGTTATGAGGGTGAAAAATAGTCAATGAATTCTACATTTGCCTTCTTGTAGATACAACACTATGTCGCACAAACAACCAAATGATGAACAGAAGCTCAAGCTCACAGTGCTGCTTCTTCCTTTAGCTACCCACTGCCACCACTTCATCCCTGCCAAGGGCTAACTCTGACACAGGGTGGGGGCAAGTTCACTAAAACAATGCACCAAGCAAAAAGTCAGTTCTGAAGCAAGGAAGAATTGACTAGTGTACAATTCCACAATGTATTCATCCATTATACAAAGCCTTGACACAAAACCCGAATAGCCACTGAGTCCAAGCTCTTCCTCCCAAACCAGCCCTGGAGTGTCATTTATCAAATGCCTTGAATGTTACTATTTCTTGTAAAATTAGAGTATGCTCAGGTTAGACATGTCACCTTTGTCTATAAAACCATTTTTTCTGCTGTTTCATGCCATGGAAATCCATTGTCTCCCAGCTACCTGAAACTATGCTTTTGTCTTAAGTCAATTATACTTTGCAATATCTTGGATTTGTCTTCCTCTTTTATTTTCCACACTTTCTACCTTGGGCAGTTTGGTTTACCAGGTTTTCTAATACAAGCACCAATTCAGTGTAAGTAAACCAAAAATAATATTTATGTCCTACACAGTTACATTTACAATACTTACAATACTTGTCATCCTTTACCAAACTCTATTCTACAATGGTGATGGCCCTGATAAGAATATTTTTTAAAGAATTATTTATTTTATTTGAAATGCAGAATTACAGAGAGAGGGAAAGACAACACACACACACACACACACACACACAAAGAGAGAGAGAGAGAGAGAATCTTCGATCTGCTGATTCACTCCCCAAATTGCCACAATGGCCACCAGGGCCAGACTGAAGTCAGGAACCAGTAGTTTCTTCTGGGTCTTCCACATGGGTGGCAGGGGCCCAAGCACTTGGGCCATCCTCTGATGCTTTCCCAGGCACATTAGCAGTTGGCTGGATCAGAAGTATAGCAGCCTGGACTTGAAGTGGCATCTATATTGGATGCCAACTAGGATGCCATTATGCCACAGTGCCAGCCTCCAAAAGGAGCCTTTCTTGAGAGCCACATGTGAAATGCAAAAATATTCCTCCATGTTTTGATTAACAAGGACAGGGTACAAGGAGTACAAACGATTTCCTTCTTTAAAAAAATGTATGTATGTATGTGTGTGTGTTTATGTTTTTGAAAGACAGAGTGAAAGTAAAAGAGAGAGGGGGATAGAGAGAGAAAGAGAGAAATTGATTTTCCATCCACTGTATTATTCCCGAAATGGCTCCAACATCCAGTGCTGGGTCAACCAAAGCCAGGATCCAGGAACTCCATCCTGGTCTCCTATATGGGTGGCAGGTCACAAGTATTTGGGCCATCATCTCCTGCATTTCAAGACATGTTAGCAGGGAGCTGGATTGGAGGTAGAGACGCTGTGACTTGAACCAGCATTCTGATATGGGATATGGTGATTTAACCCACTGCTCCATGACTCTGGGCCTGGAGTACAAAGTATTTCTTTCTTTTTCTTTTCTTCTTCTTCTTCTTCTTTTTTTTTTTTTTTTGACAGGCAGAGTATACAGTGAGAGAGAGAGAGAGAAAGTTCTTCCTTTGCCGTTGGTTCACCCTCCAGTGGCCCCTGCAGCTGGCGCACCGTGCTGATCCAATGGCAGGAGCCAGGTGCTTCTCCTGGTCTCCCATGGGGTGCAGGGCCCAAGCACCTGGGCCATAGTCCACTGCACTCCCTGGCCACAGCAGAGAGCTGGCCTGGAAGAGGGGCAACCGGGACAGAATCCGGTGCCCCGACCGGGACTAGAACCAGGTGTGCCGGCGCTGCAAGGTGGAGGATTAGCCTACTGAGCCGCTGTGCTGGCCAGTACAAAGTATTTCTAAGAATTACTGAGAAAGAGTCAGGGAAGAAATTGTTAGAGCTACTGTGGGAGGGTCGAAGAGTATGTAAAGAAACCAGTAACTGCATCTGCTACCTAATTCTTGCAGTGTTTAGGGTGGCAGTTACTACTAATTACATCCCAGTGAGAAAGACAACTAGATCTGTATCTAAGTTTTGTATGATAGTTTGAGGAGTGAACATTAGAAAAATGAAAAAGTGATTTAAAAATATCTTTAAGTGCTACATAGTGTAGAGCATTATTGCAAAATCTATGTTGTTACTAAAATGTCTGATTTTCCCTATGAAAGCAGACACAGTATCCTTATTAGTAGAAGCAAATGGGAAAGCAAAACAATCCTTGCCCAGTGGTTAGAGAAATTATTAAAAATAGCTAAAAGGTAATAAATAAAATTGCTACAGTAACGAGGTATTATTGCAGAAACAAATCCCTAGCAGACTGTCCATTATTTTCCCTTGTAACACTGATCTACAGTTCTTGCAGCTACAGTACTTGAGCCATTTACCCTCTACAGTTGTTCTAATTATATCTATTAATGTGATGCATGTTTAACTGGATTTTAATAGAACTGTAGCTCCTTGTTTAGCAGCAAGTTTAACAGGAGAATAACTTATTGTTGATGAGGTTTGGGGTCATCCTTGCTTCTACTAAATAAGAATTGAAATGTGTTTGAAAACCAATGTCTTGGGTTAAGTTCCTGCTCAGAAAGCAAATTCCTATAAATCAAAGTGGTGATTGTTTTGCCCATATTCTGAATGAGTTGAGAACACAGATATTAACATGTTTAATAACCCTGCCTATGAAAAATTCCTCTTAAAAAAGCCCTGTCCAAATTTTTCTTCAAGTTAATTAGGTACTGGGTGCACAATTGTCATGATAATATTATATAACAGGTACATTTCCTGCTTGAGGGAAGTATAAACCAGTAACAAATTAATTCTGTGAAATCATGAATAAGCCAACTGACCAAAAGTTGCAGCATTCATCAAAAGAAATAACATTGACATGTCAAAAAGATGTAAGATTTTTAGAGTGGTAGCAAGGTAATTGAATCTATTACCATATGAAGAACTCTTTTTCTATAATGTTCTAGAGGGTTCCCAGATACTATTTTTGATATTATATTAAAGATTTTAACTATATCAGTGCAGCATGATGTTTTATGTGACTGAATCTTAATCATAATCCTTGCTGACATACTTATCTATTCAAACGAGTAGGGATCCATTTTGATAGTGATGATAGAAAAATGAGTCAGTGCTAATCATTATATTGTCAGAACAGTTCCCTGAACATTCAAATGATTATTTGAGGCATATTTGAAAAAGCAGAGACACTACAAGAAATAAAGGATAACTTGGCATCAGTAATAATGTGCCTTTGTTGTTAAAATCTGTACATGCCTTCCTTATCCTGAATTAATCTGGAATCACCATTTATCCTTTCAATTTGCAGGAAAATCGATGGTGACCAACATGAACGCTCACTAAGGCTCATGATGAAATGAATTTTGAAAATTTCTGTTGAATCACAAGAACACTATTTATGTGTATTTGTTATGAACATCTTGTTTTTCAAGCTATTCTACAAAATATATAAAGCTACTTTAAAAATAACTCATTAATCTTTACTTAAAAACCTTCTGTGCTTAGTTGTATGAAGGAGGGAAACAATGGAAAATTCAGTCTTGAAAACGAAATTCATTATATAAGTTGAGGGGCAAGCAAAAATGTAGGACTTTTAAAAAGAAAACAATATAAATAATTAGGATTAAATATTTGTTTAAAAACTTTAGATAATTATCAGTATCAGCATATCTCTGTCAACTTAGATTTTAATTAAAAGCTTGAGATGGCATTTTCTATCTATGAGCACTGCTATACCCTTAGTCCTTGAATTTTGCCATTGTTTTGAGGCTATCAAGGCATGAGTGTCGGACATTCGTTTTTCCTCATGATTTCTATGACTAGGACATGGCATGAACTAATTTCTGTAAATTTCTACAGTAAAATTGTAAATTGAGTAACCATGTGGTAAGACACAAGAGGGAATGAAAGGCCCTTGACCTTTATTACATGAGATACTTATTGTAGAGAAAGAAATATACATAAAACATAACTTTACAAGATAGCATGTGAAAATGTCTGCTGAATTTAGATCTACTTTACAGCTCTGTGGGAAACCTATTTTTGGCTAACTTTCATGTTCTTTATCTTTATATGAGGGCTGGCACTGTGGTACAGTGGGTTAATGCCCTGACCTGAAGCATTGGCATCCCATATGGGTGCCTGTTCAAGACCCGGCTGCTCCACTTCCAATCCAGCTCTCTGCTATGTCCTGGGAGAGTAGTAGAAGATGTCCCAGGTCCTTGGACCCCTGCACCCTTGTGGGAGACCTGGAAGAAGCTCCTGGCTCCTGGCTTTGGTCTTTGGATCAGCACAGCTCTGGCCTAGCACAACTCTGGCAGTTGTGGCCAATTGGGGAATGAACCAGCGGATGGAAGTCCTCTCTCTCTACATCGCCTTCTCTCTGGGTGTTACTCTGCCTCTCAAATAAATAGTCATTCTTGCAAATTAAGCTTGCAGTTTCTTCAGGAACATCACACATAATATTTTTATTTCTAGACATTGTTCAGAACAAATTTCTTGAGATTCATTATTTCTCATCATGTGATGAGAGAGAGACAGAGAGAGAGACAGAGAGAGAGCAAGCTTCCAGTAGCTGGTTCACTCTCCAAATGGCTGCAGTGGCCAGGGCTGGGCCAGACTGAAGCCAGGAGCTGGGACATTCTTCCAGATCTCCCATTTGGGTACAAGGGCCCAAGCATGTGGAACACATTCTGCTGCTTTCCCAGACACAAGAGCAGGGAGACTGATTGGAAGTAGAGCAGCTGAAATAGGAACCAGCATGGATACGGGATGCCAGCATCACAGGTGGAAGCTTTACCCACTAATCCGCAATGCTGGTGCTGTGAATTTTTGTTTAAATTTAAATCTTTCTTAGAGAGAACTTCCCTGACAGGCATATCTGAAAGAGATCACCTCTCAATTATTCTTTGAAGATTCAAGCATCATTCTTCCAAGGTTGAAGTGATTATATTTACTGCCTTATTTGCTTTTTTCCCCTACAATGAAAATGTAAACAAAAGGTGAATATTTTGTTGGTCTAACAAGAATGCAACGTTTCTGACTCATTACCTTGAGAAGTACATATAGATGAGGATTTAAATGAGTGCAAATTTGTTGAAAATCTACATGTATAAAGATGGAAAATGACAGGGTATGAGGATTCTTACTATGTGTCAATATACAAATGGCAATAAAATTGCAGGGAGAGATGAGAGAAGTAGGAAGAGAGACAAGGAAAGGGCAGGTGAGGAGGAGAGACAGGGAGGGGGAGAGAGAGAAAGATAATAGAAATCTTAAAGTGAATGATCTGTGTGTGTGCTGAAACTGTAGCTGCCTTTACTGTGGATGGCAGATACAAAGGAGAGTCATAACACCTACTGGACATTTGTAAATTACCTGGTAGATTTGGCACCTGATACTGAGAAGCAGAACTATTGAAATTCTGAATAATAAAAGAGAACATTTTGTGTATAAAAGTGTGTGTGTGTGTGTGTGCGATATACCTGTTCACAGATAACATATTTAGAGTATGGATAATGTTATGAGAATTTTAATGCTCAGTTTGTCCTGTAAACACCTAAAATGTTCTGGTTAATTTCAAAGAATCTTAGGAATGGATCCATCGAGAAAATTAATGTATGGAGATGTTTTAGGTATGGATTCTGGCTTTCCTGTCCATTGGCTGCATAACAGACCCTGGCTTGTTGATTAACCTCTACCTGTCAATACTCCACAGCTGAATATGTGGTGACAATGATGTAAAGGTTGATTCTGAGTTTGACTGAGATGATACGTACAAATGTTGATTCTCTTTCTATTCCTTAATAGTGTTTTACCTCAGATTTCTTTTAATAGATATGGTTTCATATTCTGAATGATATTATTACTGCAAAATAATTTTTTGTGTGTAACATGGTAGCATCAGAAAACATTTGAAAGTAGTTTTAAAGGATTTTTGAGGACTTTATGTATGTGTGCCTAAATGATTTTGAGTAGTCTTTTTTTATTTTTATTTTTTTGACAGGCAGAGTGGACAGTGAGAGAGAGAGACAGAGAGAAAGGTCTTCCTTTGCCGTTGGTTCACCCTCCAATGGCCGCCGCGGCCGGCACGCTGCGGCCGGCACACTGCGCTGACCCGATGGCAGGAGCCAGGAGCCAGGAGCCTTCTCCTGGTCTCCCATGGGGTGCAGGGCCCAAGCACCTGGGCCATCCTCCACTGCACTTCTGGGTCACAGCAGAGAGCTGGCCTGGAAGAGGGGCAACTGGCACAGAATCCGGCGCCCCAACCGGGACTAGAACCCGGTGTGCTGACGCCGCTAGGCGGAGGATTAGCCTAGTGAGCCGCGGCGCTGGCCTGATTAGTCTTTTCAATAACAAGACTAGATACTATTTTGAAAAGGTAGCTCCATGTCATGCAAACATGATCATTGTGTGTTCTTGTTCAAGTGTTGCCATGTCAAGTGTATATACTTAATAGATAATATTGGATATGCTGTCAAGTATGCTTGCTCTCTCATTTAAATCTCCCTTTTTCAGAGTTCTGTATAAAGCACATAGCTTCTGCTATGTTATGAGGTAGAGTTGCAGCATTAATGCCAATGGCAAATTCAAATGTCTGTTTTTTCTTTCTGGTAATAAAGTAGCTCATTTAAAATATTAGTACTAGTTTAATACTTAGCAAATGATCGTAAACAGTACCTTGGGGTATTTCTTGGGGCTTGCGATTCATATTAAAGGTCAAATTAAATGGGGTTTTTTGAGCTTCCAGTTGAAGTATATCTCAGCAAAGCAGTTAGGCATCTGAGTGACTTTAGGGCTAAATGCTTGGTTTACCAAACCAAGTTCACTAATTAGTGACTGCATGACTTTGAACAGACTATTCAAACCCACTGTATCTCTGATTTCCTTATCCTTAAAAAAAGTCCACCCATTTTGTGTGAAGATAAAAGGATTTGGTATACATAAAGGTTGAGTTAGCACTTAAATATTTAATAGAAGTTAATGTTAAAGTTGTATCATATGAGCGGCAAAAAAGCATGTGCAAAGATGTTCAATTGACCTAACATTGAAAAATGTAGCTTAAGATCAAGTTGGGACATCATTAGATATCTATTAGAACTTCTAGAATAAAGCAAAGTGGCAAAAACTGTATTACCATCATTAATGACTCAGATTACCTCTCCTTGTAACATACGTAACCAACTCTTCAAACAGTCAGTTGTATGTAACTCCCCATCAGTCATCACATTTAACAAATTGGTTGTTATTGTGTTCACATGACTGTCTCCTTTATGGTTCTTGACTTCCAGGGAATCTGATTCTTACTGATGTGTCTAGTGCCCAGCATATTGCTGCACTCTATATTGGTTGAGTAAATTGAATGACTCATTTTTATATAACATGTTACTATCTTAGAAGACTTATTTTAAAACATTGTGAATAAAGTACTTGTTAGGACAGCAATTTAAACAATTTTATCATTTGAAAGAATCTTTGTTTTCACAAAATATATTTGTTTTTGAAATTCCTGATCAGCACGGGAGTTTTGACCTGCTCCATTTCTGACCTGGGCCGGTTCACCCCTCCTTAGGCAACCTGGTGGTCCCCTGCTTCCGGGAGGTCACCACATTGATGCCGAACTTAGTGCGGACACCCAATCGGCATAGCACACGACAGCCCAGAACTCCTGGACTCAAGCGATCCTCCGGCCTCAGCCTCCCGAGTAGCTGGGACTACAGGCGCGCACCAAAAAGGAAACCTGTTAAAGTGAAATGGACACTATGAGAAATGGTGACTTGATCAGCCCTTGCCCCAACTGTTAATGAACAACTTAATACATTATCCCTCTTAGTATTTTTCGTCTGTTCTACTTAATACTATTGGTTTAATTCTGTAATTAATACACAGTTATTCTTAAGTGTTGAAACTTAACTGAAAAGTGATCCCTGTTAAAAATAAGAGTGGAATAAGAGAGGGAAGGGATGTACAATTTGGGACATGCTCACGCTGACTTGTCCCAAACGGTAGAGTTAGAAACATACCAGGGAATTCCAATTCAATCCCATCAAGATTGCATGTACCAATGCCATCTCACTAGTCCAAGTGTTCAATTTCTGTTCACAATTGATCATAATGATAGGACTAAGAACCAAAGGGATCACATAAACAAGACTAGTGTCTGCAAATACTAACCAATAAAACAAAAAAGGGAGAGAACCATCCAACATGGGAAGCAGGATACACAGCAGACTCATAGAATGACGGATGTCCTAAACAGCACTCTGGCCTCAGAATCAGACCTTAAGGCATGCGGATCTGACTGAAAAGCCCATGAGAGTATTTCAGGCATGGAAAGCCAAGACACTCTGGCAAAAAAAAAATGACCTAAATGAAAGATCTCCATGAGTGAGATCCCAATGGAAAGAACAGGTCATCAAAGGAGGTACCTTTCTCTGAAGGGAGGAGAGAACTTCCACTTTGACTACGACCTTGTCTAAATATAAGAGTCAGTGAACTCAAAAGGCTTCCATAGCCTTGGCAGCTCATGACTGGAGCCTAGGGAGATTACTGAAGCCATAAACAAGAATGTCAATTCGTTAAGTCAACAACAGGAGTCACTGTGCACTTACTCCTCATGTAGGATCTCTGTCCTTAATGTGCTATACATTGTGATTTAATGCTATAACTAGTACTCAAACAGTATTTTTCACTTTGTGTTTCTATGTGGGTGCAAACTGTTGAAATCTTTACTTAATATATGCTAAACTGATCTTTTGTATATAAGAGAAATGAAAATGAATCTTGATGTGAATGGAAGAGGAGAGGGAGTGAGAAAGGGGAGGGTTGTGGGTGGGAGGGAAGTTATGGGGGGAAAGCCATTGTAATCCATAAGCTGTACTTTGGAAATTTATATTCATTAAATAAAAGTTAAAAAAATAAAATAAAATTTTACTTCAATAAAAAAATTCCTGCAAGGTTTATATTATTTTAGGACATGGATAAATGTTAGGATTATTGAAATTCACTTCTTGATATCATTCATGTATGGAATAAAGTAGAGAAAAATTGCACACACTTTGTAATCTCCATCAAGTCAGTGAAAACACTGATAAGAATAAATACCAGTTGCCTTTTGAAAACCCATCAGAGTGAGCAGATTACACAGAAACTAAATATTCTATTAAAATATTTCACAAAACTGAGTTTATCTCCTTCTGTAGCAAAGTCCTAGTGTACTATTCTTCAAGGGTTTCTTTTTTTTCTGACAAGAAGCATGGTTAATTTCATTTTTAAAATTGATTAGACTGCCTGATTGATTGCAGTGACTACTTTTCTTATCTTGAGCAAGGAGATAACATTTATAATTCTTATTAAAAGTTGATTAGCATTTGATAATGTTAATCTTGTTGAATGTTGCATAATAAAATTTAAAGCCAAAACCTGCATGGCCAATTACTAAATATAAATACAAAGTAAATCATATTTCCAAGTGATATAAAAAAATTCAAAGGGATAATCTTCAATGTTAAAACAAACCTGAAAAAAAAAATGCCATTAAAGACTTATCTCTGTGGTCTTAAAAATGTTTTATTGTCTTCTTTGTAGACATGTTTATGATTTTGAACAGAGAGTAAAAATAGTCCACCTGTCACTAATGCATTTAGAATCTGCATGACAGTTTGAGTGGTAGCCATTGGGCTCTGTGGGTCAAGATGCTGTTTGGGATGCCCATATCACTTACAGGAGATACTGGCTTTGAATTCCCATTGCCTGTTACTGATTCCAACTTCATGTAGCCACTGGGAGGCAGCTGGTGGTGGCTCAAGTGGCTGGGGTCCCTGCCACCCACATAGGAAACCCAGATTGAATTCCCAGTCTTGGCTATCACAGTCATTTGGGGGAATGACTTAGCAGATAGGAGATCTCCTTTGGTCTGTCTGTCTCTCTGCCTTTCAAATAAGTCTTCCTGTACAATTAACCAACTGGTTTCATGTTCCTAATGATTGAGACTGTGATAAAAGAACACCTTCAATTAATGTGTGCATGCTTCTTATGAACAAATCTAGTCTTCATGCCTATACCCATGTGATGACTTGACAGAAATATTGGGACAGGCATTGTGGCACTGTGGGTTAAGGTCCTCATGACACCCTCCTCCATACCAGAGTGCCTAGTTGGGAATTCCGGTTACTCTGCTTCACCTCTAGTTTCTTGCTAATGCACTTGGGAGGCAGCACATGGTGGACTAAGTACTTGGATTCCTGCCACTCACATGGGAGAGTTGGATGGAGTTCCTGGCGCCTGGCTTCAGCCTGGCCTACTTCCAGCTCTTATAGGCATTTGAGAAGTGAACCAGTAGTTGGAAGACCATTTCTCTCTCTCTCTCTCTCTCTCTCTCTCTCTCTCTGCCCTCTCATTCTCTGTTACTATTTCAAATAAGTAAGTAAAATCTTCTTAAAAAAGATGTATTTAAGTATATTTTGAAATGCATCCACTAGTAGAGGGAATGGTTGTTGAAACAAATTATTCAAAAGGTTCTCATCCTCGAAAAAGCAGCTATTTCCTCCACATGCTGTACTGTCTTCATAAACAACTTCACATGCCTGCTAAATGAAAGGGCCTCTAGAGAGTGTGACAGGAAAAAGAGCTTTGGGACTTTAAGGTGGTGGCTGTTTTGTGATTTTCTGCACTGTGGTATCATCTGTATTCAGAGAGATCAGGGCATTAATCCTGCTTGCCAACATTAGAGGCTATTGTCTTACCCAGATTGTAGCTTTAGATCTGAAATGACTGCAGAGTACAGTGAAATCTGTGTATTCTGTTGGAGTTTTATGCAGTGATTGCCTGAACCACCCACCCTGAATCTCACGCACACTGTGAATAAAGTATATCAGTCTGTTGACAGGAGACAATTGAGATTAGTGGAAGTGACATGCATATGTGGAGGAGTGCCCAGTAGGCAGAAAAAAAATGAGCAAAAAGTAAATGAAGCGACCTCTTAGCAGCAGATGAACATGGCTCAATCAGCACTGGAAATCAATGGGCTGAAAGGAACTGGCAGGGAAAATCAGAGGGAGTAATGCACTGACCAGTGAACTTTGTCCCCTCTGTATTCTTATCCAGCTACAGCAACCTGAATATCCAAGTATATCTCCTCCTGCTACTTCCAGAATTTCCATTCAAATTTACATTCTCATCAGGTCTGGCTCCCGTGCTACTCTGGAGCATACCCTTGCACAATCTAAAACATTCAAAGATGCTTCAAGTGTGTTCCCTCCATCCTGTAAGAAATCAACCAGCCATAAGAATTCATCTAAGAACTCGACTATCCAGAACAGGGCAGAGTGGAAAGGAACAGAAAAAGCTTAGACTGAGTATCTAGGACCTTAAAATAAGTTTCAGCTATGCCATTCATTTGTATTTCTGTGTCAATTAAACTTGGAACCTTAATTATATTAGACTGTGTGTGTAGACAGTTGAACAACTACAGGGTATCAAACAATGTGCTAGACATTGTCATACATGTTTCTAAGTTACATATTGCCAATGTTGAATCAAGCAAATGCTATTTTTGGGGAAAGGCATCATTTTGTTGCAAGTGTAAGCATCTGGAAGTTAACTGAGTATTTCAGAAAAAGCTAAAGGGTTTAGGATCACAAACCTGCTGCAATAACAAAGAATCACGGAAAGGAACACCACATATTCAACTAATGAGCAGGAGATTTAATTTGGAGTATCTGAATTGTTCTACATTGTGTGATCTTTCTCAAGGACATCATTTTCTGTACTTCAGACTTGCTGCTGTTTCCCAGGATACTTGTGAGACTACTGTAAGAAAAAGTTCTTTAAAAATATCAAAATATAAAAAAGTTAAAGTACAATATTATGTATTATGACAGGGAAAATAACAGTGATCATTACACACAGAGTTAATACAGAGAAAAAATAGCACTATTTTCTTCTCTAGCGTAAAAATAAATTAAATCAACTTTGTGGGGAGACCGAATATCCTGTCACATTTTTTGATTTTAGTTGAGTTATTTTCCTCTCACTTATCAGCAGGAATGTTTTTTTTTTTCTTTTTCCTTGATTGATGCTGCTATGGTCATTATTAAATATTTCAGTGTGAGAACATTTTCTGTTTGCTTCTGGAGGTCTCCAGTCTGATACTGGTTTCTTTGGGCAAGTAGATTTTATGCACCTGCACAGCTGGGATATGCCTCAGGCTTCTTCTTATCCCCATTGAATCTATCAAAATAGCTTATTTGAGATTAAATGCTTAAAATAACATTTTTTGTTAATAAGGGTAATGAATTGCCTACCTTGTAGTACGTTTCATGTTCTACTAGTTGTTTCATTTCATTTTGATTCCTCCTTAACATTTCATTTTCATGAGAAAGATTTTCTATCTTGTCCATTAAGGATTTCTGTAGTTCAAGAATTTGTTTTTGAGAACTTCTTAATGTTCTTATAAATTTTTTGAGATCTGCTTCTTGCACTTCTTCTATCTCATCATCTTCATAATCTTGAATTGGGGTTTCTTTTTCATTTGGGGGTATCATAGTGTCTTCCTTGTTCTTATTACCTCTGTTTTTGCCTTTGTTGTTTGGCATATTGGAGATATTTGGTTTCTTCACTGTGGTGTTTTTTCTTGTTATACTATGACTCTAGATTAAATGGACCGTCTGTTTTTGATGGAGCCTTATAGGCATGAGATGGGTGTGGCCTGAGAGCTCTGTTTGGTTCCTCAGGGTTAAGGGTGTGCCAAAGGTGACACTCCCAGGTTAGGCAAGGTAAATCTCTCTCCCTTTCTTTCTTTCTTTCTTTCTTTCTTTCTTTCTTTCTTTCTTTCTTTCTTTCTTTCTGTCTTTTTCTTTCTGTCTTTCTGTCTTTCTTTTGATTCAAAAGGGAAGTAATTCTGCACAGCTGAACAGAATTGGAGGTAGTTAGCAGGCAAATGATATACCCACAGGAGCCAGAGATCGGAAGCTCTTTCCCAAGGACCACACAGGGAATCTGTCCTGCCCTCAGTGTGGGCTCAAATTTTCCTGCAGTCTCCCACTGGGTTGCCAAGGTTACCGAATTGTAGCGTCTCTGGAGAGTACTCAAGTGAATTCCGTGAGTTCCGTGAGTTCTCTCCCCCACGGTCTCTTTTTTCACAGTCTCAGTTCCTCAGTTCAGTAGCACCACACATTCACTAGGTCGCAATCTCCTGTTAATTCACCCCCTGCCCCAGAGTTAGGTTTTTCTGCTAGGCTCAGGGCCGGTGCAGACCTGAGGTTGCCCTGCTTATGACGTATGTCCAAGATGGCACCTGCTGTTTGTCTTGCTCGCCTATGAGAGGTGAGCGGAGAGAGAGAAACCCGTGTCCGTATCGGTCACTTTTTTTCTCTCTCTCTCTCTCTTCTAGTTAGCCTGGTGAACTTTTACCCATGGGGTCGTTCCCTCTAGTCTCCTCTTTCTGCTTGCCCGCCAGTGTCTTGGGCTATTGAGGTTCGGCTCACCTCGCGTTCCAGTGCTGGTGTGTTGAGTCTGCCATTGGTGTCCCAAACTGTGGGCTCCCACACTCTCCACGCAGGTCCACCAAAGTCTTAACTCCAAGATTGATGTTTGCTCAACTTTTACTGAGGCAGTTTGAGCTTCTTCAATTTTCCTCCTCCCTTTCCAGCGCTGGCGCGCAGACTCTGACAATGGAATCTTAAATGTGGAGTTCCCCGTGGAATAAGGGCTCCTTTTGGTGAGTCTTTCTGGGAGTCTTTCTGCAGCCTGAGGAGCCTTCTGTTCAGTGAGTGCCTTTCTTTAGAGAAGGGGACTCCCACACGGTTGATGAGGATACTGTTTTTCCCTGATTTCAGCTGTAGATGAGTTCTATTAAGAGGAATGCTCGCTGAACTGAAAATCTATTCTCAGTTTTATTGGTGTAATTTATTGGCTTTCAAACTTTTAAAGCTGTGTGGTGTTTGCTTATTTGGTAGTAAAATATGATTCCCCCATCGCCCCACCACCAATAAATTTTCTACTTAAAATCTTTAATTATCAAACAACCTAATTTTCCATTTAAAGTAATGGAGGGCAACTCCAGGAGTCCTGTCTCTCCAGACTGTGGAACTTAAGTCACCTTACCACTGGGCTTCAGCATTCTGTAAAACACAGACCTGTGGAAAATGAAAGATGACTTTTTTCACGTGTGAGGGAATTCTAAAAGGAGTTTACATTTTAACTGGCTAATCTGAAGTCTAAATGAGTTATTTTTGAGTTAGCTCAGGTTGCTTTGATATGCACTTTTAGTAAATGTATTTTTGCTTCCTAGTTAAGGAATGGTATAGAGCATGTACAAAGTATCAATTCTCGTTCCAAATACACTTAAGTTCACATCTATTATTAATGAAATTTTTGATCTTGGAAGAGTTCTTACATCAGATTTATGTGTTTGTTTTTCTGATATGAGAAGTGGTAAAGCAACACATAGTTGCTGTACACAGTGATTAATAATATTTTTTCTCTTAAAATTGTGCAAGAGGATGGGATGCTGTTTAGAACAATATGGATATTACTCTTACAAAAACAACTCTCAGCTGTATTAACTCTACAGTCCATACTCATTTAATTCTAAATTCAATCAACAATCCTGAACTCTGATCAAAGAACAATCAGCACAGAAACAAGTAAGCAAAATCATAAGGAGATTACACTCTCATGAAAATAATAAGTGAGGAGAAAGGGCTCTGGATCAAATAATCACCCAAATAAAGACAAAGCTACAATTGGGACAGCATTGTAAGGTCAATAGAGATCATGTGAGGAAATGACAGATCTGAAGTATGAGCAGAAGTTAACCACTAAAGAGAAAAACAATTGTAGGTAGAATGAGATAAATAAGATAAACAGGTGCAGAAGAAATAAGAATATAAAGCGTCAAGGTAAAATGAGCACCTGAACAGGAATTCCAGTCTGGACAATATAATAAGCAGCAAAATAGCTTAGAGTCCAGCAAATCTGAGCAAAGTAATAGAAAACAGTAGGTTATACACAGGTTGTTGCCTTAAGATAACAGGTAGTTAATCACTTGTCAGTGCAAAAGTTTTTCATAGATGCTATTCTGTGGCTTAGTTTTAATAGGGACACGTGTGCGAAAGATGATAAGATATCTGTCAGACTGAACTAGAACGGCTGTTGAAGAAAGAGCTCCTGAGGATAGAATGGTGATGATTACTGATGCCAGGCTATTGATTGGAGTCAGACAAGGAAATTGAAGAAAAGAACATCCATAAGAGCAGCGAATCAGAGCACTGGGGAATCAGAAATTCTTGGTAATTGGAACTACACTTTTGGGGAAAAAGGTGTTTTTAGGGCATGGTTGCATGGATTCAGCTTTGAAAAACATACAGTGCAATCCTGCTTATAATATGATTTATCAATGGGTTGGACATGAGAGTGAAAAGAAAACAACTTTTTTGTGCATAGATTCTGAATATTGTCATAGAATGGAAATAATACTAGTTAGGAATAAGCAGACATTGCTCTGATATTTTCTTTTAAAATATTAAGGAAATGAAGGACATTTATTTATTTTGTAATGTTAAAAATAAGCAAAATATAAAATTTCATGGGAAATTTGAAATTGCCTCTGCAAAACATATATAAAAAATAAAGAATGAAATATTAAGAATACTTATCCCTCTGGGTTTTAAAGACACAGAAAACAGATATATACACTGTGAGAAGTAAAGACATTTGGCTCATTTTCAAAGTAAGGTGTTCATCTGTGAATAGAAAATTATGAACAGCCAGTTAGCATAATAGCTTGCAGATATGTGGAAAATTGCATGTAGCTGGCTAGCATAACATGTAGGTTACAAATGGCAAGGTACAAAACACCTGGAAAGTCCCAGAGCAAACAGAGTGTTTTCACATAGAATGTCAGAGGTGGTTAACTAAGCAAAACTAAAATAAATGGAGATAATAAAACTTAGGTGGTGTCCGGGAAGGTTGTGGCCCTGAAGTACTCAGCCAGTGAGGAACCAGGGGAGAGATCTGCATGCTAGGGAATAAAGAGCTTGCTGTAACCAGGTGCACCTGCCTACCAGACTCCCAATCTTGCAACAAAGTCTCATTTTTGCTGCACTTCCTGAGTCTGAGTCCATCCTTTGAGTGGACAGATGAGAATGTTTCCCCCACACACATGGAGATGTATACAACTTTTAATAAATCATTTTATAATTTTAAACCTTTTCTGAAATTGAACATGCAACACTTTTAAAACTTGAAATGGATAATAAAAATAAGAAGACATGATTAAGGTTAAATTATAAAACAGTATTTAGGAGAAAGAGACAACACTCAGAAATCTGGAACATTTTTTAAATTGTTCTTCTTATTAAAATTAGTTAAGAGATGAATTCATCAAAGCTGAATATACATTCATGACAATTTCCAAAGTTCGAAATTACCTCTAAGAAGCAATGATATATGCAGGAATGTTATTGAATTTTTTTTGCTTAGCTCATTAAATGTGAAGATATTTTTAAAATATTGCTAAAATGTTTGAATATTCTGTATTTGACAGAATTTGAAACCTGGTGGCATTTAATTGTTTTCCCACTTCACTGTATGGCCTGGATGATCCCTGTGTGAACATAGATCAATATTTCCTAATTCACCATAGGACACTGACCTTTCCACTTGTACACTAGATATAGAAAATATATGGATCACTTGAAGAATAACTGAGACCTACATTTTTTGCAGGTAAGTTTAGCTTTAACATTTTGCTACCTCTCTGCTCAATGCCTAAAGAAAACAATCTGAAAAAAATGGTGTTGTTTATTTCCTCTTCCATATTGTGCCCAATCTTAGCATACATTTGATCACAGGATTTGACTTAATTTCCTGTAGGTGTTCAGTTGTTTTACTATAAGCATAGGTGCTCTGAGTTAGGGTATGATATTTATGTTAGATTTCTGGCCTAAATGAAATTTCTCTCTTCATGTCATGTTTATAGATAGATTAATAAACAGAGGAAAATGTACTTTGAAAATGGAATTCATGTTACAGATCTTGGGATAGGGAGATTATCCAGGATTATCTATGGGAAAAGTACCACTAAAATATTAACATATAAAGATTTCTCTTCCATGATCTTTCTGTCATGATATTTATTTACTATTTATTGCTGTTCAAGGTAAAAAGGAAATTAAATTTTAATTATCAAGTTATCTACAATTCATCTTTATATCCTAAAAATATAGCCTAAAGTAAAATTATCAAAGAATGTGAAATAACCAGTGTTTAACAGTTTATATTTTATTTTATTTTTTTGGCTCAACCATAGAGAGTACCCGAAACTGGCCAGGAGAAACAAACATAAACCAGACTCAGAAACAATGGGAGGGGAAAACAATGAATGTTGAGGTATACAATGTTTTCTTAAGCACATGGGTACACAAGGAAGACCTCATGTCTGCCCACTCTAACACCCCTATTAACCTACCAGTCAAATGGGTGATGTTTTGATAAGGGAAATGAATTGAGCAAAGTATTTTCCCTTCCATAAACTCACAGCCCAATGCCACTGTCAATCCATGATGACCAGGCAAACTTCAAGTGTATTGCAACTTCTGTACTTGACTTATGAGTAGTAGACAATTTGCTAATTTTCTCCTACTGAGTTGCCTGCTGAATATGTCACAGGGAAGCCTAGTCCTGGGTAAGAATTGCCACTACATGTCTTGCCATAAAGTGATGTGAGATATGCACTTCAGACTCTGACACATTCTTTTTTATTTTATTTTATTTTTTGTTTATTTATTTGACAGGTAGAGTTATAGACAGTGATAGAGACAGAGAGACAGAAAGGTCTTCCTTCCATTGGTTCACTCCCCAAATGGCGGCCAGGGCTCATGCTGCGCCAGTCTAAAGCCAGGAGCCAAGTGCTTCCTCCTGGTCTTCCATGCCAGTGCAGGGCCCAAGCACCTGGGCCATCCTCCACTGCCTTCCCGGGCCACAGCAGAGAGCTGGACTGGAAGAGGAGCTACTGGGACAAGAACGGGCACCCATATGAGATGCCAGTGCCACAGGTGGAAGATTAACCGAGTGAGCCACGGTGCCGGCCCCTCTGATACTTTCAGTGCCTGAGCCAGCCACCATCAGTGGTAGGGGGTAAAAACAATAAGTGTGAGGGCATTGATGGAGAGGTTGGGCAGAATGGATACCAGGAAGCAAGGGAGTGAGGAGGCAATTAATACTTCACCAGGATGTTGGGATATGGTGGGATGTAGATCAGGTGTGGGTTGAGGCTCTAGGTTCCCAGGACTTGTCTCATTGTCCAGCTGGACTTCACATATGCAAGACTTACAAACTTCAAGTGTGCATTGTTATGAATTGCTAGGTAACGAATTCAGAGAAGCTAACTCCAAGTATAAGACCTTCTGAAAGAAGAGCCCTGTATTGCCTTGCCCTGAGGTCTGTAAATCCGACCCTGAAAATAAAGCCTTACTGGTTTTAGAATATGTATTACCTCTGTTTCCATGATTATGTTAAAATAATAGTGGTGAAATAAATAAAAATGAAATAACAATAACAAAAATAACAGAAAGGGAGTCCATAGTAGATTACAAATTGTGCATTTGATCATAACTCACATTATTTAGTGCATTCTATGGGCCAGGTGTTTTATATTTGAAATTTCATGCCTCAAAAACACTCAATGAGATATTTAGAGTAATAAACACACTATGAATGAGAAATGGGTACAGAGAAGTTGTTTAATTCTCGCAAGGACATACAAGTTTTAAGTTGAATCTGATCAATTTAACACACAGCTGCACTCTTAATCACGAATAATAATGGCTCTCAAGAAGAAATGAAGTAGATAACAGTAACAGAATTAGCATATTTTTCCACAATTAGAAGGAAGGTAAATTGTCACAGAATTCTTAATGGACAATTCAGACAAACTAATTAAGAATAACCTGAACATTCACACACATCTTCACTTTTTAAAATACTTTTAGGAACTGATCACTAAAAAAAATACAAGGATGTCACTCCACTTTTGCATTGCTGAAAACTGAGCCATCCTCAAATTTATTGGCTATATACAAGTGTTTATTTGGTGTAGCCTTGGCAGAGTATTCTTCATGTTTTCAGTGTTTGTGGTTTGCTCAGTTTAGGATTTGTGGATTTATAGTTTTCATTAAATTTGGAAAATGTGACCATTAGTTATTTTTCCCCTAGGATTTATTTATTTTGAAGGTAGAGTGGCAGAGAGGAAGTGATGGACGGAGAGGGAGAAGGAGAGGGAGATCTTTCATCTGCAGGTTCACTCTGCAAATGCCTACAATAGCCACAGCTAGACCAGACTGAAGTCAGAAGCCAGAAACTCTATCTGGGCTTCCCACATGGTAGGCAGAAATCTAGTACATGGACTATTATATGCATCTTCCCAGATTCAGGAGCAGAAAGAGGGATGGAAAGTGTGGAGTAACCAAGACTTAAATCAAGCACTCTAATGTCAGATGTAGGCTTCCTACTTGATGGCTTAGGCTACTGTTCTACAAAATCCAACCCACATTTTAATCCTTCTAATTTTGCAAAATCTTCCTCCATCTACCATTTGGAGAATCCAATTACATTTGCATTAACTTTCTGGAATTTATCCCACAACATGATTTGCTGTGTGATGCTGTGTGAATGTATTCTATTTTCTCTTTGCATTGTATTTGGAGTAGTATCTTTTTAAAGAAATAATATGTGTGTATATATATATATGCAAAAGATCAGTGAAATGAAGAAGAGCTAGTTTTATGAAAAAATAAGTAAAATTGAGAATTTATAGTTCAAACTAATCAAAGAGAGAGAGACACACACACCCAAATTAACAAAATCAGAGAGGAAAAAGAAGATTCTACAACTGATATCACAAAAACACAAAGAATAATAATTATTGCAAACAGCTATATGCCAACAAATTGGACAATATAGATTTCTGGACATGTATAATTTATAAATTGAGGTACAAAAACAGAAAACCTGAACAGACCAATAACCAAAACTGAAACTGCACTCATAAAGAGCCTCCAAACAAAAGGAAAAGCCTAGGGCTGGATAGCTTCACTACTGATTTCTAACAAACTCTTAATGAAAAACTAACCCAAATTCTTCTTTAAGTATTCAAAACAATTGAAATCAATGGAACCCTTCCAAATTCATTCTATGAGAACAACATTACCTTATTCTATAAACCAGAGAAAAATGCAACAAGAGAACCGCAAATCAAATCCTAAATCAACATAGATGCAAATATCCTCAATAAACTTCTAGCAAATTGAATGCAACAACAGATTAAAATGATCATCCACATGATCAAGTGGGATTTATCTCAGGGATGGTTCAATATATATTAATTAAAAAGCTTGATACATTACAGCAACAAAATGAAGGATACAAACAATATGATTACCTTAGTAGATATTGAGAAAGCTTTTGATAGAATGCAGCATATTTTTATAATGAAAACTTCTAAAAATTGGGTAGAGAAGGAACACACCCCAACATAATCAACGCAATATATGGCAAACCCACAGGCAGCATCATATTGGATTGGGAAAAGCTGGAAACACTCCCACTAAGATTTGGAACCAGAAAAGGATGATCAGTCTCACTAATCCTATTCACTGTAGTTCTGTAAGTTGTAGTCAGATCCATTAGGCAAGAAGAAAATGTCAAAAGAATATGAGTTGGAATGAAGGAAGTCAAGTTATCCCTGTGTGCACATGACATGATCCTTTATATAGGGGAACCAAAAGATACCATAAAGGGTCTATTGGAGCTCATAGGAGAATTCACCAATATTACAGGATATAAAATCAGCGCACAAAAATCAATCATTCGTATGCAGTCAATGCTATGGATGAGAAAGAACTTTAAGCTTGGTCCCATGAACAAGCGTTATGACAAATCTTAGGTAACTTTGGTATACAATGTTTAACTGAGGATATGAATGATTTTTGCAAAGCAAATTACAAAGCATTAATGAAAGAAATAGAAGAACACACCGAGACACCGAGAAAAAAATGCTCCATATTCATGGATTGGAAGGATTAATGTCATCAAAATTCATACTACCCAAACCAATTTACAGTTTAAATGCAATCCAAATACAAAAACTAAAGAGATTCTTCTCAGATCTAGAAAAAGCAATACTAAAATTCATATGGAAACACAAAAGACCTTGAATATACAAAGCAATATTAAAAATAAACACAAAGCCAGAGGCATAAGAATATCAACCTTCAAGATATACTACAGGGTTTTTATAATAAAATACCCTGATCCTGGCACAAAAATAGACATCAGGCCAATGGAACAGAAAAGTAGCCCCAGGGATTAATTCATGCATCTATCACCAACTACTTTTTGACAGACAAGCTAAAATCACCCCCTGGAGAAATGCAAAGTTGGATTTGCACAAGTGTAAGTTTGGAGTAGTTTTAATTGCAGTGCCTTAAATCTCACTAATCCTTTTTTTCTACATTGTCTAATATGCTCTTATTCCCAAGTTACATTTTCAATACAAGTATTGTTATTTTCTTTACAATTTCAGTTTGAGTTTTTTAAAATATCATCTATGCCTCTACTTACTATATTTAACTTTCATCTATTTTCTTGAACACATAGAATACATTTATAGTAATTGTTTTAATACCCTTTTCTACAAATTTTATCACCTTTGTCATTTTGGGAACTCAATTGACTGATTCCCTTTTTCATTATGGGTCATATTTTCCTACTTTGTTTTTTTTTTATTAGATGCCACATTGTATATCCTACCTCATTGGGTGCTAGATTTTCTTCATAATTCTTTAATATCCTTCAGGTATTTTCTAGGACATAGTCTAATTATAGGGGAATGTTTTGATACTTTTAAAACTTTCCTATTAAGAAAAATTAAGATATCAGAATAGCTGTATTAAACACCTCATTTTTCTTCAACTTTGAGACAAAAAGCTCTGAGTACTCTGCCCAATACTTCATGAATTATGGGATTTTTCCATTCAGATATGTGGGGCCTGGAAAAACACGCAGTACTATGTGTGAACTATAGATATTATTCCTTCTAATCCTTCAGGTGGTCCTCTATCTCACCGCATGTGTTTTCTTGCACATAGATGTTAATTTTCACTTAGTGGGATACTCAGAGTAATCTACAGATTCCTTGTTCCTTGAGTATTCTCTTTGTGTAGCTAACCACAGCTCCTTGTGCCTCCTTGGACGCTCAGTCTTCAGCTCATCAATGCAAGCAGACTCACTCTACATTAATTCTTTCAATGACATATCCTAAAAACACTTTCAAGGTTCTAAGTTGAGGCAATTGATGACTCTGCTCTTTGGTGTTCCTTCTCCTAACCACAATTTTCTGATGTATAATGTCTTCATAATGCTTAATTCTTTATTTTCCACAAACATTGTTGATCTTGGCCAAAATTATTTCATAGCATTGTGTATTGGAAATTTTAAAAATGTTTATTGAATGGCAAAAATAGAAAGAGAGAGAGATCCTGTATCCACTGGTTCACTCATTTTTAATTTTTTTTAACTTTTATTTAATAAATATAAATTTCCAAAGTACAACTTTTCGATTATAGTGGCTTTTCCCCCCATAACCTCCCTCCCACCCACAACATCCCATCTCCCACTCTCTCTCCCATCCCATTATTCATCAAAATTAATTTTCAATTATCTTTATATACAGAAGATTTACTTAGTATTTACTAAGAGTTTAACAATTTGCACACACACACAGACACACAAAGTATAGAGTACTGTTTTAGTAGTAGTTTTACCGTTAATTCACATAGTGCAACACATTAAGGACAGAGAATCTACATGGGGAGTAAGTGCACAGTGACTCCTGTTGTTGATTTAACAATTGACACTCTTTTTTACAACATCAGTAATCACCCAAGACACTTGTCATGAGCTGCCAAGGCTATGGAAGCCTCCTGAGTTCACCAACTCCAATCTTATTTAAACAAGACCGTAGTCAAAGTGGAAGTTTCTCCTCCCTTCAGAGAAAGGTACCTCCTTCTTTGATGTCCCATACTTTCTGCTGGGGTCTCAATCACAGAGATCTTTCATTTAGGTCGTTTTTTTTTGCCAGGGTGTCTTGACTTTCCATGCCTGAAATACTCTCATGGGCTTTTTAACCGGATCCAAATGCCTTAAGGGCTGATTCTGAGGCCAGAGTGCTGTTTAGGACATCTGCCATTCAATGGGTCTGCTGTGTATCCCATTTCACATGTTGGATCGTTCTCTCCTTTTAAATTCTACCAGTTAGTATTAGCAGACACTAGTCTTGTTTATATGATCCCTTTGGTTCTTAGTCCTATCATTATGATCAATTATGAACTGAAACAGATCACTTTGACTAGTGAGATGGCATTGGTACATGCCACCTTGATGGGATTGAATTGTAATACCCTGGCATGTTTCTAACTCTGCACTTAGCGGTAAGTCCGAGTGAGTATGTGCCAAAATGTGCATCTCCTCCCTCTCTTATTCCCACTCTTTTATATTAAACAGGGATAACTTTTCAGTTAAATTTGAACGCCTAAGAATAATTTTGTGTTAATTAAAGAGTTTAACCAATGGTATTAAATAGAACAAAAAAATACTAAAAAGAATAAAATAATAAGTTGTTCCTCAACAGTCAGGACACGGGCTGATCAAGTCATTGTCAGTGTGTCCATTTCACTTCAACAGTTTTCCTTTTAGGTGTTCAGTTAGTTGTCACCAATCAGGGAGAATATATGTTATTTGCCCCTTTGGGACTAGGTTATTTCACTCAGCATGTTTTCCAGATTCCTCCATCTTGTTGCACATGACAGGGTTTCATTGTTTTTGACTGCTGCATAGTGTTTTATAGAGTACATTTCGCATAATTTCTTCATCCACTCTTCTGTTTATGGGCATTTAGGTTGATTCCAGTTCTTAGCTATTGTGAATTGAGCTGCAATAAGCATTGAGGTGCAGACAGCTCTTTTATTTGTCAATTTAATTTCCTTTGGGTAAATTCCAAAGAGTGGGATGGCTGGGTTGTATGGTAGGCTTATATTCAGGTTTCTTAGGAATCTCCAAACTGACTTCCATAGTGGCTTTACCAGTTTGCATTCCCACCATCAGTGGATTAGTGTCCCTTTTTCCCCACATCCTCACCAGCATCTGTTGTTGGTAGATTTCTCTATGTGAGCCATTCTAACTGGGGTGAGGTAAACCTCATTGTGGTTTTGATTTGCATTTCCCTGATGACTAGTGATCCTGAACATATTTTCATGTGTCTGTTGGCCATTTGGATTTCCTCTTTTGCAAAATGTCTAGTGAGGTCCTTGGCCCATTTCTTAAGTGGGTTTTTTTGTTTTGTTGTTGTGGAGTTTCTTGATTTCTTTGTAGATTCTGCTTATTAAAGCTTTATCTGTTGCATAATTTGCAAATATATTTCCCATTTTGTTGGTTGCCTCTTCACTTTCCTGTTTCTTTTGCATACAGAAACTCTCAATTTGATGTAATCCCACTTGTTAATTTTGACTTTGACTGCCTGTGCCTCTGGAGTCTTTTCCAGGAAGTCTTTTCCTGTGCCTATATTTTGCAGAGTTTCTGCGATGTTCTCTAAAATTTGATGCGGTTGGGTCATAGATTTAGTTCTTTAATCCGTGTTGAGCTGATTTTTGTGTAAGGTATAATGTAGGGATCTTACTTCATGCTTCTGCATGTGGAAATCCATTTTTCCCAGCACTATTTGTTGAATAGACTGTCCTTTCTCCAGGAATCGGTTTTAGATCATTGATCAGATATAATATAGATATAGATAGATATAAGGTAGATATTGATAGATATAATATAGATGTTTGTATTGATTTCTAGTGTTTATATACTGTTCCATTGGTCTATCCTTCTGTTTCTGTACCAGTACCATGCAGTTTTGATTATAACTGCCCTGTATTATGTCCTGAAATCTGGTGTTGTGATGCCTCCGGCTTTGTTTTTGTTGTACAAGATTGCTTTAGCTATTCAAGGTCTCCTGTGTCCCCATATGAATTTCAGCATAATTTTTCCAGATCTGAGAAGAATATCTTTAGTGTTTTGATTGTTATCACATTGAATGTATAAATTGCTTTTGGGAGAATAGACATTTTGATGATATTGATTCTTCCAGTCCATCAGCATGGAAGATTTTTCCATTTTTTGGTATCCTCTTCTAATTCTTTCTCTAAGATTTTGTAATTCTCATCCTAGAGTTCTTTGACATCATTAGTTAAGTTTATTCCAAGGCATTTGATTGTTTTTGTAGCTATTGTGAATGGTATTGATTTTAGAAGTTCTTTCTCAGCTGTGGCATTGCCTGTGTATACAAATGCTGTTCATTTTTGTGCAATGATTTTTTATCCTGCTATTTTGCCAAACTCTTCTATGGATCCCCTAAATAAAGAATCATATGATCTGCAGAGAGAGATAGTTTGAATTCTTCGTTCCCAATTTTTATCCCTTCAATTTCTTTTTCTTGCCGAATGGCTCTAGCTAAAACTTCCAGTAATATATTGCATAGCAGTGGTGAGAGTGGGCATCCCTGTGTGGTACCAGATCTCAGTGGAAATGCTTCCAACTTTTCCCCATTCGATAGAATGCTGGCCATGGGTTTTTCATAAATTGCTTTGATTGTATTGAGGAATGTTCTTTCTATACCCAATTTGCTTAGAGTTTTCTTTTTTTGTTTGACTCTCTCTATATATTTTTATTTTTATTTTTTTATTTTTTTTAACATTTATTTAATGAATATAAATTTCCAAAGTACAGCTTATGGATTACAATGGCTTCCCCCCACCCAAAATCGTCCCTCCCACCTGCAACCCTCCCCTTTCCCACTCCCTCTCCCCTTCCATTCACATCAAGATTCACTTTTGATTCTCTTTATATACAGAAGATCAGTTTAGTATACATTAAGTAAAGATTTCAACAGTTTGCTCCCACACAGAAACACAAAGTGAAAAATACTGTTTGAGTACTAGTTATAGCATTAAATCTCAATGTATAGCACACAAAGGACAGAGATCCTACATGAGGAGTAAGTGCACAGTGACTCCTGTTGTTGACTTAACAAATTGACACTCTTGTTTATGGCATCAGTAATCACCCTAGGCTCTTGTCATGAGCTGCCAAGGTTATGGAAGCCCCCTGAGTTCACCAACTCTGATCATATTTAGACAAGGCCATGGTCAAAGTGGAAGTTCTCTCCTCCCTTCAGAGAAAGGTACCTCCTTCTTTGATGACCCGTTCTTTCCACTGGGATCTCACTCACGGAGATCTTTCACTTAGTTTTTTTTTTTTTTTTTTTTTTTTTTTTCCCCCAGAGTGTCTTGCTTTCCATGCCTGAAATACTCTCATGGGCTTTTGAGCCGGATCCGCATGCCTTAAGGGCTGATTCTGAGGCCAGAGTGCTGTTTAGGACGTCTGCCATTCTATGGGTCTGCCGTGTATCTCACTTCCCATGTTGAATTGTTCTCTCCCTTTTTTATTCTATCAACTAGTATTTGCAGACACTATTCTTGTTTATGTGATCCCTTTGGTTCTTAGTCCTATCATTATGATCAATTGTGAGCAGAAATTGATCACTGGGACTAGTGAGATGGCATTGGAACATGCCACCTTGATGGGATTGAATTGGAATCCCCTGGTATGTTTCTAACTCTACCATTTGAGGTAAGTCAGTTTGAGCATGTCCCGAATTACACATCTCTTCCCTCTCTTATTCCCACTCATATTTAACAGCAATAACTTTTCAGTTGTGTATTGATTACAGTATTCAACCAAAAGTATTAAGTAGAACAAACAAACAAAAAATACTAAGAGGGATAACATACTAAGTTGTTCATCAACAGTCAGGACGAGGGCTGATCAAGTCACCATGTCTCATAGTGTTCATTTCACTTTGATAGGTTATGAAAGGGTGTTGTATTTAGGCAAGCGCCATGGCTTAATAGGCTAATCCTCTGCCTGAGGTGCCGGCACCCCTCTTTCTAGTCCCGGTCAGGGTGCTGGATTCTGTCCCGGTTGCTCCCCTTCCAGGCCAGCTCTCTGCTGTGGCCCAGGCATGCAGTGGAGGATGGCCCAAGTCCTTGGGCCCTGCACCTGCATGGGAGACCAGGAGAAGTGCCTGGCTCCTGGCTTCAGATCAGTGTGGTGCACAGGCCACAGCGGCCATTGGTGGGTGAACCAACAGAACGAAGACCTTTCTCTCTGTCTCTCTCTCTCTGTCTACTCTGCCTGTCAAAAAAAAGAAGAAGAAGGAAGGGTGTTGTGTTTTATCAAATGCTTTCTCTGCATCTATTGAGATAATCACATGGTTTTTCTTCTGCAGTCTGTTAATGTGTATCACACTGATTGTTTTGCGAACACTGAACCATCCCTGCATACCAGTGATAAATCCCACTTGGTCTGGGTGGATGATCTTTCTGATGTGTTATTGCATTCTATTGGCTAAAATTTTATTGAGGAATTTTGCATCTATGTTCATCAGGGAAATTGGTCTGTAATTCTCTTTCAATGCTGCATCTTTTTCCAGGTTTAGGAATTAAGGTGATGCTGGCTTCATAGAAAGAATTTGGGAGGATTCCCTCTTTTTTGATTGTTCTGAATAGTTTGATAAGAATTGGAGTTAATTCTTCTTTAAATGTCTGGTAGAATTCAGCAGTAATCCATCCAGTCCTGGGCTTTTCATTCTTGGGAGGGCCTTTATTACTGGTCAGTTTCTGACTTATGGGTCTGTTTAGGTTTTCTATGTTTTCATCATTCAATTTAGGTAGGATATATGTGTCCAGGAATTTATCCATTTCTCATAGATTTCCCTGTTTGCTGACATACATCTCTTTGTATTAATTTCTGAAGACTCTTTTTATTTCTGTGGTGTTTGTTGTTACATTCCCTTTTGCATCTCTGATTTTATTGATTTTGTTCTTATCTCTTCTTTTTTTAGTTAGTTGGGCCAATGGGGTGTCAATTTTGTTTATTCTTTCAAAAAAAATCTCGTCATTTTGCTGATTTTGTAATGTTTTGGATTCAATTCTGTTGATTTCTTCGCTAATTTTAATTATTTCTCTTCTCCTACTAGTTTTTTGTCTGATTTGCTGCAGTTTTTCTAGAACCCTGAGATGCATTGATAGCTCCTTTGTTTGGTGCCTTTGCAATTTCTTGATGTAGGCACATATTGCTATAAACTTTCCTCTCAACACTGTTTTTTCTGTATCTCATAAATTTTGATATGTTGTGTGTTGGAGGGAAGTTATAGGGGTGGGGGAATCCACTGTAATCCAAAAGCTGTACTTTGGAAATTTACATTTATTAAATATATGTGAAAATAATAAAATAAATCTGCTGTTTCCAGCACTCAGATATGAGATGCCTGCACTGCAGGTGGCAGCTTAACCCATTGAGCCACACCTGCCTCTATATCAGGCACTTTGGAACAGCTCAGCTAGGCAGTTAGTGTGATTGATATGATGTCAATAGATACTGCTGAGCTGGAGAATCCAGTTTCAATAGGGTGTCTCAATATCTCTAAAGTCTCAGTGATTTTTCTTGATCTCTTTCTTTCTTGTTCTTACCCTCTACCTCTTTCCTTATCTTGCTGACTTTTCCTTCATGTGGCATCTTGTCTTTAGTGTGTCTTCGTATGGCTTTTTTTATTGTCAGTGTTCTAGGAGTTGTTAAACTGCTTGCAAAGTTGCTCAAGTCTTCAGAGTGAATGTTTCAGGAAATCAAAATGGAATCCAAAAATATCTTCAGACCAGATCTTGGAACTTATATCATAGAACAATTAATTTCTGCCAGATTTTGTTTGTTCCAAGTCACAGAACCTGCCAAAATTCAAGTGGATGGACTGTCACAAGGGCACAATACTGGCAGGTATGGCTCAGTGATCTGTGGGAAGTCAGTGTTAGAGATTAGTCATCAGAGAAGCAATAAGGGATATGTTGCCAAAGGTGTTTACGATCGTTTATATTAGAAAAAAAACAGCAAGGAAAAAATGTCTACCAAGAGGAAACTGAGTATCTGAATTTTGAATTATATGCAAAGTATATTCGATTTTTCATGTGTATGTATACAAATATGGTACTTAAATGTGTGGAGGAATGTTAGTATATTTATTTCCACATCAGTGCAGGTAGAAATATTGAGAACATTTTGATTTTCTTCACATTTTTATTTTTTCAGTTTGAAAACTTTCTGTGATGAGTATGTGGAAAAATAAAAAGGTGTATTATACATAAGGTCTTTTATTCTTATGTTTATTGTTCAAACAGTACTGTTTAGAAAGCCTGTAATTTGCTTTTTTGTAACTTTTGTGGAAATATACTGAGGCTAGAATGTTTTCTTATCAACGCTGCCTAATGCATTGTCCAGAACATCAATTGGTATTTGATAAAGAAATGAATAGTGCAGTAATAACATTCATGTTTTACTTTCCACTTGCTTTCCTGGATATTCAGAAATAAATTTGTCTTTGGTTACTTTAGAATTGCTTTTGGTAGTAGGGATATTTTCCCCAATAGGTCTTTTTAAGTTTATTTTGAAAATTTAGTTTAATTATCTAGTTCTATATTAAAGTGAATTGAAATGCCTCAGTTATTTATGTTGTTTTGGAAGGGAAGAACGTAGACTTCCAGTTCATTTTTTTTGACAGGCAGAGTGGACAGAGAGAGAGAGAGAGACAGAGAGAAAGGTCTTCCTTTTCCATGGTTCACCCTCCAATGGCCGCTGCGGCCGGCACGCTGTGGCCTGCGCACCGTGCTGATCTGAAGGCAGGTGCAAGGGGCTTATCCTGGTCTCCCATAGGGTGCAGGGCCCAAGGACTTGGGCCATCCTCCACTGCACTCCCGAGCCATAGCAGAGAGCTGGCCTGGAAGAGGAGAAACTGGGACAGAGTCCAACACCCCGACCGGGACTAGAACCTGGTGTGCCGGTGCCGCAGGCGGAGGATTAGCCTATTGAGCCGCGGCACTGGCCTCCATTTCATTTTTAAAAATCAAGAAAATCTATCCTTAAGTAAGACATTCGATTTCATTGTGAAGATGATTAATTACCTAGAGAATCGAGGCAATACATAAAATAATTTAGATAATTCAAAACTAAGTAACTACCTCTTATAAAATGCTACAGTTTTCCTGACACATGCCTCCTAGGCAAATTATCCACTTGCTCTTGAATTTGGATTCATGTTGCTAAAATTGTTTCACTTCAAGTTTAGATCAGGTATACAAAAAGTGCTCAAATTTGTAGACAGCCATTCATTATGACATTGACTCTGTTTTGTGAAATATAAGGTTTCAGGATCCTTTTAGAACATGTGCATTGATAATACTTGCAAGTCAGTATGACTTATAAGGGTTGAATATCATAAGACAGGTAGGGATCTGTATTCAGTATGTAAAAAGACTCCTATATTTACTCTAATTCAGCATAACTTCTATATAAAGCTGGCTGATGGTGTTATAATGTTGCTGAAATTTGGCTAGATATAGAAAATAGAATTTATTGATTTGAAATTATAATTATTGAAAGAAAATATAATTGATATAGGTATAAAAATCTTCATTTGAAAATTGGTTTATGTAGCAACACACACACACGTGCACACACACACACACACACACACTCTCACATAAATTTCTGAGAATGGCTAAAGACTGTAATGATTTCTAGTCTAAAGGAATGAATATTGTTATTCCTGCTCTATGGGAAGTCATGCGGATGTAGGCAAGTTACAAAAGCCTCTGTCTTGGCTATGTTTTCCAAAAAAAGAGGGGGTTGGAGGAGATGAACTCTAGAATTCTTTCTGAATCTAAAACTTCTTCCTTTTCTAGAACTCATTGTTTCAATCATTCTTGCCATTCTGCATTTTTAATATAATTCATTTTAATTGAACCCTAAGTAAAAACAATATCGAGACAATTTATTTCTCACATCTCTCAAATAAAATTTAAAGAGGATTTCTGAAGAATCAATGTAGGGCTCAGGGAATAAAGAAGAAAAAAATAGACACAGAAATAAATGTTTTTACACTTTCAGTACTGTTTGCTCTTGGGAAAATCTAGTAAATGAGAAACTTGTTCTAATGTGCACTTGTATATGTGTTCTCATATGCATGCCTGTGTGTGTATGAAATATGTGAGAAAAAAAGACTAGTTGGGGGATACGTGAAACAAAATCACAGAGTGTGATCTTTTATTGAGTTCACGAGTGGCTTTTTAAACTCTTGTAAGGTTTTAAATTGGTATTAACAATATTTAAATAAAAGTTCACTCCGTTAAAATGGGAATAAAATTATATGCATTACATATTACACACACCTTATGCCTCTTTGCTTTTCATAGAGTAAAATTACTTGGAACGATTCTATAAATTTTAATATACACATCTATTTTTTCCTACTGCTACCTTTATTTAATGTTTTATTTAGTAACAAATTGCCTATATATGCATTTGATGATCTGACTTGTTCAAGTAACTGTTATATAGCCAGCAGAGCATATTATTACAGGTTTTTATCTCTTAATTGGCCAATGTTGTAACATCTGTAATTTTGGGGGAGTCAAATTTTAGTTTCAAAAGCAGCATGAACAGTCTGGTACAGTCACATGACTATGACTTCAGTTTAATCTACTTGGCCCTCCTCTCTCTCTCACTTATCACCTTCCTGCCCTTAAAGCTCCCTTTCTTCTCATAGTTCCTTTTCACTTTATTGGACTCAATACCAACTCCTTTCTGGCTATCCATTCTGCAGAATGTGTTGGCTTACTCCTGGAAGGTCGTTCATAATTATACATAGAATTCTTATACTTTTGTTGGCATGATTTTTCCTGCCCATAAAAAGTAGAATGCTCTTCTCAAGTAGTGATGTTGGAACACAGGGAACTAGAATTTAACCACGAATAAATGGATTCCTAAAAAGGAGGTAATTGCCGAAACCAGTGAGAATATTTCTGGCAGTGTACTCCTTTTTTTTTTTTTTTTTTTTTTTTGCATTTCAGTTTGTATGGACTCCTTTTGTGATACTCCTGAAGGTAACACTGCCCAAATAGATGAATTCTGAGTTGAAGTAAAAATAACAGGTAAAGTATTACAGAAGTGTGAACCTAAAGTTTTTCTGTAATTTCAAAATCCCTTTAGGGAATTTTCATGTTAGTATTATTTTTCTCCTTTTCTCATATCAACTGGAAGGGCAGTTTCACTACAGCTCTTAAAGGACCACATCCTCTAGTCACATCGACAGACAAATAACAAACAGCAACTGCCCTTTCTTTGTGCCTATTTTTTGACAGAGTAATTTGGATTACTGTAAATATTTCCCACACCCCAAACTTTGTTATCATAATATCATTATTATTTACTTAATTTGATTTAGCAGTTAACTCAATTGTTCTTTATGAGAAAATTTTCCCTATTTATACTAGTATATTTGGAAAAGTGAATGTGAAAATAAGACAAAATGTAAAAAGCCTTACTGCAATGCTATGAAAGTTAGTAAAAAAATTCAACCTGTAGACATATAAAGAAGTACATGAAATAATTTTAAAAATTGAGAATAACTGGTACTTAGTGGTCCATTAGCTTTTTGTGCATTGAATCCCCATTAAGAATAAACATAAATATTATGAATAAATGAAAAGAAGAAAAACAAATTGAGTCTTTGAGGATTCCAGAGGTACATCAAAACATTTAGGGCTTGAGAAGGGAAAATCACAAAGAGGATAAAATATAGAAGCAAGTTTATTATCTCTAAATAAAAGTCACAAATATAGAAGCAAACTCAAATTATTAGATGTATTTCCCCATAAAAAAACTTACTATTATAAAGGAGGAAACTAATAATCCAAACAGAAAGTGGTGGCTATATTTTTAAAAATTTCTTATTCATACAAAGAGAACAGATTCCATATATTTCATATACACAACTTTAAGCACATAATGACACTTCCCACACTCCCTCCCTCTTCCTTCCTTCCTTTTCTTCTTAATTTTTGTGATAACATCCAATTTACCTTATAAACACAGGTGTAATACTCCATTATATAAAGAATGCAAGCAGAATGTAGAAAGAGCACTAGTCTTTATGAGTATAGACAAGGGTTTGAAACAATAATCAAATTTCAAGATATCAACTTCACACACAGTAAACAGAGATTAACTTTCCACAACGTTGTGGAATAGGAATATCAAAGCTGAATTTTTTGGGTTACCAAGTCAGTGAATACTAACAAACTAGAGTGAAGGAAAAACTTTTAATCAAGCCCAAATTTTGAAAGCACTTTTTTTTAACTTTTATTTAATGAATATAAATTTCCAAAGTACGACTTATGCATTACAATGGCTTCCCCCCATACCGTCCCTCCCACCCACAACCCTCCCCTTTCCCACTCCCTCTCCCCTTCCATTAACATCAAGATTCATTTTCTATTATCTTAATATACAGAAGATCAGCTTAGTCAAGGCATTTTTGGCTTATAAGTGGCAGTGCATTAACAGATTTAACATTAAGAGAAAGTAATTGCTAGTAAATTAGGATGAAGAGAAGAGATTCCAGGAGTTTCACAGTATCAGGTAGAAAAAGAAAACGTGTTCTAGAGCCCACTACACATTGATAGATGCCACATAATTACACACATATACATACATTCACATCCACTCACATTGGATCTTGCAGTGCTAAAAAATAAGAATAAGAAACATATTTGTCTTTGCAAAATGGAAAACCTTGCTTTGATCAAACTCAACTACCACATGAAATGAAATAAATTAGTATGTACCTGTTCTAGCAGTGTAACGTATTTTCTAATAGAAGGTAACTATATCTGTAATATAAATTTCTCTTTAATTTATTTTAATTTAAAGAAGCCATAATAAGTTCAAAAAACTACCAAAACAGAAGATAGGCAGAAGAATAAAAAGGAAAGCAAGCGAGGAAGCAAACTGTAGAATCCTACTTAGAGGTGATCCAAAGGTTGCAGTTCTCAGAGATGTGACAGATATTTTCACCCAAAAAGAAAAAAAAAAAAACAAGTAGCAAATACACATAAATATGTATATATATGTATATAAATTATAAGCAGCTAGTAGAAATTATAAAATGGAAGACTACAACAACTGGTATCAAAACATTAGAGATGTAACATCAGACAAGATCCCCAAAAAGAAGGATCATTGAGTCAGTAGAAGCTATCCAGATGGTAAGGGTTGAGACGCAAAGGTTGAAATGTACTTTAAAGAGCATAATAGATATAGGAAAAATGATGAAAGGTCTGACATAGTGTAATTGGAGTCACGAAAGAGAAAAGAAAAAACAAGGCAGAAACTCTCTTGGAAGATAAAATGGCCAATAATTTTCTAAAACTGATGAAAGACAAAAAATAGAACTCAAATTCAAGGGACTGTACAAACTCTAGGTGGGATAAATCCAAAGAAATCCACTTGTATATCTATCAAAGTAAAACTGTAAAATCCGACAAAGAGAAATACAAGAAGGCAGCAAGATACTAACAAAAAGATATATTACCTTCAAAGGAACAAAAGTAATTCTGACAAGACAATTCAAACAAAAAATGTTGGCAGCCTGAAGATGATAGCAAAATATTATTTAAGATCTGAAAGAAAATAACTATCAGGTTAGAATTCTAAACTAAATGATACAGCCTTGAAAATGACAGTGGATTAGAAAATCAATAGGTGGCATCTGTTTGAATAGGAGGATCTGAAGTGTGAACCTCATCAGATATTTTTCAGCTTTCTATTTATTTATTTATTATTTGTATTTGAGTGAGACAGAAAGTGAAACAAAGAGACGGAGGCATAGAGATGCAGACAGCAGGTGAGCTATCCTCCATCTGCTGGTTCACTCTCAAATGTTCACAAAACCTGGGGCAAGGCTATGCTGAAGTCAGTAACAAGGAACTCAGGACTCCCACACGTGTGGCAGGGACCCAGCTGCTTGAGCCATTATCTGTTGTATGCCATGCATTAACAGGAGGCTGGAATCTGAAGAAGGGGTGTCACTCAAATCCAAATACTCTACTAGGGGTTGTGGCAATTCAGTTGGTGTCTTATATACTGTGCCAAATGCTCAACTCCAACCTCATCAGCTTTTAAATGCATGTAGGGGGGCCGACACTGTGGTGCAGTAGGCTAAGCGCCTGCCTGTAGTGTCAGCTTCCCATGTGGGCTCTGGTTCTAGTCCTAGCTTCTCCTCTTCTGATCCAGCTCTCTGTTATGGCCAGGGAAAGCAGCAGAGGATGTCTCAAGTGCTTGGGCTCCTGTACCCACGTGGGGGACCCGGAAGAAGCTCCTGGCTCATGGCTGCAGATTGACCCAACTCTTCCTGTTTTGGCCATTTGGGGAGTGACCAAACAGACGGAAGACCTTTCTACCTGTCTCTCCCTCTCTCTGCTTGTAACTCTACCTCTCAAATAAATAAAAAGCCTTTTTAAAAAATTTTAAAAAGCATGTAGGTAATGGTCATTTTACTTTTTAAATTATATGCAAATCACTAAGAAAATAATCAGAAAACTCCTCATTATTAGGAAATTTACCAGTTATACATAAGTAATCTGTGGTTTGGAGAATCAGCAACAACTCAAAATAAGACAATACTTTGAAATCAATGATAGTAAAAAATGTTATATTAAAATTTATACAGTATTTCTTTTCTTTTTATTTTTTACAGATTTGTTTATTTATTTGAAAGTCAGAGTTACACAGAGAGAGAAGGAGAGGCAGAGAGAGAAAGAGGTCTTCCATCCACTGGTTCACTCCTCAATTGGCCGCAACGGCTGGAGCTAAGCGGATCCAAAGCCAGGAGCCAGGAAATTCTTCCAGATCTCCCTTGAGCAGCAAGTTTATTATCTCTAAATAAAAGTCACCAAAAAAAGCTGAAAAATAATACCCGGTGTACAGATGACAGCTACTAGTGGTAGCTAAATATATGAAATAACAAAGAATAAAGCAAAAAAATATAGAAAAAAAGTATAACACACATAATCAACAAAGCCAAAAATCGATTCTTTGAAGAGATTTATATAATTTGTAAGCCAGTGGCAAATATAATCAAGAACAAAAGAAAGCTAGTAATTGTTATCATTATTTTATAATTCTTATAAACTAAAAAAATGTAGAATATTATGGGCAGAATAACTAAGCACAAATTCAGACCAGGACAGATATCCAAATGAAAACAAACTCTGAGTGGAATTGGGACATACTGTGCTGAATGCCATACAAACTGCTAAAGGATATTAAGGTAAAACATTTCAACAGAAACTTCTCTTTAAGTATAAAAATACAGATAGTTTTAAAACAAAAGGATATATAAAATGTACCATACAAATACCGACTCAAAGAATAGATGTAGTTATATTGATTGTAGGAAAAAGTAAACTCCAGGAAAAAAGTGTTATAAAGTATAAAGGTAGTCATCACAGGCTAATAAAAAGGATCAATTTTTTTAAAAAGTCATAACAATTCTAAGTGTGCAGATAATCTCACAATGTAATTTCCAGACATGTGCCACAAAAATTGATAGATTTAAATGAACATATTTAAATCTACAATTACATGTGGAAACTTCTACAATTTTTTCTCAGTTACTGATAGAACAGGTGTACAGATGGATGAATATTGGTGATGTGAATACTACTACTTTGAACTCACATTTTTAGAATACTCCTTCCAATAACAGCTGAACACATTCTTATAAATGCTCAAAAAGTACATTTACTGAATTCCACTAAAACTATGATCTTCTCCCAGAAAAAAAGCCAAATAAAGGAAATTTTTAAGGATATAATATATTATGCACAATAATTTTCAACAAACTGTTCTCCTAAAGATGTGTGAGTTAGTAGGAAATTATTTTGAAAATACTAAGAAGCAAAAGGGGTTTTAAGGAATGAGTAATGTGCAGGAAGGGCTATTGATAGATAAGTCCTTTTTGACTTAGATAGGACTTTTTAAAAAATGAAGGAGAAGTACCTGGCTCCTGCCATTGGATCAGCGCGGTTCGCCGGCCGCAGTGCGCCAGCCGTGGTGGCCATTGGAGGGTGAACCAATGGCAAAAAGGAAGACCTTTCTCTCTGTCTCTCTCTCTCACTGTCCACTCTGCCTGTCAAAAAAAAAAATGAAGCCTTAACTATGATCAGACCAACCAGGAAAGAAGATGCATTAAAGATTCAAGAGTTTAGAGATGAAGGAGGTCAAATATTGGGAATCTAGAAAAGAGGTTACTCTCATCAAAGGAGGATTGGGCTTTGATTTTTTGTAGTACATAAGAAACTAAATAAAGTGCTCATACTTTGGGCCTGCCAAAGGTTTTAATAAGAAGGTGTGAGAAATCAAGACTCAATAGAATCAGATATAGTAGATACAAGTTAAATGACTGGCAAAATAATGAAGATTTTTAGTGGAGACAGAGGCAGGTAAAGGAAAAATGTGAAAACGTTCAGGTACTTGTATTGGCAATCCAGACTACTTGAGTTAGTAGAATTCTCTGTAAATCTTGTAAGAACATATTCTTTCCCTTTCACTTCAAGTCTGAATTGAAATCTCAGAATGTATGTACTATCAACAAAAAGGATTCACAAAGAATACAAGAATAAATTCAGATGTAAAAGTTTTATTCAGGTATGCTCCATTTTCTCTTTGTCAATCCATGTCAATGAATGTGTTTTGATAAAAGAATATTTTTCATAGTAGAAAATCTGAAAGTGTAGTAGTATTTTACTGCTGCAAATACATATTCCATGAACATTTTTATCATTTTTCCAACAAAATTTATTTCATTAGTGAATGTATACTAAATATAAAAATATAAGAAAAATGGTCCATTCTTTTAATCAATAAGATTTACATTATAATGTTTAGTTTGATCAGTTATATAATTTCTGTTATATTGCCTGTAACATTTACAAACATGTGACTGTGAAGAGAACCTTATTTTTTCATGAAATATGATTATTAATACCAACTACTATTTTAGGAAGTCTTATTGTTAATTATTACAGAATTTCAGAGGGTTAGGAAGTATTTTAACTTTAGGCATTAAAAAGGCTACCAAAATGTTTTCTGTTTGCCAGTATATGTCTCCCTAGAAAACTTGGAGCAATCCTGACTCTATCGCTAGAAGGTTTCTGCTTGCCTTCCCTCTGTTCTGCAGTGAGAACTCTAAGCCTAGCAACATCACACATTTCCTCTTTTGCTCAAGTCTATAAAATGTCATATTCATAATTACTGCATGGATACAACCACAAAAACAAATATGCATGACTTCCATTTCCGCTTAAGACACACAAGGATTTCAAGAATGATATTGTCACACCAACAGTGAAACAAAGTCCAATAAATCAACACATCATAACTTTCTTGAAACCACTAGAGAACTAAGTGTACCAAAGGAATTAAGTAGTGAGATAAAAAGAGGGACAAATCTCACAAGAGCCAAGATGCATGGATTATGTCATTTGTGGTAAAACACTAGTAGTAGAGATGTAAGTTACCATATAAATATATAAGAAGTCAGGTAAATTTATTGAATGGCCAAAGGTCAACTATGGAATAGTATTGCATGTTGAATAGCCTGGGGCCACAGTGGAGTCCCCCTCATCAGATTTTTCTATACACTTTCTCTGAGTGCTTTATATATATATTTTTTCATGGTAGAAAATCTGAAAGAGTAGTATTTCACTGGTACAACTACATATACTGAACAGCAAAATCTAAGGATGGGAGGTGGCAAAAGCAAGGAGAGAGACCACCACAGATGGGTCTGTAGATAGAGAGGGAGAAGGAATACTAAAAGTTAATGTTTAAATATTAACATTGTGAAAAAAATGAGCCCCCCCCATAAGACCCCATCTTAAGCATAATGAGCTGGCTGCCCAGAAATGGAGAAAGATGAAGATCATGGTCACTGACGTTAACCATATTCAAAGCATAAACAAACCCAAAGAAATTTCATCCTTTGCTTAGATTGCCTCAACTCCTACTTTAATGTTCCAAGAGAACAAGTGGCATGCACATTTCATCTAAATAATACTTATCTCAAAATTTACTGTATTACACAGAATGTCCTGTATTTGATACCAAGTTAGGACAATATACAATTTTGTGAGAAACACAAGAAGAAATAAACCTTACCCAATGCCAAGAAACAAAGTACTTGGAAGAATATGAATCTGAGATGACCCCCAAGTCACTATCAGATATTATTGTGATATTTATACTTAACATGTTAAAGTATCTATTAAAAATGGTTAATGTATAGAAACAGATTTGAGATTTTAGCAAAGAAATTCAAACTATAAGAGTCAAACAGAAATGCCCAGGGAGAGAGAAAAAAGCCAATCAACAAGAGTCCTTGAAGTATTCAGTAGTATGTTTGAATCAATTCTCTGTCCTCTACATTAAGGTTTACAAGTTGTTGGAGTCTTTTCATTCTTGCACAAAAGGGGAGTTTTGCATGAGCCTTGAGTTGATGCTATAGGATTTCTTTTAAGTCAGTTTCCACCACATTCTAACATTCTAACAAGTCCCTAATTCCCACTAAGCCACAGCGCCGGCCCCAACAAGTCCTTAATTCCATCCCAGATTTCAGAAGAGGGGAACTGGACTCCCATTTGCCACACCCATGAGAAGAATAACAAATAATCTTGGGCTAATTTAATCTCCTATTATATATTTCCCATCCCCTCTTCCATATGCAAACATTCCTAGGTTAAAACCAATCATCGGACTTACCCCTAAGGGTAAAGCTAAAAACTTGCCATGGGATTCAAACCCCATTAAGCTAGGTAGTACCAATGCCATCTTATGTGATCAAATGATCACATTAAGTAGGAATTGATAATATAGATAGGATTAAGTGTCAAAGGAATCAAATAATTAAAACCAAGTGTCTGGTAATAACAATAGATATAATTAAAAAGGAGAGAAAGTTCCAACATGGGAAACAGTCCACACAACAGACTCAAAGATTGACAAATATCCTAAACACCGCTCTGACCTCAGAATCAGCCCTTAATAATTCAGATCTGGCTGAAAAGCCCATGAGAGCATTTCAGGCACGGAAAGCCAAGGCACTGTGGCAAAAAAACTGTTCTGCCTGAAGGAACTCTGAGTGAGACCGCAGTGGAAAGAAGGGGCCATTAAAGAAGGATGTCGTTTCCTCTGAAAGGAGGAGAGAACTTCCAATTTGCTTATGGCCCTGTCTAAGTACTGGTGGAGTTTGTGTACTTAAAAGGCTTCCATAAACTTGGCAGCTCATCTCAAGAGCCTCAGGTGATCACTGACATTAAAAATAAGAGTTTTAATTATTAAATCAACAACAGGAGTCACTGTGCACTTATTTCTCATGTAGAACCTCTGTTCTATGAGAACTAACTGTAAAACTTCTCAAACAGTACTTTATACTGTGTGTGTGAGAGAGAGAGAAAGAGAGAAATCTGTACTTAATATAGAATTGATCTTCTGTATATAAAGTTAATTAAAAATGAATTTTAATTAAGAATGGGATGGGAGAGGGAGCAGGACGTGGGATGGGAGATGGGGTAAGAGGGAGGGTATGGAGACAAGAACCACTATATTCCTAAAGCTGCACCTATGAAATTTGTATTCATTAAATAAACATGATCTTAAAAAATAAAATCAGTCATTGGATTGCTATTAATTTAAGCATTCAAATGCAAGTAACTGAAGAGGAGAAATATGTGTGATCTTTATAAGGCTAAATTGATAAAAAAAACAAGTAAGAGGAAATAATATTTCATTTCTTTTTGTCTCTAATGGAGCACAATCTATCTGGGTAAAAGCCTGTTTTATATATTACCCAACTAAATGTTTAGTCATGTTTTCTGACATTTAAATTGAAGTTATATACTTCAAACAACAATGACTTGATGAATTTATTCTTTTCAGAATAATAGTTATACAGTTTTAAACATGTTTCATTAGTTTATATACCAAAATGTTCACATTTAATCTGTCTTAATTAAATTCAAACAACAAATTCTTTTATTTCTTTTTTGTGGTGAATCTTGCTCTGATTATATTCCTCACTGGATTAATCAATTAACCAAAAATGTTGGTACTGTAGGGTGTGGTGTTGGGATGAAACACTAGGAGACATATTCAAATTTTTAAATGTTGAAACAGATAGAATCTTCCAAAATCGGCCTATCACTGACACTCCACATTTTTATATTTTAGATTTCTTTTTATTTTCAGTAAAGGCAGAAGTCAGAGTGTGGGCTTATCACCTATATATTGAGAAGAATGTCATTTTTGGTGATTGTGTATTTTTTATTTAAATGGTTTCTCCCTAATGTCATGAAAAAGCATTGTGCTTCATTCTCATGATTGATTCTGAATCTACATAAACAAAATAACTTTGCTATTTTGTACATTTTTGGAAAAGCAAAAATGTGAATTATTTTTCATGTAAGATGCATTGAACAGTTTATTTCTTTCAATTGTAACAACCAAGAAAATAAATTTAAATTTAATGATTTAATAGGACATTTTTCATAATATTTCATTGTCATCTACAACCATTAATTGGCATTATCACTTTATATTAAACTTTGGCATTTGTTTGTATTTTAATTTGCGACTTACATTACATTGAAAACTATAAATATGACTTGAATTTTTATTGTCAGAGAGTAGTGGAGACTGACACACTTTTATGCTTTTATTTATAGTGTTTGTTTTGGTTGCTTAGGAAAGAAATCACTTGTCTTTGTTCATTTAGTAAACTTAATCAACTGTCATTTCAGTAAAATTTAGTTGATATTGAATTGCTTGGATGTACTGAATTTGTGATTAGCAATTTGCTGCAAACTATGCACAGAAATCCCCCAGTGACATTTTGTAATACTTCAATACTTTTCAAGAGAAGGGAAATGTTGGTGCCAAATAATTCACATGGTATTTCCACTGTCTAAAATGTGTCTAGGCACTTTGATCAATAAACTATTTTCTAAAGTGTGTACAAGATGCTTCCAGGCATTACACTGATACACACTCTGACCTGTCCACATCTATATATTTTTTGCTTTTATTTGTATGTTTCAACCTTAGTTTACTTTGTTTCAGGGTTTTACACATCAGATTCTTGAACATACTCTGACCGTTATGGTGTCAGGAAAATCTAATCATCTTTAGAAAATCACAAGAAAGTACGTTCAAACACTTTAAGGAAAAATCTAGTTTTAACAAATGAATAGGTATATCCTGTGGCTTCAGTTTAAATTACAAACTGCAATCTTCATTAATTCCCTTTTATATTTGAATCAAGGCATTTATTCCACATACAAAATAAGAAATGTTAATTACTAACACATTTAAGAGAAATAAAATGTAATCATTTCTTGCCCTATTGTACAAAGATTTATTAAGAGAAAGACTGTGTTAATTTAAAAGCTATTACAGTTAGGATTAATCTTAATAGTTGCAATACTTATTGAGAATAATTTGCTCAAACCTTTAATTAAAAGTTGAATAATCAGGCCAGCGCTGCTGCTCAATAGGCTAATCCTCCGCCTGCGGTGCTGGCACAAAGAGTTCTAATCCCGGTCGGGGCGAGGGATTCTGTCCCAGTTGCCCCTCTTCCAGGCCAGCTCTCTGCTATGGCCCGGGAGTGCAGTGGATGATGGCCCAAGTACTTGGGCCCTGCACCTACATGGGAGTCCAGGAGAAGCACCTGGACTTCTGATCAGCACAATGCGCCGGCTGCAGTGGACCTGCCGCAGCGGCCATTGGAGGATGAACCAATGACAAAAGGAAGACTTTTCTCTCTGTCTCTCTCTCTCTCACTGTCCACTCTGCCTGTCAAAAAATAAATAAATAATAAATAAAAAAGTTGAATAATCATTAAAAGTATGTGATTGGGAAAATAAAGGGTCCTGAGTTCAAACACTTTTAATTTAGTATTAAATCAGGTTAAAATTTAAACTATAATATTTGTCAGTGTACTAATTGAATTAAATATTTGACAGATACTTATATGATATACTTTTCCTCAGTTAGTAAGTCACAGCACACCAAAAATCGACTTTGTCTAAATGGTAACATCATTGATATCCATGACCTCAACACTTTTAAAACAGCAGTAGACAAATGTTAACCTCATTCAAACTAGGCACATTTCCTGATTCTTTATGGATTCTAAGGCATCCTTGTCTTTGGAGAGTTAAAGTGATGTAATGGGCTGGTGTTGTGGTATAGCCAGTTGAACTGCTGCCTGCAGGGCTGGCTGCTCCTCCACTTCTAATCCAGTTCCCTGCTACTGTACCTGGCAAAGCAGTAAAAGAAGGGCCAAGTCCCTGGGACCCTGCACCCACATGGGAGACCTGGACAAATCTCCTGGCTCCTGGTTTCAGATCAGCTCAGCTCCAGCCATTACAGCCATTTGAGGAATGAACCAGCAGATGGACAATCTCACTCTGACTTTCCCTCTCCTTCTCTCTTTGTCTAACTGTGATTTTCAAATAAATTAATAAATCTTAAAGTGAAGTAACAGTCATTTAAAAAATTAACCTACTGAGGCTGGCACTGTGGCACAGTGGGTTAATGTCCTGGCTTGACGCACTAGCATCCCATATGGGAGACCTGGAAGAAGCTCCTGGCCCCTGGCTTATGATCGGCTCAACTCCGGCCATTGAGGCCAATTGGGGAGTGAACTATCGGATGGAAGACTTTTCTCTCTCTCTGCCTCTGCCTCTCCTCTCTCTATGTAACTCTGACTTTCAGATAAATAAATAAATCTTTTAAAAATTAATCTGTAATAAATAACAGCAATTATGACAGTGACAGATATTAATAATGCATATGGTATCAATCACAACTTTGAGGCCAACACACTGAACTAAATTTCTATACTTTTGTTATCAGTTTCTGATTTTTTTGATCATTTTATAAAGAGAGAAATGAAAACAAATAACTTTCCTTTGGGATGTGGAGTCTTAATTAAATTCCAAATATACATGTGACAAGAATGAGATATAAGCCTCATGAAGAATTTAAAAAGATACATATTTACTAAGAAGAATGGTTATTGCAAATAGTGTTATCTTTCAGGACATTTAAAATTAAGTTTGTGAAGTGTGAATCACATTTTTCATTACATAAATTTGAAAAATTTACTTTTAAAAATATTTTTATTTACATCAGATGAACAGATATCATGTATTTTATATATATAGATTTAGAGCAGAGTGATACTCCCCACTCCAGCCTAACTACCTCCATATTGCCACCTTCCCATCATCTTCCTTTCTTAGTCTATCTTTTAACTTTTATAATGACATAGTTTCAATTTATTTTATAATCATACGCTTAATATTCCACTAAGTAAAGAATTCAACAACTAGCAAGAAGAATAAAAACACTTTTCCTCAACCATAGACAAGGTCTGTAAACAATAATCAAAACTCAAAATGTCAATTTCATTCATATACATTACATTTTTAAAGATTTATTTTATTTATGAAAGAGTTATGCAGAAAGAAAAAGAGAGGCAGAGAGAGAGAGAGAGGGAGAGAAAGATCTTCCATCCGCTGGTTCACTCCCCAATTGGCTGCAATGGCCGGAGCTGCGCCAATCTAAAGCCAGCAGCCAGGAGCTTCTTCTGGATCTCCCATGCAATGCAGGGGCCTAAAGACTTGGGCCATCTTCTGCTGCTTTCCCGGGCCATAGCTGCAAGCTGGATCAGAAGTGGAGCAACTGGGACTCGAACCAGCGCCCATATGGATGCTGGCACTGCAGGCAGCGACTTTACCTGCTATGCCACAGTGCCGGCCCCTACATTTTTTGTACTGTATTAGTTACCATAGATCAGGGAAAACATGGTACTTGTCTTTTTGGAACTGGCTTATTTAAGTATCATGGTTTCAAATTACATCCATTTTGTAGCAAAAGACAGAATTTCATTTTTTTAACCACTGTGTAGTATACCATGGTGTACAAATCCCATAATTGCTCTATCTAGTCTTCAGTTGATGGGCATCCAGGTTGATTCTATATCTTATCTATTGTAAACTGATCTACAGTAAAGATAGGTATACAAATAATACTTATATACATTGATTTCATTTCATTTTGGTAAATTCCAGGAACTGGATGGCTGGGTCATAACGTAACCTGTTTTCAGATGGCTGTACTATTTTACACTCCCACCAACAGTGGGTTAGGGTATCCTTTCCCACACTTCCTTGCCTGTATTTATTGTTTGTTGATTTCTCTATGAGAGCCATTCTGACTGGGGTGAGGTGAAACCTCCTTACGGTTTTGATCTGCATTCCCCTGCTATCTAATCATCCTGAGCATTCTTTCATGTGTCTGTTGGCCATTTGAATCTTCTCCTTTGAAAAACTACTGTTCAAGTCCTTTGCCCATTTCAAAACACCCTGGATTATTTGTTTTGTTGTTGAGTTTCTTGGCCTCTTTATACATTATGGATATTAATCTGTATCAGTAGTGTAGTTTGCAAATGTTTTCTCCCATTCTGTCAGTTGCCTGTTCATAGTTACTGAGTGTTTTCTTTGCAGTGCAGAAGCTTTTTAGCTTGAAGTAATACCATTTGTCAATTTGGCTTTGATTATGTCTGCTTCTGGAGTCTTTTCCAAGAAATCTTTGCCTATGCCAGCGACTTGTCATGTTTCCCCAATGTTCCTTGATCCATTTTGAGTTGATTTTTGTAAAATACGTAAGGTAGGGTTCTTGTTCCATACTTCTGAATGTGGAGATCCAGTTTCCCCAGCGCCAACTGTTGAAGAGACTCTCCTTTATCTAGGGATTTCTTTTACCTCCTTTGTCAATAAGTTGGTTGTAGAATCAAGTATTGATTTTTGGGATTTCTATTCTGCTCCATTGGTCTACATGTCTATTGATATGTCGGGTTTGTAGTATGTCTTGAGATCTGGTATTGTGATGCTTCTGGCTTTGTTTTGTTGCTTAAGATTACTTTAGCTATTTAGAGTCTCTGTGTTTCCATATGAATTTTTGTATAATTTTTTCTATGTCCAAGAAGGTTGTTATTGGTATTTTGATTGGGATTGTATTGAATTTGTAAACTGTTTTTGGTAGTATGTTTATTTTGATGATATTAATTCTTCCAATCCATGAACGTGGAAGAGTTTGTCCATTTTTTTAATTTCTTCTATTCCTTTCTTTTATATTTTTAATTTTCATTGTAAAGATCTTTCAGAACCTCATTAAATTAATTCCAGAGATTTAATTTTTTCTGTAGCTACTAAGAACATGCTCAGCCTGATATGTGAAGTCCTAAGTTATGTTCTGAAAGACCTTGACTAACACAGGGAAATTATCCTAAGTTTTCATTGTAAAAATTGCAACATTGAATAGCAGTGCAGGACTTGTGCAATTATCATTTGTTTAGCTCTTGGTTAGATCTAAGGTGCCTCCAGAAACCTCTGTCTTAGCACCACAGCCCCATTGCATAAGCAGCTACTGCCAGACAGCACTTAGTGAATCTGTTCTTAGAAATTACGAAGGAATGAGGATGAGGGAATGAAGATTGTGAGATCGTGTGTGTTTGTGTGTGTGTGTTAGTGTGTGTGTGTGTGTGTTAACATGCTATCAGATCTCATATAACTGAACCCATTCACCTTATTCTGATTTATTAGAAGTATACTTTGCTAAAACTGTAAGAATTTGTAGAATTCAATAGGCACATTATAGATATATTCAACTCCATGTTAGAAATACTAACAACCTGAAATGCTAAGAATCCCTTAAGGTGACCAAGGACATGAATCAAGTAGTTCTATGGGAAATAACAAATCAAACCTGAACAAAAATGAGAGTGTACTGTATATTTTTATTTTGTTACAGCTTATTTTTAAATACCTTTAGTTAGATACAAATCAATGCACATATTTAAAAAACATAGGATTTGATATATGATGACACCTACGAAAAAAATCATGCACATAACCCTAAAATTTTCCTTGTGTCCCTTTTTTTTTCTATTGTAGTAAAAGACATGCTATAAAATTTACCAAATTAATTATTTAAATGTGTAATACAGAAGCAGCTACATGCGCCTTGTGCAATAGGTCTCTAAGACTTTCTCATCTTGCAAAATTACAATTCTATATCTGTTTGACAACAGTTCTGCTGTCTAACTGAAGCATTGTAACCCCTGACCATCATCTTCCTATTCCCCTAATCCCTACCCAGAATCCCGTAATTCTCTACTATTCTGCTCTTCACTTGTATGAGTTCGATTTTTTAGATTCTGCGTGTTACGAAGGCATTCAGTATTTGTCTCCCTGTGCCTGGCATACTTCACTTAATATTATAATCTCCAATTTCAGTCATTTTCTGCAAATGATGGCATTTTGTCATGGCTGTGTGTGTGTGTGTGTGTGTGAAGAGAGAGAGAGAGAGAGAGAGATTGGATAATATTCTATTATTTTTAGAAGCCACATTTTCTTTAGCCACTCATATGTTACACAACCACTTAGGTTGATTCCATAACTTGGCTGTAGCGAATAATACTGTGATGAACAAGGGAACACAGATACGCTTTGACATAATGATTTCATATCTTTTGGGTTAATATCTGGAAGTTAGATTGTGGATCACAGTATAACTCTAATTTTAGTATTTTGAGAAAGCTTCATCCAGTTTTTCATAATAGCTGTGCTAATTTACATTTTCACCAACAGTCTACAAGGACTTTTGTCTCAATCCTCATCAATACTTGATATCTTTCATCCTATTTTTTATTGACCTTCTCTCCAGTTGATCTATTCATTTTTTAAAATAAAGGACTAAGTTATACTTTTACTTCGTTACTTTATTTCTCCCTTCAGTTCTGCAAATGTTTTCCTTTTATTCCTTTTATTTGTGTCCTTTGCTCTTCTCTCTGAATATGTATTTATAATCCCTAATGAAATGGCCCTTTTCTGCTTACATGGTTTATTTCTTGGTCTCTTGTGACCATTTTTAAATTAAATTGTATTTTTTTTCAAATATAAGTATAATCACCTCTGTACCCTTTTGGTTCCCATTTGCATGAGATATCTTCTTTCTAATCCTTTCACTTTCAGCCTATGTATGTCCTCATATAAACTGAATCTCTGTAGCCAGCAGTCTCATATTCATTTTTAATCCTTACTTCCCAATGCCTCCTGCTTCTGCCATCCCTTATTCTCCAGAAAATGACTGATTTGTGTTCTTTTACTTTGGATGCATTTGCACTTTCTAGAATTTTATAAAAAACAAAGTCTACAGCATATGGCTATATTTGTCTAGTGAAATTAGCATAATTATTTTGAATATCAGGCAGAAAAAAAGTAATAAAACCATCCAGATTACAAGTGCAGAATTAAAACTCTCCTTACTTTCAGGCTCCATAATTGTCTGTGAGAAAATCGGATGCAGTTTATAAAAAGCTGCCAGAACTACTAAGCAAACTTAGCCAAGTCACAGAACAATATATTCAATGCCACTTAATTTCCAAGCAGTATCCACTGCATGAATATGATAATTTGCTTATCCATTCTTCTTTTGATGGATATTTTGGGTTTTGTTTGCAGTTTTGTACATGATATAACCCTTATGGAAATGCATGTGAAATTTTTGTATGGACATCTTTTCATTTCTCGAGTTCTAGGAGGTCATAGCTGGATTATATAATAGGTAAATATTTAACTTTTTTGAAGCTGCCAAGCAGGTTTCTGTAGTAGTTTTACCATTTTATTTTCCCACTAACTATGTATGAGAATGTTAGTTGAGTTGCTGTACATACTCACTGTTACTGGAGTGGCCAGGCTTTTAATTTTAGATGAATAATAGTGTCTTACAGTGTTTTAATTTCCATTTACCTAATGACAAATGATATTGAGAATCTTCACAGGATTATTTGTCATCTACATGTATTTTGGTGAATTGTTTGTTCAAATAATTTGCTCATCTTTTAATTGACTTATTTTCCTGTGAAGTCAGTTCTTTTTATATTCTGGTTATAAGGGCTTCATCAGTTATATGTTTTTCAAATATTTTTCCCAGTCTATGGCTTGTTTTTGTTTACTTATTTCTAATTTTCTTGACAGTATCATTTAAATAATAATTATTTTAATAAAACATTTTAAATAATAACTAATTTTAATAAAATCCAGTTTGTCGTTTATAATCATTATTTTAATTTTAATAAAATTCACTTTTTCAACTTTCTAATTTATGTATCATGCTTTTGGTTGTGTCTAAGAAATCTTTACCTAACTCCAAGTCACTAGTTGACTTTTATAGATGTGGGATATTGATTTTAAAAATCTTGTTGTTATTGATCATGAATATTAAATTGTTCAAGCATTTTCCATTGAGTTACTTTTACATCTTTGTTGAAAATCATTTGTCTGTGTGTATGAGGTCTGTTTCTAGATTTCCTATTTATTTCACTGATCTAGTTGTCTGTCATTTTGCCGTGGTTTTATAAAACTTTTGAATTCAGATACTGTTAGTCTTTTAACTTTGTTCTTTCAAAGTTTTATCTGTTTCAGGTCCTCTGCATTTGCACATAAATTTTAGAATCCATACCATTAACTTTCACTTCTATATCCAAGCACCCCACTACTTAACCTTTAAAAATTCCTTTTTCAAAAAAAATCTCAGTGCAAATTATATAGGAGGGTCATGTAAGATGAATTTTCAGAGTGTGCCCTGTAGATTGTTAACAATGAAGTTGTCGCCAGCAGGAGAAAATGATAAATGTAGGCTGTGATATTGTTCTTTAAAATATTAACTTCAAAGAATGTGCATCGCCATCCTGCAGCCAAGTCCAGAGTCGACTTTTAGCCGCAGCGTAACTGCGGAGGACTCTTCAGATTGTACGCCTCCAGTAGGCAGGGGCGGGGCTCCGCTCTTCCATTTCTGCTTAGTACAGAGTGCCCGGCACAGTGCAAGTGCCGTGTTGACTGGTTGGACAATAAAGAACTTGCTTTGGAAAAAAAAAAAAAAAAGCTTTCTGGAATTTTTTTTAGGAATGCTTTGAATCTGTAGATCGAAGTAGGGGGAATTGACATTTCAGTAACATTGAAAATTTCCACCCATGAATTTAGTATATCTCTCCACTGATTTAAGTTTTTATTATTTTTCCTCAGAAATATCTTATAGTTATCAGAGTACAGTTTTGGTATTTCTTTAATAAGATTTATACCTAAATGCTTTTTTCTAATGTTACTGCAAGTGGTTGTGCTTATTTTTAGTCCAATTTCTGATTTTTTAAATTGCTTTTGTATAGTGATCTTGTGTCCTGCAAACTTTCTACATTTGCTTATTTGTTCCAGTTGCTTTGTAAAGACTACATCCTATTTTAAAGACAATTATAGGGTCGGCTAGTAAAGACTATTTTATTTCTCCATTTCAAATATAGATAAGCTTTCACTTATTTTCCCTAATTGCAAAGGACAGAACCTCTTGAACAAGGTTAAAAATAAATGCTATGGGTAGACATTTTTGCCTTATTTTTTTAATCTTAGGGGGAGAGTCTTGACTCTTTTTTAAAAAAATTTTAAGTTTTTTAAGGTGGACAAATTTCATGTATTTCACACATACAGTTTTAGGAGCATAGTGATACTACCCACCTTACATTCCCTCCCACTCATGCTCCTGCCCTCTCTCGTCCTTCCTTTCTCATTCTTTCTTTTTAATTTTTACAATGACATACTTTCCATTTATTTTATAATCATAAGATTAACTAAGCATAGCTCTTGTCTCTGCTGTTGAGTCACAGTGTTTTTTTTTCCCTCACACTATTTGCCTAATTTTTACTTACTGTAGGGTTACTGTTATGAGTATAAAGTCAGCTGAAAATAGACCTTTGTAAAAATTGTGAGTGGGAATAGGAGATGGAGGAGGAAGAAGGGTTGGACTATGGGTGGGAGGGAGGGTAAGGGGGAAGAATCACTGTTTCTAAATTTGTGTATATGAAATGCATAAAGTCTGTTTACCAAATAAAATATATAAAAATAAAAAAAATACAAGAAGAAATCATAAGAAGAAAAGAACCTGTAATTCTTCTTCCTCCTCCATCTCCTATTCCCACTCACAATTTTTACAAAGGTCTATTTTCAGCTGACTTTATACTCATAACAGTAACCCTACAGTAAGTAAAAATTAGGCAAATAGTGTGAGGGGAAAAAAAAAAACACTGTGACTCAACAGCAGAGACAAGATAATTAATACACAGTTATTCTTAAGTGTTGAAAATTAACTGAAATGTGATCCCTGTTAAACATAAGAGTGGGAATAAGAGAGGGAAGATATGTATAATTTGGGACATGCTCAAGCTGACTTGCCCCAAATGGTAGAGTTAGAAACATACCAGGGGATTCCAATTCAATCCCATCAAGGTGGCATGTACCAATGCCATCTCTCTACTCCAAGTGATCAATTTCAGTTCACAATTGATCATAATGAAAGGACTAAGAGTCAAAGGGAGCACATAAACAAGTCTAGTACCTGCTAACACTAACCGATAGAATAAATAAAGGGGAGAGTGATCCAACATGGGAAGTGAGATACTCAGCAGACTCATAGAATGGCAGATGTCCTAAATAGCACTCTGGCCTCAGAATCAGCCCTAAAGGCATTCGGATCTGGCTGAAAAGCCCATGAGAGTATTTCAGGCATGGAAAGCCAAGACACTCTGGCAAAAGATCTCTGTGAGTGAGATCCCAGTGGAAAGAACAGGTCATCAAAGAAGGAGGTACCTTTCTCTGAAGGGAGGAGAGAACCTCCACTTTGACTATGACCTTGTCTAAACAAGATAAGAGTCGGAGAACTCAGAGGGCTTCCAAAGCCTTGGAAACTCATGACTGGAGCATAGGGAGATTACTGATGCCATAAACAGGAGTGTCAATTTGTAAAGTCAACAACAGGAGTCACTGTGCACTTACTCCTCATGTAGGATCTCTGTCCTTAATGTGCTGTGCATTGAGATTTAATGCTATAACGAGTACTCAAACAATATATTTCACTTTGTGTTTCTATGGGGGAGCAAACTTTTGAAAGCTTTACTTAATGCATACTAAACTGATCTTCTGTAAAAAAAAAAAAAAGAAATTATCAATTCCCAACTTGACTCTCACTGGGATTAAACATGACAATAGGTCTGATCTGATTTCATCATCATTTAAAAAAAATCATTTATTATTTTTCACTTTATGTTTCTGTGTGGGAGCAAACTGTTGAAATCCTTACTTAATGTATGCTAAGCTGATCTTCTGTATATTAAGATAATCGAAAATGAATCTTGATGCGAATGGAAGGGGAGAGGGAGTGGGAAAGGGGAGGGTTGTGGGTGGGAGGGACGGTATGGGGGGGGAAGCCATTGTAATCCATAAGTCGTACTTTGGAAATTTATATTCATTAAATAAAAGTTAAAAAAAAAAAAAGAACCACAGTGATTCTCGGATCTGTGTGTTTCTAATTTTAATCGAATTTAAATATTTAAGCAGTGGCTTCAATCTGTTCCCCACCTTTCATCAGAAACTCAATTAGATACATTAGGATGCACGAGATCACCTTGTAATTCACTGAGATTGTGTTTATTGCCATTTTATGTTTCGTTTAGGACTCTTTCTGCTGCTAACTCTTCAAGTTTTTAATCTTACCTTCTGTGATATCTATTCTGTTATTATTCTTTTAATTCAACCCAGTGTATTTTTCATTACAGGCAGTGCAGTTTTTTTTTTTTATTTTTTTTATTTTTTTTTGACAGGCAGAGTGGACAGTGAGAGAGAGAGACAGAGAGAAAGGTCTTCCTTTGCCGTTGGTTCACCCTCCAATGGCCGCCGCGGCCGGCGCGCTGCAGCCGGCGCACCGCGCTGATCCGATGGCAGGAGCCAGGAGCCAGCTGCTTTTCCTGGTCTCCCATGGGGTGCAGGGCCCAAGCACCTGGGCCTCCACTGCACTCCCGGGCCACAGCAGAGAGCTGGCCTGGAAGAGGGGCAACCGGGACAGAATCCGGCGCCCCAACCGGGACTAGAACCCGGTGTGCCGGCGCCGCTAGGCGGAGGATTAGCCTAGTGAGCCGCGGCGCCGGCCAGTGCAGTTTTGCCTCTAAGAATTCAATGTGGGACACAGACGAATGCTGTCTCTGATACCTTCCACATCTCTATTTAACTTAGTCAACGTTTCTTCCAAGCAGAGAACATACAGAATAGAATTATAATAACGGCTTTAATATCCTCTCGGCTAGTTATAACATCTGTGGCAGTGTTGACTGATTTTCTCCTCATTAAATCTCATAGTTTTCTTCTTTGCATGCTTGGAATTTTTTTTAGTGAATTCCATATGTGATGAAATTTACCTTGTTGGATACTGATTTTTTTTATTCCTATAAAATCTAAAACAGGAACTTTCTTCCTGAGTACAGTTAAGTTATATAAAAAAGTTTAACACTTTTAGAGCTTGTATGTCAAGCCTTTCAGGAAGACGATGTGATTTTTGTCTGGGTGTAACTACACAATATCATGGAGGCAAGAACTTTCTGGGAGTGGCCCTGTGATCTGTGGACTTAAAGCTCTTTCCTTCTTGCTAGTGGAAGCTGACACTAGGAGTGGCCCATTGTAAGTGAGGTACTCTTCAATATAATTCTATATTCAAAGATTTTTCAGGGTCATGGGTACTGATCAGTACTATTAGTACCCAAGTGCTTCTGCCAATCTCTGGAGTTTTTCCTTTGTGTGGCTCAATTCTCCAATGCTCTGCCCTGTAGACATGAGTTGCCGTTATCTTCCAGAAAAGTCTCCCTCCTGTCACCTCAGTTTCACTCTGTCATCTGGAAGCCCGAGAATTGTCACAAAGTCACAATTGTGGGTGTATTCTTAAGCTACTTTATTTACTGTCTTTTGGGGACCATTTTCCTTTGCTGCTTGATGTCCAATGTCTTGAAAACATTCTTTCACAATTTTTCATCTTTAAAATTATTTTAAGTATAAATTTATATGTAGTCTCTATTGCTCCATCTTTTTCAGAAGTAAAATTGATCCTACAATGTTTGTAACAGAGAAGATATTAATAATCATATATCAAATCCTCCAAAATCAATTCATAAGTCAATGAGATTTCAATAAAGAACATAATTTGGGCCGGCGCCACAGCTCACTAGGCTAATCCTCCACCTTGCGGTGCTGGCACACCGGGTTCTAGTCCCGGTCGGGGCGCCGGATTCTGTCCCGGTTGCCCCTCTTCCAGGCCAGCTCTCTGCTGTGGCCAGGGAGTGCAGTGGAGGATGGCCCAAGTGCTTGGGCCCTGCACCCCATGGGAGACCAGGAGAAGCACCTGGCTCCTGCCATCGGATCAGCGTGGTGCGCCGGCTGCGGCGGCCATTGGAGGGTGAACCAACGGCAAAGGAAGACCTTTCTCTCTGTCTCTCTCTCTCACTGTCCACTCTGCCTGTCAAAAAATAAAAATAAAACATAAAAAAGAACATAATTCAATGGCAAAAAAATCCAATCTAAAAATAGATCTAAATAGCCATTTTCAAGCAAAACATACAAACATCCAATGTACATAAGAAAATTCTCAGCAGCACTAATCTTTAGAGAAATACTAGTAAAGACCACAATGAGATATCAGTTCACTCCAGTTCTGATGGCTGTCTCCAAAATGACAAGAGATAACAAATGCTAGGGATGATGTAGAGAAAATAGAACACTTACAAGGATATAAATTAGTGTGGTCTCTGTGAAAAATAGTATGGAGGTGACATAACAGATTAAAAATAGAACTACCATCTGAGCCAGCAATCTGAAAGAAATGAGAATTAGTGTGGTGAAGAGACATCTGCACCCCCATGTTTATTGCAGCTTTCTTCATAATTGCTAAGGAATGAAAACAGCCTAAGTATCTACCAGCACATGTGATACATTCATACAATCAAATATGACTCAGCCATAAAAATGATAAATTTAGTCATTTGTGCTGATATGAATGGAACTGGATATCACTGTGTTAAGCGAAATAAGTATTGTAAATGTTAAACTCATAAAACTTGAGAGCACTGGGGCTGGTGCTGTGGCGTAGTAGGCTAAGCCTCCACCTGCCCTGCAAGCATCCTATATGGGTGCTGGTACATGTCCTGGCTGCTCCTCTTCCAATCCAACTCCCTGCTATAGCCTGGGAAAGCAGTGGAGGTTGGCCTAAGTTCTTGAGCCCTTGCATCATTGTGGGAAACCCAGAAGAAGCTCCTGGATCCTGGCTTTGGATTGGCCCAGCTCTGGCTGTTGTGGCCATTTGGGGAGTGAACCAGCAGATGGAAGACCTCTCTCTCGTCTCTCCCTCTCCCTGTCTGTAACTTTGTCTCTAATAGAAATTAAAAAAAAAAAGTTGAGAATAGAATGGTACTCATCATAGGCTGAGCATAATGGGTGTTGAGAAGGATGAGAAAAGGTTAATAACAGATAAGTTATGATTAGGTAGGAGTAAAAATTTCTGGTGTTTTATTGTACAACAAAGTGAATATAAATAATTATAATGTACTGTATATCTTTTGAAAAAAAAAGAAACAAATTCTAGTGAGTTCAGCCTAAAGAAATGATAAATGCTTTTGTTTGGGGTTTAGGATTTTTGGGTTTTTAAAAGATTGATTTCTGTGTTTGTAAGTCAGAGTTATGGAGAGAGAAGGAGACTGAGAGAGATGGAGATCTTCAACCCATTGGTTCACTTTCCAGTTGACTGCAACAGCCAGAGCTGTGCCAGGCTGACCACCCCAGGAGTAAGGAACTCCATACAGGACTCCATGTGGGTGGCAAGGGTGACCCAAACACCAGGGCTATCTTCTGCTGCTTTTCCCAGGCCATCAACAGAGAGCTGGATTAGAAGCAAAGCAGATGAACAGGAACTGGCATACAAATGGGGTGTAGGCCTTGCAGGTGGCAGATTTACCCACTATGCCACAATTCCAGTCCCAACAAATGGCAAATGTTTGAAGAGATATGTTTATCCTGATTTTAACATTATACATTGAATACATGCAGCAAATCATCATATGGAACTCCATAAATATGTATAATTTTATGTATCCTTTTTTAAATTACAACAGAATTTTTATGCAACTGGAAACGTTAAAGACTATATGGAGGATTGAATGTCTATTAATGAAAGCTTCTTAATTTTTCATGTTATATTTCTTTGCACTGCACATTTGCCTTCATAGTTCTTATCATCCCTTGCCAAATTGTCCTTCTTGAATTTTGTTTTTGGTCTTTAATCTCAACTAGAATGTAAAACACATAGAAGTAGGAATTTTACTTTGTCCATTTCTATATCACCTGTGTCTCACAAATGCATATTAAATAATTATTTATTGAACAAAAAATATATGGTCAAGACAAAAATCTTCTAAAAAAGAAGATTGGAAAATTTGATTAACAAATTTCAAGATACCAGAAACCAGTAACAGGACAATTTCAGTATTATTGCACAAAGAGATCAATGGAACAAAATACGAAACCAAGATGTACCCCTTAGCATTAATATGAAACTTGGTTAACATACATTAGAAATACCATTGTAAATAGGTTATAAAAGGATGGAATCTAGTTAACAATATTCAGATAATTGCCTCTCTTTAAATTTTTATTTATATAAGGTGAACAAATTTCATGTATTTCATATATACAAATGTAGGAGCATAGTGGCACTTCCCACAATACCCTCCCTCCCATCCACACTCCCACTTTCCCTCCTTCTTCCTTTCTTATTCTTGAAATTTTTACAATTACATACTTTCAGTTTATTTTATAATCATAAAATTGACTCTCTACTAAGTAAAGAATTCAACAAATAGTAAGAAGAAAAAACAAAAAAAAATCACTATCCCTCAATAGTACAGACAAGGGTGACAGACAATAATGAAATCTCAAAATATCAATTTTGCTCATATACAGTATATTTTTTTACTCTATTAGTAACCGTATGGGGAAAACATGATATTTGTCTTAAGGGAACTGGCTTATTTCACTAAGTAAAATGGTTTCCAGTTGCATCCATTTTATTAAACCAGGATTTTATTCATTTTTATGGGTTAGTAGTAATCTGCAGTGTATGTAGACCATATTTTCTTTATCAAGTAATCACTTGATGGACATCTGGGTTCATTAGCTTGGCTATTGTGACTTGAACTGCAATAAACATGAGGATACAGGTAATTTTTTCATATGCTGATTTCATTTCATTTGGGTAAATTCCCAGGAGTGGGAAGGCTTGATCATATTTTCAGATCTATTTTCAGCTTTCTGAGGAATCTCTCTACTGTCATCCACAATGGGTGTACTAGCTTTCAATCCCACCAACAGTGGATTAGAGTACCTTTTCCCAAACATCCTCACCAGCACTTACTGTCTCTTGATTTCTGTATGAAAGCCATTCTAACTATAGCAAGGTGAAATCTCATTGTGGTTTTGATTTGCATTTCCCAGATGGCTAGTGATCCTGAGCCCTTTTCCATGTGTCTGTAAGCCAATTGAATTTCATTCTTAGAAAAATGCCTGTTCAAGTCATTTGCCCATTTCTTAACTGGGTTGTTTGTGATACTGTTGTCAAGTTTCTTGAGCTCTTTATAATTCTGGATATTAATTCCAAACCTGTATAGTACTTTTGCAAATATTTTCTCCTATTCTTCCAGTTGTCTTTTCACCTTCTTGAGTGTTTCCTTTGCCGTGCAAAAGATTCTTAGGTTTATGTAATCTCATTTGTCTGTTTTTGCTTTGATTGCCTATGCTTCTGGGTTTTTTTTTTTTCAATAAGTCTTTGCTTATGACAATGTCTTGAAGAATATCCTCAATGTTCTCCTCTAGTAACTCAATCTATTTTGAGTTGATTTTTCTTTAAGATGTAACGTAGGGATTTTTTTTCATATTTCCGCAGGCATAGATCCAATTTCCTCTGTTGAAGAGACCGTCCTTTCTTTGAGATTGATTTTACCTTTTTTTTTATCAAAGATTAGTTTGTTATAGATATATGGATTTATTTCTGAGGATTCCATTCTGTTCCATTCATCTACATGGCTTTTCTTTGCTGGGAGGGTCTTTATTACCCATTTAATTCCCATCACGGATATTGGTTTATTTAGATTTTCAATGTCTTCATGCCTCAATTTTGATAGATTGTATCTGTCAAGAAATATATCCATTTCTTCCAGATTTTAGAATTTGTTGGCATATTTTTGTGCCCATTACCAGGCTGTTTTGATAGCAACTGCCCTGTAGTATGTCCTAAAATCTGGTATTATGATGCCTCCAGCTTTATTTTTGTGAATATTGCTTTAAATATCCTGTTTTTTTATGATTTCATATGGATTTTAGAAACATTTCTTCTAGCTCTGAGAAGAATGTTCTTGATATTTTGATTGGGACTGCATTGAATCTGTAAATTGCTTTGAGTACTATCCACATTTTGATGATATTAATTATTGCAATTCATGAACATGGAGTATTCTTCCATTTTTAGTATCTGATTTGTTTAGTGTTTGATTTGTTTAATGTTTTGAAAATTTCATTGCAGAGATGTTTCACTTCCTTGATTAAATTTATTCTAAGGTATTTAGATTTTTTGTAGCTACTATGAATGAGACTGATCTTATAAATTCTTTATCAACCATGGCTTTGTCTGTGTCTACAAAGTCTATTGATTTTTGTGTGTTTATTTGATATCCTGCAGCTTTACTAAACTCTTTTATGAATTCCAATAGTCTCTGTGGAGTCTTTCGGATTCCCTTATATATAGGATCATGTCATCTGCAAGCAGGGATAATCTGACTTTCTCCTTTCCAATTTGTATCCCATTGATTACTTTTTCTTGCCTAATGACTCTGGCTAAAGCTTCCAGAACTATATTGAATAGCAGTGTTGAAAGTGGACATCCTTGTCTGGTTCCAGATCTTAATGCAAATGCTTCCAACTTTTCCCCATTCAGGATGATGCTGACTGTGTGTTTGTCATATATTACCTAGTTCTGGTAAGGAATGTTCCTGCTATAACCAATTAGCTTAAGGTTTTCATCATGAAAGTTGTATTTATCAAATGCTTTCCCTATGTTTATTGAGATAATCATATGGTTTTTATTCTTCAATTTATATGAAGTATCACATTTATTGATTTGAATATGTTGAACCATCCCTGCATACCAGGGGTAAATCCCACTTGGTCTGGGTGAATGATCTTTCTGATGTGTTGTTGGAATCAATTGGCAAGTATTTTGTTGAGGGTTTTGGCATCTATGTTCCTCAGTGATATTGGTCTGTAGTTCTCTTTCTTTGTGATATCTTCTTCTGGTTTAGGAATTAGAGTGATGCTGGCTTCATAGAAAGAGTTTGGGAGGATTATCTCCCTTTCAGTTGTTTTGAGTAGCTTGAGAAGAATTGGAGTTAGTTCTTTAAATGTCTGGTAAAATTCTTCAGTCAAGTCATCCGGTCCAGGGCATTTTTTGTTGGGAGGGTCTTTATTACTGATTCAATTCCATCTTGGTTATTTGTCTATTTAGGTTTTCTATGTCTTCATGCCTCAATTTTGATAGATTGCATCTGTGCAGAAATCTACACATTTCTTCCAGATTTTGCAATTTGTTGGCATATCATTGTTTGTAGTAATTCCTGATGTTTCTTTTTATTTCTATAGTATCTATTGTAACTTCTCCTTGTTATCTCTGAATTATTGGTTTGAGTCTCTTCCCTCTTTTTTAGTTAATTGGGAAAATAATGAATCAATTTTTTTTTTCAAAAATCAGCTCTTCATTTCACTGATCTGTATCATTTTTTGGGGTTTCAATTTTGTATATTCCTTCTCTAATTTTAATTATTTCTCTCTACTATTAATTTATGTCTTGGATTTTTTTTGTTTTTCTAGGTCCTTTTGAAGTATTTTAGACCATTTATTTGATGTCTTTCCAATTTCTTGATATAGGCACTGATTGATAGAAATTTCTCTCTTTGGACTTCTCTTGCTGTATTCCATAATTTTTAAATGATTTATTTATTTATTTGAAAGGCAGGGTTACACAGAGGAAGAGGGAGAGGGAGAGAGAGAGAGAGAGAGAGAGAGAGAGAATGTTCCATCTGCTGGTTCACTCTTCAGATGGCCACAACAGCTGGAGCTGAGCCAATCCGAAGCCAGGAGCCAGGAACTTCTGGGTCTCTCACATGGATGCAGGGTCCCAAGCACTTGGGCCATCTTCCACTGCTTTCTCAGATCATAGAAGAGAGCTGGATTGGAAGAGGAGCAGCCAGGACTCAAACCAGCACCCATACGGGATGCCAGCACTGTAGGCTGTGGTTTTTCCTAATATGCCATAGCGTCAGTCCCCACATAATTTCTTTCCAGGAATTGTTGACTTCCCTTTTGATTTATTTTATTACCCAGCATTCACTTTGGAGTGTATTGTTCAATTTCCATGTGTTTGAATATTTTCTTAAGTTATTAATTTTCATCTTCAGGCAATTTTGATCATAAAAGATATATGGTATGATTTCATTTTTTTATTTATTCAGAGTGTTTTATGGACTAGTATACTGTTTATCCTAGAAAAACTTCCATGCACTGATGAGAAGAGTGTATATTCTGCAACTGTGTAGTGAAAAGTTCTGTAGATATCAATAAGGTTCATTTGGTTCATAGTATAGATTAGTTCTGCTGCTTGTTGAATTTTTGTCTAATTGCTGTGCTCATTGATGAAAGGGAGTGCATATTTTTAGTGCACAATGTGTTTTGGTTCTTCCAAAAGAACATTTCTAGTCAACTGTTAGTAATAGAATTTTGAAAGCAATTTTCTAACATAGTGGAGGTTCAGTGTTTTACTTTGTTTTTCACTTCAAGTTCAAGAACTTCTCTAACACAGTATGAGAAATAGGAATATATTTACTAATTTGCTTCCATTTATCAGAGCAGACTACATATTTATGTATGTTGTGGATATTTATTGTTAACCAAAATTGTAAAATAACTTCTATGACACATAAGTGCACATCTTACTCACTTAGATTGCATGATAAATTCATAGATAAAATGAGGTACAATTTAAAAAATTTGCAAACAATATACTTTAAGCCCTAAATTGGATCTCTCCTATGCCTTTAGTCTTTTTTTAAAAAATATTTATTTATTTATTTGAAAGGCAAATTTACAGAGAGGCAGAGGTAAAAAGAAAGAGAGAGGTCTTCCATCTGCTGGTTCACTTCCCAGATGGCTGCAATAGCCAAAGCTGTGCCTATCTGAAGCCAGGAAACTGGAGCTTCTTCCGGGTCTCCCACGTGGGTATAGGGGTGTAAGGACTTGGGCCATCTTCTGCTTTCCCAGGTCTTAGCAGAGAGCTGGATCATAAGTGGAGCAGCCAGGACTCAAACCAGCTCCCATATGGGAGGCCAGCACTACAAACCAGAGCTTTAACCTGCTGCGCCACAATGCCGACCCCTGCCTTTAGTCTCTTAACTAAACTTATGAATATTTCCAAGATTTAGTCAATTTAAATCCTCTCTTTCCATTCAGGGACAAATCCTTGCGGTTTATATTCCAGGACTTGGTGTCTCTTTATCTCAAAAATCACATTTTATTCAAAGGTCTGTAGCTGTTTTCATACGTAGACTTACAAGGACCTTTACCAAGGTTTTTGGAAGTTCTCAAAAAAAACCTTGTGTATAAGAAAGCTGAAAGCCTTTATGTACCCATTATGGACATCAGATCTTTTAATAGTCTCTGGCAGTGGTGGTACATTGGAACTGACCAGCTTTATTGTGAAGATTTGCACAGCTAAAGAGGGAAGGAGGAAGAAGTCAGCATTAGTTGTCATACTGATTGAGTTTTTAATTCATGAGGTACAGCTTTTATTTATGTTGCTATCTCTTCTGATGGGTTTATATCAGCAAAGATGCCTCTGTGGCAGAATTTGTACTCTACTCCTTCCCTCCTCTCTAAACTATGTTATCACATTTGAAAAAAAACCTCAGATGATAGTGAAAGAAGTGGAAGAATTTGAAATATTCAAAAGAGAACCATTTCTCTAAACAGTGTCTCTCTATTCTCATAAGAATTTTTGCTTTGAATTTTTGGGGCCAACTTTGGGAATTCAGCATGGTTAATTTCTTTTTTTAAAAAAGATTTATTTTATTTATTTGAAAGTCAGTGTTACAAAGAGAGAAAAGGAGAGGCAGGGATAGAGAGAGGTCTTCCATCTGCTGATTCAATCCCCAGCTGACAGCAACAGCTGGAGCTGTGCCAATGCGAAGCCAGGAGCCAGGAGCTTCCTCAGGGTCTTCCCACAAGGATGCAGGGACCCAAGGACTTGGGCCATCTTCTACTACTTTCCCAGGCCATAGCAGAGAGCTGGATTGGAAGTGGAGCAGCTGGGATTTGAACCAGCGCCTATATGGGATGCTGACACTGCAGGTGGCAGCTTTAACATCCTTGCCACAGCGCTGGCCCCTAGCATGTTTAATTTCTACCCTGATTCCTTTTTAGTTTTCCTTTGATTATTTTCCCTAATCTATTTTATACCAAACCCACATTCCGATTTCTTATCCTATATAATATTTACTCTCCTTTTTACCAATTAAATATATAAAATTTATATGATGTAATATTAATATGAAATTATATATTTACAATAGATATGAAATTAGTCTTTTCATACTATATACAGAGTGTGAGTACCAATTGCTTTGTTTTTTAATTTTTTTTTATTTTTATTTTTTGACAGGCAGAGTGGACAGTGTGAGAGAGAGAGACAGAGAGAAAGGTCTTCCTTTGCCGTTGGTTCACCCTCCAATGGCCGCTGCGGCTGGCGCACTGCGGCTGGAACACCGCGCTGATCCAAAGGCAGGAGCCAGGTACTTATCCTGGTCTCCCATGGGGTGCAGGGCCCAGGCACTTGGGCCATCCATCCTCCACTGCACTCTCTGGCCACAGCAGAGAGCTGGCCTGGAAGAGGCGCAACCGGGACAGAATCTGGCGCCCCGACCGGGACTAGAACCTAGAACTTGCAATGTGAGAAATAGATTGCCCACTCTCCAATACACTTTTTTAAAATATTTATTTATTTGAAAGTCAGATTTACATAGAAAGAGAAGAGAGGCAAAGAGAGAGAGAGAGAGGAGATAGAGAGACCTTCTATCTGCTGGCTCACTCCTCAAATGTCTGCAATGGCCAGGGCTGGGCCAGGAACCTGGAACTCCATCCAGTCTCCCACATGGGTGCAGGGGCCCAGGCACTTGGGTCATCCTCCGAGGCCTTCCCAGGCGTATTAGCAGGGAGCTGGATCAGAAGCGGAGCGGCCGGGGCTTGAACCAGCGCCCACATGGGAAGCAGCATCACAGGCAGCAGCTTCACCTGCTGCAGCTCAGCGCCGGCCCCTCCCTTTGTCTTTCTGAGACCAGCGGAGTCTGGGGAGGAATTCTGTGGGGAGGGTGTCCACTTGGACTCCACGGAAGATGGGAGCCATGGAGGCTTGAGCTGAAGAGGGCCAGATGGGGGTGGGAACAGACTGCAGCCCGGGGGGACCACGGTGGGGCTGGGGAGAGGCGTGGGAGAAACAGCTCAGTGGAGGTGGCACTGGACATGTCCCTCACAAAACCCCTGCAGGTTCAGCACCAGGGCTGCGGGCGCTGCTGAGCTGGGGACAGTGGTCAGAGCGGCGTGGCGATGACATGGGGCAAGGGGGAGGCGGGCACCTGCCACTTGGCCCCTGCCCTGGTTCCCGGTGGACAGAGGCCGCGGAGGGCGGAGGAGAAGGGAATCCAGCCCGCCGCGGCCACTGGGCCATGCTGACTGCCCCGCGCCTCGCCGGCGGGGTGGGCTGCGGAGGGTCTGGGGGCCTGCACCGGCGCCCCGGGTGTCACCACGCCCCGTCTGCTCTTCCCGCAGAGATCATGGAGGAGCACATCCTGGAGAACAGCTTCTGTCTGGAGGGTCGGCACCGGGCGCGGGCGAGGGGCTGCCGCGCCTGGTGTCCCGCGGGCGGCCTCGCTGGGCACCGTCACCCTGGGCGCCGCCGCCGCCCTGGGGCTGCCCGCTGGGCCGGCGGATGGCGCCCGCCCCGGGCCCCGGCCCACGGCCACACCTGGTCATCGCGGAGCAGCCCAAGAAGTGCGGCATGCGCTTCCGCCACGAGTGCGAGGGCGACTCTGCTGGCAGCATCCTGGGCGAGAGCAGCGCGGAGGCCAGCAAGACGCTGCCCGCCATCGAGGTGAGCGCGCGCCGGGCGTCGGTGCCCCTGCCCCTGCCCCGGCAGCGCCGGGACTGAAGACAAAGGCCTCGGGGTGGTGGGAGAAGGGCGGCCGAAGCGAGGCCTTCGGAACCGAGCCCGCGGGTCACGGTACCCAACAAGACCCGTCATCCTTGTCACATTATAGAGGCATTTCCTTTGAAAGGCAGAGTTAGAGACGGAGCGCCCCTCCCGGCCGCCGGTTCCATCCATGCAGGATGCCCCGGGCCCGGCCACGTGGTTCCGAGTCCCCTGCTCTCGCGAGCAGAGCTGTGCAGCACGTGGTTGAGCGGCCGCGCCTTCCCTGAGCAACCTGTAGAAGGGGAATCTCTGGGGAAAGGGAACTCGCCCCTGGGGACACCCCGCGGTGGCCCCCAGCTCTTCCTGCATCCGGGTCTCCCACGTGGCGGGCGCTTCTGGGTGTTGCTGCGCCTGCGCCGTGTGCCGTCCGCGATCCAGGCCTGGGCCCCGCCGGCTCCTGTGGGTGTCACGCGTCCGCTTAGAGCCCACGCGTGTCCCCTCTCCTGCCTCGCCACTGCCCTCGGGGAGACCCCTTCCCTCGCAGCCCCTCCTCCCTGGCCACCTCCAGCCTGGCCGTCTCGCCGGGCCCCAGCCCCCTGCCGGCTCTCCCACTGAGCAGCCCCCTCCCCTTTTGTTTCTGCAAGCTCCCTGCCCCAGTGCTGGGAGCTGGGAACTCAGTCCAGGCCCCGACCCCGAGCCCGCAGTAGCCTGGAAGCCGGCCCGGAGCCCGCGCCGGACTTGGCGCCCAGGGCTCTGCCATGGCCGCTGGCCCGCAGCTCTGTGCTCACGTTTATTTGGGGGCTCAGTGGGTCCACGCTGTGCTCCCAGCCCGGGAGCGCCAACACAGTGGGTAGCAGTGTGGCTTTGGGGTGAGGGCAGGGATCGGAGCCCTGGCTCTGTCGCTCGTTACTCTTTGGGCCCGTCTGTGGAGCAGGTGCACACTGCAGCGCCCACCAAGTCCGGCTCCCGCTCCTGTGCCTGCCCAGTTGGCGTCCTCACTGCTGCTGGATCGCTCCAGGCACTGTGGCCTAAGGCAGGCAGTGCCGCAGAGGCGCTGGGGAACGGGCTTCCTCCCACATGCGTTTGGGGCCCTGGACAGAGGGACCCGCGGCTCTGGTGCGCCGAGGGCTGATCACCTGGCCCTTCCAAGCCTGCGCACCTCCCGTCTGTTTCTGCAGGTCGAGAGGGAATCCTTTGGAAGGTTTATGTCCCAAGTCTCTTGGCAGATTGTAATTGATGGCTGAATTTTTATGTGCTATTTTGTTTATTTGAAAGGCAGAGAGAGACAGAGACAGAGAGGAGAATTTTCCACCCCACCCCTTCCCTGTGTCTCTGCACAGCTGGGTCCCTGAAGAATCACCAGGAGGTGGACATGAACGTGGTGAGGATCTGCTTCCAGGCCTTGAGACCAGGACCAGCAGGGGCAGATGCGCCACATGGACCCCGTGCTCTCCGAGCCCGTCTACGACAAGAGTGAGTGGCAGCCGCTGTCCCGGGGCCCATGCGCAGGGACGGACACACCGGCACTGGCCGGTTCCTAGAAATACTTACTTAGTTCTTTAAGAAGTAGAATGAGGGAGAGGGAGGGAGGGAGGGAGAGATCTGTCTGTGGGTTCACTCCGCATATGGCTGCAAGAGCCAGGGCTGGGCCAGGCGGGTCTCCAGCGTGGGTGACAGGGGCCCCATACAGGTCTCCTATGTGGGTGCAGGGACCCCATCTAGGTCTCCTGTGTGGGTGCAGGGACCCCATCTAGGTCTCCATCCAGGTCTCCCGTGTGGGTGCAGGGGGTTCCATCCAGGTCTCCCGTGTGGGTAGCAGGGGCCCCATTTGGGTCTCCCTTGTGAGTGCAGGGGCCCAGGCACTGGGGCCGTCATCCACTGCTTCCCAGGCCCTTGGCAAGGAGGATCAGAAGTGGAGCAGTGGGGACTTGAACCTGTCAGGCCTTCCTGAGTAGAGACTCTGTCCTCTGCGACAAAGTCCTGCCCTAGCTTCTTCTGTGGAGACAGTAACGTGTTCCTCAGAACCCCCGGCAGGCTCGACTTTGTCCCACTGGTGGGAACTTGTCTCATGGTGACTCCTAGCTACAGGGAGTCTGGGAAAGTGAGTCCAGGGAGGGGCCCGGGCATAGAAAAGGGCACCGTCTCCCCAGGAAATGCCACAGGCAAGCAAGTGCAGGGGCTGCATTCAGGGATTTCAAAGTGCAGCTGACAGAGCAGCAGCACAGGTGGGCATAGGGGGCAAAGGGGGGTCTGTCCCAGGTGGGCTTAGGGGGCAGGAGGCTCTGTCCCAAGTGGGCTTAGGGGGCAGGAGGTTCTGTCCCAAGTGGGCTTAGGGGGCAGGAGGCTCTGTCCCAGGTAGGCTTGGGGGGCAGGGGCTCTGTCCCAGGTAGGCTTAGGGGGCAGGAGGCTCTGTCCCAGGTAGGCTTGGGGGGCAGGGGCTCTGTCCCATGTGGGCTTAGTGGGGCAGGTGGCTGTGTCCCAAGTTGTGTTTGGGGGGCAGGGGCTCTATCCCAGGTGGCCTAGCGGGGCAGGGTCTCTGTCCAAGGTAGGCTTGGTGGGGCAGGGGGCTCTGTCCCTAGTGGGCTTCGGGGTGCAAGAGGCTCTGTACCAGGTGGGCTTAGTGTGGCAGGGGACTCAATCCCAGGTGGGCTTAGTGGGGCAGGGGGCTCTGTATTAAGCTGGCTTAGTGGGACAGGAGTCTCTGTCCAGGTGGGCTTAGTGGGACAGGAAGCTTTTCCCAAGTAGACTTTGGGGGGCAGCGGGCTCTGTCTTAGGTGTGCTTTGTAGGGCAAGTGGCTCTGTACCAGGTGGGCTTAGCGGGGAAAGGGGCTCTGTCCCAGGAGGGCTTGGGAGGGCAGGGGACTCTGTCCCAGGTGGCCTTAGTGGGGCAGAAGCTCCGTCCCAAGTGGGGTTAGGGGGGAAGGAGGCTCTGTCCCAGGTGGGCTTAGTGGGGCAGGAGGCTCTGTCCCAAGTGGGCTTCGGGGGGCAGGGGGCTCTGTCCCAGGTGGATTTTGGGGGGAAGAGGGCTCTGTCCCAGGTGGGCTTCAGCGGGTAGTGGGCTCTGTCTCAGGTGGGCTTGGCGGGACAGGCGGCTGTGTCCCAAGTAGGCTTGACATGGCAAGGGGCTCTTTCCTAGGTGGGCTTCAGGTGTAAGGGGGCTCTGTCCCAGGTGGGCTTAGCGGGCAGGGGGCTCTGTCCCAGGAAGGCTTAGTGTGGCAGGGGGCTGTGTCCCAGATGGGCTTAGCGAGGCAGGGGGCTCTGTCCTAGGTGGACTTAGAGTGGCAGGAGTTTTGTCCAAGTGAGCATAGGGGTGCAGGGCGCTCTGTCCCAGGTAGGCATCGGGGGGCATGGGTCTCTGTCCTAGGAGGGCTTCTGGGGGCAGGGGGTTCTGCCCCTGTGGGCTTGGCGGGGCAGGGGGCTGTGTTCCAGGTGGTCTTGCCGGGTCAGGGGGCTCTGTCCCATGTGGGTTTCGGGGGATAGGGAGCTATGTCCTAGGTGGGCTTCAGGGGCAAGGGGCTCAGTCCCAAGTGGCCTAGTGGGGCAGGGGGCTCTGTCCCAGGTGGGTTGGTGGGGTAAGGGGCTGTGTCCCAGGTTGGTTTCGGGCGGCAGGGGGCTCATTCCCAGGTGGGCTTCAGGGGGCAATGGGCTCTGTCCCAAGTGGGCTTAGCGGGGCAGGGGCCTCTGTCCCAGGTGGGCTTAGAGGGGCAGTGGACTCTGTCCCAATTGGGCTTGGTGAGTCAGGGGGCTCTGTCCCAGGTGGGCTTAGTTGGGCAGGAGCTCTGTCCCAAGTAGGCGTAGGGGGTCAGGGAGCTCTGGCCCAGGTGGGCTTAGCGGTGCAGGGGGCTCTGCCCAGGTAGGCTTAGTGGCGTAGGGAGCGCTGTCCCATGTTGGCTTCAGGCGGCAGAGGGCTCTGTCCCAGGTGGGCGTCAGGGGGCAGGGGGCTCTGTCCAAGGTGGGTTTAGTGTGTCAGGGGGCTCTGTCCTAGGTGGGCTTATTGGGGCAGGGGGCAGTTTCCCAGGTGGGATTGGCAGGGTTGGCCTCTGTCCCAGGTCGTCTTAGTGGGGTAGGGGGCTCTGTCCCAAGTTGTGTTTAGGGGGACGGGGCACTGTCCCAGATGGGCTTCAGGGGGAAGGGGACTCTGTCCCAGTGGGCTTAGCGGGGCAGGGAGCTCTGTCCCAGATGGGCTTAGGGGGAAAGAGGGCTCTGTCCCAGGTACGTTTCAGGGAGCAGGGGGCTCTGTCCCAGATGCGCTTCAGGGGGCAGGGTTCTCTGTCCCAGGTGTGCATACGGAGGCAGGGGACTCTCTCCTATGTGGGCTTTAGTGGAGCAGGTGGCTCTATCCCAAGTTGTGTTTGGGGGGCAGGGGCCTCTGTCTCAGTGGGCTTAGCGGGGCATGGGTCTGTGTCCCAGGAGGGCTTCGGGGGCAGGGTGCTCTATCCCAAGTGGGCTTAGGGGGGGCAGGGAGCTCTGTCCCAGGTGGGCATAGAATGGCAGGGGACTTTGTGCAGGTGGACTTAGCAGGGCAAGGGCTCGGTCCCAGGTGGGCTTAGTGGGGCAGGGGCCTCTTTTGCAGGTTGACTTAGCGGGGCAGGGTGCCTTGTCCCAGGTGGGCTTCGGCGAGCAGGAGGCTCTGTCCTAGATGGGCTTAGTGGGGCAGGGGACTCTGTCCCAGGTGGGCTTAGCAGGGCAGGGGCTCGGTCCCAGGTGGGCTTAGCGGGGCAGGGGCCTCTGTTGTAGGTGGGCTTCAGGGGGCAGGGTGCCTTGTCCCAGGTGGGCTTCGGGGGGCAGGAGGCTCTGTCCTAGATGTGCTTAGGGGGACAGGGGTCTCTATCTCAGGTGGGCTTGGTGTGGCAGGGGACTCTGTCCCAGGTGGGCTTTGGGCATCAGTGGACTCTGTTCAGGTGGGCTTAGCAGGGAAGGGGGTCTGTCCCAGGTGGGCTTACTAGGGCATTTGGCTCTGTCTAAAGTTGGCTTCTGGTTGTATGGGCTTTGTCCCAGGTGGGTTTCAGGGGCAGGGGCTTTGTATGATGTGGGCTTATTGTGGAAGGAGTTCTGTCCCTGGTGGGCATTGGGGGTAAGGGGGCTCTGTCCTAAGTGAGCTTAGGGGGGCAGGGTGCTCTGTTCAGGTGGGCTTAGAGGTGTAAGATGCTCATTCCTTAGTGGAACAGGGGGCTCTGTCCTATGTGGGCTTCAGGGGACAAGGGGTCTGTCCCAGGTGAGCTTCTGGGGGCAGAGGGCTCTGTCCCAGGTTTGCTTAACGGGGCAGGAGGCTCTATCCCAGGTGGGCTAATTGGTCCAGGGGGCATTGTCCCAGGTGGGCTTCAGGGGGCAGGGGGCTCTGTCCAAGGTGGGCTTGGCAGGACAGGAGGATCTTTTCCAGCTGGGTATAGGGAGGCAGGGGGCTCTGTCCCAAGTGTGCTTAACGGAGCAGAGGGCTCTGTCCCAGGTGAGCTTGGCAGGGCAGGAGGCTCCGTCCCAGGTGGACTTTGGGGGACAGGGGGCTGTGTCATAGGTGGGGTTAGCGGGGCAGGGGGCTCTGTCCCATGTGGACTTAGAGGGTCAGGGGTTCTGTCCCAGTTGGGCTTAGTGGGGCAGGGGTCTCTATCTCAGGGGGGCTTGGCGAGGCAGGGGGTTTGTCCCAGGTGGGCTTCGGGTGGCAGCGGGCTCTGTCCCAGGTGGGCTAAGGTGGGCAGGGGGCTTTGTCCCAGTTGGGCTTAGTGGGGCAGGGGTCTCTGTCCCAGGTGGGCTTAGTGGAGCAGGGGTCTCTGTCCCAGGTTGGCTTTGGGGGCAGGCGGCTCTGTCCTAGCTGGGCATAGGGGGCAGGGGGCTCTGTCCCAGGTGGGCTTCGGGGAGCAGCGGGCTTTGTACCTGATGGGTTTCGGGGGGCAGGGGGCTCTATGTGAGGTGCGCTTTAGGGGGGCAGTGTGCTCTCTCCTAGGTGGGCTTAGTAGGCTAGGGGGCTCTGTCCTAGGTTGGATTATTGGGGCATGGGGATCTGTCCCAGGTCGGCTTAGTGGGGCAGGGGGCACTGTCCCAGGTGGACTTCTGGGGGCAGGGGGCTCTGTCCAAAGTGGGCTTGCCAGGGCAGAAGGCTCTGTCCCAGCAGGGCATAGAGAGGGAGGTGGCTCTGTCCCAGGTGTGCTTAAGGGAGCAGATTGCTCTCTCCCAGGTGAGCTTGGTGGGGCAGGGGGCTGTGTCATAGGTGAGCTTAGCGGGGCAGGGGGCTCTGTCCCAGGTGGACTTAGATTGGCAGGGGTTCTGTCCCAGTTGGGATTAGCGGGCAGGGGTCTCTATCTCAGGTGGGCTTGGTGAGTCAGGGGGCTCTGTCCCAGGTGGGCTTCAGGGGTCAGGATCTCTGTCCTAGGTATGCTTAGTGGGGCAGTGGCTCTGTCCCAGGTGGGCTTGGCGGGGTATGGGGCTCTGTCCCAGGTGGGCTCAGTGGAGCAGGAGGCTCTGTCCCAGTTGGGTATAGGCAGGCAGGAGGCTCTGTCCCAGGTGGGCATAGGGGGGCAGGAAGCTCTGTCCTAGGTGTGCTTAGTGGGGCAGGAGGCTCTCTCCCAGGTGGGTATAGGCAGGCAAGCGGCTATGTCCCAGGTAGGCATGGGGGGGCAGGGGGCTATGTCCCAGGTGGGCTTCGGGGAACAGCGGACTCTGCGCCCGACGGGCTTTGGGGGGCCTAGGGCTCTATCTGAGGTGCTCTTTAGGGGGGCATTGTGCTCTGTTCTAGGTGGACTTAGTAGGCTAGGGGGCTCTTTCCCAGATGGGCTTATCGGGGCATGGGGCTCTGTCCCAGGTGGGCTTAGTGGGGCAGGAGGCTCTGTCCCAGGTAGGCTTAGTGGGTCAGGAGACTCTGACCCAAGTGGGCTTAGCGGGGCAGGGGGTTCTGTCCCAGGTGGGTTTGGTGGGGGAGGGCTCTCTGTCTTAGGTGGGCTTCGGGAGGCAGGGGGCTCTGTCTCAGGTGTGCTCAGTGGAGCAGGAGGCTTTGTCCCAGTTGGGTATAGGCAGGCAGGGGGCTCTGTCCTAGGTGGGTTTCAGGGATCAGGGGCTCTGTACCCAGTGCGATTCGGAGGACAGTGGGCCATGCCCCAGGTGGGCTTAGGTGTCAAGGGGCTCTGTCCCAGGTAGGCTTAGTGGGACAGGGATCTCTGTTCCTGGTGGGCTTCAGTGGACTGGGGGATCTGTCCCAGATGGGCTGGCGGGGCACGAAGCTTTGTCCCAGGTGGTCTTAGTGGGACAGAGGGCTCTATCCCAGGTGGCCATCAGGGCAGGGTGCTCTGTACTAGGTGCCCTTCAGGGGTCAAGGGGCTCTGTCCCAGGTAGGCTTCAGAGGGCAATGGGCTCTGTCCCAGGTGGGCTTGACGGGGCAGAGGGCTCTGTCCCAGGTGTGCTTAGTGGGCCAGGAGGCTCTGTCCCATATGGGCTTCGGGGCTGGGGAATCTTTCACAGGTGGGCTTCAGGGGGAGGGGGCTCTGTTCTCGTGGGCTTGGTGGGGCAGGGGGCTCTGTCCCATGCAGGCTTCGGGTGCAGGGGGCTCTGTCCCAGGTGGCCTTAGTGGTGCAGGAGTCTGTACCAAGTTGGCATAGCGGGGCAGGGGGTTCTGTCCCACGTGTTCTTGGCGGGGCAGGGGATTCTGTCCCAGGTGGGCTTAGTGGAGCAGGGGTCTCTGTCCCTGGTGGTCTTAGGGGTGCAGGGGGTTCTGTCCCAGGTGGGCTTTGGGGTGCAGGGGGATCTTTCCTATGTGGGCTTCGGGGTGCAGGGGGTTCTGTCCCAGGTGGGCTTTGGGGTGCAGGGGGATCTTTCCTATGTGGGCTTCGGGGTGCAGGGGACTCTGTCCCAGGTGGGCTTGGGGAGCAAGGGGTTCTGTACTTGGTAAGCTTCAGGGGAAGGAGGCTCTGTCCCAGGGGCGATTAGAAGGGCAAGGGACTCTGTCCCAGGTCGGCTTTGAGGTACAATGGGTTCTGCCCCAGGTGGGCTTCGGGGACAGTGGGCTCTGTCCCAAGTGTGCTTTGGGGGGCAGGGGGCTCTGTCCCAGGTGGGCTCGGGGGGCAAGGGGCTCTGTCCCAGGTGGGCTTTGGGGTGCAGGGGGCTCTGTCCCAGGTGGACTTTGGGTTGCAGTGGGCTCTTTCCCAGGTGGGCTTAGGGGGGTAGGGGCCTCTGTACCAGGTGGGCATCAGTGGCAGGGGCTCTGTACTAGGTGTGCTTCAGGGGACAAGGGGCTCTGTCCAAGCTGGGCTTCAGGGTTCAGGGGGCTCTGTCCCAGGTAGGCATCAGGGGAAGGAGGCTCTGTCCCACGTAGGCTTCAAGGGGCAGGGGCCTCTGTCTAAGGTGGGCTTCAAGGGTCAGGGGGCTCTGTCCCAGGTGGGCTTAATGGGACAGAGGGCTCTGTCCCTGGTGGGCATCAGTGGCAGGGGACTCTGTACTAGGTGTGCTTCGGGGGGCAAGGGGCTCTGTCCCAGCTGGGCTTTGGGGGTCAGGGGGCTGTGTCCCGTTGGCTTCGGGGGGAATGGGGCCTTGTCCCAGGAGGGCTCAGTGGAGCAGGGGTTCTGTCCCAGGTGGGTATAGGTGGGCAGGGGGCTCTGTCCCAGTTAGGCATCGGGGGCAGAGGGCTCTGTTCTAGGTGTGTTTCATGGGGGAAGGGGCTCTGTCCCAGCTGGGCTTCTGGGGGCAGGGGGCTCTGCCCAGTGGGCTTGGCGGGGCAGGGGGCTCTGTACCTGGTGAGCTTCGGTGGGCAGGGGGCTCTGTCCCAGGTGGGCTTCAGGGAGCAGGAGGCTCTGTCCCAGGTGGGCTTAATGGGACAGAGGGCTCTGTCCCATGTGTGTTACGGGGGCAGGGGGCTCTGTACTAGGTGTGCTTCAGGGGGAAGGGGCTCTGTCCCAGCTGGGCTTCAGGGGTCAGGGGGCTTTGTCCCACGTAGGCTTCGAGGGGCAGGGGCCTATGACTAAGGTGGGCTTTGGGGGTCTGGGGGCGCTGTCCCAGGTGGGCTTGACGGGGCAGGGGGCTCTGTCCTAAGTGGGCTTCAGGAGGGAGGGTGCTCTGTCCTAGTGGGCTTGGTGAGGCAGGGGGCTCTGTCCCAGGTGGACTTAGTGGGGCAGGAGACTCTGTCCAAAGCAGACTTAGTGAGGCAGTAGGCTCTGTCCCAGGTGGGCTTGGCGGGGCAGGGGGCTCTGTCCCAGGTGGGCTTCGAGGGCAGGGGGCTCTGTCCCAGGTGGGCTCAGGGGGCAGGGGACTCTGTCCTAAGTGGGCTTAGTGGGGCAGGGGGATGTGTTCCAGGTCGGCTTCGGGGGGCAGGGGGCCTTGTCCCAGGTTGGCTCAGTAGAGCAGGGGCTGTGTCCGAAGTGGGTATAGGCAGGCAGGGGGCTCTGTGCCAGGTGGGTTTCGGGGAGCAGAGACTCTGTGCCCGGTGGGATTTGGGGGCAGAGGGCTCTGTCCCAGGTGGGCTTAGCAGGACAGGGGGCTCTGCACAGTTGGGCTTCGGGGGGCAGGGGGCTCTGTACCCGGTGAGCTTTGGTGGACATGGGCTCTGTCTCAGGTGGGCTTAGCGTGGCAGGGAGCTCTGTTCTAGGTGGGCTTAGTGGCGCAGGGGGCTCTGTCCCACGTAGGCTTTTGGGGGCAGAGGGCTGTGTCCCAGGTGGGCTTTGGGGGCAGCGTGCTCTGTCCCAGTGGGCTTAGTGGGGCATGGGGCTTTGTCCCAGATGGGCTTGATGGGGCAGGGGGCTCTGTCCCAGGTGGGCTTTGGGGGGCAAGGGGCTCTGTCCTAGGTGGGCTTTGGAGGGCAGAGGGCTCTTTCCCAGGTGGTCTCAGCGGGGCAGGGGGCTCTGTACTAGGTGGGCTTCGGGGGCAGTGGGCTACGTCCCTGGTGTGCTTCGGGTATCAGGGGGCTCTGACCCAGGTGGGCTTTGGGGGGCAGGGTGCTCTGTCCCAGGTGGCCTCAGGGGCACAGGGGGCTCTTTCCCAGGTATAGACAGGCACGGGGCTCTGTCCCAGGTGGGTTTTGGGGAGCAGTGGCTCTGTACCCCGTGTGATTAGTCAGGCTTGGGGCTTTGTCTCAGGTGGGCTTAACGGGGGAGGGGGCTCTTTCCTGTGTGGGCTTTGGGGTGCAGGGGATTCTGTCCCAATGGGCTTAGTGGTGCAGTGGGCTCTGTCCCAGGTGGGCTTCGGGGCGTAGGGGACTCTGTACCCGGAGGGTTCGGGTGGCAGGAGGATCTTTCCCATGTGGGCTTAGCGGGGCAGGGAGCATGGCCTAGGTGGGCTTAGGGGGACAGAGGGCTCTGTCCCAGGTGGGCTTGTTGGGGCAGGGGGTTCTGTCCAAGGTAGGTTTCAAGGCGCATGTGTCTCTGTCCCAGGTTGGCTTGGTGGGGCAGGAAGCTCTGTCCCAGGTGGGCTTCAGGGAGCAGGGGATCTTTCCCAGGTGGGCTTGGTGGGGCAGGAGACTCTGTCCCAAGTGGACTTGGCGGCGCAGTGGGCTCTGTCCCATGTGGGCTTAGTGGGGTAAGAGTTTCTGTCCCAAGTTGGCTTCAGGAGCCTGGGACACTGTCCCAGGTGGATTCAGGGGGCAGGGTGCTCTGTACCAGGTGGGCTTGACGGGGAAGTGGGCTCAGTCCTAGATGGGCTAAGCTGGGCAGGGGGCTGTGTCCCAGGTGGGCTTAGTGGGACAGGAGGCTCTGTCCCATGTGGGCATAGAGGGGCAGGGGGCTCTATCCCAGGTGGGCTTCAGGGGCCAAGGGGCTCTGTCTTAGGTAAGCTTAGTGGGGCAGGAAGCTCTGTTCCCAGTGGGCTTCGGAGGTCAAGTGGCTCAGTCCCAGGTGGGCTTGGCGGGGCAGGGGGCTGTACCCCTGTTACACTTAGTAGGGCAGGAGGCTCTGTCCCAAGTGGGGTTAGGGGGGCAGGGGGATCTGTCTAAGGTGGGCTTCAGGGGAAAGGTGTCTCTGTCCCATTTTGGCTTGGCAGGGCAGGGAGTTCTGTCCCAGGTGGGCTTGATGGGGGGCTGTGTCTCTCTCCCAAATGGGCATAGCGGGTCAGGGGCTCTGTCCTTTGTTGGCTTCAGGGGGCAGGAGGTCTGTACCAGTTGGGATTTGTGGGGCAGGCTGCTCTGTCCCAGGTGGGTTTTGGTGGGAAGGCTGCTCTGTCCCAAGTGGGCTTCGGGGACAGGGGCTTTGTCCCAGGTGGGCTTTGGGGGCAAGGGGCTCTTTCCCAGGTGGGCTTAGCAGGGCAGGGGGCTCAGTCTCAGGTGGGCTTCAGGGGGCAGGGCTCTATCCCAGGTGGACTTAGAGGTGCAGGGGGCTCTGTCTTATGTGGGCTTCATGGAGCAGGGGGTTCTGTCCCAGGTGGGCTTCAGGGGACAGAGGGCTCTGTCCTAGGTGGGCTTCGGGTGGCAGGTGGCTCAGTCTCAGGTGGGCTTAGTGGGGCAAGGGGCTCTATGCCAGGTGGGCTTGGCAGTGCCCCGGGCTTTTCCCAGGTGGGCTTCAAGGGAAGGGGGCTCTGTCCAGGTGTGCTTAGTACAGCAGGAGGCTCTGTCCCAAGTGGGGTTAGGGGGGCAGGGGCTCTGTCCCAGGTGGGCTTTGGGGGGCAGGCGTCTCTTCTCAGGTTGGCTTGGCAGGGCAGGGGTTTCTGTCCCAGGTGGGCTTGGTGAGCAGGGGGCTCAGTCCCAGGTGGGCTTCAGGGCACATGTGTCTCTGTCCCAAATGGGCTTGGCGGGTCAGTGGCCTTTGTCCCTGTTGGGCTTCGGAGGACAGGGGGCTAAGATACAGGTGGGCTCAGTATGACAGGGGCTCTGTCCCAGGTTGGCTTAGAGGTGCAGGGGGCTCTGTCTTAAGTGGGCTTATTGGAGCAGGGGGCTCTGTCCCAGGAGGGTTTGGCAGGGCTGGGGGCTCTTTCCTAGGTGGGCTTCGGGGGTCAGGGGGCTCTGTGCCAGGTGCGCTTTGGGGGGCAGGTTGCTCTGTCCCAGGTGTGCTTCTGGGGACAGGGGGTTCTGTCCCAGGTCGGCTTAGTGGGGCAGGGGTATTTGTCCCATGTGGGCTTCGGGGGCAGGTGTTCTATACCAAGTAGGCTTGGGGGGCAGAGGGCTCTGTCCTTGGTGTGCTTAGGGGGCAGTGGCCTCTGTCCCAGGTGGGCTTTGGGGAGCAGGGGGCTCTGTACCCCGTGGGATTCGGGAGGCAGGGTGTTCTGACCCAGGTGGTCTTAGGGAGGCAGGGTGTCCTGTCCCAGGTGGTCTTAGTGGGACAGGGGGCTCTGTCCCAGGTGGGCTTAGGGGGGGAAGTGGCCTCTGTTCCAGGTGGGCTTAATGTGGCAGGGGGCTCTATCCCAGGTGGGATTTAGTGGGCAGGGGGCTCTGTACTAGTTGGGCTTCAGGGGGCATGGGACTCTGTCCCAGGTGGGCTTCAGGGTGGCAGGGGGCTCCCTCTGTCCCAGGTGACTTGGCGGACAGTGGCTCTATCCCAGTTCAGCTTGGGGGGCAGGGGGCTCTGTCCCAGGTGGGCTTAGTGTGCCAGGGGCCTCTTTCCCATGTGGGCTTAGTGGGACTGGAGGATCTGTCTGAAGTGGGCTTAGTGTGGCAGGGGGCTCTGTCCCAGGTAGGCTTCGGGGGCAGGGGGCTCTGTCCCAGGTGGGCTTAGTGGGGCATGAGGCTCTGTCCCAACTGGGGTTAGGGGGGAAGGAGGCTCTGTCCCAGGTGTGCTTTGGGGGGCAGGTTGCTCTGTCTCAGGTGGGCTTCAGGGGCAGGATGCTCTGTCCCAGATGGGCTTAGGGGGGCAGGGGCTCTGTCCCTGGTGGGCTTTGAGGGGCAGGTGAGACTGTCCCAGGTCGGCTTCGGGGGCAGGGTCTTTTTCCCAGGTGGGCTTAGTTTAGCAGGGGGCTCTGTCCCAGGTGGGCTTCGGGGAGCAGATGGCTCTGTACACAGTGGGCTTAATGGTACAGGAGGCTCTGTCCCAGGGCAATTAGGGGGCTGGGGACTCATTCACAGGTGGGCTTCAGGGTGCAGCGGTCTCTGTCCCAGGTCAGCTTAGTGGGGCAGGGGGTTCTGTCCCAGGTGAGTTCCGGTTGCAGGGGCCTCTGTACTAGTTGGGCTTCAGGGGGCAAGGCCTCTGTCCCAGCTGGGCTTCGGAGACAGGGGCTCTGTCCCCTGTGGGCTTAGCAGGGCAGGAGGCTCTGTCCCAGGTGGGCTTCTGGAGGCAAGGGGCTCTGTCCCTGGTGGGCTTCGGGGGGCATGAGGCTCTGTCCCAGGTGTGCTAATTGGAGCAGGGGGCTCTTTCCCAGGTGGGTATAGGCGGGCAGGGGGCACTGTCCCAGGTGGTTTTCGGGGAGCAGGGCAATGTGTTCCTTGTGGGATTAGGAGGGCAGGGCGTCTGTCCCAGGTGGGCTTATGGGGGCAGGAGACTCTGTCCCAGATGACGTGGCGGGGCAGAGGGCTGTGTCCCAGGTGGGCTTCAGGGGGCAGGTGTCTGTCTCCCAAATGGACATAGCGGGGCAGGGGGCTCAGTCCTTTGTGGGCTTCAGTGGGCATTAGGACTGCCCCAAGTGGGCTTCGGGGGGCAGGGGGCTCTGTCCCAGGTGACTTGCCAGGCAGGGGCCTGTGTCCCAGGTGGGCTTGGCTGGGCAGGGGGCTCTGTCCCAGAGGGCTTAGTGGGCAAGGAGGTTCTGTCCCAGGTGGGTTTTGGGGGCAGTGAGCTCTGTCCCAGGTTGGTTTCGGGGGGCAGGGGGCTCTGTCCCAGGTGGGCCCAAGAGGGGCAAGGGGTCTGTCCCAGATGGGCTTGGCTGGGCAGGAGGCTATGTCCCAGGTGGGCTTCTGGTGGCTCTGTCCCAGGTCTGCTTCAGGGGGCAGGGGGCTCTGTCCCATGCGGGCTCATTGGAGATGAGGACTCTGTCCCAGGGGGGTATAGGCAGGTAGAGGGCTCTGTCCCAAGTGGGTTTCGGGAGAGAGCATGGGGCTCTCTAACCATGGGCTTAGCGGGGGCAGGAGGCACTGTAACCGGTGGGCTTCGGGGTTCAGGGAGCTCTTTCCCAGGTGGGCTTAGTGGGGCAGGGGGTTCTGTCCCTGGTGGGCTTCATAGGGCAGGGGGCTCTGTCCCATGTGGGCTTCAGGGGGTTTGCGATCTGTCCCAGGTGGGCCTCATGGGGCAGGGTGCTCTGTCCCCTGTGGGCTTCAGGGGATTGGGGGATCTGTCCCAGGTGGGCTTAGCAGGGCAGTGAGCTCTGTTCCAGGTGGGCTTCGGGGGACAGAGGGCTCTGTCCCCGGTGGGTATCGGGGCAGGGGCTGTGTACTAGGTGGGCTTCGGGGGAGAGGAGGCTCTGTCCCAGTTTGGCTTTATGGGCCAGGAGGCTCTGTCACAGGTGGCCTTCTGTGGGCTTGGGCCTCTATCCCAGGTGGGCTTGGCTGGGCAGGGGGCTCTGTCCCAGGTGGGCTCATGGTGGCAGGAGGCTGTGTCCCAGGAGGCTTAGTAGGCCAGGATTCTCTGTCCCAGGTGGGTGTAGGCGGGCAGGGGGCTCTGTCCCAGGTGTGCTTAGTGGGCAGTGAGCTCTGTCCCAGGTGGGCTCTATGGGACAGAAGGCTCTGTCCCAGGTGGGTATCAGGGGCAGGGTCTCTGTACTAGGTGGACTTCTGGGGGCAGGGGCTCTGTCCCCAGTGGGCTTCAGGGGACGGGGAGTTCTATCCCTAGTGACTTGCCAGGCTGGGGCCTGTGTCCCAGATGGTCTTGACCAGCCAGGGGGCTCTGTCCCAGGAGGGCTTAGTAGGGCAGGAGGCTCTGTCCCAGGTGGGTATAGGCGGGCGGGGGCTCTGTCTCAGGTTGGTTTCGTGGGGCAGGGGCTCTATCCCAGATAGGCTTAGAGGGGCAAGTGGTCGGTCCCAGTTGGGCTTGGCTGGGCAGAGGTTATGTCCCAGGTGGGCTTATGGTGGCAGGATGCTCTGTCCCAGGTGCTTTGGTGGGGGAGGGGGCTCTGTCCCAAGTGGGCTTTATGAGCCAGGAGGCTCTGTAACAGGTAGCCTTCTCTGGGCTTGGAGCTCTGACCCAGCTGGGCTTCAGGGTGCTGGGGGCTCTGTCCCATGTGGGCTTAGTGGGGCAGGAGACTCTGTCTCAATGGGCTTGGGGGGAAGGGGCTCTGTCCCAGGTGGGCTTCAAAGGTCAGGGAGCTCTGTCCTAGGTGGTGTTGACGGGGCATGGGGCTCTGTCCCAGGTGGGTATAGATGGACAGGGGGTTCTGTCCCAGGTGGGCTTAGAGGGGCAAGTGGTCAGTCCTAGGTGGGCTTGGCAAGGCAGGGGTTTCTGTCCCAGGTGGACTTCTAGTGGCAAGGGGCTCTGTCCCATGTGGGCTTATTGTGGCAGGAGGCTCTGTCTGTCCCAGGTGACTTGGTGGTGCAGGGGGCTGTGTCCCAGGTAGGCTTGATGGGGCAGGGGCTCTGTTGCACTTGGGTTTTATGGGCCAGGAGGCTCTGTCACAGGTGGCCTTCTGTGGGCTTGGGGCTCTGTCTCAGGTGGGTTTCAGGGTGCTGGGGGCTCTGTCCCAGGTGGGCTTAATGGGGCAGGAGACTCTGTCCCAATTGGGCTTGGTGGTGCAGGGGCTCTGTCCCAGGTGGGCTCATTGGAGATGTGGGTTGTGTCCCAGGTTGTTACAGGTGGGTATGTAGCTCTGTCCCTGGAGGGTTCGGGAGCAGGGGGCTCTGTATTCATTGGGCGTAGGGAGCAGGGTCTCTGTACCATGTGTGCTTACTGGGGCAAGGGACTCTGTCCCAAGTGGGCTTCAGGATGCAGAGGCCTCTGTCCCAGGTGGGCTATGGGGGGCAGGTTGCTCTGTCCCAGGTTGGTTTCGCGAGCCAGAGGGCTTTGTCCCAGGTGGGCTTCCGGGAGTTGGGGGCTCTGTCCCAGGTGGGCTTCCGAGGGTTGGCGGATCTGTCCCAGGTGGGCTTAGCAGGTCAGTGAGCTGTGTCCTAGGTGGGCTCTATGGGACAGAAGGCTCTGTCCCAGGTGGGCTTCGGGGGCAGGGGGCTCTGTACTAGGTGGACTTTTCGGGGCAGGGGGCTCTATCCCTGGTGGGCGTCAGGGGACAAGGGGTTCTGTCCCAGTTAACTTGCCAGGCAGAGGTCTGTGTCTCAGGTGGTCTTGACGGGGCATGGGCCTCTGTCCCAGGAGGGCTTAGAGGGGCAAGGGGTCTGTCCCAGATAGGCTTCGCTGGACAGGGAGCTCTGTCCCAGAAGGGCTTATGGTGGCAGGAAGCTCTGTCCCAGGTGACTTGGTGGGGGAGGGGGCTCTGTCCCAGTGGGCTACAGTGTGCTGGAGACTCTGTCCCATGTGAGTTTGGTGGGGCAGGAGACTCTGTCCCAAGTGGGCTTGGGGGGGCAGGGGCTCTGTCCCAGGTGGGCTTCAGGGGTCAGTGGGCTCTGTCCCAGGTGGTCTTCACGGGGCATTGGGCTCTGTCCCACGTGGGTATAGGTGGGCAGGGGGCTCTGTCCCAGGTGGGCTTAGAGGGCCAAGGGGTCCATCCTAGGTGGGCTTAGCTGGGCAGGGGTTTCTGTCCCAGGTGGGCTTCTGGTGGCAAGGGGCTCTGTCCCATGTGGGCTTATGGTGGCAGGAGGCTCTGACTGTCCCAGGTGACTTGGTGGTTCAAGGGGCTGTGTCCCAGGTAGGCTTGACAGGGGAGGGGGCTCTGTCGCACTTGGGTTTTATGGGCCGGGAAGCTCTGTCACAGGTGGCTTTCTGTGGACTTGGGGCTCTGTCTCAGGTGGGCTTCAGGGTGCAGGAGGCTCTGTCCCATGTGGGCTTAGTGGGGCAGGGGACTCTGTCCCAAGTGGGCTTTAGGGGTCAGGGGGCTCTGTCCCAGGTGGGCTTCTTGGGGAAAGGGGCTCTGTCCTAGGTGGGCTTAGGGGGCAGAGTCTCTGTCCCAGGTGACTTGCCGGGCAGGGACCTGTGTCCCAGGTGGTCTTGATGGGGCATGTGGCTCTGTTCCACGAGGACTTAGTGTGCCAGGAGGCTCCATCGCAGGTGGGTTTCGGGGGCAGGGAACTCTGTCCCAGGTGTGTTTTAGGGGGCAGTGGGCTGTGTCCCAGGTGGGCATAGAGGGGCAAGGGGTCTGTCCCAGGTCGGCTTGGCTAGGCAGGGGACTATGTCCCAGGTGGGTTTCGGGGGACAGGGGCCAAGTCCCACGTGGGCTTACGGTGGCAGGAGGCTCTGTCCCAGGTGACTTGGCGGGGTAGGGGGCTCAGTCCCAGGTGGGCTTTATGGGTCAGAAGGCTCTATCACAGGTCGCCTTCTGTGGGCTTGGGGCTCTGTCCCAGGTGGGCTTCAGGGTGCAGGGATCTCTGTCCCACAGGGCTTAGTGGGGCAGGAGACTCTGTCCCAAGTCAGCTTGGCAGCACAGAGGGCTCTGTCCCAGGTGGGCTTCAATGGTAAGGGGCTGTGTCCTAGGTGGGCTTAGTGGGGCAGGGGGCTCTGTCCCAGGCGGGTTAATCGGAGATGAGGGTTCTGTCCCAGGTTATTATAGGCGGGTATGGAGCTCTCTCCCAGGAGGGTTCGGGGAGCAGGGGGCTTAGGGAGCAGGGTCTCTGTCCCAGGTGTGCATAGTGGGGCAAAGGGCTCTGTCTTAAGTGGGCTTCAGGATGCAGAGGCCTCTGTCCCAGGTTGGCTACGGAGGGCAGGGTGCTCTTTCCCAAGTGGGCTAAGGGGACAGAAGGCTCTGACCTAGGTGGACTTCTTGTGGCAGTGGATCTGTCCCAGGTCGGCTTCGGGATAGGGTGGCTGTGTACCGGGTGGGCTTCAGGAAGCGTGGGCTCTTCTCCAGGTGGGCTTATTTGGGCAGGAGACTCTGTCCCAAGTGGGCTTGGCAGGGCAGGGGATTCAGTCCCATGTGGGCTTCTTGATTCAGGGGGCTCTGTCCCAGGTGGGCATAGGAGGGCAGGAGGCTCTGTCCCAGGAGGGCTTTGGGGTTTGGGGGATTTGTCCCAGGTAGGCTTAGCAGGGCAGTGAGCTCTGTCTCAGGTGCACTTCTGGGGGCAGAGGGCTCTGTCCCAGGTGGGCTTAGAGGGCCAAGGGTCTGTCCCAGATGGGCTTGGCTGGGCAGGGGGCTCTGTCCCAGGTGGGCTCATGGTGCCAGGAGGCTCTGTCCGAGGTGACTTGGTGGGGCAGGGGTCTCTGTCCCAAGTGGGATTTATGGGCCAGGAGGCTCTGTCACAGGTGGCCTTCTCTGGGTTTGTGGCTCTTTCCAAGGTGGGCTTCAGGGTGCTGGGGGCTCTGTCCCATGTGGGCTTATTGGGGCAGGACACTCTGTCCCAAGTGGGCTTCAGGGGTCAGGGGGCTCTGTCCCAGATGGGCTTCAGGGGTCAGGGGGCTCTGTCCAAGGTGGTCTTGACAGGGCATGGAGCTCTGTACCAGGAGGGTATTGATGGGCAAGGGGCTCTGTCCCAAGTGGGTATAGAGGGCCATGGTGTCAGTCCCAGGTGGGCTTGGCTAGGCAGGGGTTTCTGTCCCAGGTGGGCTTCTTGGGGAAAGGGGCTCTGTCCTAGGTGGGCTTCGGGGGGGCAGGGGGCTCTGTCCCAGGTGACTTGCCGGGCAGGGTCCTGTGTCCCAGGTGGTCTTGACGGGCCATGTGGCTCTGTCCCACGAGGGCTTAGTGGGCCAGTAGGCTCTATCCCAGGTGGGTTTCGGGGGCAGGGAACTGTGTCCCAGGTGGTTTTTCGGAGGCGAGGGGCTATGTCCCAGGTGCGCTTATGGTGGCAGAAGTCTCTGTCCCAGGTGACTATGCGGGGCAGGGGGCCAAGTCCCAAGTGGGCTTATGGTGGCAGGAGGCTCTGTCCCAGGTGACTTCGCGGGGCAGGGGCTCAGTCCCAGGTGGGCTTTATGGGCCAGGAGGCTCTATCACACGTGGCCTTCTGTGGGCTTGGGGCTCTGTCCCAGGTGGGCTTCAGGGTGCAGGAGTCTCTATCCCAAAGGGCTTAGTGGGGCAGGAGACTCTGTCCCAAGTGGGCTTGGCGGCGCAGGGGACTCATTCCCAGGTGGGCTTCAGGGGCAAGGGGCTGTGTCCTAGGTGGGCTTAGTGGGTCAGGGGCTCTGTACCAGGCGGGCTCATTGGAGATGAGGGGTCTGTCCCAGGTTCTTATAGGCGGGTATGGAACTCTGTCCCAGGAGGGTTTGGGGAGTAAGGGACTCTGTATACAGTGGGCTTAGGGAGCAGGATCTCTGTCCCAGGTGTGCTTAGTGGGGCAAGGGGCTCAGTTGCAGGTGTTCTTATTGAGGCAGGGGGCTCTGTCCCTAGTGGGCTTGGCTGGGCAGGGGGCTGTGTCCCAGGTGGGCTTAGGGGGGCAGGAGGCTCTGTCCCAAGTGGGCATAGGGAGGCAGGGGGCTCTATCCCAGGTGAGCTTCTGGGGCCATGTGTCTCTGTGCTAGATGGGCTTTGGAGGGCAGGGGTCTCTGTCCCAGGGGTGCTTGTTGGGGCAGGGGCTCCGTCCCAGGTGGGCTTATGGTGGCACGAGGCTCTGTCTGTCCCAGGTGACTTGGCAGGGCAGGGGGCTCTGTCCCAGGTGGGCTTGATGGGCCAGGAGGCTCTGACACAGGTGGCATTTCTGGGCTTGCGGCTCTGTCCCAGGTGGGCATCAGTGTCCTGGGGGCTTTGTCCCATGTGGGCTTAGTCGGGGAGGAGACTGTGTCCCAAGTGGGCTTGGCAGGGCAGGGGATTCTGTCCCAGGTGGGCTTCAGGGTCAGGGGCTTTGTCCCAGTTGGGTTTACAGGGGCCAGGGGTCAGTCCAAGGTTGGCTTGGGTGGGCAGGGGATTCTCTCCCAGGTGGGCTTCAGGGGTCAGGGGGCTCTGTCCCAGGTGGGCTTAGTGAGGCAGGGGACTCTGTCCCAGGTCTGCTTCGGGGGGCTGGGGGCTCTGTCCCTTGCGGGCTCATTGGAGATGAGGGCTCTTTCCCAGTTGGGTATAGGCAGGTAGAGGGCTCAGTCCCAAGTGGGTTTTGGAGAGCATGGGCTCTCTAACCAGTGGGCTTAGCGGGGGCAGGAGGCTCTGTACCCGGTGGGCTTCGGGACTCAGGGGGCTCTTTCCCAGGTGGGCTTAGTGGGGCAGGGAGTTCTGTCCCTGGTGGACTTCATGGGGCAGGGGGTTCTGTCCCCTGTGGGCTTCAGGAGGTTGGGGGATCTGTCCCAGGTGTGCTTAGCAGGGCAGTGAGCTCTGTTCCATGTGGGCTTCAGGGGACAGAGGGCTCTGTCCCCGGTGGGTATCGGGGCAGGGGCTGTGTTCTAGGTGGACTTCGGGGGAGAGGAGGCTCTGTCCCAGTTTGGCTTTATGGGCCAGGAGGCTCTGTCACAGGTGGCCTTCTGTGGGCTTGGGCTTCTGTCCCAGGTGGGCATAGGGGGGCAGGAGGCTCTGTCCCAGGTGGACTTTGGGGAGTGGGGGATCTGTACCTGGTGGGCTTCATGGGGCAGGATGTTCTGTCCCATTTGCCAATAGGGGGGCAGGGGATTCCATCCCAGGTGGGCTTCTGGGTGTAGGGGGCTCTGTCTCAGGTGGGCTTCTGGGGGCAGGGGGCTCTGTCCCTGGTCGCCTTAGTGGGGCAGGGGGTTCTGTCCCTAGTGGGCTTCGTGATGCATGGGGCTCTGTCCCAGGAGGGCTTCAGGGGGTTGGGGGATTTGTCCCAGGTGGGCTTAGCAGGTCAGTGAGCTCTGTCTCAGGTGGGCTTCCGGGGGTTGGGGGATCTGTCCCAGGTGGATATCGGGGGCAGGGGGCTCTGTACTAGGTGGACTTTGGGGGGCAGGGGGCTCTGTCTCAGGTGGGCTTAGAGAGGCAGGGGGCTCTCTCCCAGGTGGGCTTCTTGGGAATAGGGGCTCTGTCCCAGGTTGGCTTGGGGAACAGGGGGCTCTGTCCCAGCTGACTTGCCGGGAAGTGACCTGTGTCCCAGGTAGTCTTGATGGGGAAGGGTGCTCTGTCCCAGGAGGGCTTAGTGTGGCAGGAGGCTTTGTCCCAGGTGGGTATAGGCAGGCAGGGGGCTCTGTCCCAGGTTGGTTTCGTGTGCCAGGGCGTCTGTCCCAGGTGGGCTTCTGGGGGTTGGGGTTCTATCCCAGGTGGGCTTTGCGGGGCAGTGTACTCTGTCCCAGGTGGGCTCTATGGGACAGAAGGCACTGTCCCAGGTGGGTATCAGGGGAAGGGGGATCTTTACTAGGTGGATTTTGGGGGCAGGGGGCTCTGTCCTCGGTGGTCTTCGGATGAGAGGAGGTTCTGTCCCAGGTGACTTGCCAGGCAGGGGCCTGTATCCCAAGTGGTCTTGACGGGGCAGGAGGCTTTGTCCCAGGAGGGCTTAGTGTGGCAGGAGGCTCTAGCCCAGGTGGGTATAGGCGAGTGGGGGCTCTGTCCCAGGATGGTTTAGGGGGGCAGGGGGCTCTGTCCCAGATTGGCTTAGAGGGGCAAGGGGTCGGTCCCAGATGGGCTTGGCTGGGCAGGGGGCTCTGTCCCAGGTGGGCTCATGGTGCCAGGAGGCTCTGTTCGAGGTGACTTGGTGGGGCAGGGGGCTCTGTCCCAAGTGGGCTTTATGGGCCAGGAGGCTCTGTCACAGGTGGCCTTCTCTGGGTTTGTGGCTCTTTCCAAGGTGGGCTTCAGGGTGCTGGGGGCTCTGTCCCATGTGGGCTTATTGGGGTAGGACTCTGTGTCCCAAGTGGGCTTCAGGGGTCAGGGGGCTCTGTCCCAAGTGGTCTTGACAGAGCATGGGGCTCTGTCCCAGGTGGGTATAGGTGGGCAGGGGGTTCTGTCCCATGTGGGTTTAGATGGCCAAGGTGTCAGTCCCAGGTGGGCTTGGCTAGGCAGGGGTTTCTGTCCCAGGTGGGCTTCTGGTGGCGAGGGGCTCTGTCCCATGTGGGCTTATGGTGGCAGGAGGATCTGTCTGTCCCAGGTGACTTGGCGGTGCAGAGGGGCTGTGTCCCAGGTAGGCTTGACGAGACAGGTGGCTCTGTCACAGGTGGGCTTTATGGGCCAGGAGGCTCTGTCCCAGGTGACTTGCCGGGCAGGGTCCTGTGTCCCAGGTGGTCTTGACGGGGCATGGGGCTCTGTTCCACGAGGGCTTAGTGGGCCAGGAGGCTCTATCCCAGCTGGGTTTCGGGGGGCAAGTAACTCTGTCCGAGGTGGGTTTTGGGGGGCAGTGGGCTGTGTCCCAGGTGGGCATAAAGGGGCAAGGGGTCTGTCCCAGGTCGGCTTGGCTGGGCAGGGGACTATGTCCTAGGTGGGTTTCCGGGGGCAGTGAATTAAGTCCCAGGTGGGCTTATGGTGTCAAGAGGCTCTGTCCCAGGTGACTTGGCGGGGCAGGGGGCTGTATCCCAGGTGGGCTTCATGGGCCAGGAGGCTCTATCACAGGTCGCCTTCTGTGGGCTTGGGGCTCTGTCCCAGGTGGGCTTCAGGGTGCAGGGATCTCTGTCCCACAGGGCTTAGTGGGGCAGGAGACTCTGTCCCAAGTCAGCTTGGTGGCGCAGGGGGCTCTGTCCCAGGTGGGCTTCAATGGTAAGGGGCTGTGTCCTAGGTGGGCTTAGTGGGGCAGGGGCTTTGTCCCAGGCGGGTTAATTGGAGATGAGGGTTCTGTCCCAGGTTGTTATAGGCGGGTATAGAGCTCTCTCCCAGGAGGGTTCGGGGAGCAGGGGGCTTAGGGAGCAGGGTCTCTGTCCCAGGTGTGCATAGTGGGGCAAAGGGCTCTGTCTTAAGTGGGCTTCAGGATGCAGAGGCCTCTGTCCCAGGTTGGCTTTGAGGGGCAGGCTACTGTGTCCCAGGTTGGCTTCGGAGGGCAGGGTGCTCTTTCCCAAGTGGGTTATGGGGACAGAGGGCTCTGACCTAGGTGGACTTCTTGGGGCAAGGGGCTCTGTCCCAGGTAGGCTTCAGGGTAGGGTGCTCTGTACCCGGTGGACTTCAGGGTCCAGGGGCTCTTCTCCAGGTGGGCTTAGCAGGACAGGGAGCTCTTTCCTAGCGGGACTGAGGGCTCTTTCCCAGGTCGTTTTCAGGGTGCAGGGGATCTTTCCACATTTGCTTCAGGGGCAAAGGGCTCTGTCCTAGTTGGGCTAAGGGGGGCAGTGGGCTCTGTCCCTGGTGGGCTTAGTGGGGAAAGTACTTCTGTCCCAAGTTGGCTTCAGGCGGAAGGGGATTTTGTCCCAGGTTGATTGAGGTGGCAGGGTGTTTTGTCCCAGGTGGGCTTCGGGCGGCAAGGGTCTTGGTCCCAGGTGGGCTAATTGCGGCAGGGGGCTCTGTCCCTGGTGGGCTAGGCTGGGCAGGGAGCTGTGTCCCAGGTGGGCTTAGTGGGGCAGGATGCTCTGTCTCAGGAGGGCTTCAGGGGGTTGGGGGATTTGTCCCAGGTGGGCTTAACAGGTCAGTGAGCTCTGTCTCAGGTGGGCTTCCGGGGGTTGGGGGATCTGTCCCAGGTGGGTATAGGGGGCAGGGGGCTCTGTACTAGGTGGACTTTGGGGGGCAGGGGGCTCTGTTCCTGGTGGGCTTAGCGGTGCATGGGGCTCTGTCCCAGGTGGGCTTCTGTTGGCAAGGGGCTCTGTCCCAGGTGGGCTTAGGGGGGGCAGGATGCTCTATCCCATATAGGCATAGTAGGGCATCGTGCTCTGTCCCAGGTTGTCTTGACGGGGCACGGTGCTCTGTCCCAAGTGGGCATAGGGGGGCAGGGGGCTCAGTCCCAGGTGGGCTTCTGGGGCCATGTGTCTCTGTGATAGATGGGCTTTGGAGGACAGGGGGCTCTGTCCCATGGGTGCTTGTTGGGCAGTTGTTCGGTCCCAGGTGGGCTTATGGTGGCAGGAGGCACTGTCTGTCCCAGGTGACTTGGCAGGGCAGGGGACTCTGTCCCAGGTGGGCTTTATGGGGCAGGAGGCTCTGTCCCAGGTGGGCCTTATGGGCCAGGAGGCTCTGACACAGGTGGCCTTCTCTGGGCTTGGGGCTCTGTCCCAGATGGGCTTAGTGGGGCAGGAAACTCTGTCCCAATGGGCTTTGCAGGGCAGGGGATTCTGTCCCAGGTGTGCTTCAGGGGTCAGGGGTCTCTGTCCCAGGTGGGCTTAGTGAGGAAGTGGGCTCTGTCCCAGGTCCGCTTAGAGGGGCAAGGGTTCAGTCCCAGGTGGGCTTGGCTGGGCAGGGGTTTCTTTCCCAGGTGGGCTTCAGGGGGCAGGGGGCTCTGTCCCAGGTGGGCTTAGTGGGGCAGGAAACTCTGTCCCAATGGGCTTTGCAGGGCAGGGGATTCTGTCCCAGGTGGGCTTCAGGGGTCAGGGGGCTCTGTCCCAGGTGGGCTTAGTGAGGAAGGGGGCTCTGTCCCAGGTCCGCTTAGAGGGGCAAGGGTTCAGTCCCAGGTGGGCTTGGCTGGGCAGGGGTTTCTTTCCCAGGTGGGCTTCAGGGGGCAGGGGGCTCTATCCCAGGAGGGCTTAGTGGGGTAGGAGGCTCTGTCCCAGGTGGGTATAGGCGGGCGGGGGCTCTGTCCCAGGTTGGTTTCGTGGGCCAAGGGGCTCTGTCCCAGGTGGGCTTAGCGGGGCAGTGAGCTCTGTCCCAGGTGGGCTTTATGGGACAGAAGGCTCTGTCCCAGGTGGGTATTGTTGGCAGGGAGCTCTGTACTAGGTGGACTTTGGGGGCAGGGGGCTCTGTCCCCACTGGGCTTCTGGGGACAGGGGTTTCTGTCCCAGGTGTGTTGCCAGGTAGGGGTCTGTGTCCCAGGTGGTCTTGACGGGCAGGGCCTCTGTCCCAGGAGGGCTTAGTGTGCCAGGAGGCTCTGTCCCAGGTGGGTACAGGTGGGTGGGGGCTCTGTACCAGGTTGGTTTCGGGGGTAGGGTTCTCTGTTCCAGGTGGGCTTAGAGGGGCAAGGGGTCTGTCCCAGATGGGCTTGGCTGGGCAGGGGACTGTGTCTCAGCTGGGCTTATGGTGGCAGGAGGCTCTGTCCCAGGTGACTTGGTGGGGCAGGGGGCTCTGTCCCAAGTGGGCTTTATGGGCCAGGAGGCTCTGTCACAGGTGGCCTTCTCTGGGCTTGGGGCTCTGTCTCAGGTGGGCTTAGTGTCCTGGGGGCTTAGTCCCATGTCCCATGTAGGCTTAGTGGGGCAGGAGACTCTGTCCCAAGTGGCTTGGTGGGGCCGGGGGCTCTGTCCCAGGTGGGTATAGGTGGGCAGGGGGCTCTGTCCCAGTTGGCTTAGAGGGGCAAGGGCTCAGTCCCAGGTGGGCTTGGCTGGGCAGGGGTTTCTGTCCCAGGTGGGCTTCTGGTGGCAAGGGGCTCTGTCCCATGTGGGCTTATGGTGGCAGGAGGCTCTGACTGTCCCAGGTGACTGGGCGGTGCAGGGGGCTGAGTCCCAGGTAGGCTTGATGGGGCAGGGGGCTCTGTCGCAGGTAGGCTTTATGGGCCACGAGGCTCTGTCACAGGTGGCCTTCTGTTGGCTTGGGGCTCTGTTCCAGGGGGCTTCTGGGTGCAGGGGTCTCTGTCCCAAGTGGCTTAGTGTGGCAGGAGATTCTGTCCCAAGTAGGCTTGGCAGGGCAGGGGGCTCTGTCCCAGGTAGGCTTCTTGGGGAAAGGTGCTCTGTCCTAGGTGGGCTTCCGGGGGCAGGGTGCTCTGTCCCAGGTGACTTGCCAGGCTGGGGCCTGTGTCCCAGGTGGTCTTGACGGGGCATTTGGCTCTGTCCTACGAGGGCTTAGTGTGCCAGGAGGCTCTATCCCAGGTGGGTTTCGGGGGGCAGGTAACTCTGTCCGAGGTGGGTTTTGCGAGGCAGGGGATCTGTCCCAAGTGGGCATAGAGGGGCAAGGTGTCTGTCCCAGGTCGGCTTGGCTGGGTAGGGTACTATGTCCCAGGTGGGTTTCGGGGGGCAGGGGGCTAAGTCCCAGGTTGGCTTATGGTGGCAGGAGGCTCTATCCCAGGTGACTTGGCAGGGCAGGGGGCTAGTCCCAGGTGGGCTTTATGGGCCAGGAGGCTCTATCACACGTGGCCTTGTGTGGGCTTGGGGCTCTGTCCCAGGTGGGCTTCAGGGTACAGGGGTCTCTGTCCCACAGGGCTTATTGGGGCAGGACACTCTGTCCCAAGTGGGTTTGGCGGCGCAGGGGGCTCTTTCCCAGGTGGGCTTCAGGGGAAAGGGGCTGTGTCCTAGGTGGGCTTCCGGGGGCAGGGTGCTCTGTCCCAGGTGGGCTCATTGGAGATGAGCGTTCTGTCACAGGTTATTACAAGCATGTATGGAACTCTGTCCCAGGAGGGTTCAGGGAGCAGGGGGCTCTGTATTCAGTGGGCTTAGGGAGCAGAGTGTCTGTCCCAGGTGTGCTTAGTGGGGCAAGGGGCTCTTTCCCAAGTCGGCTTCAGGATACAGAGGCCACTGTCCCAGGTGGGCTTTGGGGGGCAGGCTGCCCTTTCCCAAGTGTGCTAAGGGGACAGAGGGCTCTGACCTAGGTGGACTTCTTTGGGCATGGGGCTCTGTCCCAGGTCGGCTTAGGGTAGGGTGGCTCTGTACCCGGTGGACTTCAGGAGCAGGTGGGCTTAGCAGGACAGGGAGCTCTTTCCTAGGTGGGTTTAGGGGGACCTAGGGCTCTTTCCCAGGTCATTTTCAGGGTGCAGGGGATCTTTCCACGTTTGCTTCAGGGGCAAAGGGCTCTGTCCTAGTTGGGCTAAGGGGGGCAGTGGGCTCTGTCCCTGGTGGGCTTAGTGGGGAAAGTGCTTCTGTCCCAAGTTGGCTTCAGGCGGCAGGGGATTATGTTCCAGGTTGATTGAGGTGGCAGGGTGTTTTGTCCCAGGTGGGCTTCGGGTGGCAAGGGGCTCTGTCCCAGGTGGGCTTATTGCAGCAGGGGGCTCTGTCCCTGGTTGGCTTGGCAGGGGGCTGTGTCCCAGGTGGGCTTAGTGGGGCAGGATGCTCTGTCCCAAGTGGGCTTGGCAGGGCAGGGGATTCTGTCCCAGGTGGGCTTCAGGGGTCAGGGGGCTCTGTCCCAGGTGGGCTTAGTGAGGCAGGGGCTCTGTCCCAGGTCCGTTTCGGAGGGCAGGGGCTCTGTCCCATGCGGGCTCTTTGGAAATGAGGGCTCAGTCCCAGGTGGGTAAAGGCAGGTAGGGGGCTCTGTCCCAAGTGGGTTTTGGAGAGCATGGGGCTCTCTAACCAGTGGGCTTAGTGGGGACAGGAGGCTCTGTACCCCCTGGGCTTCAGGATTCAGGGTGCTCTTTCCCAGGTGGGCTTAGTGGGGCAGGGGGTTCTGTCCCTGGTGGGCTTCATGGGGCAGGGGGCTCTGTCCCATGTGGGCGTCTGTGGGCTTTGGCCTCTGTCCCAGGTGGGCAAAGGAGGGCAGGAGGCTCTCTTCCAGGTGGACTTCAGGGAGTAGGGGGATCTGTACCCGATGGGCTTTAATGGTGCAGGATGTTCTGTCCCATTTGCGATTAGGGAGGCGGGGGATTCCGTCCCAGGTGGGCTTCTGAGTGTAGGGGGCTCTGTCTCAGGTGGGCTTCTGGGGGCAGGGGGCTCTGTCCCTGGTCGCCTTAGTGGGGCAGGGGGTTCTGTTCCTGGTGGGCTTCGTGGTGGATGGGGCTCTATCCCAGAAGGGCTTCAGGGGGTTGGGGGATTTGTCCCAGGTGGGCTTAGCAGGTCAGTGAGCTCTGTCTCAGGTGGGCTTCCGGGGGTTGGGGGATCTGTCCCAGGTGGGTATAGGGGGCAGGGGGCTCTGTACTAGGTGGACTTTGGGGGGCAGGGGGCTCTGTCCCTGGTGGGCTTAGCGGTGCATGGGGCTCCGTCCCAGGTGGGCTTCTGTTGACAATGGGCTCTGTCCCAAGTGGGCTTTGGGGGACAGGGGGCTCTTCCTAGGTGACTTGCCGGTCAGGGACCTGTGTCCCAAGTGGTCTTGACGGGGCAGGTGGCTCTGTCCCAGGAGGGCTTAGTGGGCCAGGGGGCTCTGTCCCAGGTTGGTTTCATGGGCAGGGTGCTCTGTCCCAGGTGGGCTCTATGGGACAGAAGGCTCTGTCCCAGGTGGGTATCGGGGGCAGGGGGCTCTGTACTAGGTGGACTTTGGGGGGCAGGGGGCTCTTTCCCCGGTGGACTTTTGGGGATGGGAGTTCTGTCCCAGATGACTTGGCAGGGCAGGGTGCTCAGTCCAGGTGGGCTTGTCGGGGCAGGGGGCTCTGTCCCATGTGGGCTTAGTGGGGTGGGAGACTCTGTCCCATGTGGGCTTGGCGGGGCAGGGGGCTCTTTCTCAGGTGTGTATAGTTGGGCAGGGGGCTCTGTTCCAGGTGGGCTTAGGGGGAATTGGTCAACCCAGATGGGCTTGGTTGGGCAGGGGTTTCTGTCCTAGGTGGGCTTCTGGTGGCAAGGGGCTCTGTCCCATGTAGGCTTATGGTGGCAGGAGACTCTCTCTGTCCCATGTGATTTGGCGGTGCAGGGGGCTGTGTCCCAGGTAGACTTGACGGGGTAGGGGGCTCTGTCGCAGGTGGGCTTTATGGGCCACGAGGCTCTGTCACAGGTGGCCTTCTGTGGGCTTGGGGTTCTGTCCCAGGTGGGCTTCTGGGTGCAGGAGGCTCTGTCCCATGTGGGCTTAGTGGGGCAGGAGACTCTGTGCCAAGTGGGCTTGGCAGGGCAGGGGCTCTGTCCTAGGTGGGCTTCTTGGGGAAAGGGGCTCTGTCCTAGGTGGGCTTCGGGGGGCAGGGTGCTCTGTCCCAGGTGACTTGCCAGGCTGGGGCCTGTGTCCCAGGTGGTCTTGACGGGGCATGGGGCTCTGTCCCATGAGGACTTAGTGGGCCAGGAGGCTCTATCCCAGATGGGTTTCGGGGGCATGGAGCTCTGTCCCAAGTGTGATTATTGGGGCCGCGGGCTCTGTACCAGGTGGGCATAGTGGGTGGGGGCTCTGTCCCAGGTGGCTTAGTGGGGCGTGGGGCATGTGGATCTGTCCCAGGTTGGCTTCGGAGGGCAGGGGGTTCTGTCAAGTGGGCTAGGGGTGCATGGGGATCTTTCCCAGGTGTGATTATGGGTCAAGGGGCTTTGTTCCATGTGGGCTTCAAGGTGCAGGTGGCTCTGTCCCAGGTGGACTTAGTGGGTCAGGAGGCTTTGTCCCAGTTGGGCTTAAGGGGGCATAGGTCTCTGTCCCAGGTGGTTTTTGGGGGTAGGGGGCTCTGTCCCAGGTGGTTTTCGGTTGGCAGGGGGACTCTGTCCCAGGTGTGCTTCAGGGGGCATAGGTCTCTGTCCCAGTTGGGCTTGGCAGGGCAAGGGACTCTGTCCCAGATGGGCTTGTCGGGGCAGGGGGCTCTATCCCAGCTGTGCTTCGTGGGGCAGGGGGCTCTGTCGCAGTTTGGTTTGGCAAGGCAGGGGTCTGTCCCAGATGGGTTGGTGGGGCAGGGACCTCTGTCCCAGGTGGTCTTCAGGGGCAGAGGGCTCTGTCTCAGATGGGCTTAGGGGGGCAGGGGTCTCTATCTCAGGTGTGCTTGCCATCCCGGGGGCTCTGTCCCAGGTGGCCTTGGCGGCCAGGGTCTCTGTCCCAAGTGGGCTTAGGGGGGCAGAGGGCTCTGTCCCTCGTGGGCTTTGGAGGGCAGGGGGCTCTGTCCCAGTTGGGCTTCATGGGGCAGTGAGCTCTGTCCCTGCTGTGCTTAGCGGGGCAGCAGTCTCTGTCCCTGGTGTGCTTAGGGTATCAGAAGGTTCTGTCCCAGGTGGGCCTAGGGCGGCACAGTTCTCTGTTCTAGTTGTGCTTTGGTGGGCACGGAGCTTTGTCCCATGAACGAAAGAAGCCACGATGGGGCACCGCGCTCCAGCTGCAGGTGACGCCAGTGTCTCAGCAGCTCTTCCCTCGCGCAGTCACTGCTGGTAGGACCCTCGGGGTTTTCCTAGGTGGGTGGCACTGGCCCAGGCCTGCCAGCAACCCTCCCCACCCAGCACCTTTTCTGGCCTCTCCTCCCGTGTTCTGGCCCAGTATCTCAGGGCTGCCTCTCATTGGCCTGCTTGGGGTCAGCTGCTCCTCTCTGGTCAATTAGCTACGGGTACAGGGAGGCAGTGCTCTAATTGGCCAGGCCCGGGCACGTGATCACTGCTGAGCCAGGGCCTGGCGTCAGGCCTACCCAACCCTCGTGACCTCCTGCAGGTCTGGACTTTTACACCGAGGGAGGCCGTACAAAGTCCGTGAACCCTGACCCCAATCCCTGACCGCACCTACTCTCCCTGAGATCTGCGGGTCTCTATTTATATTTATTTGAGAGGCAAAGTTAAGAGATGGAGACACACACACACACACACATACACACATACACACACACATCTGCTGGTTCACTTCCTCAATGGCCACAACAGCCAGGCCTGGGCCAGGCCAATGCCAGGAGCCCAGAACTCCATCCGGGTCTCCGGTGTGGGTACAGGGGCCCAGGCACTGGGCCTTTCTAGCACAGGTGGGCTGCCTTGCCTGCTCCCCATCCCGCCTCTCCCAGCCCTGGGCAGGCACCCGCTGGGAGCCTGGGAAGGATTTCAAGGTGGGATTCTCTGCCCCTCGCCCCCTGCCAGAGTCCACAAACACGTTGGAGCTGCGGATCTGCCAGATCAACAAGGAGAGCGGGCAGTGCATGGGCAGCGAGGAGCTCTACCTGCTGTATGACCAGGTGCAGAAAGGTGAGGGCCTGTGGCCAGCAGCGTGGGGGAGGAGGCTCTGTCCCACAACTAAAGACCAGAGGGCCTGTGCTCAGCAGGTCGGTGCGGGGCTTGCAGAGTCACGCACTGGTGGACGCATGGGGAGGGCCGTGCATTGGCCCGTGGGGTGGGGGCCATGGTGCCAGATGCCTGGGCAGGTGGTGGAACCACACAAATAGCTTCCCGTGATGAGGGCTGGGGAGGGAGCACCTGGAGGGCATGGGGCAGCTCCCCTGGCCTCTCCAGCTCCACTCCCTCCCAAGGGCTCAGACAGAAGTCGCCCCAAGCTGGGTGGGCAGAGGGCGTGGGGAGCCTGCCCTCTCTGTCCAGTATGCCCTTTCTCTGTATCCACAGATTGAAAATGTTTTTGGGGAAAAAAATGACATCTTACTGAATGGGTGCACTTTTTTCCATGCCAGTGTTCCCTAAACAAAACCGTGGACTGACTTCACCCAGCAGGTCCATAGCATTAGGTGCTTAGGGTCGCTCAGAGGTGGTGTGAAGTGTATGGGTGGGCTTGTGATAACCCTGCACCATCTGTGTGAGGGACTTCAGCAGCAGAGGTTTTCTTGTTCGTTCGTTTGTTTGTTTGTTTGTTTTGACAGAGTTAGAGACAGAGAGAAAGGACTTCCTTCCGTTAGTTCACCCACAACCTGGCTGCTATGGCCCGCACGCTGTGCCAATCCAAAGCCAGGAGCCAGGTGCTTCCTTCCGGTCTCCCATGCGAGTGCAGGGCCCAAGCATTTGGGCCATCCTCCACTGCCTTCCCGGGCCACAGCAGAGAGCTAGACTAGAAGAGGAGCGACCAGGACTAGAACCTGGTGCCCCAACCGGGACTAGAACCCAGTGCCCTTACGGGGTGCCGCACTACAGGCGGAGGATTAACCAAGTGAGCCATGGCGCCGGACCCAAGCAGAGTTTTTTTTTTATTTTTTATTTTTTAGTTACTTAAAAAAAGCTGGTTCTGTGGCATGGTGGGTTAGAGCTACCACCTGCAGTGCCAGCATCCCATATGGGTGCCAGTTCTAGTCCCAGCTGCTCCACTTCCGACCCAGCTCTCTGCTATAGCCTGGGAAAGCAGTGGAAGTTGGCCGAAGTTCTTGGGTCCCTGTACCCCTGTGGGAGACCCAGAAGAAGATCCTGGCTCCTGCCTTCGACTTGGCTCAGCTCCAGCCATTGTGGCCATTTGGGGAGTGAACCAATGGATGGAAGACCTCTCTCTCTCTCTGCCTCTCAGTCACTCTGCCTTTCAAATCTGAAGGGCAGAGTGACAGAGAGAGGGGAAGAGTGAGATCTTTTGTCTGCTGGTTCATCCCCCAAATGGTCACAACAGCCACATCTGGGCCAGGACAAAGCCAGGTGCCAGGAACTCCATCCTGGTCTTCCATGTGGGAGGCAGGGGCCCAAGGACTTGGGCCATCTTCCACTGCCTTCCCAGGTGTATCAGCAGGGGGCTGGATCAGATGTGGAGCAGCTGGGACTCAACCCAGCATTCCCATAGGGGATGCAGTGGCACAGAGGCAGCTTAAGCTGCATGAATTTGAAAGGCAGAAAGGCAGAGAGCTCCCCTCTGCCAGTCCATTCCACAAAGGCCTGCAGCAGCCTGGGCAGGAGCACAGATCTCCACCGAGTGTCCAGTGTGGGGCCGGGAGCCATCATCTGCTGACTTCCAGGGTGCACAGGAGGAGGAAGCTGGAACTTTACTAGGAGGTGCAGGCATCCCAGTGTCTTAACTGCTAGGCCAGACACCCACCCAAATTTGTCTTTAATTCTATTTAAATTTTTTTAAATTTATTTAAAAGAGACAAAACAGAGCTCTTCCATCTGCTGGTTCACATCCGAAATACCCCAACAGCCAGGGCTGCCCAGGCCAACGCCAGGAGCCTGGAACCCAGTCTGGGTCACCCGTGTGGGCGGCAGGGGCCCAAGGGCTTGAGGCCTCACCTGCTGATTCCCAGGAGGCACAGTGGTGGGAAGCTGGATTTGGAAGTGGAGCCGGGACTCAAGCCAAGTGCTCTGCTAAGGGACGGGATGGATGCAGCTGTCCTAAGAGGCATCTCAACCACAGTGCCAGGTGCCCACCCCGACTCTGCTCTTCCCATGCCCTGCCCCTGGTACAGGCGCCTGCCCCTGACTCTGCTCTTCCCGTGCCCTGCCCCTGGTACAGGCACCTGCCCCTGACTCTGCTCTTCCCGTGCCCTGCCCGGGGTACAGGCACCCGCCCCTGACTCTGCTCTTCCCGTGCCCTGCCCGGGGTACAGGCACCTGCCCCTGACTCTGCTCTTCCCGTGACCTGCCCAGGGTACAAGCCACAGACGCACACATGACTGTGCTGAGTCCTGGCAGTCCTCTGGGCACTCTGAATCCCAGCATGGTCTTGGGGACCCCTGACGTTGACACTGACTATGACCTACCTCTTAGAGTGCGACGGAGCTTAGCTGAGATGCTCCGTAGAACTACGTCAACCACTAGGGGGGCCGGCGACGTGGCAAAGCAGGTTAAGCTGCCGCTCACAGTGCCCGCATCCCCTGTTCAGGTGCCCGTTCCAGTCCCGGCTGCTCCACTTCCCATCCAGCTCCCTGCTAATGCACCTGGGAAGGCAGCAGACGATGACCCAAATACTCTCCATGTGGAAGACCCAGATGGAGCTCCTGGCTCCTGGCTTTGGCCTGGATCAGCCCTGGCCATTGGGGCCAACTGGGGAGTGAACCAGCAGATGTAAGATCTCTCTTCCTCCCTCTCTATCAGTCTGCTTTTCAAATAAACAAATCCTTTTTATCGAAAGCCACATAATGACCAGCACATAGTAGGTGCTAGCTGCCGTGTGCTCAGCTTTATTCTTAGGTATTGACCCTGGGGGCGGCCGAGCGAGCTGGGGCTCAGCTGCCGCCCCTGTGTGTTCCTGCGTGAGGACATATCGGTGGTGTTCAGCACAGCCTCCCTCCACGTCCACACCCCCCACCTTCCTCCACATCCACACTCCACGCCTCCCTCCACGTCCACACCTCACACCTCCCTCCCCCACATCCACACCCTGCACCTCCCTCCATGTCCACACCCCACGCATTCCTCCATGTCCACACCCCATGCCTTCCTCCACGTCCACACCCTGCATCTCCCTCCATGTCCATACCCCATATGCATTCCTCCACGTCCACACCCTGTGCCTCCCTCCATGTCTGCACCCCACGCCTTCCTCCAGGTCCACACCCCATGCCTTCCTCCATGTCCACACCCGCACCTCCCTCTGCATCCACACTCATGCCTCCCTCCACCCAGAAGCAGGCTCACACTCCACGCAGAGGCGGGCTCCCACCCCACATCTCCCTTCGCAGAGCACCCCAGCCATGCCCCTGCGCCAGCTGCCGTCGGAGGCTTTGGGCTGCTGGTGGTGGGATTTTGTGAGCTGAGGAGGTGGTTCTGTCACTTGCTATGGTTTGGATGCTGTCCGTTGTTTCTGTGTCCCCTCTTTCTGTCATGTTATCTGGAGAGTGGGTCCTTCTGACGCTCGCCAGACACAGTCCTTGAGCACTTTGGAGGACTCTGTCTGAAACATCTGCGTCCATGTCTCGTTCTGCCTCTGGACCGTGGTAGCTGCGGCGTCTGGTCCATGGTGTCTTGTTTCCTTGTGTGCCTGGCCTGCACCTGCCTGCATGTTGGTTCTTAGGTGGGGGGAGTTACTGAAACCTAGAATGCACAGACTCGCTCTGCCTCTGCTGGCTGCTTGCGGGCATAACCGGAGCCCAGGTTCTCTGTCGCTCCCCCTCTTCGTGGAGGAGCAACACAGGACCCTGTGCTGTTCTTTCGTCTGCTCGGCCCTCCCCGGGTTTGCTGCTGGTTCTTCCCGGGTTGGCTACTGTCCCTTCCACCTCCGTGGAAGGGCAGTTCCCCCTGCCACATTCCCCACTTCCGCGGGGGAGCGGCACACCGCCGGCCGGCTCTCTGGGGGGCTGCACAGGTGTTCCCCTTAGATGTTCCTGGTGCATGCTGTCTCTCTCCTCCTTTATAGTCCTCTTCCACCAATCCCAACTCTGCTACCCACATGCTGAGCACGCTGCTCTCCTCCAATCAGGAGCAGGTCCCACAGTTTATTGGTTGAACTGGAGGCAGCTGTGTAGAAGCTGTTTCCCTTCTCAGCGCCATATTGTGGGAAAGCAGATGCATAGAATAAGTCTTAATTCCAGTAACTTAGTCTAGTCCGAGTTGCTCCCAGTTGCTCCCCACAGTTCTCCTTTCTCCAGGGTACAGGCAGGAGCTGCCTGCATGACTCCTAGTGCAGGCCTGCTGTGTGGCTCCTGGGTATAGGGCTCAGCGTGGCCTGGTGCCCCGCCTCCCCAAGGGCATGAAACCCTGGAGGTGCTAGCGTCCAAAGTGTGGATCCCCGGTGCCCTCCTGTGGGCCTGAGGCAGGTGCGCCTCCCAGTGCTCCTTTTCCTCCTCAGTTCTCCCCAGCTCCCCTTCAGCTTCGGCCTGATGATCTGCATTCCTGTGTAGCCTCACTGCTTTTGCTCACATACGTGTACATTGTATCAGAATTATTTGCCAGAGGAGGCAGCGCAACAGGTCAAGCCTTGGCTGGTGATGCAGGTGTCCCGTGTGGGCGTCAGTTCAGGTCCTGGCTGCTCTGCTTTCCATCCAGCTCCCTGCCGATACGCCCGGGAAAGCAGCCGAAGTTGGCCCCAAGTGCTGGAGTCCCTGCCACGACCTGGGAGACCCGGATTGGGTTTGAGGTTCCTGGCTTCAGCCTGGCCCAGCCCCAGCCGTTGCAGCCATTTGGGGAGTGAACCAGCAGATGGAAGAATAATTCTCTCTCTCTCTCTCTCCCTCTCTCTGTAACTCTGGCTATCAAATAAATAAATAAATCTTTAAAAATAATTATCTACAAGAACATCTATGAAAACAGTCTTACTGTATCATATAATAATCATAAATATGAGATTTATTGATATATTCATAGTATAACTTTCTTTTTTTAAATATGTATTTATTTATTGGAAAGACGGAGTTATGAAGAGGCAGAGGCACAGAGAGATATCTCCCATCAGCTGGTTCACTCCCCAAATGGCTGCAATGGGCGGAGCTCAGCCTATCTGCCACCAGGAGCCAGAAGCTTCTTCCAGGTGTCCCACGTGGGTGCAGGGTCCCAAGGACTTGGGCCATCTTCCACTGCTTTCCCAGGCCATAGCAGAGAGCTGGATGGGAAGTGGAGTAGCCAGGTCTTAAACTGGCGCCTATATGGGATGTTGGCACTGCAGGTGGCGGCTTTACCCGCTATGCCACAGGCCAGTCCCTGTTTCTTAATATAGGCAGAAATCTCCCATCCAGTGTTTTCCAGTAGCTGAGGCTGGGAGGCTGGACCAGGCTGAAGCCAGGAACTGGGAACTCAATCTGGGTCTCCCACATGAGTAGCAGGGACCCAACTGCTGGGGTGAGGGACAGAGCAGGGACTTGAGTTAAGGCACTCTGATGTGGGATGTGGGCATCCTAAGCAGGGTCTTAATCACTATGTTAGCACCTATCCTGTGTCTTCTTAGTCATTTATATATATACATATATATTTTTTTTTCAAACTTTTATTGATTTTTAAAGATTTTATTTATTTATTTGAGAGGTAGAGTTACAGACAGTGAGAGGGAGAGACAGAGAAAGGTCTTCTGTCTGCTGGTTCACTCCCCAGATGGCTGCAATGGCCGGAGCTGCGCCAATCCAAAGCCAGGAGCCAGGAGCTTCTTCCCGGTCTCCCTTCTGGGTGCAGAGGCCCAAGGACTTGGGCCACCTTCCACTGCTTTTCCAGGCCACAGCAGAGAGCTTGATTGGAAGAGGAGCAGCAGGGACTAGAACTGGTGCCCATATGGGATGCCAGCACCGCAGGCAGAGGATTAACCTACTGTGCCACGACGCTGGCCTCTGATTTATTTTCAGTTTTATTTGAAGTGCACAGAAAGACAGATGGAAAGAGCCCTCCCATCTGCTGGCTCACTCCCCAGATGCCCACAACAACCAGGGCTGGGCTAGGCCAAAGCCAAGATCCTAGAACTCAGTCTGGATCTCCCACGTGGGTGGCAGGGGCCCAAGTACCTGAGCTGCTGCCTCCCACAGTGCACAGAGCAGAGGGCTGGATGGGAAGTAGAGCAGCAGGACTTGGGGCAGGTGCTCTGCTGTAGAAATCCAAGTGGCAACTTAACCCTTGGCCAGACACTGCCCCAGCGTTCTTTTCTCCCTCCCTCCCTCCCTCCCTCCCTCCCTTCCTCTCTTTTGAAAGGGAATGTTACAGAGGGAGAAGGAAAGACAGAGATCTTCCATCTACTGGTTCACTCCCCAAATGGCCAGGCTGAAGCCAGGAGCCTGGAATTACATCCAGGTCTCCCATATGGGTAGCAGGTGTCCAAGCACTTGGGCTATCTTCTGCACCTTCCCAGGTGCATTAGCAAGGAACTGTATGGGAAACAGAGCAGTCAGAACTCTAACTGGTGGTCACATGGGGATGCTCATGTCGCAGGTGGCAGCTTAACCCACTGTGCTACAATGCCAGCCCCACTGTATTCTTAATATGTTAATAAGTATTATCAGACTTTTCCAGTTCCTTCCAAAGGGAGAGTTGGTCTGAATAACCCAGGCTATTGACCCTGAGGCTAGCCCATAGTACTCTCTGCATGTCCGGTTTCCAGGCCATCGGAAGCTCACTGGTGGTGTCTCCCGAGGTTCTGTGCCGCTGACTGCTAGGATTCCAGATTCTCGGGAGCCCCTCACCAGGGACCCCAGGGCACTGACACCTTCAGTTGCCCATGTCAGAAGGTTTGGTGGCCAAAGCCATCATGGCCTGGTTGTTACCAGCAGGACTCGGCTGGGGGCTCTGCATGGAGACCAGGGTGGTGCCAGGCGCCCCACACCAGTCTCTCCCTGCGGGATTCGCGGCCTCTTGTCAGCTCCGCACCTGTATGCTTCCCTCCACAGTGGTGGCGCGGGAGGAAGGAGAAGGGCTGGACTCACTGCCCCACTGCTTCCCTCCTAGGATCTTCATCATCTGGGCCATCAGCAGCTGGTTCTGCCGAGGGCCGGCCCCTCAGGACCAGGCGGGCCCTGGAGGAGCCCCGCGCATCGCCAGCCACAACCTGTTCCCCAAAGACACTTTAATGGTAACCACTGGATGCAGGGGCTGAAGGTGACAGATGGGCGGAGTGTGGGGCAGGTGGGCGGGATGGAGGGGTTCCTGGTCACCATGGGCTCTGAACAGTTGGGGTGTGGGGTCATCAGGCAGCGTCCATGGGGTGGAGCCGATGCTTTTGGGAAGTTGACAGTGGAGACCTTTAGCACTTGATCTCAGGGCTGTGGGAAGGGAGCTGGGGAGACGTGGTGGGCACGGGCAGAGCCGGAGCTTCCCCGGCCAGCGCCGGCCCCAGGGTGGGCTTCTACCAGCTATGCGGCTCTGGGTTCTGTCAGAAGGGTGACCACTGTCCTGCTTCCCTGCTCCGTGGGCCGTGGGGGCAGGAGGGGCTGGGCTCCCACTCCCCGTGTCCTGAATGGTCAGCTGGTGCCTGCTTTGCCCTGAGGCGTGCAGCCCAGAAGGGGGCCAGCATTCCGGGGCTCCTGCTTCTGTCCATGCTCAGCTCAGAGGGCAGGCTGCTGGGTCTTCAGCTGCTGCACACTGCTGGCTGCCAGGCTCGGCCAGGGCAGACACAGGGGTGGGGAGGAGAAGTTACTCTCTTCTCTCCATGACTCCCTGTCTCCACGCATGCTGGTTCACGAGGGGCCGACACCGCCTGGCTCTTCCTCCGCTCTTTATCCGTGCATGTGCTGAGGCTCTGATGAATGGCCCTGAGCTCTGCCCCGCCCCCCACTTCTACCCCCAGAACCTGCACATGTACATCTTGGAGCACGAGCACTTTACAGACTTCAGTGCCACCTCGGCTTTCTTCTGGGAGCAGCACGACCTTGTGTACAGCGACTGGACGAGCGGCGAGAATTCAGATGGCTGCTGCGAGCACTTTGCAGAGCTGGACATCCTGCAGGTAGGGCATCCCGGGGCTGGGCGCACACCACAGGGCCTGCTCCCGGTGCTCTCGTGGCCCTGCCCACAGCCCGCCTGCTGCGCTGTGTCCCGGGGTCTCTATGCTTTGCCCTCCCCATAATAAGGAAGGCCATGGGGGTGAGACCTGCCCCGGGATTCTTCCAGCTGCCCCGAGGTGTGCAGTCCTGGGCTTTCAACCAGCGAGGGATTAGTAATTGGCTTCGGGTTTATCTGGGTGTCACCAGTTTGTCCGGCAGCCCAGTTTCAAAATAATTTTAGCTAATGTGCATTGAGCACCTACTAAGTGCACGACGCTGGCTAGGAGGACTCATGGAAACCTCCCGGCAACCCCATCTGACAGACCAGGAAGGTGAGGTGCAGAGAGGTAGAGCGACTGCCTCAGGTCACACAGCTCAGGCTCTCTGACTCTGGTCTCTGGCAGTCCCAGGTACAAATGCTGCCTCCTCCAGGAAGCCCTCTTTGGGTTCTCAGACCCTGCTGGGCTTCCCCATCCCATCCCTGCCCCCTCTCGGTCCTTACTGTGTGGGTCAGGTCTTTCCCCCGTGGGGCTGAGTCCTGTGAGGGTAAGGCTGGGACTGTCTTGGTCACTTCTGTATCCCTGGCACTGCCCAGCAGGGGACTGGGTGCAGGATCAGTAAGTGTTGCACCTGTGCTGTGCCCTCCTCTCTGTCCAGCAGGCCTCCTGGGATGGGAGGGGTTCCTGCTCGGGCTCTGGGGGTTGAAGCAGGAGTGCACACAGCCTCTCTCGAAGCCTCAAGCCAAGCCCCCAGGCCCCAGATCCGGCCCCAGGTCCTGCCCCAGGGCCCAGGGCTGTCACCCTGGCCGTGAGAGCTGCTCCTGGGTGCCGGGGCCTCATCTGCTTCCAAGCTTCAGGCCGGGGTCAGGGTGGAGGTGGAAGGTGGGGCCGTGAGGGGACACCAGGCCCCGTGGTGAGAGGCCGAGCAGCTCTGCTGCATGGTCAGGCGCAGGGCTGGCACAGGCTCTGCCTTCCGCCAGTGCCCCAGGCACCGCGCTGCCCCTCCCATCCCTGGCGGCTGGCCGGGTGAGTGAGGTCGTCTGAGCGAGGGCCAGCTGGCGTCCCGCACCTGGTGTGCAGCATGGGGCAGCCACAAGCCCAGCTTGCTGGCTGGAGGCACTGTGGCGCTGCCCACGGTCAGGGCGCAGCAGTGTTGGCCTCACTTCCTGTGCAGCAGATGCATGAAGGCCGCAGGTGGATTGAGCCCCAGTCTGTGCTAGGCCACACGGCAGGGCGTCTGGAGAAGCCTCCATGCTCTCTGGACAGCGCTGGAATGGGCATCCTCTTGGTGGGCACTGGGTGGCAGAGAGGAAGGCCTGGCCCACACGGCTGCCGCGGGTGGGGCCGGGACCCGGGTCTGCTCTTACCCCCGAGGTTGGCTCCCATGTGCTCAGCTGCACTCCACCCCTGGGCACTCAGTAAATGCTGCAGTGTTGGGGGTGACTGCAGTGGACCTGATGTGGCCCAGCGTTTCCACTGGGGCTGGCCTGCCGTCCATGGGCCACACGTCTCTCAGAGCGTCCAGCAGAACAGTTCCATCTACATCCATGTCTACTTCACCAAGAGTGGCTTCCACCCAGACCCCCAGCAGAAGGCGCTGTACCGCCACCTCGCCATGGTCCACCTGTCCCGGAGTAAGTCGCTCACATTCAGCCAGGACCCTGCATCCGCATCCGGGAGACGTGGTCCTGGGAGCCTGGGAAGTTGTGGGGGCCAGCAAGTCCCAGGGCCAGAAGGGTGGCACAAAACCTGCTCTCAGGGAGTAGGGTTGTGGTGTGAGCCTCAACTACCCTTCACGGCCTCCATGGCTCCCTGTGAGGAATTGGGTAGAGAGCAGGTAGAGACAGGTTTGAGAAGGGGAGAAGCAGAGTGTACAAAGAGCCAGAGCCGGGCTTGGCCGTGCACGGCCCGCAGCCCGACTCGCCAGGGAGTGGACAGAGGGAGCCAGAGGACGTTTGAGGTTGGCCAGGTGATCTGTGGGTCTGCATCTGTGTCCCTGGAGCCCCATGAGCAGGTGCTATGGTGCCCGGCACCTGAGGCCTTGTTTGGTCTGCTCTGAGTCAGCAGATCCCAGATGCTCGAGTGGGGAGGGACTGTGGGGCTGGCTGTGGTCTTCTGTTGCAAGCACTGTCCCCATTTTCATGCTGCTGGGCCAGCCAGGTGGTGCTGGACGCCCACTGGGAGCATCCTAATCATAAACAAAACCCTGGGCCCCGTGGTGACCTGGAGGGCCTGGGCGGAGCTGGGCGTCTGCAGCTTCCTGGCCAGCACTGAGCAGTTTGCTGGGTGCAGAGCATACATGCTCCTTTTTCTTTTCCAATCTGTATTTGAAAGGCAGGGTTACAGAGAGAGAGAGAGAAAGATCTTCCACCTGCTGATTCACTCTCCAAATGGCTGCAATGAATGTGGCTGGGCCAGGCCAAAGCCAGGGACTGGATCTCCATCTGGGTCTCCCACGTGGGTGCAGGGGCCCAAGCACTTGGTTCATCTTCCGTTGCTTTCCCAGACGCATTCGCAGGGAGCTAGATTGGAAGTGGAGCAGCAGGGACTTGAACCAGCACCCACATGGGATACCAGTATCACGGGTGGTGGCTTTACCCTCTGTGCCACAGCACTGGCCCCGTCATGTGTTCTTACAGTCTCTCATGCGTATGTGATTTCACGTGAAGCTGCTGTGTCAGACAGCGGAGCCCTGTCTCCCATCCGCCCCACCCCTTCACGCTCCCCTTGGCGGCTGTTCTCAGCTTCATTTAGCTGTTTCTCCCACTGCGTCCTGTCCACACTCTCCACAAGTCAGAGCTGCGATTTCTTAGTTTTTCAGTTTCAAACGTTCTCACTGACTTTCTGCTGTGGAAGGATAGTTCTCCATACAGGAATGCAATTTTTATTAGAATAGCACTGAGCATTTGAATGCTTTGGAGTGTGTACCTACCATTCACATCTAAGCTACACAGTAAACACAAGTTGTTGTTTCTAATTGTTTATAGATCTGTTTTGTTTATTTGAAAGAGTGAGAGAGAGAGAATCTTCCATCCTCTGGTTCACTCACCATGTGGCCACAGTGGCTGGGGCTGGGCTAGACCAAAACTAGGATCCTGGAACTCCATTTGGGTCTCCCACATGGGTGCCAGGGCCCAGAATTTGGGGACATCTTCCGCTGCTTTCCCAGGCACATTAACAGGGAGCAGGAATGGAAGTGGAGCAGCCGGGATTAGAACTGGTGCTCTGATAAGGGATATTGGCATTACCCATGGCCACCGAACCGGCTACACCACAATGCAAGCCCTTATGAAGTATTCTTTTTTGCCCAACTCCATACTTTCTGGGTGGTTAGTAATTGTTGTTTGGGGCTGGCATTGTGACATAGCAAGTAAAGCCACCCTATGGGCACGAGTCCATGTCCCGGCTGCTCCATTTTCAATCCAGCTCCCTGCTAATGTGCCTGGGAAAAAGCAGCAGAAGATGGCCCCAGTGTTGGGGCCCGTGCCACCCATGTGGGAGACCTGGATGAAGCTCCTGACTCGTTGGCCACCTTTTATGTGTTGAGATTGTCCCAAACGTTCCCTGTGCACTGGCCAAGGTCCCTGGCTTTTTGTGTGTGATGCAGGAGCGGGCATCATTCTGTCTACTCTGTGCTGCCCAGAGTACCAGGTCGCCCTGGAACTTCCTGAGTGACGAGCTCTAGGAGCCTTGAGAGGGGCAGCAGGACTCGGTGAAGGTGGGTGCTGTGGACGGAGCTGGGCGGCGAGCATGGGACCCACCACCCTGCGCACCCTGCCTAGGCTCCCAACCTCCAGGCTCACCCCCAGCTGGGTCCTGTCCCTGGGTTCCGATGGCCTCTTCAGAGCTTTTCTGCTTGCGTGGCCAAGACCTCTGTGGCTGACCTGGCCCAGCCCTGTGCCCCCAACTTTGGGCTCTGACCCCTGACTCTGCCCTCTCAGAAATCCCTCTCCTGGTGCCTGTGACGTCCGTGCTGCCCACAGCTGTGGCTGCTGTGGGTCCCCGTTCCTCATGGCAGCTGCCCCCCTCCCCACCAGCCTGTCTCCCCTAGTCGTGGCCTCCTGCCCCTTGCCATCTCCCCATCTGTGTGTCTCTAGCTAACAGCCCTGGAGGGTGGTCAGCAGGTCCTACAGGGGGTCTTGGGGCATGAGAGAAGTCTTCTGGCTGGGGGCGGGACTGCACTCATGAGTACCCCCCCATAGGTGGCCCTCCTGGAAACCAACGCCTACCTGCTGGCGCTCACCATCATCATCTCCATCGTCCACAGTGTCTTTGAGTTCCTGGCATTCAAGAACTGTAGGGTGAGGCCCTGGGCCTGTGGGAGACCACGGTGGGGGGTCTGCCCCCTCGTTCTCCCTCCCCCATCCTCCCCCTGCCTGGGTTCTGGGCCCCACTCTCCAAGGGGCCTTGTGAGCCTGGAAGGGGAAGGGCGCCCAAACTCCCAGCCCAGAATCTCCCACCAACCAGGAGAGCAGTGGAGGGAGGGGCAGAGGCCAGGGTGCGCCTCCAGGAAGCAGGCCCGGGAACTGTGAGGCCAGGAGCAGGGAAGCCCCTGTGCTGCTCCCCTTGGCGGGCCCAGCCCATTGCCTCACCAGGAGGCCCCTGTGCCAGCAGTGCCTGGTTGTATGGCCACTGTGCTGGTGGCCAGGCACTGGCCTGCGCACCCCTACCAGGTGGAGGCCGGGGCAGAGGCTCAGGATGGAAGGTCACTTGTCCAGCCACCCAGCTGCCAAGTAGCCGCCCATCTGCCCCGACTGTGATCCTCCAGGCCCCAGGGGCCCCGGATCAGTAGAGTCAGCATCAAGCTGCTGATGGCGTGCCCATCCAGGTGCTGCAGTGCCAGAGCTGGGCAGGGACTGGTGTCTCTAGCCGTCCTGGGCAGGACCAGCTCACTAAACTCTGACCCCGGAGCTGGGGGGGGGGGGCTCTGTCCAGATGAGAAGTGGGGCACAAGGAGGTGTAGCCACTGAAAGGTCCCGCGGCCCCTCGGGTCCACCCACCCTCACCGGAGCCTGTCTCCAAGCCGCTGCCTCCACGGGGCCCAGGGAGTGGGTGGACAGGCGCCCCTGCAGCCTGGTGAGCCCTCGCACACTGAGTGCAGAGCTGGCCCTGCTGACCGCCGGAGCAGTGCCCGAGGGAGACCAGGGCTTCCAGGGTGTGGCTGGGGGCTCCCCCAGGTGGCATTCAGGTGGGGCAGTGGAAGGACCCCAGGTCGGGGAGCAGAACCCAGGCCTTGCTGGTGCCTGAGGGTGTCCGCCAGCCCTGTGCGGGGTCGAGGAGCCGGAGGAGGCGGTATCGGCGCGGCACAGCACAGACCTGGCTGTGACCTTTGGTGAGGGCCAGGTGGGGCAGGTGGGCTCGTCCAGTGTGGGAGACAGGGCCGGCCCTGAGGGGGCTCATGATCCACTCACAGTCCAGTGTGGAAACAGGGCCAGCCCTGAGTGGGCTCAAGGTCTACTCACATCCAGTGTGGGAGGCAGGGCCGTTTCTGTCCTCGTCCTTGGCAACATTTTGTCTTGTGGGAAACCAGAGCAGCAGCAAGCACACAGGGGAGTGCCCTGGCAGGGGGTGGGGGTGGGGCAGAGTGAGGGCTGCACAGTAGGGGTGACCTGGAGCCTCTCAGAGGAGAGGCTGAGCCCAAGATGCCAGGGAGGGAGCCAGGCCCAGGTCTGTTGATGGGCAGAGCGAGTGCACAGGCCCTGAGGTAGGTCAGCAGGCCCTGGTGTTGGCAGTGGCAAAGAGGCGGTGTGAGTGTGGTGGAGGGCGTGGGAGGGGCTGGGTGAGACGGCCCCGCCCCCTGCTCACAGGTGTCTTCTCCACAGGCTTCATCACCATGACGCCCCAGCTCTTCATCAACTACAAGCTCAGGTCTGTGGCCCACCTGCCCTGGCACATGCTCACCCACAAGGCCCTCGACACCTTCATTGAGGACCTGTTTGCCTTCATCATCAAGATGCCCGCCTGTCATGTGCTGGATCTGCTGCCTGAGGGATGGTGAGGACCAGTGGCTGGCGGGGGCTCCTGGCTTTCTGCCTGCGCTCACGCCACCTCCCCTGTCTCCCTGCAGACCTGGTCTTCTTCAACCTCTACCAGAGGTGGATCTAGCACGTCGATCCCACCAGGGTGAACGAGTTGGGCATAAGTGGGCAGGATGACACAGCCGCCCCTGCCTCTACCGGCGAGGAGCCCCAGGAAGCCCCTGCGAAGGCAGCTGAGGACAAGAAGAAGTATTAGGTGCCATGGTCCCTGCCTTCCCAGACTCCTGGTGACAGCACCCGCCTCCCTGGCCTCTGCTCCCCCCACCCCGCCACCTCCCTGGACAGGTGAGGCCGGGGCCCAGGGTGCGCCGGTGGTGGGGGCCGTCTGTCCTCTGTGTTCCCAGCCATCTTGCCCTGCCACAACCATGGGGAAGCCAACAGGGCGGTGCCGGGGTGGGCTGGGCGGGGGCGGTGCTGGGGCCCCTCCAGGTGCCCTCGGCTGCCCATCATCTTGTTCTTCTTCCCCAAGCACCCCTGCCCCCACACCTCCGCCCTTTAACAGTGTGGATTTAATAAATTCATATGGTGTTTAACTTAATTTCAGCCCCTCCCCTCCTGGGCTGCACACTGGGCGGGAGCCCTGCAGGGGGCCGGGAACCTGTGCCCAGCCTTGCCCTTCACTAGTTCTGCTGCCTCCAGCCCTCGAGGGCCCTTTTGTCCCAGTCCCCAGTTCCCAGAAGCCCCGAACTGCTTGCCTTGAGCTTCTTGCTCGGGCTCAGCCTGGGCCCAGTTCAGAGCAGCACACGCCCACCGCAAGGTCCAGTCCCACACTCCAGCAGGGCTGGGAGCGTGGTGGGCATCCAGGGCTGCTGCATGTGTGAGCTGTGGGCACCCCTGGACTGGGACCCGGCCCCCTGGGGCACAAGTGCCTGGCCAGGCCCCCCACTTCAAGGGTGAGCACCCTGGCCTGCACTCCGAGGGCGGGGCCCTGCAGCCATGGATGGAGGCTTTTGTGCTGAGGCCCCCCAGGCTCCTGCAGGCTCCCCATGGAGCCAGGCAGGGAGCCTACAGGCCAGCAGAGGGGGCCAGTGTGGCTGCCTCCCTCCTGCTGGCTTCCTCGCCAGTGCTATGTGTCCCCGGGCCGCTGAGTTCCCTAGGAGCTTGGATGCCATGGGCTCATGGGCCACCCCACCTCACCGGCCACATTGCCCCGGCTCCTCCCCCACAGCTCTGGGCCCAAGCTTTCCAAGCTTCTTGTTTGTTTAGTTTTAATCTCATCTGCTTGAAAGGCAGAGTGACAAAGGGATCTCCTTCCACCTATGGCTCACGCCCCAGATGCCTGCAATGGCCAGGGCTGGGCCAGGCCAAAGCCAGGAGCCGGGAGCACCATCCAGGTCTCCATGGGGGCAGCAGGGTCCCAAGCGCTCGAGCCATCTGTGCCTTCCCCGGGTGTGCATCTGCAGGAAATAGTGCTGGAAGTGGTGCATCTGGGACTCTAGCGCGCTCTGGTGCGGGGTGTGGGCCTCGCAGGCAGCCTCTTCCTTCAGCGCCCAGGAATTTGGCAAGGCACCTGGGCTGCCCCGCACCTCTGCCAGGCCTCTCCCTGTCTCTTGCCAATGCTGGCCGTCTGTCCAGCTGCTGGAGGGAACTTTGTAAAGCTCGGGCACAGCACAGCCAGCCCCTGCTCTGACCCCACCATGGCCCCGGGGTCATCATGAGAGCTCTGGCTTCTAACCCTTGAGCAACCTTAGGGGAGGGGGGTGGGGCTTCTTAACCACACCCACCCAGCCTTGGCATAATTTTTCACCTCCAAGTGCTCCCCTGCACCTTGAACTCGCCCCAGGCTCACCACTCCACACCTGCGCACCCTCCAGGTCGCAGTTCCAGTGCTGCCTCTTCTGGGAAGCCTTCCCTGACCTTCAAGCTGAGTCAGGTGCTCTGTGAGCTCCCCCACTGAGGGTGATCACTGCCTGGGGGTCAGCCTGCACAGGACAGACCCATGAGGATGTGGCTGAGCTCGGGGGGCCAGGTGCACGGCCGAGCACAGAGCAGGGGCTCCAGCAGGCGAGTGGATAACGTCTCCCCAGACCTGCAGAAGCGCAGTCCCTGCAGTGCAGACACCAGGTGCGCTCAGTGCTCCTGGGCTGTGGGTCCATGTGCACAGCCCAGCAGAAACCCTGAGAGCCAAGGATGTTGACCTGTCCTCTCAGGGGACCAGACGTGCGTGTGGGCCAGAGGGGACCCGTGGGGGCGCCTGGGTCTGTCATCATGGGAGCCCCCTTGGTGGCTCCTTACCACTAGCCAGGCTGTAGACTAAGCACAGTAATGATTTGCTTTCTCCAGCGCACTTGATGTTACTCTGTGTGGGGTTAAAAACAACCCAAAGCCAATACTGGTGCTCGCGCTGTGGTGTAGCAGGCTAAGCCTCCATCTGCAGCTCCGGCATCCCATGTGGGTGCCAATTCAAGTCCCGGCTGCTCTACTTCCCATCTGGCTTTCTGCTATGGCCTGGGAAAGCAGTAGAAGATGGTCCAAGTCCTTGGGCCCCTGAACCCACGTGGGATACCGGAAGAAGCTCCTGGCTCCTGGCTTCGGATCGGCACAGCTCTGGCCATTGCAGCCATCTGGGGAGTGAACCAGCAGATGGAAGACCTCTCTCTCTCTCTCTTTGCCTCTGCCTCTCTGTAACTCTGCCTTTCAAATAAATAAATATTTAAAAAATAAAAAAAGCATATACTGTCTCATGTGTAAAAAAGACATTTCACAATGTATATCCATTTAAAAGGCAGAAAACAGAACCAGCAAGCTACCTGCTGGTTCACTCCCAGATGCCTGCAACAGCCAGGGCGGGGGCCCAGCCAGGAGCCTAAAACCCAGTGCTGGTCTCCCCCATACTTGAGCCATTGCCGCTCTTCCCACGGCACACCTTAGCAGGAGCCTGGAATCCAAAGCAGAGCCAGGGCTGGACCCCGGGCCCTCCGATGTGTAATGGGAGTGTCCCAGTGTTCCCATAAAAAAAAAAAAAAAGGTCTGATTGGAGCACAGCCACGCTGGTCATTGTGCCCCGGCTTTGGCTGTTCCTGGGCAGCAGAGTGAGAGCACCCGGCTGGGCAGAGCCTGAGCCTGGCGTGGTCACCGTCCCACCCTTTGCAGACAGTGGCCGCTCTGTACCTCTCTCCAGGGCCTGAAGGGCTGGGAGCCACGCTCAGTCCACTGCCAGGGCCGGGCCCGGCCTGGGGAGTGCTGTGCCCAGGGTCCAGGGCAGCTGGCGGCTCACACGGGGCTCGGTCAGCCTAGGCTGGGCCACTCTGCCTGGACAACGCAGTAAAGAGCTGGAACACCCAAAAGCCACCCACGGGCCACGCGGGATGCGGGCGCTTGCCCTACGTGTGGGCCCCCGGGATGTCACTGATGTCCCTGTGCTCCCGGGGGCGCGTCCACGGCCTTGCACAGCTGTCCAGGCACTGGAGGACCACCAGGGGCGGGGCGCAAGTCCCAGAGCCCGTGCCCAGCCTACGCTTGTACCACCACGGAAAGTGACTGCGAAGCCCCGGGCCTTAGAAGCGCCAGGCTCCCGTCTCACGCAGAGACCAGGCTCGCGGACTCAGTGGTCTCTGCAAGGCAATGGGCAGCTGGAGACGCCGCCTCGGCCCCTCCCCTTCCCGGCCGGCCCCGCCCCCGGGTCACGTGACGCGCGGGGGTTTTCCAGTTCCCCTGCCGTGAGGTCACCGCGGCGAGCGGGCCAATGGGCGCTCAGGCCGGCGGCGCCTGGGAATTCCGCTGCCCGGTCACCGCCCACCACCTGCTGGCCCGGCCAGAGGCCCCCAGCAGCCCCGGGCGCAGCGCGTCCTGCCCCGCCTGCGGCCCCAGCCCCTGCGCCGCTCGTCCGGGCCGCGGTCGTCCGCGGGGCTGCTCGCGTGCGCGCTTGGGTCTGGGCCGGCCTCTGAGCCGCGCGTCCCCGCTGGCCGGGCCATGCCGAGTCGCCGCGTCGCCAGACAGCCCGCTGCGCCGGAGCTGGGGCCCTGGGTAAGCGGAGCCCGGGTTAGGAGACGTCTCGGGGGGCTCCGGGGCTCCCGCGGGACGCTGGGGGCGGTGCGGAGGCTGCGGGGACGCGGGGACGTTGCGCTCCTGGGAGAAAGCCGCAGAGTAAGAAGGGTCCGGCCCGAGGTGCGGCCGAGGCGAGGCGTCCCAGCAAGGAGTGAGAAGGGGGCGGGGCCTGACCCTGAGGCAGACAAGGGGCGGGGCTCCGGTAGGCGAGGGGGAGGGGCCTGTCCTGCGGGGGCGGGGCCTGCGCGCGAGGACTTGATGGGATCTGGGCCTGGGGCGAAGAAGGAAGCGCGGCGCAGTGGGAGGGCCGAGGGGGCGTGGCATGCCGACGGGAACGCCCCGTTGTGAGGGCGGGGCCTGTGGCCGAGAACTCGCCCTCGCGGGTGGGGGCAGGGCCTGACCTTGAAGCAGAGAAGGGGGCGGGGCCCCGCTTGGCGAGCACGAAGTGGGGGTGCCTGGCCTGCGGTGGGGGGGCCCAGGGCGAAGAAGGAAGCGCGGAGCAGTCGGAGGGCCGAGGGGGCGGGGCCTGCCGCCGGAAACGCCCCGCGATGAGGCCCGCCTCCCTGACCATGTAGCTGGGCCGTGAGTTTCCCTGGGAGCAGGAAGGGGCTGGGGGCTCCTGTAATGAGGGTAGGGGCGCTTCCAGGCCCGACCTTAGCGGGGAGACGGAGGGGGCCTGAGCAGGAGGGAGGCTGGGGTGCGTGACAGGAGCTGAGGAGGGGGCTCCGGCTGGCAGCGAGTCCGGGAAGAAGACAGTGGGGAGGCAGGGGGCTTGTGCCCGAGGGGCGGGGCTTAGAGCCTAGGGGCGGGGCGTGGGATGCTGGGGTCCTGGGGCCACACCGCATGCTCCCAAGAGTCCAGCCTCGCTCTCTGCAGGGTCTGCTGACCTCTCCTCGCTCGCACTCACCGTCTCCAGGACCACAGGTGAGCAGCGCTCCACGGTCCCCGCGCGCCGGGGATCTCGGGCATGCGAGTGGGGCTGGGGGAGGCCGGGCGGGCTCTGTTTAGGGGGGTTTCTCGCCTGACAGGCGGTTGAGGTGGGCCCCGAGGGGTCCCCCCCGAGACAGGAAAACCAGTCACCTGCTCTGAGAGATGCAACGTGGGACAGCAGGGGCGGGGTTGGATTTGGGCTCTACAAGCTGTGTGAGCATCTGCAAACCGCCTCCCCGCCCAGGCCTCAGTGTTCCTCATCTGTAGGATGGGCATGATTGAGAACGCAGGGACCTGAGTAACCGTTCAAAGCAGTGCCCTGCACAAAGAGAGCCTCAGCGACCGTGAAGTGTCATTGGCATAGTAAGTGATCGCTAGTCTAAAACAGCTCTTTTTTCTTAAGACTTAGTTTTTTTATTCTTATTTGAAAAGCCAAGAGACAGAGCTCTTCCATCCGCTCGTTCAGTCGCCAAATATCCATGACAGCCAGGGCTGGGCCGGGCCAAAGCCATGAGCTTGGAGCTCCCTCTGGGTCTCCCATGTGGGTCTCCCATGTGGGTGGCAGAAACTTGGGTACTCAGGCCATCCTCCACTGCTTTCCCAGGCCACAGCAGAGAGCTGGATCAGAAGTGGAGCAGCTGGGACTCAATCTGGCGCCCATATGGGATGCCAGCACTGCAGGCGGAGGATTAGCCAAGTGAGCCACGGCGCCGGCTCCCTAAAGTGCAGAGTTTAAAGGTTTGAGTTCAAGCAAGCTAATTTTATGGTAAAACTAAGCTAAAAATACAAATTATTGGAGTAATACAATAAACTTCAGAGTCTCAAAAACGTTATATTAATAATAACTAAGATACAATACAGAATTATGTAAAAATCAGAAAAATATGAACATTCCCATAAGAAAAGATGTTCAAGAAATAATAATGAAGAGAGACTCAGAGGCAGCTGAGATGTTGAATTCAGCAGAAAATAATTCTAAAGAAATTATGTTTATGTGTATGATGTAAAGGAAAATATGCTTATATTGAATGAAAAAATAAAACAGACTTTAGCAGGGGAACAGAAATTATAAAAATATTCAAAATATTCAAATAGAAACTTTAAACTTTAAAAAGGCAATATTGGCCAGCACCGTGGCTCACTTGGTTAATCCTCCGCCTGCAGCTCCAGCATCCCATGTGCTTGGGTCCCTGCACCCGCATGGGTGACCAGGAGGAAGCACCTGGCTCCTGAATATGGATCGGTACAGCGCCAGCTGTGGCAGCCATTTGGGGAGTGAACCAATGGATGTAAGACCTTTCTCTCTATCTCTCCCTCTCACTGTCTGTAACTCTGTCAAACAAATAAAAATTAAAAAAAAAAAAAGTTCATGGGGCTGGCACTCTGGCTCACTTGGTTAATCCTCCTCCTGCAGCTCTGGCATCCCATATGGGCACTGGGTTCTAGGCCCGGTTGCTCCTCTTCTGGTCCAGCTCTCTGCTGTCGCCTGGGAGGGCAGTGGAGGATGGCCTAAGCACTTGGGCCTCTACACCTGCATGGAAGACCAGGAGGAGGTACCTGGCTCCTGGCTTCACACTGGTGCAGCGCCAGCCGTAGCCGCCATTTGGGGGGTGATCCAATGGAAGGAAGACCTCTCTCTCTCTCTCTCTCTCTCACTGTCTATAACTCTGTCAAATTAAAAAAAAATGCAATATCTGCAAATCAAAATCTTCATGGGATAGGCTTAAATTCAAGATGTTTCTGGCTAAGGAGTCAGTAAATTGAATATCCATCAGAAGTAATTAGAAATTTGGAAATGTAGATCAAAATGAAGTGCAGAAAGATGAACAGTTTCCTTGTAGTATGTGGGACAACATACATGGAAGCCAAGTCCAAGAATCATAGAAAAAGGGAGAATGGGGTAAAAGACAAAGAAATGATAAAGACTGAAAATGTCTCCAATTTGATGGAAGATGTAAGTTGACAGATGCAGAACGCTCAGCAGCCCCAGGTAGTATAAATGTGAGGATGTCAGACTGATGGAACCAAAGCTAAAGAGGAAACCTGGAAAGCAGCTCAGGGCAATGACTCACTACAAATAGGGGCAAGTGATACGTGTGATAGCTCATTTGTGAACCACAGCTATGGATGGTAGATGGTAGAACAACATCTTTAAAATGCTGAGGGAAAATAATTGAGCCAAAAGTCTATGGCCAGGGAAAATATTGAATACAAGTGAAGGGAAGACATTTAAAAAAAAAAAGAAATTGAAATTGTTCATTTCCAGTGGACCTATAATGTAAGAATTGCTAAAGGAAGTCTTTCAGGCTAAAGAAAAATAATTCCAGATAGAAATGTGCATATTGAAGAAGGGAATAATAAATAATAAATAAATAATAAATATCTGGATATATACAAAAGATATTTTTGTCTTAATTTCTTTAAAATACATAGTGTTGTTTAATACAAAAATATCTATATTTTCTTGTGGAGTTTATAGAGTATTTAGGTATAATAACTACAGACACTGTACCATAAATGATAGTGGCTCAGAAAATGCAGTTACAGTATTGCAATGTTTCCACATTTAAAATGAAATAATACAGCATTAAAGCACAGAAATAATTAAAAGTTAAGAGTGCATATTGAAATCAGAGTACTCAATAAAATTAATGTAAACAGCGTAGCTAAAAAGGCAGTAGACAAAAGGTAATGCCAAAAATCTACTAAAATAAATCAAAAATAGACAGGAAGGAAGGAAAAGGACTCAAAAAAAGAAGATGAAGAACAAGCAAATCATAAAATAGTAGAGCAAATTCCAACCACATCTACAGTCATCGTCATAGATTGTCAAAATAATCAAGACCAATGATATTCTATCTTTAAAGATGCATTGCAAAAACAAAATCCTGATGAGATGAAAGTAAATAGATGAATCCAGGACTTCTACTTTTGCAATCATATATTATAATCTGAAATAAGTCTGAATAAGTTTAAAAAGATCAAAATAATAAAGAATATGTTCTCTGTCTATACAGGGATTTATGGCTTTAAATTTTTGTTTACTGATTGATTTGAGAGGCAGAGAGACAGAGACAGACAAATGGGGTTCCCTTCTACCTGTTCACTTCCCAAGTGCTTGCAATGGCTGGGGCTGGGCCAGAAGAAGCCAGGGACAGAGAACTTAATTCAGGTCTCCCATGTAGATGGCAGGGACCCAACTTGCTGAGCCATCACTTTCTCCTTTCCAGGATGCATCTTATCAGAAAGCTGAAGTCAGAAACAGAACTGGGACCTGAACCCAGGCACTTTGATATGGAATCAAGAGTCTTAGCATCTTAACCACTTGGACGAATGCCCACCTCCATCCTGAAATTTAATAGATGGCATGCTTGTTGGTATAGAAGTATCAAAGGGAATACATAGATTTGGCAGTCACAAGATATTAGATTTATTTATAAAAACCAATCACATTTTATGTAATATCAATAAACAAAATTATAATTTAATAACAATTATTTAAAAGCATCAAATAACAAAATGGCAAGAAATAGATTTAATATTAATAAAATATATGCAAGACATCACATAGAAAGTGAAAACACATTGGTCAGAGAAAATAAAGTTAGAATAGATGGAGAAATAAGCCATAGACTAAATTGTCAATTATCTCCTAACTAATGTGGATTCAAGGCAACCCAAATAGAAATCCCAGAACTTTTTTATTAGAATTTGATAACTGATTTTTTAAATTCATATGAGAAAATAAACAACCTATGCAAAGCTCTCTTACAAAAGAAAAACAAGGTTGAGGTTCTGTACTATCTAACTTCATGAAAAACCATAACAATAAACAAGACAATATGACATAAGCATAGAGATTGACTAATAAATCAATGGGAAAGAATGAAAACCCCATAAGTAGCCCCAAATTTACATGTTCATTTTATTTTTGTTAAAATAGCTTAAGCAATCCAATTCAAAGAAAAAGAAAATGATTTTAATAAATGATGGTCATGTGTGAAGAAAATGAACCCTAGGAGCAAAAAATGCTGAAAATATGAAAAGTTGGAGTTTGCATTTTACTTTTTATCTTTGCATTTTTATGTTTGCATTTATTGCTCAGTTTGCTCAGTGGCCCTCCTCCAACAGCTTGGAAGTCCAGGGGGGTTGCAGGGAGCTGGATCTGAGCCTGGCTCACTCAGAACAGGTGGGATCCCAGGAGGGACTGGCCAGCATCCCTGGCCAGCGTGGGCCAGCGCCAGGGCACACATTGGCCACCCTCATCTCTGTTCCCTGTGGCATCCTTGGCAGCCTGGGCCCTCGACATCACTGCCTCACCGAACCCCCCCCCCCACAACCCCATATACCCAGAAGGCCATGGGAGAGCCATGCGACAACCCCTAGAATGTTGGTGTGTGTGAGGGCACCAATGGGGAGCTGCTGACCATGGGGCAGTGGACAGACACTTTCTGGCAACTGTGTGGGTGCCTTGGATATCTGCAGTGGGAGGTAGGTGCTGAAGTGTGGGTGCTGTGGGTGGGCCCCAGCAGATTCACGGTACAGACGGTGGATTTTTGATGCAGGCAGCAGCACGGACACACACAGGTTAACTGCACCACGAGAAGGACACTGGAGTGTGGAGAAGCTTGAATGCCCCGTGCAGCTCTCGAGAAGTCAAAACCCATCCCCAGGGCTGGCGCTGTGGTGTGGTGGGGAAATCCGCAGTCTGCAGTGCCGGCATCCCAGATGGGCACTGGTTCAAGTCCCAGCTGCTTCACTTATGTCCCAACTCTGCCTACCACACTAGCATCCCATATGGATGTTGGTTCTAATCTCCCCTGCTCCACTTCTGATCCAGCTCCCTGCTGTGGCCTGGGAGAGCAGTGGAAGATGGCCCAAGTCCTTGGGCCCCTGCACCCACGTGGGAGACCTGGAAGAGGCTCCTGGCTCCTGGTTTTGGTTCAGTACAGCTCTGGCCACCGTGGCCATTTGGGAAATGAACCAGCGGATGGACCGCATTCTCCATTCTCTCTCTCTGCCTCTGCTTCTCTGCACTCTGCCTTTCCAATAAAAATAAATAAATCCTTTAAAAAAAAAATCCCCAGGGAAAGGGCATAGCTCTTTCTCCTGGGATCTGGGGGTTGGGGTGGGGGAGGCATTGCAGCCGAGTGGGAAAGAGCATCCCAGGACCTGGATGGCGAGATGCCATCATCTGCCTGGGGTGGGCGGGTGTCACATGGTGTAGACAGCCATTAAATCCCATTCCGCTGAACTTTACCTTGGTGCATTTTCTATTTATGGTAAAACACAGGAAAGTTGCCGTTTCGGTCATTTTAACCATGCAGCGTATCCACCACCACCGGGTCCAGAATTTCTCCCTGTCCCACAGGGACCCCAGCCCCAGCTCCACCACCCTCTGCCCTCCAGGACGGCGACTCCTGCCAGGCGCCACTGGCCCTGCTCACTCAGCGGCATCCTCTGGGTGCATCTGTGCCGCATCACCAGCCAGAGCCGCCTCGCCCGCTGTGTGCACCTCTGCTTCCTCAAGTTCGCGGGAGATGGAATCAAAACATAAACCTGTCCTGGTGCAAACAGATTGAAAAAGTCCGCGGAAACTGCATGGATTTCCGGGGAAATATTTTAAAACCCCAGTGATGGGCCAGTGCTCTGGTGCAGTGGGTGAGGCCCCCAGCTGTGGCTCTGGCATCCCATATGGGTGCCAGATCAAGTCCTGGCTGCTCCACTTCCAATCCAGCTCCCTGTTAATGCACCTGGGAAAGCAGTGGGAGATGGCCCAAGTCCTTGGGCCCCTGCACCCACGTGGGAGACCTGAAGGAACCTCCTGGCTCCTGGCTTCATCTTGGCCCAGCTCCGGCCATTGCAGTCATCTGGGAGGTGAACCAGTGGATGGAAGACCTCTGTGTGTGTCTGTCTCTCCCTCTAACTCTCAAATAAATAAATAACATGCTCAGAACACTTGCATCAGCCTACAGTTGGGCAAAATCATCTAGCACAAAACCTATTATTTTAAAAACCATGAAAATGTCTCTACAACCCAAAGCAATGCACAGAGCCAGTGACTTCCTCATCAAATCCCAACGAAATGGGAAAAATCCCAAGCTTCACATGGAGCCACAGAACATTCCAAGGAGCCAGTGCAACCCTGAGGAGAGAGAAGCTGCAGGCACCGCCTGACTGCAGGGAGTCAGAGAGGCCGGGGCCCGCAGGGCAGCAGCCCCGGAGCAGTGAGCAGAAGAGACTGGGTGGGGAGCAGACCAGACGTCCACTCACAGGGATGCCTGACCCTGGCCTCCCAGCACACAGGAAACCACCTTCAGGTAAACGGGAGCTCCAGGACACAGGACCCCAAAACACAGGCAACGAATGGAAAAACTGGACAATGGGGTGGGGAGGAAGAGCATGAGGGGCCGGACATAGACTGAGAGGAAGAGTGTGAGGGGCCGGACATGGACCAGGAGGAAGAGTGTGAAGGGCCGGACATGGAAGGGGAAGAAAGCTGGCAGACGCCTGTGCAGTTAGGGACGCATGACAAACAGGGCTCAAAGTGCAACCAAGAAAACAAACTGTCTAAAAGCAGGCCAGAGACCCACAGAGACATGTCTCAAAAGCCACACCAGTGCCCACTAGATACTTCACTATTTTAAGATTTATCTATCTATTTGAAAGGCAGAGTTACACAGACAGAATCTTCCATCCACTGGTTAACTCCCCAGATGGCTGCAACCACTTGAGTTGTGCCAATCCGAAGTCAGGAGCCAGGAGCTTCTTCTAGGTCTCTCATGTGGGTGCAGTGGCCCAAGCACTGGGCCATCTTCTACTGCTCTCCCAGGCCACAGCAGGGAGCTGGATCAGAAGTGGAGCAGGGGAGATTAGAACCAACATCCATATGGGATGCTAGTGTGGTAGGCAGAGCCTTTACCTGCTACGTCACAGAGCATGCCCCAATAGATGCTGAAAAAAGCTCACTGTCACTCGTCAGGGAAACAAATCAAAACAAATCTCTCCACAAATCAAAACCACATGAGCTGCCCCTCACTCCTGTTAGATTGGCTGTGATCAAAAAGATGAAAGAGGCCGGCGCTGCGGCTCACTAGGCTAATCCTCCGCCTTGCGGTGCCAGCACACCAGGTTCTAGTCCCAGTCGGGGCGCCGGTTTCTGTCCCGGTTGCCCCTCTTCCAGGCCAGCTCTCTGCTGTGGCCAGGGAGTGCAGTGGAGGATGGCCCAAGTGCTTGGGCCCTGCACCCCATGGGAGACCAGGAGAAGCACCTGGCTCCTGGCTTGGGATCAGCTTGGTGCACCCGCCACAGTGCGCTGGCTGCATCAGCCATTGGAGGGTGAACCAACAGAAAAAGGAAGACCTTTCTCTCTGTCTCTCTCTCACTGTCCACTCTGCCTGTCAAAAAATTAAAAAAAAAAAAAAACACAAAAAGATTAAAGCCAGAGCTGGGGAGGATGTGGAGGGAAGGGAATCCCTTCAGACTGCTGTGCCTGTGAGCCACACGTGATCCAGGTGTGAACCAAGCAGGAACCAGGCATGAGCCACGCTCTAGCTGCCTGTGAGCCACACGTGAACCAGGTATGAGCCATGCTTGAGCTACACGTGAGTCAGGTGTGAACCAGGCATGGGCCATATATGAACCAGGCGTGAGTCACGCATGAGCCAGGTGTGAACCAGGCATGAGCCATGGGTGAACCACGCATGAGCCAGGTGGCCACTGTGGGAAGCCTCAGAAAACTTAAAACTGGAGCTGACAGGAGGGTTAAAGCCCCCACCTGCGACGCCAGCCGCCCATTCAGGCACCAGGTCGAGTCCCAGCTGCTCCACTTCTGATCCAGCTCCCTGCTAATGCACTTGGGAAAGCAGCAGAGGAAGGCACAAGTGCTTGGGCCCCTGCACCCTTGTGGGAGACTCAGACAGAATTCTGGGCTCAGCCTGGGCCATTTTGGTCATTTGGGAGTGAATCAGTTGATAGATAATTTTTCTCTCTGTTTGTAACTCTTCCTTTCAAATAAATAAGTTATTTTTTAAGATTTTTTTTAACATCCTGGGAACCTGCAGTGTGGTCTTGTGGACAGGTGTCCATGAGGCTGATGAATGAAGGGTGGAAGAGGAGGAGCTTGCGTGGGTCACCCAGCTGGGCCCCAGATGCAGCCCCAGGCAAGAAAGAGGGTGGCTGTGCTGAGAAGCCTCGAGAGCCAGGCGTGGGGGACAGGTGGCCCCAGGTGCGGGGGACCTCAGGAAGGAAGCCTGGCACAAAAGGACAGGTCCCATGCTCCATCACTGCAGAGCCCAGAACCCGGGGGCAGGAACATCCTGAAATCCCAGGGCCTGACTGTGGTGCAACCCTGCAGCTGCCCCAAGACTCTCTGACTGCACACGCAGAGCCCTGACTGTATCTCAATAAAGCCTGTCTATGAAGGCCTGGAAAACAGGTGCAGGCAGATAAAACCCGAGAGGAGGCGGTGTGCACACACATGTGCATATACACACATACGTGTGTACACACATGACTCACGCATGTGAATGCACACAGAGAAACTCAGGAGATGGTGCACAGAAGGGGCAGCCAGCTGAGTGAGCGCCCAGGAACCTGACCGCACATGCGCACACACAGACATGCACACACATGTGTGCACACACACGCACTGGGACCTGACCACACAGCCTGAATGATGACATCTCCCAGGTGTACACAGGTCAGAGAGAAAGGACTCTGAGAATAAATCACAGATGTGTGTCTTCACTGTTTAAGGAAAGATCAATAGATATATTATGTGATATTATGTGATTCTAATCCAAACATCTACACAACAAGGTAGCAGAGACATAGGGAATTACAGGAGGGAAATCAGGAAGGAGACAAGAGAGCAATGGTCCAAAAGAAAGAATAATGGGTGATGGCAAATTCAAATCCAAAAGTAAGAGCGACTACATTCAATGTAAAAGTAATGCGACTCCAGCAGAAAGATAAAGATCGCCGAATGCAGCACTTTAAACGCCAATTATGTGTTGCTTGCAGTCAGCTTTAATTTTAAAGACGTGCAAAGCTGAAGGAGGAACCCTTGGCTCCCCGTGGCCCTGGGCAAGAGGGAGTTGGCAGCCAGCCCAGCCTGTGCCGGAGGAGCACAGCGCATATGCAGCTAAGCCACAATGCCAGTCTCCCGCCGGCCCGGCTGTCACAGCTGGCCTGGCAGTGGCCCTTCATGAAGGGGGTGTGCGAGCCCAGGGGGAGATGCAGCAGAGACCTGGGAGGGGCCAGGCTCGCCCCCCTGTAGAATCACCCCACCCTGGAAACTCAGCGACTCGGGAGCCCAGCACCAGTCCTCCGGAGAGGCAGCCGTGACCCCCGCCCTGCTACCCTGAGCCCTGGCTGTCAGCACACCCATAGCATGACACCCAGGTGGGGACAGAGGGGGAAATTTATGCATTTATGTGTTATCATTTTGTAGGAAGGGCAGAGAGAAAACCAAAGGTGGACACAGAGAGAGATCTTCCATCTGCAGGGTCACTCAGCAAATGCCTATGACAGCAACGCCAGGACCCAAGACTCCCCCAGGGCTCCCCTATGGGCCAAGCACAATGCCAGGACCCCAGGATTCCCCCAGGGCTCCCCCATGGGCCGGGCACTTGAGTACTCGAGCCATCGCCTGCTGCCTCCCAGGGAGCTGGGACCCGGAGCAGAGCTGGGACTGTCACGTGTTACATACGAGCACATGGATACAGGCACCCCTGCTGTGTCCTCACTGCTGCGCCACATGCCCATCTCCGGGGTCCCTGTCCTCTCACGGCCTCATGGAATCCACTGGTTCATTTCCCAAATGGCTGTAATGATGCAGGCTGGGCCAGGCTGGAGCCAGGAGCCAGGAGCTCCATCCGAGTCTCCCACATGGGTGCAGGGGCCCAAGTGCTTGGGCTATCATCCACTACTTTACCCAGGCCATCAACAGGGAGCTGGATCAGAAGTGGAGCAGCCGGGACTTGAACCAGTGCTCATATTGGACAGCGGCATTACAGGCAGTGGCTTCACCCCCCAGCAGCAGGACGCCGGCCCTAAAGGGGGCCACCTTGGACTGTGGCTCAGCCCAGCCACCCTCGGGACCCAGGCTCACCCCCAGTGGCCACAGGAGCACAGGGAACATCAGTGGTGCCTGTTGGAAGCCACTGGGCAACCCGGTGCCTGGGGGGAGGGGGCCAGGACAGAGCTGACCCCAACTGTAACCCCGGCCAAGCCTCAGGTTCTGGCGCAAGCTTCAGTGGAAACTGAGCTAAAATGATGTCATGCTCGGGATGTCACCTTTCCCTAAGAATGCAACTTTTGGGGCCGGCGCTGTGGCGCAGCAGGTTAAAGCCCTGGCCTGAAGTGCTGGCATCCCATATGGGCGCTGATTCTAGTCCTGGCTGCTCTACTTCCCATCCAGCTCTCTGCTGTGGCCTGGGAAAGCAGTAGAAGATGGCCCACGTCCTTAGGCCCCTGCACCCGTGTGGGAGACCTGGAAGAAGCTCCTGGCTCCTGGCTTCGGATCAGCTCAGCTCTGGCTGTTGCGGCCATCTGGAGAGTGAACCAGCAAGGAAAGATCTCTCTCTCTGTCTCTCCCTCCCTCTGTAACTTCTTCAAGTAAATAAAATAAATCTTTAAAAAAAAAAGAATGCAACTCGCTACATTGTTAACAGTGAAGAAGACTCGTGGCTGCAAGAGATTCAGAAAAGGGGTTTGCAATGCTTCACACAAGGACCTAATCAGCCAGGAAAGAGGGGATTACAAAACTGCTCCAGCTGGTGTCCTGGACAATGGTAGTTGTGAAGCTGGCCAGGTCCACTCAAGAACGAGGCACCGCCCACTCTGGCTCATTCACCAGACAGCAGAGTAGGGTGAAGAGAGAGCAGGAGATGCCAGGCAGGACCACAAGGGAGGCTGCGGTGACTGCTCCCCAACCCTGGCACTGGGAGTGGCTGGGCAGGGACCTAGAAAGCACAGGGGAGCTGCAGACAAAGCGCTTGGGCAATCGTCCACTGCTTTACCCAGGCCATCAACAGGGAACAGGATCGGAAGTGGAGCAGCTGGGACTCGAACCAGTGCTCATATTGTCCACCTGCCCTAGGCCACAGGGTCACAAGACTTTATGAAGAGAAGCACAGGCTTTTATTAAGGGGCGATGGAGAGGGGCCGGCACCGTGCCACAGAGGGTCAAGCCACCAACCTGCATCCCACATGAGCACTGGTTCCACTCCAGCTGCTCCACTTCCGATCCAGCTCTCTGCTATGGCCTGGGAAAGCAGTGGAGGATGGCCCAAGTCCTTGGGCCCCTGCACCCACGTGGGAGACCTGGAGGAAGCTCCTGGCTCCTGGCTTCAGTCTGGCCCAGCCTAAAGGACTGCCTAAAGGACAAATGCTCAACGCCCTCCTTAGACAGATCTGCATTAGAATACAGGGCAAGGGGCAGTAAGGACGGAAGTGGGTGGGAGCCTCCTACCAATGGCTAACAGACATGGGGCTACAACCTCGGGCTTGGACAGAAAAGCAAGAACGCAGGCCAGAGATGCAGAAACGGGCCCTCAGTACCCACAGTGACATTGGCCTGCTGACCCCCAGCCGCACTCCCCGCCGACAACATTCCCGGTGGATTCTAGAACAGCTCCATGGCACCGCATCTCACTTTTGCCACATTTTACTCGAAAGGCAGAGAGGCAGAGACCAACAGGGAGAGATCTTCCACCTGCTGGTTCCCTCCCAGCACACGATGCCCGGGCTGGGCCAGGCTGGAGCCAGGAGCCAGGAACTCCCTCGGGGTTTCCCACGTGGGTGCCAGGAACCCAGCCATCACCTGCTGCCCCCCAGAGCCCCTGTGCAGGAAGCTGGGAGGGAAGCGGAGTGGGTAGGATTCAAGCCAGGCCCTCAGTGTGAGCTGGGCGGCCCCAGCACCAGCTTCACCTCTGTGCCAAACACCCACCCTACCTCGCAGTTCCTGAAAGAAAATTCCAGAACCCCATCGAGACCTCTGGGTCCAGAAGAGCTTTACAAAAGTGCAAAGAACTAAGGCAAACTGGATATTTTATGAATTAAAAGTCTTAAACTTCTTTTTTTCTATAAGTGTAAAAACAAAGGGCAATCAATCTAAAAACACAGAACAATATTTGCCAAATACACGCCAGGCAAAGAGGAGCCCGGCAGGCGTCTGCAGAACCCTGCGCCCCAGTAAGGAGACGTCCAGGGTGAGCGCAGGCGAGAGCACTTCCCGAGAGAGCGCACAGATGGTGAGCAGCACCCGGGAAAGCAGCCAGCTCCGAGCCACAAGGCGCACGCACATTAAAGTAATGAGAATCCACTTTCTCTCTCCTTGCAAGATTGGAAAAGAAATAATTTTAATAAATGAGACCTACTGATAATCAGGAAAATAAAAATTAAAACAATGGGGCAGCATTTGCAGACCCTCGGATTATCACCGTTTTTAATCTAACAAGAGAAGGACTGACGTCCGTGATGGGGGAACCGCTCGGCCCAGCCACGTGTCCCACAGATGACGTGTGTGGGGCCTGGACAGAGCGATGGCAGCGCCCTGGACGGCAGTGACCGCAAACACTAGACAGTGGGCATAGGCACTGGAGGGTGGGCATAGGTGCTGGACAGGGAGTACGGGTGCTGAATGGTGAGTACGGGCGCTGGACGGTGGGTGCATGCAGGCAGGAACAAAGTTTTCCCTTGGCAGCCAGGGCCGTGGGAGGTGAAGCTGGTGTCCCAGCAGTGCTCTGCCCCAGGGACCTGTTGATCTATGGACGTGGCATGATGGAAAGCTGACCTGTGACGTCTGGGCCTCAGCAGGACGCCCCAGGTGTGTGACCTATGACCCTTGGGCCACAGCAGGAAGCCCTGTGTGACCAGACTCTCAGAAGGACAGGGGTAAGGAACTCCCCACACCCCCAGGGTCTCCTTGGATGCCACTCCCGGGGATCCCCGAACACATGTACAGCTCAGGGCCGGCCTTGCTCTGTGCAGCAGCGACCAACAAGAGGGACTCCCGGCTGCTGGCACGAGGCTGGGTCCTCTTGGCAGCGGTGGTGGTCTCAGGGTTGATCTCACACTGGACTCTGGCCGCCGTGACGCGGGGACAGCAGCAGCCAGGTGCACGCCTGTGTGCACGTGCCGGGCCTCCTGCCCGCCAAGGGGTCTGGGTGTTGAGGATTGCCGCTGCTGCCACTGCTGCTGGGTTTGAAGGAAGCACTGAGACCCTGCAGGACCTGGGAGGAACGCCGGGCACAGGGTCGGACAAGCGGCCTGGGCCGGGAGCTCTCCTGGGCGCTGAGGGCCCCCCCCATGGAGTACGGCTTGGGGAGACAGAACCTTGGGCTCCTCCTGGCCCTGGGCCTGCTGCGCTGCCTTCCCCCTCACACAGTCCCGTGCACGCACGTGTGGCGGGGATGTTCGCGGTGCACCAAGCCTGGCCTGACCCACTGGGTCCCCACAGGCCCATGTGTGCCGACCATTGGCATTTCTGGGCCTCGGCCGAAGAGGCCACAGGCGAGGGGACCCAGGAAAGGGCCCAGGGCTTGGCAGCGGCACCGCTGCCTCCTCCTCCCCCCTGGCTTGACAGGGAGATCCTTTCCAAGGAGGCACAGAAGCCTGGAGTCTCCAGGTAGCCCCCAGCAGGCAGGAAACCCAAGGCCCCTCCCAGCGCAGGCAGAGCCAGGGCCTGTCCCCCAGGAGATACCCCAGTGCTCCAATTCCCTCAGTGACCGCCATGGGGCGAGGAAGCTCCAGCTCCAGCTTCACTTGGGTTCTGGTTATGAGGTCCGCTTCCCACCCTGCTCTGTCCCTGAGGGGCTTCAAGACCCCCGTGTCCTCGCGGCCCCAAGTCCTGGACTGCTGGGCGCCAGAGTGAAAGTACCGCAAGGGGTCCAAAGCTCCCGGGCAGGGCAAGAGGCCTCGGGCGCCACCTCCCAGGGGGTCCCCAACGCCGGTCTATCCTCTAGGTGAGCGCCTAGCCACCCTGCTGGTCACGCGCGCCGCCACTGCCTTCTTCCTGGACAGCCTCGTGGAGGACATGCTGCGGGATCTGCACGACGCCTTCCGCGAGAGCCCCTCCACCGCGCGCTGGCAGTTCCAGGCCGTGCTGTCCATCCGGGACCAGGAGCGCGTCCGGGCCCAGGCCCAGGAGGCCGCGGACCTGGGCTTCGCCCGCTTCCAGGAGGCCGTGCGGAGCCGCCCCGAGCTCCGCGAAGACGCGGATTGCGAGCTGCTGGCACAGGTGACCTGCGCGCTCAGAATCCTGCTCCGCGTTGCACTAGCCGGGGCCCAGCCTGCTCTGGGCACCCGCCTGGCCGAGTGCCTGCTGCTGGCTGGGGACGTGGCGGGCGCCCGGGCTCTGTGCGAGCGCCTGCTGCAGCCCGCTGTCCTTGGGGATGCCACCAAGGTCCGCGCCAGGGAGCGCGCACTGCTGCTGGTGCTGCGAGGCTTTTGTGCGTGGCATGGCGGGGACGCGCAGGGCGCCCGGGAGGACTTCCAGGCGGTGGTGGAGCAGGGGGCGCCGCACCTTGGCGGCTGCGTGCGCGCTGTGTGGCCTGGGCACATTGCACTATGTCACCGCGTGCGGGTTTAGGCCAGAGGAAGCGCTGTTGGCCGCCAAGGCCTTCGTGCCCTGGAACCAGCGCAGGCTGCTGCTGATCCTGCTGCGGGAGAAGGACCGCCCCTGCTGGGCTGCGGAAGCCAGGCTGCTGTGCCGGACAGCAGCGCGGCCCGGAGGGGTGAGTACCCCCGCGCGGGCGTGCTGGGGCTGCTGTTCCTGTCTGGTCCTGCAAGGGGGCAGCGGTGTTTCTTCCTGTTCTGGGCGAGCTCCCGGGCCACAGGGGACACCTTGGGCTCTGGGTTGGACACACCCCTCCGCCAGACACTGAGAGACAACAGCACCGGTCACTCCAGGTTCCATTTCCTTCTGGTCCTTTCTCTGTGCACCTGCCATACCGGTCACAGCGCTGAGCTTGGCTGTGCCAGGTGTGTATCAGGCGTGCACCTGCTCCCACCTGAAAGCCCCAGATGTTTTGCTCTTAGTTCCAAGGCCTCTAGGTGGCATCCCCCTCCCCTCACCATGGAGACGGCCCTGGGGGTGCTGGGTCAGGGAGCAGCTCCCCTGCATGGCCCCTGATTTTGGAAGCCCCTCCCCCCATTTGATAGACTTAAGGACCCAACAGGTGAACCTCCAGCTGCTGCCATTCGTTCTCCTCAGTTGGGGGGAGGTGTGTGGGAGGTGCTTCAGCTGGCAGGGGGCAGCGGTGACATCAGCACACACACAGGTCCTGCAGTCCCCTGCTGGATCTTCTGGGGAGGAGAAACCCTCGGGACCAGGGACTCCCTTCGTTCTCTCTGGGAAGTGTCACCATCATCCAGTCTGCCCCCGACCCGTGCCCCTGAGCCCACAGGGCCAAATGGCTCGCGCCGGCTTCTGCAGAACGGAGAACTGAGGCAGGGTCTGCTCAGGGTCAGCCCTCCTGCTGACCCTCTGCCCGCCCCCAGGCCTGCTATCTGAAGAATGCCCACCCACGGGGTGGCAGGAGGCTGGAGCCAGAGGCTGGGGCCCAGGGTCGGCCACCAGGAAGGGCAGCCAGGTCCCTGGGGTCGGTGCAGCCCGTGAGGGTCCCTCTGGGAGCCCTGCGTCTTCGCGTCCTGACCAGACGTCAGGCCAGGTGCACAGGAGGCCTGCGTCCCCCCAACCTGCGTGGGTGAGAGGTGCGTGGCAGGCCCAGCCTGAGCCACCTTCCCACAGGGATGCCCACAGTGTGTACCAGCTGGCCTCGCTGCTAATGGAGCTGGACGTGGAGGACGAGGCTGCGCGCCTGCTGGTCGCCGATGCCCTGGACCACCTGGGCCGCCTGGATGATACTCATGGGGCCCTGCGGGTGGCCCTGACGCAGGGAGCACCATTGGCCACGGTGCTGGTGCGGCTGGCACTGGTGCAGCTGCGCAGGAGCTTCACCTTTGATGCCCACCAGGTGAGGAGCCTGGGTGGGGGCTCCGACTTCCGACCCTGTCTTCTGTGCTCTTCCTCGCAGGCTGTCCAGGACACAGCCTGGGCAGGTGTGCCCCGGTGGTCAAGGGAGAATCCTGGCCTTTGGGGCCCTGCCTGCCTGGCCCTGCGACCCCTCTGCTCCCCAGTGAGACCCACCCACACCTGTGTGCACGCTGAAGGGGCCTCGCTCTTGGAAGCAGGTTATGTGCGGAGCAGGGAGACTTCAGGCTGGGGAGGACCGGCCAAGGGTCCTGTCCACCCCTGTTTCCCCTGCCCTCCCCAGCATCCCCCTAGCCCTGGGGACAACCGCCTCCTGGAACAGGAGCTGCTAGCCAAGGCACTGGAGCATGCATGAGCGGCCAGCAGGTGGCGGCAGGGGGTCTCCTTGGGGACCGCCTTGCGAGCTGGGGTTCTGTCCTCCCTGAGCCTTCCTGCTCTGCTCCTGGCTCTGAACTTGAGGATCTGGAAGCCCCTCCCTACACTCTGGCCGGCAAGGCGTTCACCTGTGTGTGGGAGCCTGGTGACCCTGAGACCCCCACCCACCCCAGCCTCGTGGGGGCATAGTGGGGCCACCCCCTGCACTTTCTGGGCTCCAATCCAGGGGTGAGTTGGGAGCACCCCCAGAGTCTCGGGAGCATGGGGAGGACTGAGCAGCTGTGCCTGAGGGGCGACAGTGATCGGCTCCCCCTGCAGCTGGTGAAGAGGCTCGTCCAGGCCAGGGACACTGTCTGCCTCCAGCCCACCTTGGACGTCTTCTGCCCCGAGGACCTGCAGCTGCCCCAGGGCCACTGCCATACTTGGGCCCTGGCCATTCTGCAGGCACGGCAAAGCACAGCCGACAGCAGGGCCCTCACCAGGGATGCCATCAACTATCTCTGGCCATCTTCGCTGCAGGTAGGGGCCGGCCCCCTGCCTGAGAGGCCCATCCCGTGGCAGGTGCATGAGGGGATGGGGGCGGTCTTTGCCGAGCTGCAGGTCAGGGATGTGAGGTCCGAGGACAGGGCTGGTCTCAGGTGTGTGCGCCCCGGGACCATCTTGGGTGGGGGCATCTTGCACACAGGCCCTGGCCATGCAGGTGAACTTCCAATGCCCAAGACACGTCTGCAGCAGCCAGGCACCAACCAGGCGTCCATCCCAGCCCCTTCGGCCCTGTGGGCAGTCAGGCCCCTTTCCCAACTCGATCCCCACCCCCAACCAAGTCCACCTAGGGACAGTGACCAAGTGGTGGGCACCTGGCCTCCCCTCCTGGCTGAGCTCTGGGCGCAGGGGCACAGCCCTGGGGGGTGGGACCTGTCCCACAGGGGATGGAGGGTGTGGGCCAGGGGCCTGCCTGCGAGCAGTTCCTGGTGGGCCTTGCTGGTACCCCCTGGCCTGACAGAGACCCCTGCAGGGATGGGAGGGGGAACTGAGTGAGTCCTTCATGGAGAAACTGGTGGGGAAGGGACACGGCTGGCCGGCCCCCCCGAGCTGACCAGCGACAGACCAGGGCCCTGTCTGGGGCGTCAGACTCCTGACCACGAAAGGCTCTGTGCCTGGCAGATTTCCTGGTGAAGCACCTATGTTTAGACAGACCCGCAGAGGAGGGACAGACCCTGACCCCAGAGCCAGGCAGGCACCCCCTTCAGAAAGCCAGTGGGAAAAGGTGCAAAGACCTAAAAAAGCAAAGCTCACCTAGACTCCGCATAACACGCATTTTCACGGACTGCTGAAGCCCTCATGCACGACCCCTTATAAATGTGGGTGCACACTCAGCCAAACACCCACAGAGCAGATCCAGCTGGGCTGGGTCACCCCGAGAGCAGGAGGCAAGGTCGGCTGCACAAGGAGAACCACTGCTCACGTCAGCTCGGGCAGCGGAGACACGGGTCATAGCCCAGGCACCACCACCCCCGGCCGCCTCCCAGGCTGTGCAGGGCAGGATCCTGACTCCCAAACCCTCAGGGCACAGTCCCCAGTGGCCCAGGCAGGAGGACGAGTCCCAGACCAGCAGGCTGCCCTCGCTGGGAGGGGCGGGAACAGGTGATGGGAGGGTGTGCTCTGAGGGCCGTGTCCAGCCTTGTTCAGGGGCTCTGGGCAGCTCACTTCAGGACAGAGGCCAGCGAGAGATCCCTTCTGGTGCCCAGCAGAAACGGGGTGGGGGATAATGGGGTTCATTGTCGTGGCCAGGGTGGGGCAGGCAGGGCAGGGTGGGGCAGGCAGGGCTGCCCCTCCAGACAGAGCCCCACCCTGCCCGCCTCCCTTCCAGGAAACCGTGGCCAACATCGTCTCTGCCCTGAAGCTGGACCTGGCTGCTGTGGTCCCTGAGCTCCACTCTCTGAGGCGCGACGCCCAGGGCCTCCTCGTGCAGGGCCTGGAGGCTCACTGCTGGGCCCTGCTGAGCTGGCCCCTCTGGGAGGACAACGCCCAGGGCCTTCTGGCCGCTGGGGAGGCACTGGTCCAGATGGACGGCGCACAGCCCAGTGGGCACCTGCTGCTGGCTGACGCCCTCATGGCGCTGGGTATGCCCGGCCTGCGCCACCCTCTGACCTGATCAGCAGGGAAAGCGACCCTGGATGGCAGTGACTTCTGAGGCCTCAGCCATGACCGCTGACCCCCTTCTGTGCCCCGTGGAGGCCCGGCTCTGCCCGGGTGGCCTTGCCCCACATCACCCTGGTGCTGTGCCAGCAGCTTCCTGAGAGCGGGGTCCCCACTTCCGGTTCTGCTGAGGCTAGTTGGGGGACGACCCCTTGTGGTGTCCATGGAGGAGAGGCAGGGGCTGTGTCAGCAGGTGAATCCTAGTTCCTCTGCCCGCAGCCCCTCGCCCACGCCCACCCAGCGCCCCCCACCCCTACAAGCAGCTACCAGGCAGCCTGTGCCCGTCTGCAGGGGCCCTGCGCCCTGCTCGGGTGTCCGCGACGGCCGGAGGGAGGCCTGGGCCAGCTGAAGCAGGGAGATGCGCGGGCTGTTGCCCGGGACCTGCAGGGCCTGGCGGAGCCAGATGCCAGGGACCTGGGCTTCCTGCTGCGGCTGCTGGAGGCCTCCCAGCGGCAAAGCCTCGCCCAGGTGCCACCGCGGGGTGCGCATCGCGTGTGCGGTGGGCGCGAGCAGCATCACTGGCTGGACCCTGGTCTGCGGCCGCCGGCCGCGACGGCCACGGGCCTCTGGGCTCGCTCGCAGGGGGCGTAAGCCTCCCGGGGGCGGAGGGAGATCCCTCGGGGCCCGCCCTGCACCAAGCCCGCCTAGTGCAGGGCGGCGCCACAGCTTCTCCCGGGCCTGTGCGTGCCAGGAGCTCCCGCGGCCTCAACCAACAGCGCCCGATGGTGGGCTGGGTACCGGAGCCTGGAACCAAGGGCACATTCGAGGCTGTCGGCTCTGAGGCGGGGCTGGGCGGGGTACTGAGCTCACGGGGCGGGGGGGGACTGGGCGGGTCCTCTCGACTAGGGGGGCATGCTGGGGAGGCCTCTGGGCTTGGAAGCAGGGTCTCAGAATTCTCATAAGCACCTGGGCAGGGATCCCTTGGCTCTAGGAGGAACTGGGCGGGGCCTCTGGGCTCGGAGGCGGGGCTGAGGCAGCATCTCTGAGAAGCTTTGTCCAAGAGGATGCTGAGCGAAGCGAGCAGAACCGGAAGTAGCCGTTCCCCACTTCCGGTGGCTGGCGGCCGGTCCCCCACTCGGTCTGCGCGCTCCTCCCGCTGCCCACCAGCCCAGCTGTGTGGGGCCTGAGCACGCCCTCCGGGCCAGGCCGCAGTCTGGGGCGGGTTCTCCGTACAGCTTCTCCCGGGGGTTCATGAGCCCAGGAGGGTGACCGAGGGGGCTTCAGCTCGGCCCAGGGAAAGGAAGGCGCCGGCGGCATGGCCGGAGCTGGGCACAACCCGCCGGCCCTGCCGTCCGGAGGGTGCGGTGGGGCCGGGAGTGGCGGAAGCGCCGAGGCCTGGTCAACAGCCTACTTGTCCCTTGGTTGGTTCGCTGCCTTCCCGGCTTTGGGTCGCGGAGGCCGGTGGGCCGCTGTCCTGGGGGCGGGGACAGCCTGTGCAGGGCCAGCGGGAGGGGCTGCAGAGCCAGCTGGGATGGCAGGGAGCGCGGGGAGGGGGCCCCAGAGGTGGGAGGCGCTGGGCGCGGGCTGGGCCGACCCAGGCTCTCTCCCTCCCTCCCTCCTCTATGCAGGCCTCTGCCCTGCCCGGGATGCCAATGCCCTCCTGGACACGGGGCGGCTGCGGCAGGCGCTGGGCTTCTCCCCCTGGCCGTGCTGGCCGGTGGTGGGGGCGCCTGCCACCTGCGCCTGCGTACCCCCTGCCTGGCCCAGCTGCGGGAATGCTACCGAGCCCTCAGGGACCTGGACCAACTGTTCCAGGAGGGTGCAGGCGATGGGGGCTTCCCGCGGTGGGCGGAGGAACTCTGCTCCCAGGGCCTTCTGCTGCTGAGCCTGGGGACGAGGTGGGGGCTGCAGCAGCCTTCAGCGGGCCCTCACGCTGGCACCTGCCCCTGCCCAGAGCAGCCTGTGGGGGCAGCTGGGCCGCACCCCCACCATCCGCCAGTTCCTGCACCAGGGGCAGCGCGGCCTGGACAGCAGCCCAGAGCGGCCTGCTGGTGAACAGCGGCCTGAAGCGGCTGAAGGCCAGAGCCCAGAGAGGGGTGGACTCGGGCTGCCGACTGCACTAACCCAGCCACGGGAGCCCGTCCTCTTCAGCCTCGGGGTATCGCCTGCGCAGCGCCCCAGATCAGGAGGAGCCTGGCGCCAGGGTGGGTCCCAGTGGGATGACCAGCCTCCGTCTTTTTGACCCCAGGAGTAAAGGGACAGCTTCCTGGGAGGGTCGTCCCAAGGCTGGGGACCCTGGCGCACACCTAGAGCTGGGAGGCTGAAGCAGCAGCCCAGGTCTCGCCCAAGACCAGGCCACGCCCTCACGCTGTGCCTGGAAGCTCCTCCTTGGGCCCGAAGCTACCTCCCACCTTGGCCCTGGCCTGAGTCTCAGGGCTGCTGCTGAGTGCTTTCCTGGAAGTCACTCACGGGGTTGCTCCCCGTCTCGGGCCGTGGGGGGCCCAGTGAGCCTACAAATCCTGAGTGGACCCTGCTTGGTGCTTCCCTGGATCCGGAGACAGCGGGGGACTAACCGTCAAGGCAGGCTCTTGCTTCCTGCCGAGGAGCACGGAAACCCCTCCCAGGCAGGTGGGAGCCCAGCCATGCCCTGTCTCTGCCCATGCTGCAGCATGAGAGGTGCTTGGAGACCAGACCCCAAACCCCCTCCCGGGCCGCCTGCCCCAGTCTCTGCCTGCTCCTCCCTTGGGCGTGAGCCACAGCACCCCCACCCCTCACCTCCTGTTATGCACCTGTCCTACCCCAAACAGCAGAAGTGGTCCCTGGGTCAGCAGTCCCACCCCCATCCCCTATGGGCCCTTCTAGCACCCCGGTACCTGCTGGGCTCTGACCACAAGGACAGGGGCTACAGGGACAGTGCCTCCCACCGTGAGGATGAGGGGACTGGGAGTCCACGGTGGTGGGGGAGCTCCACCACCTCTCTCCTCTCTGTCTCCCCACTCAGAAGCTCCCAGGAGGCCTTGGCGAAGTTTCCTGGGGCACCGTTTTCACCAAGTTTTTCCTCCAGTGTCCACTGTCATCCTTCTGTGTCCACCATGTGCTCATGGGCTCCGCAAAGATGGCCTAACTGTGTGAGGAGCCAGGGATGGGGCCAGGTTCTGGTCAGTGTCCAGGCAGTGAGGGGAGGGCAGGTGCCGAGCAGCCGGGCAGCCGTGCCTCTGCCCTTGTCCTCCCCACCCTGGTGTCCTGCCCTGTCCATCCCTGGGAGGCCATCAGAGCTTGGCTGCTGGGGTGCAGACACTGAACCTGCCCGGCCCCTCCCACCCCAGGGGGCAACAGCACCCTTGGCTCATCTGGCAGGGGAGGCACCGGGCTACCCCAGAGTGTCAGGTTGAAGCCCTCACCCCCCGGAGGGTGGGACTGGGAGGTGATAAGTGGTGGGACTCATGGGGGAGAGGACATGGCTGCGCCCTCCTCTGAATCTGCTGGAGCCTTGGCCTTGAACCCCAGCCTCCAGAATGAAAAAAACTGTGCATTTTCAGATATAAAACTTAGTTTTGTTCATTTAGTTTCTGTTTAAGCACATTCTATAATGTAACAATGCCACTTAAGAAAGTAAAGCCCTACAGGTGTCCCTCACGTCTTTCAGAACACAACAGAAACACCTTAAGTTAGGCCCTCTTGGTGCTTCATGGCCAGATTCCTGCATAATTTTCACACATTCAGATACAAAACATACTTGAAAGCCAGCTTCAGACACCATCTGCCACAAATAGAACATTTTTCCAAGTCCATGATTATACTTGCTCATTTCTCTCCCAGATTTACTTATACCAGAATCCTTGTCATGGCTCTATAATGAGTATACTCTGTTTCTAGTCCTTTTATTATTTTTTACAGTCTATTTTAGAATCCATTCTTTGGATTATTGCCCTCCCTCCTCTGCTTGACCTTGAGTGTGTGACGTGTGGTTTTCTCTTGTTTCCAGCATTTCCAACAATCCTATCCACAGTGAAAGCCTGGTGACTACTTCATTCCCACCCTTGCCTTCCTGCAAACACAGTGGAATCAGGTGCTTGTCAATCATGAGATGTAAACAGTGAGTACTGGGGCCACATTGTGGCATAGTGGGTAAGCCTGCCACCTGCAATGCTGGCATTCCATGTTAAGTGCCAGTTTGTTTATGGCTGCCTCTCTTTCAGTCCAGCTCCCTGATAATGGGAAGAGCAGCAGAAGATGCCCAAGTGTTTGGCCCCTGTCCCTCAGGTGGGAGACCTGGATGAGCCCCCAGCTTTCCCCTGGCCCAGCCTTCATGGTTGCAGCCATCTGAGGAGTGAACACATGGATGGAAGATCTCTGTTTCTCCTTCTTTCTCTGTAACTCCGACTTTCAAAATAAATAAAAACTTTTTAAAAAGTGAGTTATCTGGAAGCCTTAATGATGGGTACAATTGCCCCATGCAATATGTATGCTGGACTTGGTGAAGGCAATGGATATTTGGGTGCTTTGCCCAGGTTGTCTTTTCTGGAGAGAGCTGGAGATACGTAGAACAAGAATTCACAATAGCCCCTTGTACTACTAACCTCCCTGCTGATTACCTCTCTGTTGTTTGTATTTTTTATCACAAAATAATTGAGGCTACAATTTAGAAATGATGATATAGGTTATCTCCTGAGACCACACATGGATTCTTTTTTTTTTTTTTGAGGATATCTAGGGCTTTATTTTGTAATGCAGAGGTCATACAGCAGATGGAAGATCTCTCACTCTCTCCCTCTCATTGTAAGTGTACCTCTCAAATAAATAAAATCTTGAATCAGGGGGAGAGTGAAGGGGAGGGGGAGGAGGAGGGAGAGGGGGAGAAGGAGAAAGAGAAGGAGAAAAGACTAAAACATGCCTTCCCTGTCCCAGAGCAGGCATGGGTTGCCACTTGCATCATGGGCACCAGTTCGAGTCCCAGCTGCTCCAGTTCCCATGCAGATGGCTGGGAAAGCAGCAGAAGACAGCCTGAGTGCTGGGGCCTTGCACCCACATGGGAGACCCGGAAGAAGCTCCTGGCTTCGGCCTGGCCCAGCGCTGTCCGATGGGGTCGCTTGGGGAGTGAACCAGTGGATGGAAGACCTCTCTCTCTCTCTCTCTCTCTCTCTCTCTCTGTGTGTGTGTGTGTCACTCTGTCTTTCAAACAAATGACCCAAGACAGCTTCAAAAACAAATGAGGTCTGAGCTCTGGATTAGCACAGGGACCAGGATCTGCCCACTCTCCATGAAAAGTCCTCTTCCGCACAGGGAATGCTGGGAGCTCTCTTTCCTTACTCAAAGCTCTGCTCAAATAACACCCATCCCAGCCTTACACTGTAGGACCCCAAAAGCGGTGTCCTTTTGTGACGACCCCAGAAACACAGACTCCAGACCAGATGATGCAAAAGAACAGGAGGCAGTTTTATTTCATTTGCGCAAATGGGCTCTCTACTGGCTGCCGCAAGCAGCGGAGCAAGAGAGAGGAGCCCCGAAAAATCATTTTACACAGTTTTTAAAGGGCAAAACCACAAAATTAACATACTATAGGGTGGCTTAAGTTTATTGGGCAACTACAAGGGGAGGAGGTCGTCGAGGAGGAGGAGAAACGGGGGCTACGTGCCCTACGTGTCTAAGCTTGGACAAGGGGAGGGTGTCCTTGAAGAGCAGAAAGGGGTGGCTACGTGCTCTACGTGCCTCGCGGTTTCTTTGTTAAGCTTGAACAAGCACAGGGGAGGGGGCTTATGTGTGTACCAGTATGTTCTGTCGCCCTTATCTCTGGGTAGTAGCCCTTATCTCTGGGTAGTAGCTATCTGCTTTCTCTGTGAACTTAGTTTAATCCCCATTTCCCAGGACTGTTTTATTAAGGCCATTTTTTATGGCGGCTCTTGGCTCTAGGCCGTTCCTTTCAACACTAGCTGTGCCCCCGTTCAAGGGCAGCCAAGATGGGCCCGAGTTGTGGGGGCAGGTCAGCTACGTGTGGGCTGCCTCAGGGCCTTTGCACAAGCCAGTCTCCACCTGAATGCTCTTCCCATTCATCTTCCATCGGGTCGCTACTCAAGTGTCGCCTCCTGCACAGATCTTCCTCAGACACTTTATCCACATCACCGGGAGGTAGGTCCTGTGTCTGACCATTGTCTCTGCAGTTACATGGCCTCGCCTTACAGTGGCTGTCTCTGCTCACACACCATGAGCCCTGAGGAGCTGGCAGACACGTCTGCCCCATCCCCCTGATTTTTTGCTTGGCAATTTTGCAAGATGATTGCATTTTTGCTGAGAAACCCCAAAGGAAGATTAGTTCACATAGTCAGTCAGATAAAGCTGAATAGAAATAACACAAGATAGAGAAATGCAAGGAGGGTAGGGTTCGGAAGCTTGCAAAGTCTTTGAGATATCAAGATTTATTTATTTATTTGAAAGGCAGAGTTAGAGAGGGGGAGATCTTCCATCTGCTAGTTCACTCCCCAAGTGGCTGCAATGGCCAGGGCTCAGCCAAACTGAAGCCTGGAGCCTGGAATGCCATCTGGGTCTCCGATGTAGGTGGCAGGGCCAAAGGACTTTGGCCACTCTCTGCTACTTTTTCAGGCACAAGACTCAAACAGGCTCATGTGGATTCTGGCATCAAAGGTGGTGGCTTAACCAGCTCTCTTGGGGTTTGGTTCCTATTTTCTGAGAAATTCTCTAAAATAAGTTAACTTTGATTTTCATTTGTCAGAAATTTCTCAGTAAGTAAAACCAACTGCTGGTAGTTGTCATGAAAAGTGCAAAGAGTTAGCTATTTCTTAAAGGAGAAGAGACTTTCACACAGATAAACCAACAGGTCACTCTGGTTAGTCAACAGTTTGCGTTTGGGCACAGTGCCTTAGGGTCCCCAACCAATGCAACAATCAGTTGAGCTGGAAAACAGGCTGAACTAAGTGGCAGCTTTCTCAAAGTGACCAGTCAGGATTTCCCATACAAGAGTTCTGTGTGGTTCTAAAACAAAGTTCCACCAATTGCTTTGATACACATTTGTCACTGGTCTAGTGATCCTCAATTCATTAGCCCTCAGACTTGGCTTGGCATGGCTTGGATGCCCATCTAACCTCTGCCTTCTAGAATGACTCCCTTTACAATCATCAGACAAAAACCTATCACGTTAACACTTTGTATACATAAACAACTGCATCTTAGACTTCTAGTCCCTAGAACCATGAGCTTAATAAACTTCTTTCCTTTATTTTTTAAGACTTTATTTCTTTACTTGAAAGTTAGAGTTACAGAGAGGCACAGGCAGAGAGAGAGAGAGAGAGAGAGAGAGAGAGAGAGGTCTTCAATCCGCTGGTTCACAACCTAGATGGCCACAGTAGCCACAGCTGTGCTGATCTGAAGCCAGGAGCCAGGAGCTTCTTCCAGGTCTTCCATGTGGGTGCAGGGGCCCAAGGACTTGGGCCATCTTCTGCTGCTTTCCCAGGCCATAGTAGAGAGCTGAATCAGAAGTGGAGCAGCCAGGACTTGAACTGGCGCCCATATGAGAAGCCGGCACTACAAGCAGCTGCCTTACCTGCTCTGCCACAGCACCGCCCCCAACTTCTTCCCTTTATGATTATCTAGTCTCAAGTGTTCTGTCTTGGTGACATAATAAGGACCAAGACAGTCACAAACTCTGAGATAGTAAAATACACTGAGCATCAAGAGCCCAGTGGAACTAGTCAGAAGTCAAATTACCAGTATCTCTACCTGACTGCAGATTCACTGGGCAACTGGAGTTTAGGGCCCAGTCAATGCACCTGTGTTCCAAGCAGTCTATGGTGAGTCAGTGAATGGTCTCAGTAGAATCTCCAGAATGACCACTGTTGAGGATCTGAGATAAAAAGACACAGCTGTGGTTAAGCCTTAGCATTACAAGAGGAAACTCTGCTTGCAGATACAGTCCCTCAGAGCATAGCAGAATGCTGATCGTCCATGACTGCTTGGGGCAGCGTGGCGCTCAGGGACTAAAGGATGTTCAGAGGGGGAGTGAGCTTGCATCACCGTGAAGTGTGGCTCCACAGGTGAGAGTGCTGCTGGCTATTGGTGCTCAGAGGTACAGTTTGGTGGTGAGTCTGCCCTGATGGGCTGACTTTCACAAGTGAGTGCTGACACCAACAATTTAGTTTTGCAAATGTGTATTCATAGAACTGCATTGTCCTTGATCATTTAGAGAGGTTTAAACAATGAACACGGATCTTTATTGGCACAGCTACAGAACAACCAGACTTTCCTAAGTTTGCCAGAACATTTTTATTCTCACCCTTGCATAGTGGAACCAATGTGTCAGACTATTTCTAGTTTGAATATCCTGATTACTCCATCAGATTCTTGTGACCCATCATGCATTTTAACATCACATTGCTTTAGCCTGAAAAATCTCCTGAAACCACACTTCCCAAGTACAAGCTGTTTTTTAAGACTTATTTTATTTGTTTCTAAGGCAGAATTAGAAAGAGAGAGGGAGAGATAGAGATACAGAGCTCTTCCACCCAATGGTTCACTCCCCAGATGGCTGCAGTGGCCAGGGCTGGGCCAAGCTGAAGCTAAAGCTAAGAGTCAGGAACTCATCCAGGTCTCCCACATGGGTAGCAGGGGCCCAAATTCTTGGGTCAGTGCTGCTGCTTACCTGGGCCCAGTGGCAGGGAAGTAGAGCAGAAGTGTAGCAGTGAGAACTTGAACCAGGGCTCCAATATGGGATGCCAGCATTGAGGATTAACCTGCTGTGCCACAGTGCCAGCCCTGCAGATGTGAGTCTTTGTCCCTTCATTCAAGTAGCTACTATTGATGGAAATCTATTGGTTATCTGAGATAGTAATAGGAGAGTGAAGCAAAATGGTTAGAGAGAATGTAAGAACACACTAGGTTTGGGATTGATCAGTAAATAATTATTCAGTATGTAGACACTGTGAAAGAATGAGCTCTAATGCAACTACCTGTCCCCAAAGAACTCATTTATTGGGGAAAGGTAAGGTTAAATGGCACAACAGCTGGGATGCCACTTGGGACACAGGCATCCAATATAGGAATGCCTGATTCGGGTCCTGGATCCTTTGCTTCCAATCCAGCTTCCTGATAAGGTGCATGCTGGGAGGCATCAGGTGATGGCGATAGAACTCGGGCCCCTGCCACCCATGTGGGGAACTTGGATTGAGTTCTAAACTCCTGGCTTCAGCCTGACCCAGCCCTGGCTGTCATGAGCATTTGGGGAGTGAACCAGCAGCACTCTGCTTCTCCCTATATATTCATCTCTCTCTCTCAAATAAAATTAAAATAAACAAATATTTTAGAAAATGTTTATATATGAATCTGAAATTGTGAGGTATGTGTTTTAAATGCACTTCAGAAATTATTAGGAAAAATCTAGTTTGATTTGAATATTCACTTTTTTGAAAAAAATCACTCTCCTTTTTTTGTGAGTCTACCAATGAGCTTTTTGAGTACTTGTAGTAATGAACATGATCAAGTGCTTCATTGCAATCATCAATTAGTAGAGAGCAAAGAGCTAAGTGGTCCATAAGTCAGAGAGGCACAGAATGAGCAAATACATCTACATCTGAAGACATTAGAGACTCAAAACTAACAATCAAAATGCTCTTGACAGTTGGAGTCTCTATCATCCAGAGGTAGCCCTGTAAATTAACCACATTCTGTCTTCTGCCAAGGAACTTGATGTTGAATGCAGCATCAAAAGACGGCCCAGTAAAATGGTCTGTATTCACATTAGGGTAAAATACATGCATTTCTGAAAAACACAGAATTGGATGACTAAACTACAAAAAATTTCTGACTCAAAGCAAACCCCAAGTGTTATCAGTATCATCAGTGTGAGCAGTAGCCCCTCGTGACCAGTGTCCCCGGAATGATTCTGGGTCCCCAGTGTCACCATCCCCGGCATGAACAGTGAGACCAGTGTCCCAGTATGACCCATGTCACCATGCCCAGTATGAGTAGCCTCTCCGGGGTGACCATCTCTAGCATCCCAGGTCACCAGTGTGTCCAGCATCACGAGGAAGGTGAGTCTGCAGAGGGGAGAAGAATTCAGTCAGAATTATTGTTCTAAGTCATCTTTGGACAACGGGGAAAACTGCCCTCCCTGGTGTTCTTTTGAGGCTTTAAGGAAACTGGTGGCTGTCTTCATCTGTTTTCTGTTACTGTAACCTAATACCACAGACTGGATAATTTATTAAGAAAAGAAATCCATTTCTTGGAGACTAGGAAGCCCAAAGTTGGGGGCTGCATCTGATGGGAGCTTTCTGGTTGGAAAGGAACTCTCTGCAGAGTCCTGCAGTTGTGCAGGGCAGCTCATGTTGAGACAGAGAAAGTGTATGAGCTTGGGTCTCTCCTTCTTTTCTTATAAAGGCACTAATGCAAACCCAGGAACCCCACTCCCATACCTCATCTAATCCTAATGACCTCCCAAAGACCCTCACCTCAAATACCATGTAGCATTGAGGACTAATTTTTTTTTGACAGGCAAAGTTAGTGACAGATAGAGAGAGAAAGGTCTCTCTTCCATTGGTTCACCCCCAAAATGGCCACCGTGGCCGGTGTGCTGCACAGATCTGAAGCCAGGAACCAGGCACTTCCTCCTGGTCTCCCATGCAGGTGCAGGGCCCAAGCACTTGAGCCGTCCTCCACTGTCTTCCTGGGCCACAGCAGAGAGCTTGACTGGAAGAGGAGCAAGTGGGACAGAATCCAGCGCCCCAACCCAGACTAGAACCTGGAGTACTGGTGCCTCAGGTGGAGGATTAGTCTAATGAGCCACAGCGCCGGTCTTTTTTTTTTTTTTTTTTTTTTTTAATATTTATTTGAGAAACACAGACACACCACCACCACCACCCCTCCCACGTGTTGGTCCACGTCCCCAAATTCCCACAATGGCCTCCCAATACCCTGAGGGTGGGGCGGGGCCGTCTCTTCCGGCCACACCTGACCCCGCCCCCACCCTCCCCCAACCAAGGCGGGTGCTCCAGGACCACAACTGCCTGCAGACGCTGCTGCAGCACCCGACCTCGCACAGCCTGACCATCATGAGCAACGCGTGCAGCACGCTCTGGAACCTGTGGGCCCACAGCCACGCGGGACCAGGAGCTGCTGTGGGACCTGGGCGCCGTGGGCATGCTGCGCAACCTGGTGCACTCCAGGCACAAGATGATCGCCATGGGCAGTGCCGTTGCCCTGTGCAACCTGCTGGCCCACCTGCCCGCCAAGCACCACCGGCTGCCATGGCCATGTCCCTGGCACCTGCGTGCCCAGCCTCTGCCTGCTAGAGCAGCCGGCACTGGAGGCGGAGCTTGACGCCCTGTGCCTGGCGCAGGTACTCACCCTGCCCAAGGCCGAGGCCGCCGCCAAGAAGCCGCTGCCACCCCTGCAGCACCTGGACGGGCTGGCTCCGGACTATGCCTCCAACTCAGGCTGCTTTGAGGACAACGACGTGCTGTCCCTGGCCGCCGCCACCGCCGAGCCCACCAGCCCGGCCGTGCTGCTCTTCCTGGGCAGCCCCTTCCTGCAGGGCCAGGTGCCGGCTCGCACCCCACCAGCCCGCCAGGCCTGGAGCCTGAGAAGGAGGCCGGCGGTCAGGCAGGTGAGGCGGCCCTGGTGGCCAAGGCCAAAGCCGAGCTGGCGTTGATGGTGGCGTGGATCGACCATCTGGTGGAGGACATCTCCGCCTTGCACACTTCCTCTGACAACAGCTTCAGCCTCAGCTCCGGGGACCCCCGGGCAGGAGGCGCTGAGGGAGGGCCGGGCACAGTCCTGCTTGCTCTGCTGCTGCCCCAAGGGTGGCCGGCAGGAGGTGGGGGGGGCGGGTGGACCCCTTGCTCTGGTTCAAGGCGGCCCACGCCAGCCTGTCCAACGCCAGCCTGTCCAAGGACAACCTCAACAGCGGCAGCACCAGCGATGGCTACTGCCCGCGGGAGCACATGCAGCCCTGTCCGCTGGCCGCGCTGGCCGAGCGCTGCGAGGAGCTGCTGGGCGGGCAGCTGCGGCTCGCTCGGCTGGACCTTGACCTTGACGTGCCGCTGCTGGAGGCCATGGGCAGGGCAGGCGCGGGGGCCCCTGGCGGCCCCGAGCCCCCCCCATCCGTGGCCCGGAAGCAGTCCTGGCTGCCAGCAGAGGGCCTGAGCCAGGTGCCTGAGAAGCTGGGGGCCGGCCGGCCACCCTTGGCCAGCAGGGCACTGCAGAGGCTGGTGGTGCAGGGGGTCCCTCTCGCTGTCCTCGCTATTCTCGGCCAGACGCCCAGGCCCCAGCGAGGCCGCAGACCTGGACAGTGACTCCTCCCTCAAGGGCCTGGAGGATGGCCCTGAAGAGGCGGAGTTGGACGGGGCATGGTGGGGGCCAGGGGCCGCCTCCCTGCCCATGGCCGTCCAGGTGCCCCGGCGGGGCCGCAGCCAGGGCCTGGGCGTGGAGGACGCCACAGCGTCCAGCTTGTCAGAGAACTGTGTGCAGGAGACGCCACTGGTGCTGAGCCGCTGCAGCTCCATGAGCTCCCTGGGCAGCTTCAAGAGCCTGTCCATCACCAGCTCCATCCCCAGCGACCCCTGCAGCAGGCTGGGCAGTGGCACAGTGAGCCCCAGTGAGCTGCCCAACAGCCCCCGGCAGACCATGCCGCCCAGCCACAGCAAGATGCCGTCGGCCGCGCCGTCCGGCCAGCCTGAGAGCAGCCAGGTCAGCCTGCAGTGGGAGAGCCATGGGAAGTGCTCCCTGGTCATCGCCGACTGCCTTGAGCACTGCCGCCCGCCATCCTAGCTGCACACCAGCAAAGTCCGCTTCACCGTGGAGAAGCCAGAGGAGAACTTCTGCGCCTCCAGCCTCAGCGTGCTGGCCCTGCACGAGCACTCCCTGCAGCAGGTCGTGGAGCTGCGGCTGCTGCTGCCCACCTGCCCTGACCGCAGCACTGGCAGGGGTGGCGGTGGCGGTGGGCACCGCCTGCGAGAAGAAGCCGCCAGATGCCAGGAGGGGCCGGTGCCCACAGGCTCCCTCACCCATGCAGCGCGGACAAGGAGCTGGAGATGCTGTGCTAGTGCCTGGGGGTGGCTGTGCCTGCGCAGCTCCACAAGGTGGCCTCGGCACTGGTGCTCGGCCTCCGGGCGCTGGCCATCAATGTCTATATGCTGGTGCCCACCCTGGCCCGGGAGGACGACTCGTGCACCGACACGCCAGTCAACTTCTGCTGTGCCACGTCCCTCAGTGAGGAGACCCTGCAAAGGCCCCCCAGGGAGCAATCTGAGGCCAGCTGGACAGGCAGGAGCCCCCCGGCCTCGCGACCCCCTCCAGCCAGGTCTCGGGGCACTGGCTCAAGGCTGGGTGTACCAGCTGGAGCCCGGAGCAGGCCCGGGGCACAGGCAGGAGCCGGGCTGGGCTGGAGCTGCCCCTGGGCAGGCCCCCAAGGGCCCAAAGGACTGGGCTGGAGGGGAAGGAGGGAGGCAGTCCCTGTGCCTCAGGACACCCACTGAGGAGGGCGAGGAGGGCGTGTACTGCTTCTAGGACTCTGAAGAGGCACCCTCCTTGGCCTGGCCGCTCCCACGGTGCGGCCATCCGTCATCCCACAGGCCCTGAAGCAGGGTGGGAAGGAGGCCCCGGCCCCAGCCAAGGAGCCCCCTGGGCCCAGCCCCGGCTGATCCCCGAGGATACCCCACCTTGCTACTCCCTGAGCTCCTCTGCCAGCTCGCTTAGTGTGCCTGAGCCCTATCAGGAGCCAGCCAGAAACCTGAGAGGCCCTGAGCCCACAGTCCCCCAGGCCCTGCGCCGGGGAAGTGGACATGACAGCTCCCCCAGCCCGCGGTCCAAGGAGGAGCTCCTGCACCTCTGCATAGGCTCAGCCACAACCAGGTGCCGCCCCAGGCCTCTGGCCCCCTGTGCCCTCTGCCTGCAGGATGGGCAGCCGGCAGAGGCACCCCGGGACTGCAGAAGGAGGCTGCCGGCTCAGACAGGGCCTTTGACCTGGAAAGCATCCAGTGGCGGGCCATCCAGGAGGGCACCAACTCCATGGTCACATGGCTGTACCAGGCGGCTGCGGTAGCCCCCCGCGAGGCCTCCTCCCACTCCGACTCCCTCCTGTCCCTGGGGTCTGCACTGGAGGATTAATTTTCAACATGAGTTTGGAGGCAACACACACACAAAGACAAGTACAATAGCTATAAACAACAGTAAAACTATCATACTTTTTTTTTTCAGGGATAATAAATCTATTTTAATAATGTTACTTTTTTTTGACAGGCAGAGTGGACAGTGAGAGAGACAGAAAGGTCTTCCTTTGCCGTTGGTTCACAATCCAATGGCCGCTGCGGCCGGCGCACCGCGTGATCTGATGGCAGGAGCCAGGTACTTATCCTGGTCTCCCATGGGGTGCAGGGCCCAAGGACTTGGGCCATCCTCCACTGCACTCCCTGCCCACAGCAGAGAGCTGGCCTGGAAGAGGGGCAACCCGGACAGAATCCGGAGCCCCGACTGGACTAGAAACCGGTGTGCCAGCACCTCAAGGTGGAGGATTAGCCTAGTGAGCCGCGGCACTGGCCAATAACATTACATTTTACAGCGGTTTTTGTCCATGAATTTAAAGATAACTCTCAACCCCCCGGCTCTCTTACAAACTGGGGATTGCCCTGCTCTCACCAGGGAGTGAGAAAGCTGTGCCTCCCACTTGGAGAAGGGGACTCCACACCGTGTCGGGAAAAAAGACCTACGCGTTGAAACTCCTGGTTGCACACCTGTACATTGGTTTCAGTTGAATGGCTCAAATTATACAAATATAGATTTCATATAAACAAATATTCTATTGTGTATAGGTATAGTATATCTATTGTAAAAGGATAAAGTGTTTAAACTTTTGACTGTGCATGCACGGCCCAAATCTGGTTCTCACTCCTTAATCGCAAAGTGTGAACGGGTCCCCCTCTAACCCGCTGTGCCACCTTCACCCCAACCCTGCCCTTCTGTGCACGCCCTGTCGCCCCCACGCTGCAGCTCCTGGGCTCCTCTCCTTAGTGTGACTGCGCCAGCTCCAGAGCCTCTGAGCCCAAGACAGTGCGGGATGACCTGCAGCCACCTTAACCTCACTTCCTTAACTGCACTTTAACCCTCAGAGACTTCTGCCTGCAACAAAATTATAAACTACAAGCCTGCACGCAGGAGGCAAGGCCTCCCCTCTCTAAGAGAAAAGACAGCATGATTCTAGCTCCTGGAGTCTGGTAAGTTTCAAGTCAGTTTCTCTGCACAGCACCGGAAACGCCGTGGTCCAGGCCTGTGCTGTGTCCTGGTGGGCTAAGCCTCTGGCTGCAGGGCCGCCTTCCCCCATGGGCGCTGGTTCCTGTCCCGGCTGCCCCTCTTCCCTTCTGGCTCTCTCCTAATGGGCTGGGAATGCCATGGAAGATGGCCCGAGGGCTTGGGGCCTGCTCCTGCCTGGGAGACCCCTTGTAGTGGCCATCTGGAGAGCGAACCAGAGCATGGAAGACCTTTCTCTCTGCCTCTCCCCTCTCTGTAATTCTCTCTCCAATGAATAAACAGAAGAGTAAGAATGAAAGGCCTGGAGTTACAAACAGCAGGAGGCTGTGGTCCCGGAGAGCGCCCCCTGCCGCCCGGGCTCCGCAGCCCCGCGGTCTCCTCCAGGGGGCCCGGCCCTTCCCGCCCTCCCAGGAGCTGTGGGCGCGGCTCCCGCATCCTCCTCCCGAGGAGCGGCGTCCTGAGCCTGGGGCCGGCGCCCGTCCTCCTGGAACCCTGTCCCTCGCGCGGGGTCCGCCCCGCGTCCGTGGTTCCCTGTCTTCTCCTCTGACTCCGGTTCCGGAAGGCGGCCCTCAAGTGACCCCGCACCGCTGTCCTGTTCCGGAGCCCTGGCGCGGGGTCCTCCATTGTCCACAGCTCTGTTTTCTGAAGCGGGTCCGCATCCGGGTTCCCCAGGGGGGCGGCAGCCCCCAGGGCCCTCGGCGGGCTGCAGGCCGGGCTGGGGGTCGTGATGGCGCCCTCGGGGCGAGGGGCCTGGGCTGTGTGAGGGGCTGAGGGCAACGGGCGGGTGGGCAGGGCTTGCGGAGGGCGGGAAAGCGCCGGGCCGCGCGGCGGTGGGCGTGGCCTGTGGGAGCCCAAGGTCTGGTGCGGGGTTGTCCCGCGTGTCCGTGTCCCCGCCCTTCCCAGCTGTGTGGGGGCTGACGGAGGAGCGGGTGCGTGGCGCTGTGGCCCGTGGGGTTTCCCCTCTGTGGATTTAATGATCGCTCTGCCACCTCGAGCTCCGGCTTCCGTTCTCTCTGGGGATCCCGACCCTTCCTCCCTTGCCCGTGGACCACTCTTCCCGGGGTCTCTCTGGCCCGGATCCTGAGGGAGCAGCAGAGTCCGGAGGAGAAACCAGCGCTGCCCTGGGGGAGCTCTTTGTGTCCCCTCTGCCCTGGCCCCTCGCTGAGCTGCTGTTGCTGTCAGGCTGTGGTGCCCTGAACTCCAGCGTGTGTGTGTGCGCATGTGCGTCCACGCACTTTCCTCACGGAAATGTATTGATTAAGAAGTGATTAGTCCCTGACCCCAATCACCAGTGCCATAAACCACAGCATGGGTCCCGTTATTTCCCTGTTACATGCGTTGATTGGGGAGTTGGGATCACACGTGGGAACTTAACCCACTGCACCGCCCTGTGTTCCGGCTCGGTCATCAATGTTGTTAAAGACGCAGGTACAGAGCACAGTGCAGAGGCAGGGTGGAGCCATGAATGAGGAACCTGCTGGAGGCTGTATTTAAAAGACTGCTGTGGCCAGCGCAGCAGCTCGATAGGTTAATCCTCTGCTTGCAGCGCCGACACCCCGGGTTCTAGGCCAGGTCAGTGCTTGGGCCCTGCACCAGCATGGGAGACCAGGAGAAGCACCTGGATCCTCGCTTTGGATCAGCGCGGTGCATCGGCCTTAGCGGCCATTTGGGGGGTGAACCAACCGAGGGAAGACCTTTCTCTCTCTCTCACTGTCCACTCTGCCTGTCAAAAAATAATAATAATAAATAAAATTTTTAAAAAAAGAATAAAAATTCTCTAAAAAACAAAAAGCCTGCTGCCTGTTGTCAGGGCAATTCCTGGGGACCCGATGTGCAGAGTGCAGACGTCCCTGTGAGGTCCAGGGTGCAAACCCGCCCTTTGGGAGCCACCTCTGCCCGCTCATCTCAGCTGCTGCTGTCCGGGAGCCCTCTCAGAAGTTGGAGGAGTGACCCCAAGTGCCCACGGGGAAGCTCAGCTTCCCTGAGTTTCATGGAGGTTGCTAGGGCTGGGTGCTTTGAAAATGCAACATAGTGTGCTTTTCCTGTTGTTTTCCTGTGGCCTCCAGGACTGGGTTAGACCTGGGGCCTGGAGAAGGATGGGGGAGGGGAAACCCAGCTCACAGCAGGCATGGAGTCCCTGTGTCTCTGTGGCTGTCCTGGAGTGCAGAGGGGGAGGAGGGGCATGCTCATCAGGAGAATCCTAGAGGCCCGGGAAGAGCCCTCAGCACACAGCTGCCTCAGAGAGAACCGCTGGCCTCTTCCTTCTCTTTCTTGCTAGGCAGGGAACAGAATTGGAGTCTGGCTGAGCTTGTCTGAAATCCACTGTGTGAAGGTGACAGTCATTGTCCAGAGGATCTTCAGGGACTCAGTGCACCAGGAACTGGAGACAGGAAGAAGGCACGAGTGCACTCAGACAGACCAGCAGGCACTGCAGCCCCCAATTGGAGGACACTTGAGCCCACCCTGAGTGACAGACCCTGGGCTGCACAGGTGACACCGCTGGCCCTAGGAACTAGACACTGCCCGTGGACAGGGTTCTGCTGTCCCTGGACACTGTGAGGATCTTGAGATGGGCTGTAATTATGTTACAGGAGCCAGCATGAATTTTCCCAGTACCTGCTCCTTGGGTCTCTCCTTTCACATCAAGAGCTGGTGTCACTGTGTCAGAATGGCCAGTCCATGGAGATCTTCCTACATGGTGGAGCCAGGGAAACTGAGAAAGCAGATGTGGGGCCCTCAGTGTTCAGAACGCAGGACATTCATCACACATGGGAAGGGGTTTGGCAACAGCATGTCCTTGGTTGGACAAAACAGCCTGAGGTGGCCAACTCTGCAGGAGGCCTCCTGTAGACAAGTAGAAATACAACCCCAAAGATGCCCACACATGTCTGTGAACAACCCGTCCCCAGGATATCTAGTACTTGGGTTCCTGCCACCCACACAGGGAGACCTGGATCGAATTCCCTGCTCCTGACTTTGGCCCCAGTCCAGCCAGGCAGTTGCACACATTCGAGGACTGAAACAGAGGGTGGCAGTACTCTCTGTGTCTCTCCCTCTCAAACAACTAGTTTCTGTGATGGAGCAGTGGTTTACTAGCCCAAGCATTCACCTGGAATGCCGGCATCCTATATGGACACCTGTTCAAGTCCTGGTTGCTCCTCCTCTGATCCAGCTCTCTGCTATGGCCTGGGAAGGCAGTAGAAGATGGTCCAAGTCCTTGGGCTCTTGCACTCATGTGGGAGACACAGAAAAAACTACTGGTTTATGGCCTCAGATTGGCCCAGCTCTGGCCATGGTTCCCAATTGGGAAGTGAACCAGTGATTGGAAGGCCTTCTCTCTGTCTCTGCCTCTCCATGATAATTCTCTTTGTTTCAAACTCTGCCATCTGGGCCCAGGAGGGTGGCAGCATTATCCCAAACATTTCCAGAGCCTCTACTGCTGGTCAGTGCAGTGTCCCATGGCTTCTGTCTTGCCTGTCAGCCTGGGTAACAGATGCAGGAGCCCTGATTATCTTGGAATCCCCTTCAGGGTCACCTTCATTCTTCTTGACAAAAACTGCATGTTGTCAACTGATGCCCTGCATTACTCCGTTCTCTCCATCCAGGAAGGCCGTCAGCCCACTTTCATTTCAAAACCATTCCGCTCACCCTTGGTGAAACCAGCAGATTCTGTCCATGTCATACAAGCATCTTTTTCAAGGCACAGCCTAGCCACACCCTGGTGTTCTCTTCCAGAACACATTTCATTTGTTGTAATATGGATAGACTCAACTTTCCAAATCTTCAAATTCTAGTTTCTTTTTGTTCAGAATTCCCAGAAATTAAATTCTCTTTTTGGACGTTACTATAAAGAGTCAGATGGCCATTGGCCAGTGCTGTGACATAGAAGCCTAAGTCCACACCTGCACTGTCAGCATCACATATGGGCACCATTTCAAGTCCAAGCTGCTCCACTTCTTATCCAACTCCATGCTAAGGTGCCTGGAAATTAAGCGGAAGTTGGACCACTTGCTTGGACCCCACACACATCTGGAAGGAGCTCCTGGCTCCTGGCTCCTGGCTTTGGCCTGACCCTGCCCTAGCTATTGGGGATTGACCCAGCAGCTGACAATCTCTCTCCCAGTATGTCTGTATCTCTCCCTTTCAAATAAATTCTTTTGAAACACTGCCAGAAGGCAAGCCCCTGAATCAGCACTTTGCTGAGAATTCACCTCCATTTAATGTCCAGTTTCATTCCTGGCAAGTTATACCTTCTAGAAAAATGCCAGAAACCAAGTTCCCTGCCTCTTACAAACAAGGTTCACCTTGTTCCTGGTCTTCAATCACATCTATTCCTCATTTCCACTGCAGACCTCACCAAAATCCCCATTCCCATCCATAGCTCAGTGTGCATCTGAAAATGCCTCCAGTGGGGACCTGTTCCCCAGGGGCAAAGCTGCTTCTGTCCTTGCAGGATTCATTAGACCTGCACCTCAAGTCTCAGGATGATAATTTGTGTCTGGTGAGACCCTGCGAGGACTTATGGAATATGGACAGTTGTCCATGAAGCTCTGTGTCAGATGGGGTCTGGGATCACTTGCAGGCACTAAAGTCACCATTGCTAAAGTCCTGTACATAAATGGGTAGCATTTGCATTGGACCAAATATTCTCCCGTATGTTTTCAGTTGTCCCTAGATATCTTATTATACCTAAAGACACTACGACATAAATGGTATATTGTGTGTAGAAGAATTCAAGGGGAAAAAGATGGTATATGGACAGTACAGATGCATTCTTTTTCAACTTTCAAAATCACTGCGAATGGAACCTGCACTTGTGGTCCCCTGGATCCCAAGGGCATCATGGGATAAGGCACTGTGTCATGTGGTCATGTAGGCTAGGAAGTCCCAAGACCTGCTGGCAGATGGCTGGCCTTCCAGGAGAGACACTTAGATTCTGGCCTGGAGTCCCAAGTGCAGGAATGGAAACATTCAAGGCAGCCAGGAGGTTTTCCCTGAATTTGCAGGCATTTGGGGAGTGAACCAGTAGGTGGAAGGTATTTCTCTCTCTCTCTCCACCCCAGCACCACCACCTCCCTCTCCCTTTTCTCCCACTGTTCATCCTCTGCCTCTTCACTGTAATGCTGCTTTTCAATAAACTTTTTTTTTAAAGAAGGCAGGTGCTGACATCGTGGGACCCTGGGTAAAGCCATCAATATGACAGCGGCTTCCATGTCAGAGTGCCTGGTTCAAGACCCAGCTGCTTCTAAGCCATATTTCCTGTAGTAATGGGAGGAAGCAGATGGCTCAAGTTGTTGGATTCCTTATTTCAGCCCAGTTTAGCCGTGGCTGCCGCAGGCATTTGAGATGTGAATCAGATGGTACATCTCTGTGTGTGTGTTTCATTCTATGTAGCTCTCCCTCTCTCTTATGTTTGCCTTGCAGATAAATAAATCAGTCTCTTTAAATATTGGAAAACCTGGTTATGGCACTGTGGTATAGTGGGCTTTGCCTCCACCTACAGTGTCTGCTTCCCATGTGGACTCTGGTTCAAGACCCGACTGTTCCTCTTCTGATCCGGCTCTCTGCTATAGCTTGAGAAAAGCAATCTACTTCATATATAAATAAAGAGAGAGAGAGAGAGAGAGAGAGAGAGAGAGAGAGAGAGAGATACAAGGGTAAAACATCGGCACACCCAATATGAGATGTAATGTATTATAACACTGAAATTTAAAAATCCAAGTGATAGAGAAAAAAATTCAATGGTATGGGCTAACAGGATATTTGCAATAACATTCCACGTTGGGGTGAGAATGCTTTTGAACTATAGAATGCCAGGATCCAGTCTTCAGGAAGAATTCTATTAGAAATCTAGTATTAGACTTGAATATAATAACTGACACAGGCATGAATGGTTAACGCATGGTAAAATTGTTAAAGGAAGGCCATTTTCAAACAGGAGATTTATACATCTTCCAAGCAGCACTCTCCAAAGTGTTTTATTTCAACTCTGAAATTTTATTATCCAAAGTGTATGATTTTTACAGAACAAAAGTAAAAGCAGGTATCAAAATCAGCAAAGAGTTTGTAAAATTTCTGCAGAGAGTTTCACCTAAGTTAGGCTTGGTGAAAGTGGTATCCAAGGAAAAACCTAGATGACTGCTGATTTGTCTCTTGGCATAAATTACCAGGTGGTTTGTTCTGGAGGTACTGAATAACTTGTCATCATCAGTGGTCAGCTGTTGAGAACCAATTCGAGTTGTCAAACAAAGCAAAAAAAATTTTTACATTTTTTTTGTTGCATTGTGGCATTTTACTGAAGCGGCATTTATTTTTTTCTTCTTAGTACTTTCTTTTTGTTTTGAAATTTTTTCTTTTCTTTTTAGCATTTTCTTATTTAGAAAGATAACTAACTGAAATAGCATTGTACCTTGTTTCCTTAGTATTGCTTTTTATGTTTTAAGTTTGAAATTTTTGCAAAGTTGTTAAATTTTATTAATTTGGCATTTTCTCCATTAAGTGAAACAGTGAATAGGAATGGCATTTTACACTTGTCTGAATAATTGCTTTTCTCTTTTGTCATTTGTAAAGTATAATCATTTTTAAATTTAAAATTTTTTTAGCATTTTTGTATTTACAAAAACACTGAACTGAAATGGAGTTTTACTTTTTTTGCTGAGTTTAAATTTTTGAAATAAATTTAATTTATATATATTTCTAAATTTTTCCTATTTAAAAAGTTACTAAAATGAAGTGGCATTTTAATTTTCCTATTACTATTTTCCTATTTTTTGTTTTTTATTGTTTTTAAAGTTTTTAAAATTTTTAATTTTAATTTTTTCAGTATTTTTCTTTCAAACACACTTAAGTGACATTTTTTCTAATTTTTTCTTTTTAAAATTTTTAACAATTTTTAAAATTTTTTTAATCTTTCCTTTTAAAAAAACAAGCAGTACAATTTTTCTTTTCTATTTTTACTTAAATTTTTTTTTCTTTTCAAATATTTAAATTTTTTTTGGAATGTTTCTTTTTATAAACACTTAACTAAAACAGGGAATACATGTCGGGACTTAAATCTAAATTTTTGAAATTCCAGTTACACTCCTGGACACTGGAGAAACTTCTGGGCCTGGACAGCGATATCTTAATGAGAAGTTGTAGATTTTAGGAGCCCAAGATGTGCTGACAGGGTGTCTAAGGCAGCTGTTACACTGAGAGGAGGCACACTCAGGTGGAAACATGATTCCCTCCCTAGGATCCCAATTTTCATGAAAGGAAAACAATTGTGTCATCACAGGTATGACAGACAGTGGAAGTAAGAATGGTAGCTGTGAGAAACAGGTCCACCACAGGGCAGCGGTGCCATTGGCTCGGTTTGTTCATTGACCAGGAACAACTACTAAGCAGCAGGTGTCCAGAATCTTCAAGGACTCGGTTTTCCATGACAGGGGTGGGGGGGGCAGGCATATGGCCCCTCCTCGTCCTGCAGCTGCCTCAGGCTGGCAGGAACATGGCCTTGCTGTTTGCTGGGGCTCTGGGTGCCTTGGCCCACGTCCTGCATCAGGAGCCCCCAGTTCTCCTGCAACACTGAGTGGAGTTGGCAGGACCAGCAGCTGTAAGACATGAGCGTCCTCGTGACGAGGTCCTGCCCGCATCTGTGCTGCCTGACTCTGGACGTGGAGAGAGGAGTGTTCAGAGAGGTGTCCAGTTTCTTGATGCAGGCTCAGTCCACCTCGCCCACCTGGGCCCTCCCTGCCACACTGCTGCATTCATCACCATGAACTTGCTGTTATCACGCCCATCAATGGCCACCTCCTGGGTTGATGACCGGACCTCCGCCAGGGCTGCTGCTCACTCCCTTTTTGCCCAGGCTCTGAGGGGTCACCCTCTCCACAGTTGTTAGGATACGGAGGAAGGAGCACATCTTTAGGATGTACAGATCAACAGACAGCTTTCACCAACTGACCGATGCCAGGGTCAGGGGACCTGATGGGCACACAAGATGTTCTCTGCCTCCTGCAGGGATGTGGGAGGGAGCATACAGCACTCCCTGCATCGGGTGCTTGGCCAAAGAGTGAGGCTGAGTGTAAAATTGAGGAAAGCATCAGAGATCCTCAGGATGCAGACCCTGAGCCAGACACCTGGCCTGCGCCTTCACACAGTCAGCATTCCCATCATGGAAGACAGCAGAAGGGGGAGATGGTTGGGGTTCAAAAGGAGGAAAGAGACCCTTCCTGTCCTTTTGAGCCCCAAAGTCTCCTCCTCCTGCTGTCCTCTATGTGGATGCTGGCAGTGTGAAGGAGAGGGCCAGCTGTCTCGGTCAGGGTCCACATCCTGCAGAGTCCTATCCTCTCCTCTGCTCACATGCAGCCTTGTGCACAGGGCGCTGTGTCTCTGACACTGCCCACACCGAGCTCACCCCATCCAAAGGCAGTGTGTGCCCAGAGTCCTATGCTGTTTGCTTCCAGCTCCTCCTGACTTCAGATCTCTACAGGAGGCAGTTGGAGAGGAGCCAGGTGGTGTTCTCTCCAGAGCAGCTGTGGAGTCAGGCCTGGGTCTCCTTAGGTGTTCACTCGGACTGGAGGTGGAAGACTGTTCCAGCTCTCAAGGAAGCAGCCTAGTGGATAAAAATAGCCGAGGGCAGTTCATGGTGTTGAAATTGCGTTCTTGGTGTTCTGGTTGCTGTTGAAGTGGAGCTCCTGTGGTAGATGTTTGGAAGAGGTGGGGATGTTACAATCAGCAATACTGTTCTGTCCTTCCAACTGTACTTGGGATCTGAAAGAGGGAGAGAAGAAAAATCAAAGGAGAGCTGGGTCAGGTCCAGGTGAGAGCTGAGCCTGCATCTGGGCCACAGTGGGGCAGAAGCCGGGCAACTCAATTCCAGTGGGGAGACTGGCTAAAGGGGAGCCCTGGGCTGCTGAGAGGGAAGTGGCAGCCAAATGAGCAGAGTCCTGCCCTGAACTCCAGCCCAGCTCTGCAGTGCTGGGGAACCAGGGCCCTTGGCCTCTCCTAACCAGGAGTGGGTGATGTCACCCCACTTCCTCCTGCTCTCTGGTGCATTAGAAATGGATTAGTTTTCTGCAGTAAGCAAAGAGAGCCAGGAGTGTAACCACAGCACAACTCATGTCAACAGAACAGACACCAAGTTTCTCTGAAGATGACTCCACATCTAGTTACACCTAGGACCATTCTGCTGTGTGCCTAATAGCTCACTCACTCAACTCTGAATGGAACATTAACTTAAAACAGGCACTCCTCAGTCATCCTAGAGTTTCCCCATTGTTTTTTTCAGTTCCACTAAGAAATTTTCTTTTTGAGAATATCCTGTTTGTATACTGGTCAGAGGGAAGGACAAACAGGTGAGAATGAGACCTAAGAATCTGCATTGGAAATCGGCCTAGGAATAAAATCAGATAAAATGTGATTGTTCAATGTATATTTCTCAACCCAATAGAGGACTTGCAATCAAGTGAGTGGATGGTGAACAGCATGTTTTAGGGAGAGAAGTTCAACTGTAAACATTTTAACTTGATTATGAGGGGAGGTATCCTATTTTGTGGGTCAGGTTTCTACATGACAAAGATTTCTTACTGTATCTTCTACTTCAAATTATTGATCCAAACAGAGAGGTTACAGTTCTACCCTATCTGAACAAACAGAAATGAGCTATACTCTGTGCCCAGTGTAAGAAGGAACAAGTACATCTCAGACACACACACAGGATTACCTCTGTCTAGGCGTGAAGGCCCAGGAATCTGAAGGTCAGTGCCCACATGTTGGTCTGTGGTTTTCCCTTCATCTCCTGACCAGGGAATTGGCACGCAATCTTCCTCTCTGTGGACTGTGGTTTTCCCTTCATCTCCAGGCCAGGGAACTGGCAGGCCAGTTTGCATTTCCTGGGCTTCCATTTTCCTTTGATAACATTTTCTTTTGGGGTACTTGGGACATCGCTGGGGCTGATGCTATGACTCTCACACTTGCTGGTGATGGGATCTTCGTGAGGACCTCCCTCCAGCTGGGAACAGGTCTTCCTCTCAGGGGCAGCAACAAAATTCAGTTCTGAAATAGAACCACAGCCATCAGGATTGGTATTCATGCTCTCTCTCTCTGGCAGTCAGGCCTGCAGCAGAGGGACAAGTAAGGAAAGGGGCCCTGCACAGTCATGTCCGAAGTGGGAGATGAAATCTGCTCAGACACTAAAATGTTTTCATTCGGGTTGATTTTTTTTTTGACAGGCAGAGTGGACAGTGAGAGAGAGAGAGACAGAGAGAAAGGTCTTCCTTTGCCGTTGGTTCACCCTCCAATGGCCACCACATCTGGCGTGCTGCGCATTCGGGTTGATATTATACATATTCACTGATAATTTATCACTAGGCAAAAGTAATAAACATGGCTCAGATGATCACAATATTCAACAAAGTGGGACTAATAAAACACACAGCTCTTAAGCTTTTAAGGCACAGAAACCACACTGGATATCTGTTGAAGGTTTGGGGGGATGGAGCAGGATCATCCAACCTGGAGGGCATTGTAATGAGAGACAAGGACAGGGGACCACTCACAGCTGGAATGAACAACACTAGCACAAGAACACATGCATTTCATACATGCACATGCTTTGCTGAACATACACCAAGCACATCGACTCATAGGATATATGCCTTCAGTGCCTGTCATATAGATAATAATATATATGATGTGGCCATCAATTTTCTGGTCAGTTGAAGTGGGAACCTAGTTACAGGCACCTGAAGAAGGGAGAGACAAGCTAAGGTGAAACACAAAAGTCAGGAAGAAATCCCAGGTGGGCTGTAAGGCATTGCTTTGGCCTAGCACACACATCTCCCTCCTGAGACAGTGTCTGTGCACTTGCCTTCCTCCCCATGACTTCCCAGCCCTGGCACTGGGTGTTTCTGAGACAAAGCCAGACAACCACTGGTCTGTGGCAAAGACAAGTTCAAGGCCTCACTGGGACCCTGAGTGCAAAAAGCCCGAGGGGAGAGACCAGGAATTTTCAGGCCATGGGACACTCCTGAGCTGGAGCTATATCAGAGAACATCAATGAGGTGCTGACCCTGCTCAGGAATGAAGCCCACTGATGCCTTCCTAGTTGGAGATGTTGTGCAGGGCCTTTAGAAGTTCTTGTTTGCAGACCGGAACTTTTCTGTCCCCAAGGTAGGGACAGAATCTCCACCAGGAGAGGTCCAGTGAGGGTTGCATGGATCATGACAGCACAGGGTCTAGCACAGCACAGATGCCCATGAGAGTGGCCTTCATAGCTGGGTGTGAATCACTGTGACCTGGGATGACTCTGCACATCTCTGTACATCTGTACAGAGGAAAAGCGCATGGTCTCACCAAGAAAAGGTGCCTGCTGATCTATAGCACTGGGCGGACAACTGTCATTGTCAATTCTACTGCAGAACACTGAGAAACAGGGAAGGGCATCAGGATTTCGTGATTTTCCTACTGAATGATTTGATGAGTGAAGGTGCCTCAAACCCTAAAGATTCCTGCAGAGAGAAAGTGTAAAACCTCACTGAAGCTCAGATTCAAGGAAATTGGACTTTTTCTCTGCCCCTCCCCATGAAGCCATACTCTAGGGCTCCTACTCAACAAGAGGCACTCTGCCTGTGATGACGTGAGGGACCCCTCAGCCTCACTCAGATACTGAATAGATTCCTGTCTTGGTGCAAGGTTATGGAGGCTTTGCATGAGAAAAAAATGCCGAGTTTAGACACTGGATTAAAACTACAGACCTCATATGAGCACAAATCAGTGCTGTTAAGCAGAAGATGAAAACCACACCATGGACACAGGTGTGGGACTGGACTGCTGTGGTTAGCACCAAGCTGCTTCAGAGAAAACAGAGTCTGCCGACCAAGGATACCTAGTATCAGAGAACTAAGGAAACATTGTACAGACTGCCAAAGCTTTAAGCCTGAGAAGTTTGGAGGATGCTGTTCAAAATTGCAACTGTTGTTAAAATTAAGAACATCACAGTGACTTGTTCAAGAAGCCTCTCCAAGAGAGATGGTGGTGGCTCGGTGTTTGCCATCCTGCCTTCCCATCCCCTCCTTCCCTCTCTTGAGTCAAAAGCTGCACCTTGAAAGCGGGCCTGGTGACAGCCAAGGGATTCCCCCATTTGATGACTATGAACAAACTCCACCCAAGAGCCACATCCAGTCTGAGATAAGTCCCCAGGGCCTGAGTGCACAGTGGTCTGTCTCACCCAACACAGGTGCACCAACCCAACACTACAGAGGCCACCTGGGAGACCAGTGGAGTGTTCCCGTTGACAATGGAGCACTCACTGTCTACAACAAGAGCAGAGCAGACAGGCTGTTTCCCAGTGAGGACCAGGTGCTCCTAGAATGGGACCAGTCAGAAGCTTCTGGAAGAAGTGCAGGAGTCAAACACGTACCATGAGAGTCTTGTGAGACATCTTGATCTTCAATTTCTGGAATCTCCCTGATGAGACTGGAGGGAGGGAAAGGTGGGTGAGAAACATAGAGGGAACAGAAAGCCCCTTTCCAAGCAGTTCCAAAGAGGCAGCTTCCAGAAGTGGCTGTGCTGAGCAAGGGGCCACCCACAACCTTGTCCCTATCTGGGGAAGACTGGCTTCTAATTCCCTAGTAGTCCATGCCACACTGTCTGCTCTGCCTCCGAGTTACCTGGATGTGTATCTCACAACTTGCTCTTGTACCTCCACTCCATGATATTGATTTTCTGCAAACAAATTCAGATAGAATGACCAGGTTAAGCAGGTTTTGGGTCAGATATGAGTATCCGATGGCCACTACTACCAAGGGGACAGGTTGTTCTCGTGTGAGAACAGGAGACTGTGACAGAAATCCTCCAGGAGGACTAAGTCGACATCAGGAGATGGGCTGGGTGAGCCATCCTGGGCAAGGGGTCAAATCTCCCTGTTCACAGTTGCATCACCATCTCAATAACCTCTGTCCAGAACCCTTAGAAACAGCCTGCAATGGGCCTCAGGGATTCTAAGCTCACAGCCCAAGAACTTTCTAGGAGGCAAACTACAGTTGTCTGGATGCTCTCATTAAAGGACCCAGGTTGCTGACTGTGGAGAAGAGGTAGAACACTGGGAGAGAGCTATGCATGGAGTCTGCATGCCCTGGAATTGAAACCTGTTTGATGCCACAGAGAATCTTGGCTATTCTAAGAGTTTGCTCATGAATAATCTCCCTCTTGTCTATGGGAACAATACAAGCAATTCAAGAGCATGTATTTCTGGACGAACTCTTTCCTAGTCTATTCATCTCCAAATGGAAACGCCATTGAGAACATGAATGACAGAGATGCCTATATGGATGCTGTGGCCTGGACAAGCATGGATGTCAAAGGGCAGAGCTGAGGTTTGGGATTGAAGAAAAAGTAAGCACGTGGCGACAGTGATCCTCCAAGGTTCCAACCAGGAGGGAGCAAACACCACCGGGGCACATGCTGCTGAGCTTGCTGTGAAATGGTCACAACTCTGTTCCATAACAAATAAACAATATGAATTCTAACTCCTGCTTACAGCTCAATTCAGGATTTTGAGTCTACAACCACAAGTCTGTAGGTCTGGCACGTAGCAATGACTTCACTCATCCTCAGTGGGGATAGGAGTACAAGGACAGAGCAGTCACCAGGGGCAGAGATGAAGGTTTACCTGCTCTCAAAAGGGATCATTCTGTACATAAACTGCCCACCAATCTGCTCTGGCTTTCTGAGCATAAGCAGCTCCTGTATGCTTGCAGTCAGACATGCCAGCCACAACTGGAGCCTAGAAACGTTCATCCAGGGAACTCTGTTCTGTGAAACAGCAACCACTTTCGACAGAAATGCAGATGGGCATGCCTCACTGGGACCCTGAGTGCAAAAAGTCCGAGGGGAGAGACCAGGAACTTTGAGGCCATGGGGCACTCCTGAGCTGGAGTTCTATCCTAGAACCTCAATGAGGTGCGGACCCTGCTCAGGGACGAAGCACACCAATCCCTTCCTAGTGGGAGATGTTGTGCAGGGCCTTTAGAAGTTCTTGTTTGCAGACCAGAACTTTTCTACTGATATTTGAAATTCTCTCAACACAATTTGTTACAGAAGAAAAGTTTTAAGTATGAATACCCATAGCAGCCACATCACTGGCATGTCTGCTGAAAACAAGTGGACTGAGCCTACAGACAAGGGGCAGGCCAAGGAGTGGTCTCTGATTGCAATGCACACAAGGTGGGGTGACCTGGGAGAGTGACCTTGTTGAGCCTCAGGATCCTCTCCCCAAGGTGGGGACAGAATCTCCACCAGGAGAGGTCCAGTGAGGGTTGCATGGATCAGGACAGCACAGGGTCTAGCACAGCACAGATGCCCATGAGATTGGCCTTCATAGCTGTGTGTGAATCGCTGTGTCCTGGGATGACTCTGCACATCTCTGTACCTCTGTACAGAGGAAAAGTGCATGGTCTCACCAAGAAAAGGTGCCTGCTGATCTATAGCACTGGGGGGACAACTGTCATTGCCAATTCTACTGCAGAACATTGAGAAACAGGGAAGGGCATCAGGATTTCATGATTTTCCTATAGAATGATTTGATGAGTGAAGGTGCCTCAAACCCAAAAGATTCGTGCTGAGAGAAAGTGTAAAAGTTCATTGAAGCTCAGATTCAAGGAAATTGGACTTTTTCTCTGCCCCTCCCCATGAAGCCATACTCTAGGGCTCCTACTCAGCAAGAGGCACTCTGCTTGTGATGACATGAGGGATCCCTCAGCCTCACTCAGATACTGAATAGATTCCTGTCTTGGTGCAAGATTATGGAGGCTTTGCATGAGAAAAAAATGCCGAGTTTAGACACTGGATTAAAAGTACAGACCTCATATGAGCACAAATCAGTGCTGTTAAGCAGAAGATGAAAACCACACCATGGACACAGGTGCGGGACTGGACTGCTGTGGTTAGCACCAAGCTGCTTCAGAGAAAACAGAGTCTGCCGACCAAGGATACCTAGTATCAGAGAACTAAGGAAACATTGTACAGACTGCCAAAGCTTTAAGCCTGAGAAGTTTGGAGGATGCTGTTCAAAATTGCAACTGTTGTTAAAATTAAGAACATCACAGTGACTTGTTCAAGAAGCCTCTCCAAGAGAGATGGTGGTGGCTCGGTGTTTGCCATCCTGCCTTCCCATCCCCTCCTTCCCTCTCTTGACGTCAAAAGCTGCACCTTGAAAGTGGGCCTGGTGACAGCCAAGGCATTCCCCCATTTGATGACTATGAACAAATCCACCCAAGAGCCACATCCAGACCGAGATAAGTCCCCGGGGCCTGAGTGCACAGTGGTCTGTCTCACCCAACACAGGTGCACCAACCCAACACTACAGAGGCCACCTGGGAGACCAGTGGAGTGTTCCCGTTCACAATGGAGCACTCACTGTCTACAACAAGAGCAGAGCAGACAGGCTGTTTCTCCAGTGAGGACCAGGTGCTCCTAGAATGGGACCAGTCAGAAGCTTCTGGAAGAAGTGCAGGAGTCAAACGTACCATGAGAGTCTTGTGAGACATCTTGATCTTCAATTTCTGGAATCTCCCTGATGAGACTGGAGGGAGGGAAAGGTGGGTGAGAAACATAGAGGGAACAGAAAGCCCCTTTCCAAGCTGTTCCAAAGAGGAGGCTTCCAGAAGTGGCTGTGCTGAGCAAGGGGCCACCCACAACTTTGTCCCTGTCTGGGGAAGAATGGCTGCTAATTGTGCAGACAGGATGCTATGTCTTCCATTTGAGGAGGTTCCTTGCTGACCACCTGGAGTAGACGAACTGAACGTTAACACAGGGCAGCTTGCATGTGAGGAAAAATGAAGTGCTCATATGAAGCATGTGGCATACAAATAGCCAGGTAAAACAAAAACCCCACTGCCTTCACTGAGAATAGTAAGTATGTGTAGATATATAATATTTACACATGAATCATCTACAGCCAAATATTAAATGTTATTAGATCTATGTGCTTGTAGACTTCTTTATGCTTATTTGTACTGCTTGAAGTCAATGAAAAGTAAACATGCAAACAGAACTCTCATCTTCTTGGAGAAAGAGTGTTAGGTTTGAGGTGATAGGTGAGTAGCAGAGATATTGAAAGGGCATGGAGACAGAAGCAGAGAGAAACAGAGGATTTCCTCTGTGATGAGGTCATTAGGGACTCAGCCTGGAGAAATGACTCAGTTGGCCCACTAGTACCCATGAGTATTTGGAAAACAAAAACTGGCTTCAACAGATTTATGTAAATTACATGCAGAGTCAATGAATTCCCCTTGTGGGATACTGGAGACTATCACAGCTTTAGCCGTCAGTCTTATTCTCAGTGCTGAGGCACTAGTTTCTGTCAGGTGGTTTCATGTGATTAATGGGGGGCAGAGAAGCTCATGAGAAGAGGAGACCTGTGAGCAGCACCCTGCCCTTCACTGCACGTGAGAGAGGCAATGATGGCAAGGAATCCCTGGAGAGGCTCCTTCATGGAGTCAGCCTGCTGCAGGTCACTACATGGAAAAGGTAGGGAGAAGTGGAAACCCAGACTGGTACCCTAATGATGGCAGACAGCAGTGCTGATGGGGTACCGCTGGGTTGGCTCAATGGATGGGAGATGCACAGTGGCACTGCTCTTCTTCTCTGGACCTGGAGTCTGCCCGTGTCAGCACTAAGCTCACTGCCCAGGGTTCCTAAGACTCACCTGGAGTATGATAGGGCTTGTGCTTCCTCTTGCACTTCATCATTGTCATGTTCCTTTTCTGCAAAAGAATTCAAATAGGCACAGTCATCTAGGATGATCCCCTCAAAGCCTGTACAATGCGCTGTCCAGCGCTAGCACAGCACACCAGTATCCTCAGTGTCACTGCCAACTCCTCAGATAGGAATTGTCTAGAGGGTGGAGGTCATTTCTGAGGGAACTAGCTTGTTCATTTTTCTTTGACACATGAGGTAAACCTCCCTATTCCTCCAGTCATCACACCAATAATTGCTGACCTGATTCCCTACACAAATGAAACAAATTTTCCCAAGTGTGGGTGCTGTAGCATAGCAGGTAAAGTTGCTGCCTTTAACCCCAGGATCCCATGTGAATGCCGCTTCAAGTCCTGGCTGTTCTACTTCTGATCCAGATCCCTCTAATGCACCTGGGAATGCAGTAGAAGATGGTCCAGTACTTGGGCCCTGCACCCACATAGGAGACCTGGACGAAACTCCTAGTTCCTCCCTGGGTCTCTTCCAGTCAATGCCGTTGTGGCCATGTGGGGAGCAGACCAGAGTATGCAAGAGTTGCCTCTCTCTCTCTCTCTCTCTCTCTCTCTCTCTCTCTCTCTCTCTCCCTTTTTCTCTCTCTAATTCTGCCTTTCATAAGGTAAAATAAAATCTAAAATAATATTCTCTGGTGATGCTTGGTTCCTAGTGTGATTCCTTTCCATGAGAGGAAGTGCAGTGCCCATGGTTCTCAAACAAGCTATCTTGGTAGTTTGTGGTTTACCATATTTTGTGCATTGAGGATAAGATAAAATGTGGAACAGGTGACTTTTCAGTTCTAGGTATCAGAGTGCATGTGTGCAGCACAAGAGAAAACTTGGCTACTCATGGAATCTCTAAGCACAGGTCTCAGACTTGCAGCCTGGGGACACACTACTAAAGGAATGACAGAATATTCTGTACGTGTGGTAGGTGAAATGATGCCAACTTTGAAGGGACAGACAACGTGGTTGGGTTCAATGAAACAGGGGGAGTATCTTGACTGCAATGGAGACGAGCATGCTGCTGGCTCTGACAGGAAACAATGTCACATGACAGGGACGGGAACTGACTCATGTGATCAACACTGCAGGGGGCAGAGGGGTCTGCTTCATTCAGAACAGATGGCAGAGACAAGCATGAGATGTGCTGCTTAGGTTAGTGTGCATCTGTGACATTCTTCTGGCAATGACTGAGCACTGGAATCTGAGTGACAAAGCCACACAAGGAATGGGAGGACAGCAAGGCTGGATGGGCCAACCACACCTGTGCAACAGACTGGTTGAAAAAGAACAGATGCTGAGAATGTCTCAGACCATCCCATGTCCAGGAGCCCTCTCAGTCAGGTAGCAGTGAGGAGTGCAAGGATAGTGCGGGCTCCTTGGCAAGCAGAGGGGGTTGTATCACCTCACAGTGGGGGACTCACTCATGTCCTGCTGCTCCAGGGAGCACCAGCTGCTCCACATGGAATGGTCAAGCTCAGAAACGACTGGAGAAATCGAGGGAGTGAGGTAGCACTCGTCCAGTGAGTCATCTGGGTCTTCCTGCTCTTGCTCCTCTGGGAGCTCCCTGCTGAGATGGGAGGGCAGAGACACTGAAGACATGCATCACAGGTACAGAAGTGACTTTGTCATCAGACTACAGGTTAAAATATGTGAGGGATTTTCAAAGGGGGAATATAGAGGGAAACAATACAAAAGGGAACGTTAGGAACAGAGCCATTTCATCATTGGCTGAATGTTCCAAATGGCTGTAGTCACCAGTTTCTCCAGCATTTCGATTCCCTAGTAGTCCATGCTACACTGTCTGCTCTGCCTCCGAGTTACCTGGAAGTGTATGTGACAACTTGCTCTTGTACCTCCACTTCGTGATATTGATTTTCTGCAAACAAATTCAGAGAGATTGACCAGGTTAAGCAGGTTTTGGGTCAGATATTGGTATCCAATGGCCACTACTACCAAGAGGACAGATTGTTCTCGTGTGAGAACGGGAGACTGTGACAGAAATCCTCCAGGAGGACTAAGTCGACATCAAGAGATGGGCTTGGTGAGCCATCCTGGGCAAGGGGTCAAATCTCCCTGTTCACAGTTGCATCACCATCTCAATAACCTCTGTCCAGAACCCTTAGAAACAGCCTGCAATGGGCCTCAGGGATTCTAAGCTCACAGCCCAAGAACTTTCTAGGAGGCAAACTGCAGTCATCAGGCTGCTCTCATTAAAGGACCCAGGCTGCTGACTGTGGAGAAGAGGTAGAACACTGGGAGAGAGCTATGCATGGAGTCTGCATTTCCTGGAATTGAAACCTGTTTGATGCCACAGAGAATCTTGGCTATTCTAAGAGTTGCTCATGAATAATCTCCCTCTTGTCTATGGGAACAATACAAGCAACTCAAGAGCTCTCTACCCAGGCCCTTTAGGATTTATGTATCTAAAATCTAGGAGTGTTGCTATAGTACTGACTCATCCTATCACACTGATCATGGTGAATAAGGGTAGAGGAGTTTCTATAGAAGGCTGAATGAACTCTATAACACCTCATATAAATAAATCTATGCAGTTATAGAGAAACATTGAACACTGATTTTGTAGGGACATTGCTGGATTCAGCTATGTTTTTTGAACTGTACAGGAAGTACAGTATAAAAGACTTTATGTCTTGGTTTTGAGATGATTGCATAGCTAAGATAAGCTGTCTTAAAGGAGACAGAGACTAGGGATGGAAGTAGGGAAACTAGGATCACAACTTGGCCCACACATGGGAAGTGTTACCCAAAGCCTGCATGGGGATAGAACTCCAGGGATACAGTAGCAGAACAGAATGATATCACTGCAGGTGACAGCAGGCATTATTTCTAAGTTAGAGTGTCTGAAAGGCACTTCCTACACAGGGCCTCTGTATGTTCCCATAGGCTAGGGTGCAGTGAGACAAACTGCATCTGAGGGGAGGGAAGCTCCTTGACTCTCCTGATGTCTATGTTCAGTGCCACAACCTGGACCCTGACTGAAACCAACTTGTGTCTGCAGGGCCTGTGCTCAAAAGCAACCCTCCACCTGAGAGTCATTGTGTACAAAGAATGGAGAGGCTACCTGGGAGAATGGTGACAGGTTCTTCTTTCTTGTGCGAAGAAGCGTGTCCCCCGTCTACACCTAGCACACCGTGGGTGTCCTCAGCATCAGGAGACATTTGCACAGTGCCCTCAGGCAGGCAGGAGTCACTGGGCAGGTGGTCAACAGCACCAGTGATAGATGTTTCCTGCTGTGAACTTTGTGGGGTTTCCATTTCATCCACTTCCAAGAACTCCCTGAGAAGCCAGGTGGGATAAGGATGACAGAGATTAAACCAAGAAGGAAGAGACACCAGGGAGTTGGCTGGTTTGGATGGGGTGCATAAGGGATCGGTCATAGACAGCATAGAGGCGGTTCCCTCCACTCTGGACACCGTGTGGCTGCCTAGGAGGAGAGGGCCTGGGAAGAGATCAGCCTCTGCTCATCACACTCAATACACAACAGCTAATGAGGAAGCAGCCTCCACTGTCGCTGCATGGCACAGTCACAGCACAAGCACACATTGACAGCCGCGCGGGCTGACACCCTGTGCTCAGGTTGGGTTGTTGCAGTGTCCTGCAGCCATGTGATCAAGGTTTTAGGGGCTTGGCAGATTCTAGAGATGTGCTACCTTCTGGGCCTTCTCTTAACCAAGTCACAGGACAGCAAACATGGTTTGCAGAGGTGCTTTTCTGCAGTTGAAACTGGCTGGATTCTTCCTAACTGCTCCCTTTGCACATTGCCTCTTTGCTAGTTTTCTCTGATGAGAACTTCAGCGAACTCTGTAGAAAGCAGATGCCCATCTTCCTCTGCTTTTCCAGAAAGCACAGAACAGGGGTTCTGGAATTTTGTTTGCAGGCAACACCTAAGGCTGTGAGTTCATGATGGATCCTATTAGCAACTCGGACCAGGACAACAGACAACTACTTTAACAGGGGGATTTCCTAGTTGGCAAGGAAGGACTCAACACAATCTGCAGTTGTGTTTCTGCATGCATCTCAACTCCATGACTTCTCGGCCCCTTTTCTGTTCTTTAGGAGACCCTGCGCATCCTTCACCCATTTGTTGCCAGCTCCTAATCATTCACTATTACCTGTCAGCAACAGGTCCTTGTGCTGGTGTTTCCTCCTCTTCAATATTTTCTGTAAACAAATTCAGAAATGTCCAATCAGATATTATAACCCCCCACCCCACTACAATCAAGGTGGCCTCTGTGTGCATATGAATATCTACACATGTGCCAATAGTGTGTTTAGAGAAACACCTTGCCATTCTCTTGTGGTCCATCAGGCTTTGTGTCTCTGCACTTGGAGATCAGAACCATGGCAGATTCTGCCTGAAACTAGGCCAACATCCTTTGCTCCCATATCACTGGAAGCTTCTCAAGCTTCCCTGGGACTTCTGCCTATTATCCCTCATCCTGCCACTAGTGGGAGTCCAAGGCATGGGTTCTATGTTCCCATGGGTCTCACAGAGAACCTCCATCTGTCATGAAGAAGCAAAGAACCCGACTTCCATCCCTCCCTCACAGGCCCTCCATGTTTTCTCTGCTGTATCATTAGAGGAAATTCTCTCTGTGTTATGAGTTCCCTTCTCAACAGCTTTCCTCATGGAAGTTCTACTAACTCTAGTGCTTGGTCTGGCACTCCCAGGGAGAGGAGGGCCTTTGTTGTATTGGGAAACATACAAAAAACAGCTCCCACCTTTGATGGTTACATCTGCTCTGCCCCAGATTTTTGGTCCATCTAGTGAATGAGGAGAGAGAAATCTTGGATGGAGAAAGCAATCAGCTGTCTACCATTTGAAAACCACACTGAGCACAGAGCTGGAGGCTTCCATTCAACTTAGCTCAGTGACTTTGTTCAGCCTAACAGTGGCCTCACTTCACAAGGTCTTTCTGGTCTTGATATGAGGATGGACCCTGCCTCTTGCCCCAAAGGCCAACCACAATCAGGAAGGGAGGAGAGCTTTGGGATACTGCAAACTTGAAAGACTTCTCTGCCCCTATCTGTTTTTCCCAAGCAGAGCTGACCTAGTCATGGCACACATGTTCAGTACCAAGAAGAGCTGAGGCAAATGCCCATGGCAGAGATGAAAGCATCTGAACCCCTGAGGCTTCTCACATGACAGCCTGTGCCCAGCTTACCTGCTCCAAGCAGGTCCTCAAGGCACGCTGACAGCCGAACAGCCTCAGTGAGCAGTCGTCGGAAGCCCTGCCCCGTACAGGTCCCAGGGTCATGCACTGTGAGCACGTCCTTCAGGTACTGCTGCAGGATGTGGGCTAGATTTCTCCCCCTTTGGACCTTTGGACGTAACTGGGAGAGTTCTTGGTCCTGATCTTCAAGGATGCCACGGCAATGCCTAAGGTGCAAGCGTGGAGAAAGTTCTAGATGGGAAGGGATGAGTGTTAGGTTCTCTGTGTTTCAACAGATTTTCATAACAATGCCTTATAGAGCCCTCCACCAGCATCACCACTCAGGTTTGGAGAAATACCTGTGCCAGGAAAAGCAAAGGGCAACACAAGGCCTTGCTCCCAGTTTTAGAGAAAGATCTTGTCACAATTCCTGAGATTCCATTCAGGTCATGTTCTATCAAGAGTGCAAGGATTCTTCCTTCCTCGCCTTCATAAAGGTGCTAATTCAGTTCCTCCTTCCAGCCACAGGCATTTCCATGTAGGAAGACACACAGTGTACAGTGCAGTGACTGGGAATCATGGTGCACGCAGGGGTTACATGGCAAGAAACAAGAATGAAGGTCTGGCAGGGCCAAGCTGAGCATCAGTCTTCTATATCAGGAGGTGATGGTGACTAAGGGTAAATGAGGATTGATTGCAAGATGACCAAACAGAGGAGCCCAGCATCCCCTGCTCCTTCGAGAAGACCCAATGCAGCTCCATCTCGAGGTGAGTGCCCACAGAAAAACACCTCCACACTAAGGGAACCATGAGAATATGGGAGCAAGAGAGAACAGGCATAGTGCCACTGACAGAGGACCAAAGCTAACTGGTGACTGGATTCTCAGAAACACAGCCACGGGGATTTCCTGTGGCAGAAGAGAGAGTAAACAGGAGGGCCCCATGGGAGCCCATCCACCTGGACACCTTACTTACAGACTCTCTGCACTTGCAGCTCTGAATTCAGATTCCTCTGCTCCCTCCTTGTTTCATAACGTCTGAGACACAGGGCTTTGCTGTAAATCTCTGCCCTTGTTTGGCACAGGCTGGCTCAGTTTTTGATTTGGGCTGCCCACTAGTGAAACACATCCCCACCTGCCTGCCCTACACAGAGAGCCTTACCTGAGCAGCTCAGCAGACCTGGGCTGCTTTGGCAGGTGCTCTCCACGTGTAGCTTCTTGGTCAACATGGACTCCATGATGTCTTTTTTTATGATTATTATCTATGCATACCATTTCATTTGGGAAATAAACAGTAATTGAAGAGGGAAAAATGTATTTTCATTTTAATTTCTCCTGAAGGGAGAATTTTTTCCAAGTCCCTATTCACTTTTACTTTCATTGTAAAATTAATTTTTACCATTTCTTTCTAAAAATTTATTCATTCATTTATTTTAAGGAATATACATTTCATGAGACAACTTTAGGAACATAGTTATTCTTCTCCCCATACCCAGGGTACCACCCACACTCCCAGCCCAGCTCCTCTTCCTTCTCTACTTCTCAATCTTATTCTCCATTAAGATGCATTTTCAATGAACTTTGAACACAGAAGACCAACTCTATATTAAGTAACAATTTCAACAATGCGCACACACACCCACCCAAGAATAAAAACTGTTTGAGAAATGTTTCACTGTAACTCTCTCTTAATACAACTCATTGAGGACAGAGGTCCTGCATGGGGAGTCAGTGCACAGTGACTCCTGCTGTTAATTTAACAATTAGCACTCCTCTGTATGTTGTCAGGGACCACACAAGGCTCATGACATGAGCTGACTAGGCTATGGAAGCATTTTGAAAACTCTGTCTGTATTTAGACAAGGCCATCAGCAAAGTGGAAGTTCTCTCCTCCCTTAGAGAAAAGTGCATCCTCCTTTGATGGCCACTTCTGTCTGGGGTCCCACAGTGATCCTACATGGAGAACATTGTTTGCCACAGTGCCTTGGCTTTCCATGCCTGAGATGCCTCAGTTCTCCCTTCTGAGCTGCCCCACCAGAGACACCCACACACCTCCCCACCTATCTGCCCCACACAGAGACCCTTACCTGAGTAGCTCTGGGACCGTGGGCTTCTCTGCCAGCGGCTCCTCCAAGTGGAGCTTTTTGGTCAGTATGGACTCAATGATGTTTTTAAACTTCTCACAATCTGGGGAAAGACAGACACGCAGAACTCAGGGAGGTGCTTTTGTAGTCAGTGCCTGCTGAAGACCAAAAGAACTCCAGGGCCAGGCTCCAGATTGGGAGTTTCACATCTGTATTTCATCACCTCACTACATAGCATCTGAAATTTCCTATTTTTAAAAGATTTATTTATTTATTTGGAAGGCAGAGTTACAGAGAGACATAGGCAGAGAGAGAGAGACTCCATCAGCTGGTTCACTCCCCAAATGGCTGCAAGGTTGGAGCTGTGCCAGTCTGAAGCCAGGAGCCAAGAGCTGTTTCTAGGTCTCCCATGTGGATGCAGGGGCCTAGCCACATTGGTTATCTTCTACTGTTTTTTAGGCCATAGCAGAGAGCTGGATTGGTAGTGGACCAGCCAGAATTGAACTAGTACCCATATAGGATGCCAGTACTGCAGGCAGTGGCTTTACCTGCTGAACCACAGCACTGACCCTGCTATTTCCCAATAAAATGGGAAAAAAGGACTTCAAAGATACAGAAGATGACTTGACAATGTGATTCCACTGGTGTTTACAGAATCAGAGTTCCCAGCCCCTGAGCTCAGACTGAATCATGAGCCAATGGACTCAGCAAGTCTTGCAGCCTCTCAGGTCAAACAGGAACCTGGGGCATGAAGTCGTCACCTTTTGTATGTTTTGGAGCTTGATAAGGGTGTAGGACTGTTTCCTTGCATTGGGAAAGATTTCAAGTGTTTGTTATTTCAGACTTAAGGGACCATCTTTCATGGAACTGTGTAGAGTACAATGTATAACAAAGTAAGGCCCTGAGGCAATATGGCCCAAGAAAAAGTATAGTTCCTGCTAAATTAGAAACAGCACAATAAGGGCCTCATGGATTCTGTTGATCTTGAGCAAGGAACCATCCTTGGAGTTGTATAGGAAAGAAGGAGCGCATTTTATTGTGACAATCTACAGAGGCACCCAGATAGAACCTATGAATGGGAGAGAAATCAAAGTTACAGAGAAGGTGGGCAATGGGGGCACCCAGGCGAGTGGCCCTGATTCCCCCCCTACACCCTGTGCTCCCACTCCCAGGTCTCAGGCACTGTCTTCCTCTTCTGGAAGAAGAACTTGTGCTCCAGGAGCAGGACTTTTCTCCCAGCGGGGAGGCTGTGTTGTGAGAGTGTTCCCATGGATACCAGAGTTCCAGTGCACAGGAGACTCTCTGTCTCTCTGGAAGCCCATCCTGCTCACTCTGAACACATGTCCACTTCTGGACCTAGGACAGTGCTTTGCCAATGGGAACTCAACAGAAGCTTGAATTGAGTGAAATGCATTAGCCCCAGAAATGAGGCCCACAGTGATGGTATAAGGCTGCAGGAGCTGACACAGACAGGATGATCATAAACATGCACTCAATGCCTCATCAGGAATCCATGACAGATTCAGCACTCCTGTCACCCTACACCTCACTGCTAACCTGGAAAACTTGCGAAACCCTGTGTGTCAGCTTGGGAGTGTGGTCAGGAGGAAATTAAGTTTGGTTAAAAGAAGACAAAAATCACGTAGTGAGGTAAACCATTTAGCTCCTCAGGAGAAGATACAGGACAATCATCACTGTGGTGAAATGACCCGAGAGAACTTACTGTATTTTTTCAGCTCCATGGCCAGGGCAAAGTTTGTAGCCTCAGCTATGAGAAACTTCTCCTGGAGCTCCCAGCAGTCCTGTTGGCTCTTTGCCAGCTGGGATCGCAATTGCTGGCATTCGAGGTCGTTCAGTTCTGCCACAGGATCTGATGCAGGGCTGTGGGATCCCGCCATGCTGATGGTGTGTCACGGCAGGACAACAGGGACTGGGGAGAGGAAAGCCAAACACAGGCCAGGGTCAAACAAATGACATCCAAGAGTTTCAGGTAGGCTTGGGGGGTGACAATAACCAGCTTCACTTACTGATGTGAAACTCCTGATCCACAGCCCGACAACACTGGGAAGTTCTTCTCTGGACAAACAAGGATAAAACTGCCAAAGCCTAGATTGAAGGCACTGCCTGTAGCTCAGTCTCTGCTAGGACTGGCTGTTGTGTGGCAGCTAACGGTCTGCCGTTGCCATCGCAGAATTAGAAGGTGGAGCATGTCATGGAATCTTTGGAACTCTGCCTTCCAGGGGCCTAAGCTAGGTTGAGGCACAAGACCCCCACTGGTGGGGACAACCTACCCATCTGCCAGTCTCATAGTTATAGATCCTGTGCTGACACCACAGACCGTGTCCCCAAATCACCTAAGCATGTATCGCTCGTATAGTCATGTATGTGTATGAAAATACCAAGGCAGAAAATGTGTCCCAACAAGCCTTCCTTTCTCAGGGCTGTTAGGAAGTCACCCCACCTGCTGTTTAAAGATATCTCAAGGCTTTTTTACCTGTTTGAAATGGAGAATTTTACGTTTCCTTGTTAAATGTGTCATTTCATTTTTGTGAATGAAATTTTGAGAGAGCTCTTTCAGTTCTCTGAAGAGAATTGTTATACCAGGTATGCAATTTCAAAATGTTTTCTCCCTATGTTGGCCTGTCTATTCATCTTCTTATCAATGACTTTGAGCAGGTAATTAAACATATTGGGACCTTTATGAATTTATTCTTTTATTACATGTAGTTTGGGTATAATACCTAAAAAATGTAATCTAATTCAAGTTGAAAGACTTTGTACTATTTTTTCTTCTAAGAGGTTGAAATTGGCACAATCATTTGGCACAGCAGTTAAGATGCCACCTGGGGTGCCCACACCTGGATCAGAGTGCCTGGGACCGAGTCCTTGCTTTGCTCTCCCCTCCAGCTTCCTGGGAGTACACACACGGTGAGGCAGCAATGACGGCTCCAGTACTTGTGTCACTGCAGTCTATGTGGGAGATCCTGATGGACCCAGTCCTAGTTTCAGCCTGGCCAGGCCCAGGTTAGCTCAGACCTCCTAGGTGCACACCAGTCAATAGGAGATCTCTTTTCTCTGTCTTTTTGCCCTTTGAATAAAACCAGGAACCAGGTGATATTTTGAGTTCACAGTACTACTCATTCTATGAGTCTGCTGTATGGACCACTTTTCTTATTAGACTCTTCACTGCTTTTGAATTCTACTATTGTTTCCAAACACTTTGTCCTATTTATATGATCACTTTAACACTTGATCCTATCTCTATATTCACTTTACCACTTAATCCTATCCATGTACTCTATAACACGGAAGCTGCTCTTTTTATCAGGCAGCTTAAGGGATTTTGGCATCCTATGGCAAGTTCTTGAACTGTACCCTTAGAACTAAGAGATCTAATACTTGATCAATCACATGCTGCCTCCTAGGGTGCACATTAGCAGGAATCTGGACAGGAAACCCTTTGGTGACTCAAACCCCGCCACTCAAATATAGGATGTGAGCATTGCAAAAGCCAGTTAACTGCTGAAGGAAATGCCAGTCCCAAAAGATGCACATTTTAAGGTTTCCATTTGAGGGGATGATCAAAACTGGGATTTTTTGGAAATTTTAAATTCTGATGTCTAAATAGATGTAGGAGTCTCCACTGTGGCATAGTAGGTTAAGCCACCACTTGAGACACTGGTCTCCTCTGTGAGTGCTGGTGGAGTCCCAGGGGCTCCACTTTCAGCTGATCCAGCTCCCTCTTGTGGTCCAGGGAAAGTAGTGGAAGATGACCAGAGTCCTTGGCCCTTGAGCTCCTGTGAGATACCCAGATGGCATTTTGGGCTCCTGGCTTTGGCCTGGCTCAGGCCTGGCTGTTGTAGGCACTTGGGGAGTGAAACAGAAGATGCAAGGTCTCTCCCTCTCAGTGTGTGTGTGTTCCTCTCTGTCTGTAACTCTGCTTTTCAAATAGAATAATACATCTTTTAAAATAATTATTAAAATAGGCCGGCGCCGTAGCTCAATAGGCTAATCCTCCACCTTGCGGCGCCGGCACACCGGGTTCTAGTCCCGGTTGGGGTGCCGGATTCTGTCCCGGTTGCCCCTCTTCCAGGCCAGCTCTCTGCTATGGCCAGGGAGTGCAGTGGAGGATGGCCCAGGTGCTTGGGCCCTGCACCCCATGGGAGACCAGGAAAAGCACCTGGATCCTGGCTCCTGCCATCGGATCAGCACGGTGCGCCGGCTGCAGCGGCGGCCATTGGAGGGTGAACCAACGGCAAAAGGAAGACCTTTCTCTCTCTGTCTCTCTCTCTCACTGTCCACTCTGCCTGTCAAAAAAAAAAAAATAATTATTAAAATATTCAAAAATGATATTGTAATGTACATATCCATAGTGTAATGATTCCTCTAGATCAGTATATAAAATATTCATCATTTCACAGTTAACCTTTATGTGCCTGCACATGGTAAGAACCCACAAAATGTACTGTTAGAAAATTCTCAGACTTTCTCATTCTAATGGAGAATAGAATGCTCCACTAATAACTCAGATTCTCATGCTTAACTTCAGAACCCTAGATTTAGTTCTTCTCTATAACTACCACTTTGTACTCTTGGGTCAACATCTCTCTATTCTTCCAACCAGACTCCACCACCTTGAAGACCTCTATTTTCTGTTTTGACATATTCAACAATTTTCCATTTTTTCTTTCAACTCCACACATAACAGACTTCATACAGTGTTATTATTTCTATATCTCATTTATTTCACTCACCATAATGTCCTCCAATTTCATCCAGTTTCTCAGAAATGACAGGAGTTCCTTTAACTTTGAGTTGAACAGCATTCCATCATATAAATCTATATATTTAAGCATCATCATACATCTATCATGTATAATGTATTGTTACACATAATATATATATAAATATCTATACACAGCCATGTATAAGAATGATTCAAACGTTTCAAGTGATTCCAAAGTGTCATGGAAAGTCTGTAGTATCCTTTTATTAAAATATACTTTTCAAGCCATATGTAGAGCCAGCTAGGGATTGCAGGTATCTCTGCTAAATGCTGATATGGCTTTTTGTTTCTTCTTTTTCTGCACATATACCCACAAGGAGGATGAATGGGTCATTTGACAGTTCTAGTTTAACATTTCAAAAATACTTTAATAATGTTTTCTATAACGGCCATACCACTCAACATTCTCACACATAATGTAAAAGGGTTTCCTTTTTGGTACACCCTTGCCCACATTTATTCTCTCTTGTCTTTGTGAAAGCAGCTGACCCTATGGTTCTGAGGGGATATCCCTCTGTGGTTTGGAATGGTGTTTCCCTGATGAGTACTGATAATGGGCAACTTGTCATAAACCTGGTAGCAATGGGTATTCCTTTCATGGAGTAATGTCTACTCAGGTCCTTTGCCAATTTCTCAGATGAATAATTATTTTGGCTACTGAGTTCTGTGAGTGCTTTCACACTATAGCACAGAGAAAGCAAAAGCATTGTGAACAATGTACATAGGTCTTGGCCCCATGTGGGGATCATGGGGATACTTACGTTGGGGCTGTGGAACTGCACCACTGCCATTTTATTGGATTGTGCAGTGTGTTGCATGGTGGAATTGAGCATGGGTAGAAAAATGTACCTAGCTGAAGAGGGCAGGAAGTCTGTGCTTTCTCTCCCACCCCTTTTTTTTGGTGGTGACACTGAAGTTACCAGGATCTCTAGTTTGCATGGAAAGCTTGTGTTCAGCATAAACCTGCTCTGATTCCATCCAGGGATCTCCCTGGCCAGGTGCACAGGTTCACTGTGGAGTCAGTTTCTCTCCTGACCTCAGTGCTCATGGAAGGTGGCTCCTTCAGGGGCTGGGCAGTGGAGTAGGCCTTTCTGAGTATCCCCTGAGGTTTCTGACACAACGTGTCCTTCATCTCACCCACACTTGGTTTCACCCTAACATTACCTTGTCATTCTCTGGGTCATTCTCACGTCCCAGAGAGCTGCTCATCTTCCTTCATCTGCACCTTCAGTTCTGGGTTCTCAGGATGTGGACTCAGCTCCGGATCTGGGAGGAAACACAGAGGAGGGACTAAGTCAGCTCTCAGCCTCAGTTCCCAGGGCACGTGTGGTTCCCCAGGGACTCAGAGGAACCTAAGCAGCAGGACCTCAGAGAGGAACAATACACACTTTACCTCACTGATGAGGAACCAGAGGGCCACAGAGACAAAGAGGTTGTCTCAGCACCACAGCACCTGATGGAAGGAGGGCCACCCATGAGCTTTGATCTGCAGCTTCCCTGTGCCGAACATGGCTCTTGTATTCCAAGAATGCATTGTTGGGTTTTGTGGACTTCAGATAAAGAACTGCTATTTCTGCCGCTAAAAGAAACAAACAAAAGTATGAGGGTCATTCCTTGGACACAGCTTTTCCCACATTTCTATTGTCCCATTATGTATTCTCTGTCTGTTTTCAACCACTGGGTGATAGAATGGGAGCAGAGAACACACAAGGTGAATGAGTATTTAACACAGCCCTGCCTGTCCTGTGTGGGCCCTTACCTCTGGAATTCTCCCTCAGGTTTTCTCCTCTGCTGCAATGCTGCAGAGTGTCAGACCTCATGGAGGTCATTTCTGTATGGAGATCCATGTTCTTCTTTTTGTCTCCTGGAGCCAGGGAGAGTAGAGATTCATTCTGGACCTCTGTGGACCCAGCTTTTCAGCGAGGCAATGCTGCTAGTTTCAAAGATAAAAAAGTAAACTCCACAATGACCAATGGAAATCAGGCCAATAAAGATTTTCCAGAGGTGCCTGAGATTGTGAGAACAGACCCTCGTAAAGTGGTCAGAGCCAAGCACGGGGCATTGGCAGACTGACTCAGGTAAGGTGTATGTGCAAAACAACCAAGAGAAGGCTGCTGACACCAGGAAGAGGACAAACATCAGAGGAGTGTGAGAAGAAAGGACGATTACTGGCTCAAATGAAGATGGAAGTATCGCAGGCTGAGACCCAGAGGAAAGGCCCCACGTCGCAGAGGATTAGTCCTCGGCCTTGAAACCTATCCCAGGAAGTCTTGTTGGATTTGCCCATCTCAACTTGAAAACTTTTGGATTCATGACTTCCTTGTAGGCTCCATTTTTGCCCTTGCTGAATTAGAGTCACTGTCATTATCACCCTATGTCCCCTGCACATGGGGGCAGATAAGCAGTGTGTTTAATGTCAGAGTAGCACAGATGGAAGGAATCACACACAGCATGCACATGTAACAAATGCCTCCAACCCCTCATTCACATCCCCCTTCATGACCCAGAGAAATCCCACATTCCTGCTGTGAGGACTCCACCTGACAGGGGAAGTGTTTCCATTCCTTATGTGTTTTGGATTAGTAATTCTCTATTAGGTACACAGTGTGGAATTCCAAAATCACTGGCCTTATTATATACTCAACCATCTTGATGAGAATTGGTAAGTGCTATCCAATTCTATACAGATACAAAAAATTAAATACCTTGTGATAAGTTCAACCAGGATGTGAAAGTCCTCTTCAATGAAATTCAAACACATTGAATCTAATGAAAGAAAATGAAGCAGACACAAAATAATGGAATTCCCTCATATATTCTTGATTTGGAAGAATTAATATTATTAAAATATCAAAACTACCCAAAACAATTTAGAGATTCAATGTCGTCCCCATCAAAATACTGATGACATCCTCACAGAATAAGAAAAAAATCTTAAAATTTTTATGAAAACACAAAAGGCTCTGAATACTCAAAATAGTCTTAACACAATAAAGCCAAAGATGGAGGCACCACAGTTCAAAATTAAATATATGCCACAAAGCTATTGAGAAAAAAACAGTATGCTACCAACATAACAATAGACACATAGGACAATGGAAAAAAGAGAACCCCTAGAAATTCACACACCTACATCCCTACACTTACTTTTGACAAAGGTGTGGAAAACATTCCCTGGAGATATGCACATCTATTTTAATGGGACTGGGAAAATTGGATTTTAATTTACAAAAATCAACTCAAAATGGATCATGATCTAAATGTAAGATGTGAAGAGGAAAACATGGAGCAAATGCTCTAAGAAATGGGCAGAGTCAACACAGTTTTTGGGCTAAGACCATAAGAACATGGACAATAAAAACCAATTGGAAAAATCTGATGTTATCAAACCAAGAAGTTTCTGCACAGGTAGAAACACTTCTACCGGTTGCGTAAGTGTACCTGATGCTGTGACATCCAAGGAACTGAGGAATTCTCATTTGTTATTCAGGGACATCATTTGGCCATTTGGAGAATATGCTTCCCCCATGAGTCACTCTGGTACTAAGATCTATCATTGATATTCAGTCAGTTTGATCCCTGGGTGACACAGCAGGACCGAAGAACACTGAAAGGATCAAGTAGTGATTGCAGTCAGACACAGAATGAGTTTCTGTGACCACCTCTAGACCATCAGGCTCCTATGCCAGAAAAGAGTCTTCCTGAGACAGGAGCACTGTCTGCCTTGTGCAGTTCCTGTCCCAGAGCCTCTGCAAGTGACTCGGAGTAAGGAGTCACCACCACCATCAAGACCCATGACAGAAAACCCACTGGAAAAAGAACATAGGGTACTCACAACAAAATGATGAAATTTCTAAAAATCAAGTTCTTACCCATCCCTTATCCATAATAACTGTGAATGTCAATAGACAACATTACCCAGTTACAAGATACAGACAGGATGACTGGATGAAAAGCAAGACCCAACCACAAGTCACCTACAAGAAACACACCAGTAATGACAGAGACTGAAAGGGTAAGGATGGGAAAAGATGCTTCATGCTAATGGATATTAGATGTGAGTAAGAGTACTTACGGTTGGATCAGATAAAACAGGTTTTATCTGTTAAATAATATGGTAAGTGCATATGCACCCATTGCTGCAGCACACTAATTTATAAAATAAAATTATTCCATCTAAAGGACACATGAATTCTAATGCAGTGATAGTGGGGGACTTCAACACTCACCTTTCTTCAACAGGAAGAGATCACCTGGAAAAAATTAACAAGCATCAGAGAGAAACTACTACAGACCAAATGGCCATAAGAGATGACTACAGAATATTTCACTCCACAGCTGCAGAATACACATTCTTTTCATCTGCACATGGAACATGGATGCTATAAGACTAGAAATCAACAACACAAGAACCCCCAAAGGTATGCAAATACATAAAGGCTGGATAAGAAACCAAGAGGGAAATTTAAAAATTCCATGAAACTAATTATAATGGAAGCACAACACACTGAATCTGGTGGGAAATTCTAAAAGTAGTATGCAGAGGAAAGTTTATGGGATTAAGTTCCTACATCAAATAATTAGAAAGACTTCAAATAACCTAACAAAGTATCTCAAAAATCCTAGTAAAACAGGAGCAGACCAATCCCAAATCTGTGGAAAGAAAGAATAAGGATGCAAGCAGAAAGAAAGGAAAGAGTGACAGAGAAATGAGGGCCTCAGACACAAAATCCAGAACACTGCAGGAACCCAACACACAGTGGCGTCCACCATGCAAGACTTGTGTGCTTGCATTGCTGTTGTCTATCTCAGAACAGAGCAGTCATCCAATACAAGAGAACACAGAGCATCCCACTGATCGCAGCCTTTCCAGGCCTATTGAGTGTAATCTGAGTTGATATAATCTCACAACAAAGAGTTAAGTGCTGGTAAAAGTTAACAGAAGGTAACAGGGGCTGTCTAGTTTCTGCAAGGAGGTATAGAAAAGATCATTCTCATCAGTGGCTGTGAATGTGAATGGGAAAATCTTCTTGCCAGGCAATGGGGCCAGAACAGCACCATCAGGAATGTACCGGAAATTTGATCTTGCAAGTCCCTTTACAGGATACAACCTGGAGAAGTACCTTCACAATTAACAAGGGACATACCAAATATATGTAGATGATGCTCCTTGAGACATTATTAATAATACTAAACATTTAAATCATTTGAGGAACATTAACTTATGTGAGTAGAATGGTCCATCACACCATGAACAGTTATCCATGTGTCTAAGACAAGGAAGAAGAGTCTGAAAGAGCAGATGGTGATGGACTGGCAAGAACTAATGTGACTGAGCAGTTACTGTGTGCTAGACACAGACAAGCCTCAATGCTTTGCCTCTACATCTCATTAAAATGTTTGCCAAGCCATGTAGAAAGCACTCCTACTTGTCCATTTCTTAGTGTCTTCCCTACCATGACTATTATGAAACACCAGTGAAAGAACCTGAAGCAGACACAAACACTACAGAGACATCCATGTCCACGGATTACAAGAATTAACATGATGAAAATGTCTACTCTATAGAAAGGAGTTTATAATTCAAGGCAACCCACACCAAAATACTATGCACATTATTCATATAACTAGGAAAAGCACCCAGAATTTATGTGGAAAAAGCACAAAAGACAGAGGTGTTGTTTTCAACACTATTTGAGGAGGGATCCTTCCCACACATCCCTGCAATCTCATTAATGTGAGCACGGGGTTCAGGCAGGATTTCTCCACATCTGATTTTAAGGAGAAGGAGATGGGCCTGGCTGTGGCTTTGTAGGGGAAGCCTCAAACAGCCAGGCCAGGATCCTGTGTGGCAGCCGGTTCATGTCCTGGCTGCTGCTCTTGCAATTCAGCTCTCTGCTTATCGCTTAGGAGAGCAGTGGAAGATGGCCCAAGGGCTTGGGCCCCTGCACCTGTGTGGGAGGCCCGGATAAATCCTGGCTTCAGATCAGCCCAGAGCAAGGCATTGAGGCCATTTCGGTGGTGAACCAGCAGATGGAAGCCCTTTTTCTCTGTCTCTCCCTCTCTCTGTAGTGCTAACCCTCAAATAAAGAAATAAATAAATCACACACACAAAACAAGTAAAGAGGATAAGGATGGAGAGAACAGGTGCAGAACAAACTGAATGACTCCAGGATGGACCTGGCTTGGGCCCAGCAACCTTTCAAGGAAGACATGAGTGAACTCATGGTGGCCCAAGGGAAACAGACGCTGCCCTCCTCCTTCTTCTTTTAATAATTATTATTTTATTTTATTTGAAAGACAGAGTTACAGAGAGAGGTGGAGCCTGAGAGAGAGAGAGAGAGAGAGAGAGAGAGGTCTTTGGTTCACTCCCCAAATGACCACAATGGCCAGAGCTGAGGTGATCCGAAGTCAGGAGCCAGAAGCTTCAGCCAGGTCTCCCAAACCGGGGCAGGGGCTCAAGGACTAAGGCCATCTTTGGCTGCTTTCCCAGCCACAGCAGAGAGCTGCAGAGCCAGTGGAGCAGCCCCCAAGGAGGCTGGCACTGCAGGCTGGGGCTCTAACCTGCTGTGCCACCTTCACCCCAACCCAGCCCTTCTGTGCATGCCCTGTCGCCCCCATGCTGCAGCTCCTGGGCTCCTCTCCTTAGTGTGACTGCGCCAGCTCCAGAGCCTCTGAGCCCAAGACAGTGCGGGATGACCTGCAGCCACCTTAACCTCACTTCCTTAACTGCACTTTAACCCTCAGAGACTTCTGCCTGCAACAAAGTTACACACTACAAGCCTGCACGCAGGAGGCAAGGCCTCCCCTCTCTAAGAGAAAAGACAGCAGGATTCTAGCTCCTGGAGTCTGGTAATTTTCAAGTCAGTTTCTCTGCACAGCACCGGAAACGCCGTGGGCCCGGCCTGTGCTGTGTCCTGGTGGGCTAAGCCTCCGCCTGCAGGGCCGGCTTCCCCCATGGGCGCTGGTTCCTGTCCCGGCTGCCCCTCTTCCGTTCTGGCTCTCTCCTAATGGGCTGGGGAAGCCATGCAAGATGGCCCGAGGGCTTGGGGCCTGCTCCTGCCTGGGAGACCCCTTGTAGTGGCCATCTGGAGAGCGAACCAGAGCATGGAAGACCTTTCTCTCTGCCTCTCCCCTCTCTCTAATTCTCTCCAATGAATAAACACCACAGTAAGAATGAAAGGCCTGGAGTTACAAACAGCAGGAGGTTGTAGTCCCGGAGAGCGCCCCCTGCCGCCCGGGCTCCGCAGCCCCGCGGCCTCCTCCAGGGGGGCCCGGCCCTTCCCGCCCTCCCGGGAGCTGTGGGCGCGGCTCCCGCATCCTCCTCCCGAGGAGCGGCGTCCTGAGCCTGGGGCCAGCGCCCGTCCTCCTGGAACCCTGTCCCTCAGCGCGGGGTCCGCCCCGCGTCCGCGTTTCCCTGTCTTCTCCTCTGACTCCGGTTCCGGAAGGCGCCCCTCAAGTGACCCCGCACCGCTGTCCCCGTTCCGGAGCCCTGGCGCGGGGTCCTCCATGTCCACAGCTCTGTTTTCTGAAGCGGGTCCGCATCCGGGTTCCCCAGGGGGGCGGCAGCCCCCAGGGCCCTCGGCGGGCTGCAGGCCGGGCTGGGGGTCGTGATGGCGCCCTCGGGGCGCAGGGGCCTGGGCTGTGTGAGGGGCTGAGGGCAACGGGCGGGTGGGCGGGGCTTGCGGAGGGCGGGAAAGCGCCGGGCCGCGCGGCGGTGGGCGTGGCCTTGGGAGCGCGGCGGCTCTGGAGGCTGAGGGCCGCGGTGAGGCCCTGGGGTGGGGGCTCTGGGCGCTCTGGGGCCCTGGCGAGGAGCGTGTGGTGCTGGCTGAATGGAGCACGGAGGGGTTTTGTGTGTTTGCGTGCTTGCTTGTTTTTTGAAAAAGTCTGTCTTTTGGAAACAGTCACTATTCTGGCCCTGAGTGACAGGCACTCGTCTCTGCTTTTGAAACAACTTCCCTACACTAGGTGGTTTCCTGTGTGCAGGCCTGGGTCACACTGTGCTGTGTGCTCAGAAGGCGCCTTCTGTGACCCCCCCCCCCCCCGGGCTCCCCCTACAGACTCAATGATACTTTGTCTTTCTTGGCCTCTCAGCTCAGTGTCCTCCTACCAAAGGGCCCACTGGGCCCATCTTCACCTTCCTCTCCCTCTGTTTATCTTGGAAACTCTGAGGACAGTGAGTTGGAGCAATGACAGGGCTCACCCGCTGCGTTCCTGTCACTTCTTTTTTGCTAGCTGTCAAGGATCTTGAAAATACTCTATTTTGTCTGTTGCTGTGGTTGCTGTTATTTTTAGTTCTTTCGGGCAGAAGAGCTAATTCTTGTTGCTGCAGCACCCCTACTTCAAGAATTCAAAGTTGGGGGCTGTTATGGTATAGGGGATACAGCTGCTGCCTGTGACACCAGCATTCTGTTTGGGCACTGGTTCCTGTCCCAGCTGCTCCACTTCTGATATAGCCCTGGTAATGGCCTGGGAAGAGCAGCAGATGATGGCTCAAGTGCTTGGTCCTGCCACGCATGTGGGAGACCTGGACAAAGCTCCTGGCTCCTGGTTTTGGCCTGGCCCAGCCTTGGCTGTTGCAGCCAATTGGGGAATGAACCAGTGAGTTCAAGATTTTTTTTCTCTCTCTCTTTCTGAAACTCAGATGTTCAAATAAATAAGTAAATCTTAAAAAAAATTCAAAGTTGGAGAATGCCTATCTGGATTCTGAAAGGGGCTTTCACGGAATGCAGAAAACAACCACAGCCTGTGTGAAAGCTGTAACTAGGAAGACTTTAAAAAACACCTTGCTTGTTCTAAGGACCTGTTCTGCTTGACCCTATATGTGTGTGGCGGGGGGAGGGGGAGGTGCAGAAGCCCCACCAGCCCTGCCCCAGGAGCTGAGTAGACGTCCCTATGAGATCATGGTGAGAGCCTGTCCTTTGGGAGCCGCCCCCTATGAACCTTCAGCCTTGTTCACTGCTGCTGTCCTAAGGGAAGGAGGAACAATGACTACAGCAGGCCACATGGACATCTCAACCTTCTCTGAACTTTTTGGGAGATTTTCATGAATAACAACCCGTGCTAAGCTGACCTGTGTTCCCTGGAGAGCCAGGGAAGCCATGCCCTTGGCCTTAGGCTTCATCCAGGACCCTCACTGGGTACTCAGAGTCCCCTGGAAGAGAAGGTTCCACTCTGAAGGTCTTTCTCTCCATATTGCAGGAACAATCAAGTGTGTTATTGGCTAAGCTGCAGACCCAGCACTGGGTATTGTCTGCAAGTTGGTGTGATTGCTGTGCCCATGACAGAGGGTCAGAATGGAAGCAGGAGGGAGACGTGGCCAGGTGAGACATCTGAAACATCTGGCCCAGGTGGGTGAAGACTTGCAGGTGTTTTCCCCCTTCTGCATAGTGGGGAAGGCTGGGTGAGTGTGAGGAGAGGTGACCAGTGATAGGTGTGGTTACAGAACTCTCAAGGAACTGCAGGCCCTGACAATTGAAATCACAATTAGAGGAGGAAGAAGGGTAGGAGTGCGGGTGGGAGGGAGGGTAGGATGGGAAGAATCACTATGTTCCTAATATGAAATTCATTAAGTTTGTATACCTTAAATAAAAGGTTCAGGGGGGCTATCAATTAAATAAGAAATGCCAGACAAGGGGAAACTCAGCTCCTCTACTACTACAAATTTTGCTGGCTGAGACTGCACACTATGTCCCCTCACAGGTAAGGTCTCTCCTCTACAGGCAGGAAATTGGAGGATTCTGACTCTCCCAGAGGACACACACTCCCCTTCCCCCTTATCACCTGTCTTGTTCATAGCCCTGAGCTCACTCCACACAGCTCTGCCAAGTCAAGTTCTAACAGCATCTCTGGCCTACTTCTACAGCTCTGGGATTATTGGCCATTAAGTGGCTGCCTAACCAGTAGCCCTGTGCTGCCTGATCAACATCAGACACTCCCCACTGATGACGTCCAAGACCTCTCATTTTCCCCAAGATACACCCCACCCTCTACCCACCTCTCTACTCTGCACAGCTGCCCCTGAGAAGCACACACCCAAGGGGGCAGTGACATCAACATCTCCACCCACTTCAGGTGCCCAGGCACCCATGGCAAGTTAAAGAGCTTTCTTTCTCTCTTCTTTGGGTGCTTGATCTTTCTCCCAAGTTACACACCAAGGAGAGGCATTCTAAGATCATCTATTGTGTCCATACAAACCTTTTAAGTATAGGAAAACAGGATGTGAAACAATGTATAAAAATTATAACATTTCTATGAACAGAATAAAAGTTTATGTGGGGGCTGACGCTGTAGCATAGCATGTAAAGCCACTTCCTGCAGTGCCGGCATCCCAGTGTGGGCAACAATTCAAGTCCTGGCTGCTCCACTTCCAATCCAGCTTTCTGTTTTGGCCTGGAAAAGCAGTGGAAGATGGCCCAAGTCCTTGGGCACCTGCACCCATGTGGGAGACTTGAAGGAACCTCCTGGCTCCTAGCTTTGGATCTGCTTAGCCCTAGCTGTTGGGACCATTTAGGAAGTGAATCAGCAAGTGGAAGACTGTTGTGTCTCTCTCCTCTCTCTCTCTGTCCCTCTCCCTCCCTCCCTCCCACCCTCCCTCCCTCTCTGTGATGCATGAAGGGACCCTGTGTGGGTCCAGGGTTATTGCACAGAGTACCTATGGGTGCATTTTCTGTGTGTATCCTTCTTCCTTCTCTCAGTACCCAAGGAAGCATTTTTCCTTTTCTCACTGTACAGAACACAAAACATGAAGATTCAGAGAAAGGAGCTGCTGGCTGAAGAAAGGGATAGAGGATGAGTGTTTGCAGAGTGAAGTTAGAGTAGAAAGCTCAATTCTGCCTGTGCCCAAATACTTGGACCCCTGCCACCCACATGGGAGACCTAGATGTAGCTCCTGGCCTTGACCTGGCCCAGTGCTGGCCACTGGGGCCATCTGGGGAGTGAACCAGTGAGTGGAAAATTCTCTTTCTCTCTCTCTCACGCTGACGTTCAAATAAATAATTTTTTAAAAACAATAAAAGAGTAGTGATGTGTACAGTGCAATGTAACTTATCATCAAGACTGGATATCATCATGATAATTCTGGAAAAGATGAACTTAGAAGCCATACTAAGTTTTCCCTTTATTTCTCCACCTGTACAAGTCTTAGCTGCAGTCCCCAGTGCACACTGAACACACATCTCTGTCACCCAGGGACTCAGAGAAAACTGAGCAGGAAAGGCCCCCAGACAGGCCCATTGCCTTATCATACTGATGAGGAATATGACTCCCAGAAAGAAAAAAAGATTTTCCCAAGCCCCTACCACAAAAAGTAGGGATTCTTATCTGCTTTAGTTACCCCATATCCCAGAGCCTCCACAGGAGACTGTGGGTAAATCAAATAATAATTGTCATATTCATAGCTAACAATCAGCAAGGATAACACACTTTTTTGTTTCAATAATAAGCATCCCTTTATTTGCTAATGCCATTACAAAAACAGGTTATACTAGCAACAAAAAAGTATCCTCTTGAATTGAAGTCAGAGGCAGTTACTCCCCAAAATGTTAAGTAAAACAGTGTACAACATTAGTATTAAAATGTGAAATTTTACATTGTCTTTACCACAGGTAAAGCTGCTGCGTGCAGTGCCAGCATCCATTATGGCCATCAGTTTGAGTCCTGACTGCTCCAGTTCCCATCCAGCTCTCTGTTATGGCCTGGGAAAGCAGTAGAAGATGGCCCAAGTCCTTGGACCCCTGCACCTACATGGGAGACCCGGAAGAAGCTCCTGGCTCCTGGCTTTAGATGGGCCCAGCTCCGCCTGTTGCAGTCATCTGGGTAGTGAACCAGTGGATGGAAGACCTCTTTCTCTCTCTACCTCTGCAGGACATGAATGTGGGTGAAGCAAGGTCAAATTCATTAAGTGTTTGTTTAATAAAAGGCAGAAGTGAAAACCAATCACTTAGCAAAAGAGACATAAATCGTAGGCAACAAAACTGTCAAAGGACTGTTTTAAAATTTACTGTAAATGAAAGAAGTTGAAAATATTTCCATTTGATTATTCTTTATGGGGCTAGCCTATTGTCCAGCCTGTACTTTTTATTAGTTGACTCTTTCTTTAGTGGAGCACTAAGTCTTTGATTATAATGTAAATTGAAAATATATTATCTCAAAAATACAAAACAATAAGTTGAAAATAAAACTGCCGAGAGGGCTACACATCTTGCTCATGGTCACGGATTAGTGACTGAGTTGGAATTGGAGTCAGGTCAGGCCATCTGCAAAGCCCATGCTATCAGCTTCTGTGCTGTCGTGCCATGCTCTGTTTAAGGGTGGCTCCAGGAAAGCACAGGTTACATTTCCAGGGCAGAGCACACCAGGGATGTGGAGACAGTGAGGGTGGCTTTTACTGCCAGAAAAAAGTGGAGAGCCCATGAGGGTGCAGACAGGGCAGTTGGGCTTCCTGAGTTTCCTCCCTGTGAACCCACTCTTGTGGGTGTCATCTCCTGTCCTCCTGCCTTCATTACAAGTGCTTGGAGAACAGAAAACTGTTAGGACTTTATCATGCCTCTGAGGGAGGCCACAGCACAGGCGTCAGTTCAGTCCTTCAATATCCACAAGGGTCCCCGGATGGACAGGGTTACTGATGGAAGGTGAAAAAAATCCCTAGGACCCCGTTCTTGTCAGTGGTTAGAGTTCTATTTTCAACAAACAATGCTGAGATTTGATGATTTAAAAAATCATTAATAGGGACTGGCACTGTGGTGCAGTGGGTTAACACCCTGGCCTGCGCCACTGGCATCCCATATGGGTGCCAGTTCTAGTCCTGGCTGCTCCTCTTACAATCCAACTCTCTGTTATGCCCTGGGAAAGCAGTGGAGGATGGCCGAGGTCCTTGGGCCTCTGCACCCACATGGGAGACCTGGAGGAAGTTCCTGGCTCCTGGCTTAAGATCGGCCCTGCTCCAGCCATTGATCTCATCTTCACATGATTACATCTACAAGAACCTTATTTCCGCATAAGGTCACAATCACAGATAGTGGTGTTAAGACTTTAAAACATCTTTTGTCTTGGAACGGGGAGGGACAACTCAACTCACACGAAGTGGTTTGTGATAGGACTCTAAACTGCGTGCTCATTGCTACAAAGAGGGGCTGCTGATTCAGGAGGCTGTTTTATAGAATCCTCTATTTAAGGATGGAAACTTATGCAAGACCTTGAGTGGTGATGCTGGCTGAGACCCTGTAGGCAGAAGAAGAAAAGCTGTACTTGCAGATCTCTTCAAAGGATGCTGCCAACTAGTGGGCTCAGCACTGGTCTCTCTTCCTAGGAAGTTGATTTATTAGGCAGCAGCAGGAACTAGATCCATCACTAGACCAGTGTCACTGAGAGGGAGCACATGCTGGTTCACCTGTGCATAGCTTTCACCCCTTCCACCATAGCTCCTCTGTGCTACACTCAGGTGGCCAGCAATAAGGCTGGCTGTCATCAGTGGGCTCAGCCCTTCTACCTTTAGGGCTCTGTTCTGTGGTGAATATTCTCTGGAGTGTGTTACAAGTGAGAAAAAGATGCTCACACTTTGTGCTTCTTCCCTTTTGTTCTTCCATCTGCCTCTTTCACAGATCTCCTTCTTCCAATCTTCCACTTTCCAGGCTGTTAGCACTGTTCATGAGTCTCTGTATGTATATATTCTTTCCTCAGGCCATTTCTCTTTCCACACTAAATGCATGATCACAGGCACCACCTAAAACTATTCCCACTGGAGAATCCCCCCCACCAGTCTCCCAAGGTTATTCTAGAGTGGGACCATCAACCTTCTTTTTGACCTGACCAGCACACCAGACTGTCCTGTATATGGACCACTCCCAGCTTCCCTCGTGCTGCATGGGCTTGTCATGCAGCCATAGCTCTGAGCTGGGGGGCAGGTGCTCAGGTGGCAGTGGTTAATGACAGGGTGGTCTAGCCTACCCACTGGTGGAACTTTCTTGTACACTTTGGCTCTGCTATGTACACTTCTGTTTTATGTCACTTCCCTGCTGGGCCCACCAATCTTGATGGTAGGTCTGCAGTAATCTGATGGCTATATTTGTTCCATTGTCTCTTAATGTCTCTTGCTTAGATGCTGTTCCTCTGCTGGAGTGCTGGTGTACACCAAATTGCTTTTCAAATGGTACAGTGTTTTCTACTGCCAATGTTGTGTCTTTGTTCCAGAACCCTTAGAGGTCTACACTGTGACTCTTTTATTGATGTTTATCACAAAATCCACATGGAGCCTCTTCTAGTACCATAAGGTTGGCAGGGTTGCTGTCACCACAACCAGACCTGCTGGTGGAGTCTGTTCTGGCTCTTATCTAACAAAGCTGCCATCTTTCATGTCACCTACTATGGGGATCAGAGCAATATCCCCAGGTATGGTATGTGCTGTCTCTAGCATCCAAAGTGCCCAGAGAGCACTGGGCTTCTTTATTAGTGGCAGGAAGTCTCCGATGCAATATATTTTCCTTTATATTGGAAGGAATGTCTTGTCATGTCACAGTCTACTGGCCCCTAATATCTTCAATGATATAATGGACATCTGAATCCTCAGAGGTTTTTTTTTTTTTTTTCACCCGTAAGAGCACATGCATGAAAAATGTGCACTAACATTTTAAAAAGATTCATTTATTTTAAAGGCAGAGTTACAGAGAGAAATGAGAGAGAGAGAGAGAGAGAGAGAGAGAGTTTCAATCTACTGGTTCACTTCCCAAATGGCTGCAATGGCCAGGGATGGGCCAGGCTGAAACTAGGAGCCTCATCCAAGTCTCTCATGTGAGTTCAGGGGCCCAAATACTTAGGCCATTTTTCACTGCTTTCCCAGGCATGTTATCAGGGAGCTGGATCAGAAGTAGGGCAGCTAGGAATCAAACTGATGCCCATATGGGATGGCGGTGTCACAGGGGGAGGCTTAACCCATAATGCCACAATGTCAGCCCTATGCACACTTCTTTCAATTACATCTTTCAAGGGGCCATCAAAGAAGGCTGCACTCTTCTCTGAAGGGAGGAGAGAACTTCCACTTTGCTTATGGCCCTGTCTAAATACTGACAGAGTTTGTGGTCACAAAAGGCTTCTGTAGCCTTGGCAGCTCATGGCAAGAGCCTCGGGTGATCACTGAGGTCATAAATAAGAGTGTTAATTGTTAAATTAACAACAGGAGTCACTGTGCACTTACTCCACATGTAGGACCTCTGTCCTTAATGAATTTTACTATGATAATTAACTGCAAAACTTGTTCCGAAATAGTACTTTTTACATTGTGTGTGTGTGGGTATGTGTGCAAACTCTTGAAATCTTTACTTAGTATAGAGCTGGTCTGCTGTACATAAAGTTAAATAAAAATGATTCTTAAAGAAGAATGAGATGGGAGAGGGAGTAGGAGGTGGGATGGGAGTGGGGGTGGGAGGGTGGGTGTGTGGGGGAACCACTATATTCCCAAAGTTGTGCTTATGAAAATTATATTCACTCAATACAAGATTTTTAAGAAATTACATCTTCCATGATTTTTTGAAGTACCTTTGTATTTTTATCCAAGGATTCCAATACAGTTGCAACTTTTCTTCTCACTTGTCCAGTTCTACTAAAATTCAACATCAACACAGTGGACTAATGTGCAGTTATGATGAATGTGTAGAACAGGAATTCTCAAACATTTTGGTCTCTGGATCCTTTTATATTCTTTAAAATTTATTGAGCACCCCCACAGAGCTTTCTTTGCATGAGTTACACCTATTTATAGTTACTAGGATATAAATTTAAATGGAGAACACCTAAACATATTTGTGTAGTATTAATTCAAAATAAAACAATAAACCCACTGCAAGTTTATATAAATAATACTAATTTATGAAAAACAACTATATTTTCCAAAACAAAAAAAAAAATGCAAGTGGCATTATTTAACAGTTTTTTCACATCTCTTCAACACAACTAGAATCCCATATCTGTTTCTACATTCCATCTGTTGTGATATGTTATTTTGGTTTAAGTTTGTGAGGAAAATCCATCCTCACACTGAGCTAGCTGGAAAGTTAAGGAGTATTTTAATAGTCTTTTCAGATAGTTAGGGATATTTTTCTGTGATGCTGTGTTAAAATTCAGTTAGTGGCAGTTTCTTAAAGCTTTGTTATAATGTGAAATCTGAAATCATACCATGAACTTTTTGTGCCTGCTAGGCTGTAATTCATTGGTCTTAGGCCTTTTCCCACTTACGATTTTGTGGCAATATGGCCTGGCCATTTGAATAACATTAGATCCCTGAATTATCCAGATCACCCAGCTGTTGAGGAATCTCACATACTGCAACATAAAACATCACAGTTTTGAATATCGCATCCATCTTGTTGGAAAGGTAAGTACTGGGGAGATGTCAACTTCACAATGGTGGATAGGAGTTCTTCCAAATGCTGATTTTCTACCTACTGGTTCACTCCCCAAATGACTGCCTTGGTGGAAGCCAGGAGCAAGGAGCTCCTTCTGGGTCTCCCACACAGGTGACAAGGATGGAAGCACTTTAACTATCAGCTGCTGTTTCCCATGTGCATTTGCAGGGAGCTAGTTCAGAAGCAGAATATATGGGATCCAAACCAGCACCCCAATATTGGATGTGGGTATCCCGAGTGCTGGCTTAACCTGCTGTGCCACAATGCCAGCCCCTGAGAGCTCCAATTTTGTCAATTGTTTTCCTTGAAGTGAAGGCTCACTTCATTCATTTTTTTAGAAATGGATTGTTTAGAAAATGTTTGCCAAATACCTAAGACCAAATGCTGATAGTTATCTGTTGATAACGCTTTCACATAAAACTGATTTTATTTTCCTACTTTTAAAAAGATTTATTTATTTATAGATTTGAAAGGCAGAGTTACAGAGAAAGAAGGAAAGACATAGAGATCTTCCATCTGCTAGTCCACTCTCCAAATGGCCAGGCAGAAGCCATGAGCCAGGAATTTTATTCTGGTCTCCCATGTGGGTGGCAGGAGCCTAAGTACTTGGATAATTCTCCATTGCTTTCCCAGGTGCATCAGCAGAGAGCTGGATTGAAAATGGAGCAGCCAGGACCCAAACTAGCACCATAACATGCCGGCATCACAGGTGGTAGCTTAAACCTGCTATCCACAACGCCAGCCCCTCATTTCCTTTTTTAAGGTTTATTTTATTTTCAGTTGAATGGTGGATTTACAGAAAGGATGGACATGCACACAGGTGAGAGTGAGTGTGAGAAGAGAGAGAGAGAATCTTCACCTGCTGGTTCACTTCCCAGATGGCCACAATGTTCTGGGCCCTGGCCAAAGCCTGGAGCCTGGAACTCTATCCAGGTTTCTTTTTCTTTAGAGATTTATTTATTTATTTGTAAGTCAGTGTTACATAGAAAGAGGAGAGGCAGAGGGAGGGGTCCTCCATCTGCTGGTTCACTCCCCAATTGGTCACAACAGCCGGAGCTGCACCAATCCAAAGCCAGGAGGCAGGGGTTTCCTCCAGGTCTCCCACACGGGTGCAGGGGCCCAAGGATTGGGCCTTCATCTACTGCTTTCCCAGGCGTAACAGAGAGCGGGATTGCAAGTGGAGCAGCCAGGTCTTGAACCAGCACACATATGGGATGCCAGCACTGCAGGCAGTGACTTAACCTGCTGCGCCACAGCAGCGGCCCCCTCCATCTAGGTTTCTAACATGGGTGGCAGGGCCAAAATACTTCAGCCGTCTTCTGCTGATTTTGCAGGTGTATTAGCAGGGAGCTGGATCAGAAGTGGGGCAGCTGGGACTCAAATCAGTGCTCATATAGGATGGAGGGGTCACAGGCAGTGGCTAAACCTGCTGTCCCACTACACTGACTCCTAAAATGATTTTAATTTCTGCCTCTGCTATTTCACAAGCACTTTTCCTTAAAATAGGCACCTTCTCTCCATGAGTACTCTATGCATACTTTCTAATTTGTTACACGGAATATTAAAAAATGTACATGCAAATGTTAAGATTTAATATAATCAATAACTTTATTGTTTTATTAAAGACATTCTTTTAAATTTTTGTTTATTTATTTATTTGATTTGATTTGAATGGCAGAGAGATAGAGAAAGGGATACAGAGTTAGAGACAGACAGATATCTTCTCTGTTAATTCACTCTCCAAATACCTGCAACAGTCTGGGCTGTGCCAGGGCAAAGTCAGGATCCTGAAACTTAATCCAGGTCTCCCACAGGGGTGGCAGGGATCCAAGTACTTGAACTACTAACTGCTGCCTCCCAAGGTGTGCATTAACACAAAGCTGGAATTGGGAGCAGACTGGTACTTAAACCCAGGCACCCAATAACCAGATATCATAACCAGAAGACCAGGCAGTGGCACATTAAGGACATGAATAAGTGAAACTGGCAGTTTTCTCTCTTTTTCCCCTGTGTTTGCACAGAAGTGAAGAATGGCAATGATTGCTGTCACAATTTCCTATCACTGCAATGATCTGTGCTAGGCACTCACAGGTTTATTCATCATCATCAATGAGTGTCAGCACAATGAGGCAAGCAAACCATATCTCAATATCACTGTGAAGATTGCTTTGACCAGCTGGCGCTGTGGCTCACTAGGCTAATCCTCCACCTTGCAGCGCTGGCACACCGGGTTCTAGTCCCAGTCGGGGCGCTGGATTCTGTCCCGGTTGTTCCTCTTCCAGGCCAGCTCTCTGCTGTGGCCAGGGAGTGCAGTGCAGGATGGCCCAAGTCCTTGGGCCCTACACCCCGTGGGAGACCAGGATAAGTACATGGCTCCTGCCATCGGATCAGTGCAGTGCGCCGGCCGTAGTGTGCCAGCCGTGGTGGCCATTGGAGGGTGAACCAATGGCAAAGGAAGACCTTTCTCTCTGTCTCTCTCTCTCACTGTCCACTCTGCCTGTCAAAAATAAAATAAAAAATAAAAAAGATTAATTTGACCTTGCAGTCCCACAGAAAGGGCCCGGAGGATTCCTAGGGACTCATGGACCACAATGAAAACCATTGCTCTTTGATCTTTTACATGATACAGGGTTCTTCAGACTATATTATAGCAGAGAGAGGGAAAGTTTACACAGTTGTAGAGCAAGAACATCAATGCTTGCCACTGTCTGTCCTAAGTTAGTTCAAACTGCTTTGATTCTCCTTTGTGACAGGTGTGGAAAAGGAGTCGGTAGCCATATCTGCAATGGCATGCTTGGTACTAACTGAAAACCACCCCAGAAAAACCTACAGGAGGAAATTAAAAATCCAGGATAGACAATTCCCACTCTCTTCCTTTCTCCCTGTCTTCATTTCTCCCTCTCTCCCTCTTTCTTTTCCTCTCCATACACACACATTACTTCTAGACATTTGTGGGCAATGGAATTACAAAATGTTTATTTGGGTGCAGTATATATACTGATTTCTTTTTTTCTCTGAAAGATCACTGTCCTGTGTTTTAAAAATGTTTTATTTACTTATTTATTTGGAGGGATGAGGGTGGGAGGGAGGGAGGGAGAGAGAGAGTGTGAGAGAGAGGAGAGACCTTCTAGCCTCAGGTTCACTCCACAGTGTCTGCAACAGCTAGGGCTGGGAAATGCCAAAGCCAGGAGCCAGGAACTCCATCCAGGACTCCCACATGGGTGGCAGGGATCTGGGTACCAGGGACATCACCTACTGTTTTCCACGATCACCAGCAGGAAGGCTCAGATGCACGACTCAGTCTCTGGCCCTCCAGCCTCTGGTATGGGATGCGGGGGTCCCATGTGGCAGCTTAACCTGCTGTGCCACAATGCCTGCTCCTGTCAGATCACTCTCAAAATGAATCCTATGGGTTTGTGAGGCTGCCACATGATCTAGGGTTCTGCACATAACACCAGGGTTGCCTCTGCCCTATGTTTTGCTGAAGAATTAATTACAAACCAGGCCTCTTGATTTCTCCATGGTAGTGGGTGTCAAAGTTTCTAAATACAGTTCTATCACTAGCTGTGTTGCCTAGGGAAGCCATACTATTTCCTTCCTGTTTCTTTGTCTGATGAATTTTACTCAAATACATTCTGAAACCCTAACTTATGTCAGACATTGAGATGGGAACTGGTCTCATAAGATTAATCCAGATTCATCACTCAACAAACATCCGGATTAATCTGGATCCTCCAGGGGGATATTGTGCAACAGATTTCCTCATTTCTGTTTGAACTGCACCATGAAAACTGCTGCTGTCATTGTCTTGACCTCATTTTTGTTGAAGTCACATGGTTAGTGTTTTTGATGTGTTCTCTAAAGGAATTTACCCAAATATTCTTTGAAATTACTTGAAATTATAGCCCCCCAGGTCAAAGATGAACAATAAGCAAGTTAACTACTTGTATCTCCTGTGTAACTCAGGAGAAGGTAAAAGTTAATGGCTGCTACTAGCATCTGCTTTTAGCTATAGACTGAAATTAAGTTTATTACCAAAGAAAGGTAATTGAACACGCTAGAGAACAGTTAATAGTAACGTTTTACTACATAATAGTATAGTTGACATGAACATACACATTATTATACAGACACAAGAAGAGATTTCCCTCACAAAATAATTTTTTCATTAAAATAATAATTTTTCATTAAAATTATGTTTGACTTTGTTCTAATGACATATTTTGTGTTTGTATTCCATAAAATTAGCTTAAGTGTCATGAGCAAACAATAAGCTGCTTGTACCTATAAAAAGGCCTTTATACATCTGGAATTGGGGCAAACATTTAAGGTTCTTTGTTTTAAATTTGTTGTTTTTAGTTTCAGGTTTTAGGTTCTTTGAAAAGGCAAAATTCTGGGGGTCCAACATATCATATAATAGACTCAAATTCTTATACCTTATACTTTATTCAAAAGAAAAGAACTGTGATACTTAAATGGGGAAAATAATGTCAAATAGATAGGCTGAGGTTAGTGAAGAAAGAGGAGAACTAGAAAGGTAATTTTGTCTATTTATACTAGTTTGAGTTGGGCTGTCTGGAATTTCAAATGCATCATGGTCTACAAAAATCAGCATCACAGATAAAAAGATATGATTAGCTCTAAAATGAGCAGATGATCAGGATGATCTATCCTGTAACCAAATCAAAATTAATGAAAACTGTGATGATGACTCATCAATTTTTATATAAATTATATTTTGATAAGTAAAGTTTCTTATGAATTACAAATTCAATGTGAATTCATTGAGGGTTTATTTTATTCTTGAACAAAAATCAGCATCAGGTAAACTGAATATCTCACTAATCCTAAATAATTCTCAATTTTACTTTTACACGATAAAACTTTCCAGATTATAAATGTTGGCATGGGAATTACTTTGAAATAAAGGGACAATCTTAACCACACCACCACCACTATTTTTCAAATCTTACTTAATTTCTGAAAACTCCACAGCAGAAAGTAAAAACTGTTATTTATTTATTTATTTTGACAGGCAGAGTAGACAGTGAGAGAGAGAGAGACAGAGAGAAAGGTCTTCCTTTTCCGTTGGTTCACCCCCCAGTGGCCGCTACAGCTGGTGCGCTGATCCGAAGCCAGGAGCCAGGTGCTTCTCCTGGTCTCCCGTGAGAGTGCAGGGTCCAAGCACTTGGGCCATCCTCCTCTGCACTCCCGGGCCACAGCAGAGAGCTGGCCTGGAAGAGGAGCAACCCGGACAGAATCTGGCACCCTGACCAGGACTAGAACCTGGTGTGCCAGTGCCGCAGGAGGAGGATTAGTCTAGTGAGCCACAGCGCCAGCCGCATATCCTCTCTATTTTAATTGAAACTTGCATTTCCTTCAGAGTTCAAATCTGTTTCTAACCTTTCTCATTCAGCCACATTATACTTTACTCTTCAAGATGTTGCCTTGATAGATATATTTTTTCTAATAAAACCCATTTTCCCAATGAGATTACAAAATACCATAGAAAATAATGACTGCTTTTATAGTTCCTTAAATAACTATGCCTAAAAGAATTCATCAGTTGAGAAAGTATTAATTTTTGTTGTTGCTAATGTTAAATTAGAAAGGAACTCTAATTAAAATTAAGTAAGTGTATTATTTAGTAGGAATCATGCTCATCATGAAATTATGAGACATGTATTGTGTGTGAATTTGGGTGTTGGATACTGGTAGAGAGATGGAGAGAGATTGAGAGAGACAACAAGAAAGGAAGTCCATTTTTCATGAGACATAGAAGATAGATCATGTACCAGTGAATGATCATTATTGCTATAAAAACACAATTCTTTTTTTCTGAAATCAATTTTTAAATAATTCACAGTGAAAATGTTAATGTTTTATAAATATAATATAATCCTATTTAGTAATGCAATATTAAAAACATAAACCTTTTAAGAAACAGTTGTTAAAATTTTCCATTGTTACTTCTCTCTCTCTCTGTCTCTCAATGCATAAGAGTACAAATATGCATTAAATATGTGTTTTCTCACATAGGTGTATATGTATAGTGAAATAGACATGGGAGCTTGCTATGTACCATTTCTTTTCATTGAGCAATGTGTGTACTTCAGATATACTGTGAGCAGTATATAATAATGCTTTTTGAAGATTTAATTTTTTGAAGGTCAGTTACAACAAAGGAGAGACAGAGAGATCTTCTATCCGCTGGTTTGCTTTCCAAGTGGCCACAATGGCCAATGTGGAGAGAGACCAAACCAGGAACTGGGAGTTTCATCCTGGTCTCCCACATGGGTGCAGGAGACCAAGGACTGGAGCCACCTTCCGCTGCTTTCCCAGGTGCATTAGCAGGGAAATGGAGTAGAAGTGGAGCAGCTGAGACTTGAACTGGGACCCATATGGGATGCTGGTGTTGTAGTCTGCAGCCTCTTGATATTTGAAATACAGCAGAAAGTTGGTTTCAGTGAAGCACAGAATATTATTTATTTCTTTCATGGATCATGCCTCTGCTGTTGCTTCTTAAATGTGTTGGGTCAGCACTTTTGTGTAGTGGGTAAAGCCACCACCTGCAGTGCTGGTATCCCATATGCCAGTTCCGATTCCAGATGTGCCACTTTCTATCCATCTCCCTGCTAATGCACTGAGAAAGCAGTGACAGGTGGTCAAAGTTCTTGGACCCGTGCACCCACTTGGAGACCCAGAAGAAGCTCCTGGCTCCTGGCTTCTGATAGACTCAGCTCCAGCTGATGTAGTCATTGATTGCTGAATCAATGGATGGATGATCTCTCTCTCCTTTCTCTCTCTCTCTCTCTCTCTCTCTCTCTCTCTCTCTCTCTTTCTCTACCACCCCATGAGTGTGTATGTCTCCCTCTATCTCTGTAACTCTGCCTTTTAAAAAATAATAAATAAATACTTTTTAAAAATTTTCTGTTTGTGGGTATAGATGTGTGTGTTTTACAAATCTTTTAAATATTTAAATAGTCAATTGTTGAGTGTTTTTTATTTTGTTATTGTAGTTGTTTTACCGAATTTTTTCCTAAAATTATAAATTTTAAGGAGGTATCATGCGATGTTTAAACAAATGTTCAGTCAGGATAAATAAATCTATCTCTCCAAACATTTGTCACCTTTTGTGGTGAAATCATTTGAAATCCTTCTTTAAGCTTTTGAAATAATACAGGATACCTTATCATTATATATTGTAACTGCGTTGTGCAAGAAAACAGTATAACTTCTTTTTTGTGTGCAGTGGAAGTTAAACTGTGTGTAAAGAATGTGCTGTGTGCACTTGAATACAATATGTATTTTGCTGATGTTAATGAAATGTTTTGTAGATGGCTGTTAGGTCCGTTTGGTCTAAATTTTAGTTTAAATCTGGTATTCCTTCCTTATTGTTCTGTCTGGATGGTCTGTTCATCATTGAAAATAGAGCATCGAAGTCTTCCATTTTTATTGTATTTCTGCCTGTCTTCTTTAGTTTTGATATTAACTTTATCTATTTGGCTGCTTTGATGATGAATGTACATTCATACAATGTTATGTTCTGATGAATCGCCCTCCAGATCCATTATGTAACACTTCAGCTTTCTTTTGCTGGCCATTGGAATGGAATATCTTTTTACATCATGTTACTTTCATCTTGCATTAGTATAGCTAAAATGGATCGCTTTTAGGCAACATACAATTAAACTTTAAAACTTTATCCAGTCAACTTCATGTCTTTTACCAATTGACTCGCAATATAATTTTTTTTCCGCCGAGGCCGAGCCGCCGCCTCTGCCGCCCGCCTCTGTCGGCGCTGGGCGCGCGTCTCCCGGCTGCAGCGCCGCTCGCCGTCCACCAGGCGGCGCTGCCCGCGCCCAGGACTCCCCGGCCCGCCCCGGTTCCAGGACTCGTCGTGCAGGAGGGGCCGGGCGGGGAGAGGCCAGAGCGCGGAGACCGGCAGGGGGCGCATATTTCCGACGGGACCCCGGGAGCCAGAGCAGGGGGTGGGGGAGTGAGGCGCAGGCCGGTGTTCTCGATATGAACATTGAGAGATAAGGACGTTTTTCTTATTAATTGATCCCTGGTTTTTTGTAGCTACTGTTTCTTCCTTTCTTGCCAGATATTTTCCTTGTGATTTAGTGAGTTTGTGTGTGTGTGTGTGTGTGTGTGCGTATATACTCTGATTCCTTTCTCTTTATCTACTTCAGGTTTGTTTTATTCCTGATTACAATGAAACAAACATAAAACATTTAATGGTTATAATGGTCTACTTTTAATTCTTAACAACTTAAATGCCAACTGCATGCAAAAACTCACATTTTGACTTCTCTTCCGACCATATTTTGTAATTTTATAACTATTCAAATTTAATTATTGCAAGTATAGCTTTTTAGTATTTTATCTTGTAATTTTTCTAATGTTGTTCAAAATAATTTTGGCTTCAACATTGCAGTTTTGGAATATTCTGAACTGACTCACAGTCTTACCTTTACCGTGGACTTGATATTTTCATGTAGCAACTTCTGTCCTTTTGTTTCAACGTCAAGAACCCCATAATGTTTTCACAAAAATTAAAAAAAGAGGATAGAAGGAGAGAGGTTCAGGGAGGAAGGCAAGGAGGGAAAGAAATATGGTTATCTTCTTATAATCACACCTATGAAATACATGAAATCTGTTTCATATTAATAAAATTAAATAAATATATATATTGCAAAACAAAAGCAAAACAAAAATGAAGTTTGAATAATAACAACATCTCTCTGCTTTGATTTCATGAACAAGTGTTTATCTTTCGTATCTAGTGTACAGTATTGGGAATAATCTAGGCTGCATCATTTGTTATTTTTCTTTCAGCACCTTGATTATATTCTTCCACAGTCTCATATCCTGCAAGGTTTCTTCTGAGAAACCTGCCTATTTCTCAGCAAAAATAAGAAGTTGTACATAGGATGGGGTATTAAATTCCTGTAAAGACCTCTAAAGAGAAAAGATGCATGACTTTTTTCTTGATATTTTCAAAATTCCCTCTTTAAAAAAAACTTAGACTTTTGAAAATCTATCATTAAAGTGTCTTGATAAACACCATACATAATCTATTAAGGATTCCTTGAACTTAATGGAATGAGCAACTATTTATCACTCCAATTTGGCAATTTTTCTGTAATTCTTTTTAAAGATTTATTTATTATTTGAAAGGCAGAGTTACAGAGAGGCAGAAGCAGAGAGAGAGAGAGATCTTCCATCTGCTGGTTCACTCCCAAAATGGCCACAATGGACAGAGCTGGGCCAATCTGAAGCCAGGGTCCAGGAGCTTCTTCTAGGTCTTCAGCATGGATCAGGGGCCCAAGGACTTAGGACATCTTCCACTGCTTTCCCAGGCCATAGCAGAGAGCTGGATCAGAAGTGGAGCAGCTGGGACTCAAACTGGATCCCATATGAGATGCCACCATAGCAGGCAGCAGCTTTACCTGCTATGCCACAGTGCCAGCCGTTAATTCTTTAAATAAGCCTCTGTTCTTGTCTCTTCATGTGCTCCTTCTAGGATTATAATAACACATAGATTAGTCCTTTTTTTTTTTTTGACAGGCAGAGTGGACAGTGAAAGAGAGAGACAGAGAGAAAGGTCTTCTTTTTGCCATTGGTTCACCCTCCAATGGCCGCCGTGGCCGGCGCACTGCGGCCAGCTCACCATGCTGATCCGATGGCAGGAGCCACGTACTTTTCCTGGTATCCCATGGGGTGCAGGGCCCAAGTACTTGGGCCATCCTCCACTGCACTCCTTGGCCACAGCAGAGAGCTGGCCTGGAAGAGGGGCAACTGGGACAGAATCCGGCGCCCCGACCAGGACTAGAACCCGGTGTGTCGGCGCTGCAGGCAGAGGATTAGCCTAGTGAGCTGCAGCGCCGGCCCTTCTTAAACTTCTTATTTGTTTTCTCATATTGCTTCCCTGATTTCGCTTATTTTTTGTTTGTTATCCTTAGAATTCCCTAAGCTGATTTTTCTAAATATTTATCTTTATTTATCTAATGATCAGAGATTCAGAAAGGCCCAACATCTGCTGGTTTGCTCCCCATATGGCTACAAAAACTGGGGCTGGACCAAGCCTAACCCAGGAAACTGGAGACTGATCCAAGTCTTCCATGCAATGGCAGAAGCCAAAGTGCATCAGTCACTTTGTTGGACTTAGTGTTGGAAACTTCATCTTTGGTACATTAAAGACAGAGAGATAGAACCCCAGCCAGTAGATGGGATCATAGGAGACCCTCCCCACCGCGTGGAGATGGGTCTTAGAGGGCTGCAGAAAAGTCACCCACTGGCTCCTGTGAAGGGCGTTGAGGTCACAGGCTAGTCCTTTAAATCAAGGTTTATCTGGGCGGTTGCACCTGATCTAGGTAAGGAGAGTTTTACACGTCTTGGGTGGAAGGCTTCATGTGCTTTCTGTGGTTTTATTGACTCTCAATTGGAGACTAAGTCACCCAATTAACCAGTCAAAAAAATCTCTTCTCAATGCCTCTTCCAGACCAATCATGGGAATTTATAGTCTATACAAACCCCAAGACAATCGGCCCTCAATGGTTCCCTCCTTTAGAGACCCATTTCACTGCTTGCAGGAGCTGTGTCTTTTACATTTGCTTTCCCCTTTCACTTTAATAAACTACTTCTACTTTACACATACTTTCTTGTACCTGTTCTTATTGCTTCATGGTCAAAAGACAGGATCCCCAGTGATTAGAACTGCAGACTTCTGCAGCATTTCTTGAGGGCTCACCTGGAATTGTCATAAGGGTAATTGTGGGGAGCAACTCGGACTAGACTGTTACTGGAATTAAGACTTATTCTATGCATCTGCTCTCCCACAATATGGCGCTGAGAAGGGAGAAACAGCTTCTACACAGCTGCCTCCAGTTCAACCAATAAACTGTAGGACCTGCTCCTGATTGGAGGAGAGCAGCGTACTCAGCATGTGGGTAGCAGAGTTGGGATTGGTGGAAGAGGACTATAAAGGAGGAGAGAGACAACATGCACCAGGAACATCTAAGGGGAACACCTGTGCAGCCCCCGAGAGAGCCAGCCGGCGGTGTGCCGCTCCCCCGCGGAAGTGGGGAAAGTGGCCAGGGGGAACCGCCCTTCTACGGAGGTGGAAGGGTCGGTAGCCAACCCGGGAAGAACCAGCAGCAAACCTGGGGAGGGCCGAGCAGACAAAAGAACAGCGCAGGGTCCTGTGTCGTTCCTCCACGAAGAGGGGGAGCGACATAATGGTGCCGTGACTCGGATATGAAGCCTAGGCAGGGTTTAGTGTCGTTCCTCCATGAAGAGGGGCAGCGACAGGTAATTGAAGTGATCCACTTTCAACCTTTTTTCCAGAGACTCTGAACTCCACCATAGTCCTTTATCAATCAAAAATGCCAAAACTCAGTTAAAAAGTATCTAGTGTGGCTGTCAGTATTAAAGGCTAGGAGGGGAGGCTTGTTGAGGTATATCTGATTAACCTCGCTCTCCTTTTGGCGCTGGGAAAGCTGGTCTTCCTTTTTTTGTAAATTCATCCAGTGGGTGATACTGGAGTGTGGTCTTGGAGTAACTGAAATTTCCTAGGGAGGCTCCCTAGTAGGAGCCAGACTCCAACAGCCCCTTAAGGTATTGGACTAAAATCTACACTCCTCATTCCCTCTCTCTCCTTCCTACCCCTACTCATTCAACGTCAAATGTCAGGAGGGGAGAGGGGAGGCCTCTAGCTACAGCTGGACAGACAGGTGTCTTCACCAAATTTGGCAACAGAGAAAACTCAATCCTTTGATCCTTTTCTAACCTGATGTTTTCATATCCTTTCTCTGCAGTTTGTGTTTTGTAGTGACTTTCTTCTTCATCTCTTGACAATAGGAGCATATGATTCTCTATTGCTTGGTAAAAACTGAGTCTTAAAGGGGTTGGCATTATCTGCCCATTTTTAACTGTTTGATTACCATAACTCTGATTAGATCAGGCTGACAATTTTGTTATTCTTTCTATTCCTGCTGCAGCAAGTGTCCCAATTAGAATCCTGGATCACCGTTCTCAAATGAAATCCTGAGTTTCTGAACCAACTTCAATCTTGGAAGATGACCTCAACATGTCAAAGGAAAATGAATATTCCTGCGAAGTTACCAAAGGACTTGAACTCCTGTATAAAAAAGAGTAATTAAAATGTTACACACACACTCTTCCCCAGCTTCATCCCTCAATTTTGTCATCCTTTAATTCTATCATCAAGATGGGGGATACCATTGCTACTCAGACTGCTAATTTTTTTTTCATCTTATTCTTCACCTGCTTATTTCCACTAATGGTTTGATGCCATGTTTTTAATGCTGTTGACAATGGAATACATGAAGGATGACAGAATTTCCCTGCATTTCAAGCACAATGCCCTTGACAATCCACTCTTAGAAAGCCCTGGAGTGAGATACTGTACATACAGAAGCCTCTTTTGGTTTGTCAGTGTTCCCTCCTTGTAGAGATCTGTCTTAAATCTCACTCTTTTAGTTCAAAAGGGATGGGGGGTCACAATTATACCCATCAAGGCTGAACAAACTTCTTTAACTTATTAAGTTCTATGGTCTTGTAGTAAAATAGTAGGCGTTAGACATCCTCATGTCCCAACAAAGTGGGGCATGTAGATTATTAAATGAGACATACTGATTTTGGATTAATACCTCTCATCTGTTATAAGAAAGTACATAAGTTCTAAATGGCAATGTCAGGCTCATAAGACAATTAGACAGGTTTAAGTCCAAACTACCTGAGTCCTTCTTGTCCTATTTAGGACTCTAACATACGGACATGGCTTTTTCCTTTTGTAGTTCCTCTTTGCAGTTTTGTAATACCGCTTTTGTTTGGCCCTGTATGTTCAACTTTCTTATAAAGCTTATCTCTTCCTGTCTAGAAGTTACCAAATGCTTGTAGATGGAACAACAGATACAGACCTTTGATGTGAGAACCCTAGACAGACCTTTGGAGGAGGAACACTTATTGTCTCCAACATCACCCATCTCCAGCTTGAAGTAGCCAGAGCAGTCATCATCCCTTCTCTCTAACAGCAGTTAAGGTACCTCTTAAGAGGGGGATTGATAGACTTCTGACTAGGTAGACAGGGACTGGGGGAGTGGGGGACTCTCCCCATCATTTGGAGATGAGTCTCAGAGGACATGAGAAAAGTCAAGCAACAGACTTCTGTGAATGATGTTGATGTCATGTGCCAATCATTTTATTCAAGGTTTTCCAATGTATTTGTTGCTGATCTGGGTAATAAGAGTTTTATACAGTTTGGGGGAAAGTTTCATTTGTGTCTCAACTGTAGAATTAACTTTCACCCAATTTAACAACCAAAACTATCACTTCATAATTTGTTTCTTAGACCAATCATGAGAACCTCCTGTCTTACAGCCTGTAAAATCTAGACAATCAGTCCTCAATGGTTCTCTCCTTCAGAAACCCCTCTCAGTGTGGCTGGGAGCTTTCTATTTTGTTTGCATTTTATCTTTTCACTTAACAACTACTTCAGTTTTGCACACTCTTCCTTGTACATGATTCTAAATCTGTGGTCACGTAACACAAACCGGGCATTTGGAATCACAGACTCCTGCAACAATATTAGAAAGGTGGACCTAATGGAAGTTTCTTAAATCATAAGGGCTCTGCCTTCATGAGTGGATTAATGGCATTATAGAAAAATTTGTCAAGCAAGAATTTACTGCTTACCATCTTCCACCACCTGAGAATGTAATGACAAACTTTCACCTGATGTCAGTGTCTTAAACTCGGACTTCATCGCCTTCGGAACTATGAGAGACACATATTTGTTTTTAAATAAATTACTCAGTCTCAGAGTTATTCTGTTGTAGAAAAGTGAAAAAGACTGAGGTACTTACTAATGCATATATTAAAATGTGAAGGCTTTAAGTAGTCATACATATGTAATAAATTTTAATGTCCTCAGACAAGCAAAGGGAAAATAGAATTTAACAAATGTAAAGTGGTCATATTTAAGATTTATAATTTAAGAGATGCTTATGAAACTGAAGGGTTCAATTACTAAATGAATCCTAAACATTTATGGGAAAATATCACCCTAATTTCTCTAGCATTGTTAGGTCTTTTTTCCTCTCCACATATGTTTTAGATATGATTTGTCCATTCAGAAGTCATGCTAGAATGTAATCTACATTGTGAGATATTACAGAGTGGAAACCTATTCCAACTATGGTGTTGAAAGTTTGTTCCTAGGGCAAGCATTGTGGCACAGCAGTATTAGCCACTGTCTGGGATGCCAGCATCCCATATGGGTGTTGGTTCATGTCTTGAGTGAGTGTCCCACTTCTAATCCAGCTCCCTGGTAATGCACCTAGGAAAGCAGCAGAAGGCAGTTCAAGTGCTTGGGTCCCTACAACCACATTCAAGATCTGGATGAAGCCCCTGCATCCTCATGTTGGCCTGGCCCAGCCCTGACCATGGTAGCCATCTGGGTACTGAACCAATGGCTGATTTTGTAGGTGTATAGAATGCAAAAATTATGGAATCTTTGCTGAGATTTCTGTGGAATGCCTGGGAGACCAGCAAGAAATTTGGTGAAGAACTAGAATTTTTGCAAAGAACACCCAGTGAATTAAATGTCTGGTAGAGCTATGGGAGTAAAGCCACAGTGGTGATGCCATAAATGGAGAACAACCACCAACATCCCATGCCTTTCTGTGAATGCTGCTGATAAGAGTGTGCAGCCACCAGCAGCAGTCATTTGAGCCATGTCTTGGGACAGTGCTGCCTAAAGCCTTGAGGAGTCCATATCTTGCTATAGTACACACAAAATGCCAGACTTGCTACTTTAATACTTTTTTTTTTTTGCTGGGTTTCCAACAGTTTTTGGACCTATTATTCCTTTCTACTTGACTAATCTTCCTTTTTGGAATAGAAATGTGTAGAGGAGATGGACTTGGAAAGTGAGGATATCAAATCCCCATGCCTTTATTTATTTATTTTGGTGTTCACATCTCTCTTTCTCTCTATGGTAACTGGTATCATAATAACTAACAGGTCCACTTTCTTGGCTAGCTGCCCACAATCTGTTAGATAACATCTTGCCTTGGATCTAATTTTGTCTGTAAATGTATATAAGCAACTGCAGGGGGCATGGCACACATGGTTGCCCATGGATGGGTATGGACAGGTATGTGATTGCTTGTGAGTGGGACTAATGATTGATGTGGCTATGTTTGGCTGTCTGTGGGCTGTATGTGGAAGTGTGTGTGTGTGTGTGTGTGTGTGTCTTACTGCAACTGTGAACACAACACCAGATAGCTCCTACGGTCCCACCACCATAGGGGCATGTGGCTGTCCTCACTGCCACTGTAAATAAAGGGCATATAAACTCACAAATGACTCCAAGTTGCTCCATGATCTGTTGAAATCTGGATTTGCTTGTCCTGGGCCTTAAGCCCTAGGCAAACAAGATGTGTACCTTCTGCCTGTTGCATTATTGGATGTAGATAATTTCTTCTTATATTATAGGACTACAGAGCAAAGGATTTTGCCTTATGACTCAGAAGAGACTTTGCATTTTGACCTTTTGGATTAGTGCTGGCCTCTGGATATTTGGCCTATCAGTTAAGCCACCAGATGGGAATGCTTGGATTTGAATCCATATCAAATTGATTTGATTTGATTCCATATCAGAGTGCTTGGATTTGAGTCCTGGATCTTCTCCTATTTAAATTTCCTGTTAATGCCTGCCCTGGGAGAAGCAGGTCATGATTGAAGTAGTTGTATTTTTGCCACCCATGTGGGAGACCTAGATGGAATTCTCAGCTTCTGGCTGAAGCCTGGCCCAGCTGTGGGCATTCCAATCATTTGGAAATTGAACAGTGAGTATAAGTGCCCCCCTCCTTCTCTCTGTCTCCTCCCACTCCATCTTTTGAATATCACTTTAAAAAAATAAAATAATTACATTAATGCTGGAGTTAGGACTTTGGAATTATTGGAGAAGGAATTACTGTAGTTTGCATACTGAGAAAGTCATGGTTTGGGCAGCCAGGCATGAAATGTTATGACTTGACTATAGCTTGATGTCTGAGTTGAATATTCATTGTGAGTATTAATTGGATGCAAACACAACTCAATTGTAATATTGAAAGGTGACATCTTTGGGAAACAAGGTTTAGATTAGGTCCATTGGGAAGAGTCCCCAAGATAAAACTCACATGGATCTACAAAAATTCACAAACACAAAGACATGGATATCTGTGCTCTCAGTCTCTTGTCATATGATGCTCTACACTGTTTTGGGACCCTGTCATCAAGAAGGCCATCACAGGATAACTCCCATAAGCCTTACACTTCCAGAACCATGAGCCATATTAATTCCAGTTTATAAAGAATGAATTAAAGAAAGGGAAAATATAAGTATCCTACTTCAGCTATTTGGCTATAATAATGTGCATTGAATATTATGAAAGGGAGCCATAGTTCCATGTAACTGACATTTTTCTGTATTGTTTAAATAATAAATTACAATTTAAATAAAAAGGAAACACTATTTCGTTGAGATAGAGCTCAGAAATCTGCAAATTACATACAACTGGGAAGGTAATTATGATAATTAGCCAAATTTTTTTCTAGTAAATGCAAAATGATTCAGACAACAGTGACTTCCAAAAGTTTAAGTGTCAAAATGTCTGTATCATGCATGCATGCATGAGTGTAAGTGTGTGTGTGTGTGTGTCTTGTGTATAAATTTATCTGGGAGAACTCAATGAGTTGGGAATGGAAATGACTTTTTCTTGCAAAGCAATCAGCGTTTGATTGATTATGCCTGTGCATACACACATTGGGTGTAAAAGTGGTAGTATCTTTAATTGCAAATTCAACACCTAATTAATGCTGTTCTGAAGTCTGGTAACCTTTTAAAAGAGAAAAGTATTTCACATCAATCCTGTATTGTTACTCACCTGAATTCCCATTTTGATTCATTTGAATACAACTTGCAATTGGACTACATGTCATTAGTCCTTAATAGCTAGGGGCAAACTGCTAAATTGCTTTCATAAACACACACACACACACACAAAGAACTAGAGGTAAACTGTCTGGACTCTCCAGATTCACAGTATTCATTAGAAGGAGAATATTATTTTGGTTGAAAGAAATTTGAGTAGGACAGTCTATAATAGCGTTGAGTTCATGGTTAACTACTATCTGCTAAAGACCTTAGCAATACATCTACATAAGATAAACTTCACATTTACATTAGTGACAGGCACACAGTATGAATTCATTAACAATTGTGCATAGACATCTATAATACTGATGTTTTATGCAACTATACAACTTTATGCAGTAGTGTCAGAATAACAGAGCTAAATTATACAGGTAAACACTTAACTACAATGATTAGTATACAATTTCAGGCATTTAGGTTATTTTTAAGTAAATGTTATGTAAATATGTTTCAGTCAAGAATTAACAGCAAAGCAAACATGCTAAAATTTAAACAACTGCTAACATAAATGCTAAGCTGACACACAACTTTTTTGCTATTTGCTTTGCTTATCAGAAACTCTGTGATGTAGGCTAGGTAGATGTCACTAATATACTTGTATATTACAAGGAAAAAGAAGCAATACATTTTAGTTAACATTTTTAAATAATTATATTTAAATATATTTAAACAATAAGTCACATATTGAAATTATTTTTTCTAAAATTTTACTTGTATAGCTCTGAGTCATAGTTGACATACAGTAAATAGCATCATATAAAATATGAAATCTGTGATTTTGCACCTTTTTACACCTTAGACATCCATTAATTCATCAAGATAATATTAAACACACCAAAATTCGTGTATTTTCTTCTTTTTTTTTTTAAAGATTTATTTATTTACTTGAGAGTCAGAGTTACACAGAGAAGGAGAGGCAGAGAGAGTGAGAGGTCTTCCATCCGCTGGGTCACTCCTCAATTGGCCACAAAGGCCAGAGATGTACAGATCCGAAGACAGGAGCTGGGAGCCTCCTCTGGGTCTCCCACACAGGTGCAGGGACTCAAGGACCTGGGCCATCTTCCACTGCTTTCCCAGGCCATAGCAGAGAGCTGGATTGGAAGTGGAGCAGCCAGGACTCGAACTGGTGCCCATATGGGATGCTGGCACTGCAGGCTGTGACTTTACCCACTATGCCACAGTGTTGGCCCCGCATCTTTTCTCCTTAATCCAACTTTTCTGCTTTTCCTCATACTACCTCAAACTTTACATTCCTCAAAAAATCACCAGTTTATTGTCACTATTAATTTTCGTTCTATGGAATTTCAGATAAATAGTACCATACAGGAATTAATCACTTTCCGTCTCTCAATTTCCCCCTTACTTAATTATTTTATACTCTTTGTAATTATTTTGAGATATAATCATGTTTTCTCATGCATCAATAATATTCTACTTTCTGAGGCTGGCACTGTGACATAGTAGGTTAAGGGATGGCTTTCAGGGCTGGCATTTCATATGGGTACCAGTTTAAGTCCCAGGCACTCCACTTCTGATCCAGCTCCTTGCTGATGGCCTGGGAAAGCAACAGAAAATGGCCCAAGTGCTTGAGCTTCTGCACCCACATGGGAGACCTGGAAGAAGTGCTTGGCTCCTGGCTTCTGCCTGGCACAGCCCTAGCTATTGCAAACCTTTGGGGAGTAAAGCAGTAAATGCAAGATCTCTCTCTGTCTCTCCTCTCTCTGTAGCTCTACCTTTCAAATGCATAAATAAATCTTTCAAATAATAGTGAAATACTTTTTATTACTTCAATTGAATTGATTTTACAAAATTTATTTATCTATTCACCTATTGATGGATATTTTACCTACTTCAGTTTTAGAAACAAATATGACATAAACAGTTATGTAAAATCTTTTTATGGCCAAATATTTCATTTTCTTCAGATGAATAGCTACTAGTGAAGGAATTCAGACTGCATTATGCTGGAGTGAGTTACGCTGCCATTTGTGATCTGGCATCATAAGCAGGCCCTAGTGCCACCTGTGAGGCCAGCATCCTATATGAGTGCCAGTTTGAGTACTGACTGCTGCACTTCTGATCCAGCTCCTTGCTAAGGTGCCTGGGAAATGGTGAAAAACAGCACAAGAGTTTGGGCCCCTGCCACCCTCAGAGAAGATCTGGATGGAGGTCTGGACTTCTGGCTTTGGAATGGGCTTATGAAGGTATACAAGCACGACATGCTAATCAAACTTTTATATTTAAAGAATATAATAAGATACTCAGTGGAAAACCAAAGTGCATTTGTATCAAACATTTTAATGGATTCATCTCAGTTGAGTGGAAAATATTGATTAGTTTCATTTTCTAAGAAATAGTCACACTTGGGGCTGTTTCTGTGGCAAAGTAGATTAAGCCACTTTCTGCAGCACCAGCATCCCATATGGACATCAGCTCAAATCTTGACTGCTCAACTTCCCATTCAACTCCCTGCTAATGCACCTGGGAAAGCAGCAGTAGACAGTTCAAGTGCTTGGACCCCTGCACCCATGTGGGAGACCTGGAAGAAGCTTCTGGCTCCTGGCTGCTGGCTTTGGGCTGGCCCAACCCAGCTGTGTGGCCATTATGTGAGTGGACCAGTGGATGGAATCTCTCTCTCTCTCTGCAACTCTGCCTTTCAAATAAATAAAAATAAAATCTTAAAAAAAGAATTGGTCAAAATAAAATGTATCTAATACTTTTACAAAGGATAGCTTATAAGATTGATAAAGTGTTCTATATAGTTACTGATCTTCCACTTGTTTCTTCTATCCGTTATTGAAGGTTATTGAAATCTCTTTTATAATTAAAGATTTTTAATTTATATATACTATACTTTTGATTCATATATTTTAAGCTTTTATTAGATACATTTTTATTCACTAGAACTCTTTGTTAATAGGCCTATTTATTCATGGGTATTGTCTAAGTTTATCTTTGTTAATATTCTTGCCCTGAATTTTTTGTTATCTTATATTGATCTATCATTGCTCATAATTTTTAGTAAAAACTGTTGTAATGATATGTTTTTTTCGCTGCATTTATCCTTTGTATCTTTATATTTAATGTGAATGTATTGATTGGCAGGCTACAGTTGTGTGTTACTTTCTTTTTTAATACAATCTCAGTTTGTTTATTTCACATAGACACTTAGGTCATTTATATTTGGAATGTTTATTGAATAATTTACATTAAGTTTTTTAATTTGTTCTTTTTTCTTTCTATTTATCTGTTCTTATACATTTCACTTTGCCTCTTTTTCACCTTGTTTAAATTAGCTAAGCATGCTCTAGGATTCTAATTTATTTTATTTATTGGCTTATTAGACAATCTTTTGCTTTGTGTTAGTAGTTGCTTTAGGAAATATAATATGTAAAGATAATTTACAGGAGAGAAAATGGCGGCGGAACCGAGCAAGACCGAAATCCAGACTCTTTATAAGAGGCTTCGAGCAATTCCCACCAACAAGGCCTGTTTCCACTGCGGCGCCAGGAATCCGAGCTGGGCCAGCATCACGTACGGTGTTTTCTTGTGCATTGACTGCTGCGGGGTCCAGCGCTCCCTGGGCGTCCATCTCAGCTTCATCAGGTCCACAGAGCTGGATTCCAACTGGAGCTGGTTCCAGCTGAGTGTATGCAGACGGCCTTTTTCCACCAGCACGGCTGCACAGCCAGTGATGCCAACAGCAAGTGCAACAGCCGGCAGCCCAGATGTACCGGGAGAAGATCCGGCAGCTGGGGAGCGCGGCCCTGGCCCGGCGTGGCACTGACCTAGGGATAGACAGCGTGAGCAGTGCTCCTAGCCACTCCCCAGAGAAGAAGGACTCGGATTTCTTCACGGAGCACACTCAGCCCCTGCCTGGGATGTGCCAGCCGCTGAGCCTGCAGGGATCCAGCAGCCAGCCCCGTCCGCAGAGAGCAGTGGCCTGGCCCAGCCGGAGCACGGCCCCAACACCGACCTGCTTGGCACCTCGCCCAAGGCACCCCTGGAACTGAAAAGCTCCATCATTGGCAAGAAGAAGCCAGCAGCAGCTAAGAAAGGCCTGGGCGCCCAGAAGGTGAGCGGCCGGAGCTTCAGCGAGATGGAGCGGCAGGCCCAGGTGGCAGAGCAGCTCCGTGAGCAGCAGGCGGCGGATGCCAAGAATCAGGCCGAGGAGTCCATGGTCGCCTCCATGCGTCTGGCCTACCAGGAGCTCCAGCTTGATCGGAAGGAGGAGGAGAAGCAGCTCCAGAATCTGGAGGGGAAGACGCGAGAGCAGGCGGAGCGGCTGGGCAAGGGCTTGGTGAGCCGGAGCTCCGTGTCCCGCTCGGTGCTGTCCAGGATGCAGGGGATCGAGCAGGAGATCCCAGTGACCGCCAAGTCCTCCCGCTCCCAACTGGACCTGTTTGATGACGTTTGGACGCTCACCTCTGGACCCCCAAAGTACAAGGACAACCCCTTTTCCTTGGGGGAAAGTTTTGGTTCCCGCTGGGATACGGATACCATCTGGGGCATGGACAGGGTAGAGGAGAAGGAGGCAGAAGTGACCATCTCGAGCATCCGGCCCATTTCGGAAAGAGCCACAAGCCGGAGGGACGTGGAGAGCCGGAGTTCGGGCCTCGAGTCCAGCGAAGCAGGCCAGAAGTTTGCAGGTGCAAAAGCCATCTCATCCGACATGTTCTTTGGGCGGGAGGTGGACGTTGAGTATGAAGCCAGGTCTCAGCTGCAGCAGCTCACGGGCAGCAGCGCCATCAGCTCTTCAGACCTCTTTGGGGACGTGCATGGAGCCCATGGAGCAGGAAGCGTGTCTCTGGGCAATGTGCTCCCCTCGGCGGACATTGCCCAGTTTAAGTAGGGTGTCAAGTCTGTGGCCGGCAAGATGGCTGTGCTGGCCGATGGCGTGATGAATGAGTTTTTAGAAATTGTACACAAAGCCTTTTTACAAAATGGTTGATTTTTCCCAATACACACATCTGGCTATCTCATAACCTGTTAAATAGAGAAATATAATTTTCAGAAATATGGGTTTACAAAGCATGGTGGTCATGAACTCTTTTCTATATTTCCAAATTGGACAGCCAGACACAGAGTTCCTCTGGTGGTTGGCCCAGTGAATCATGTCACAAAGATAGTACTGGTTGAAAGAACTGAGTGCCAAACTCAACTCTAAATGTCTATTTCACTCCAGTGGATTCTATTGTGGCTGCTTTTGCGAAAATGGCATGCTGGCTTACTGCCGTGTTTCTCATTCATCCCTGTATTGGAAGGAAGAGCCAAAAATTGAGAGAAATATATGGTTTTTTAAAAAAATTTCTTTCACCTATATAATTTAAAATCATTTTAATTGAGCACCACTGATAGCTAATAAATAATTCAAAAAGGGATCTTCCTAACTCTTACATTTAGACAGGATGAAAATTGATTCACATTTGAAATAATTGCTTTATGACTAGTGAATTAATCATGTGTGTGGAATATAATATGTGGTAATTGATTCCTTAAGAAGCTTGCAACATAGCTAAATGCAATAGTATTGAATTGGTTTCAAAGTATTCCATAACATGACCAGAAACACTGAGAATTAGAAGTATTAAATAGATTACTTGCTTACAGTCTTCAGGTCTAAGTAGATATGCAGTCTAAATTGAAGGAGATATTTCAAGTAGTCCACAGCATAATCAAATAGAAGAGAAACTTAATGAGAAAACACAAATACCTGTGTTGTCAGCACAGGCATAATAATTTGTTTTAAACCAGTAGACTTGTCATTCTAATACACAATTTTTAGATTAAATTTCTCAGTAGCTAGCTTCCTACTGACTCCAGTTTTAGAAATAGCAATACATCAAAAGAAAGTGTAGAAGCAGTGTACTTCCAAAATTTTAAGAGTTCCCATGTCATTCATTTAAATACCACTCAACTTATATCAAAATCTACATAAGTATAGAATAGATAATACTTTATATAATTATCATATTTAATTACAAATGGAATGATGTCATAGACAGAATGTCTAACATTTTTTGTGGTGTTCACAACTCTATTTGAAAAATTAGATTATTTCAAAGAGATTTCAAAACTGATGAAGAAATGATAGAGAAAATAGAATATACTATAGTATATAGGTCTTATCATATTTATTTAGCCAAAGTATCTCTTTTTTTTATTTATTTGAAAGGCAGAGTTACTGATAGGCAGAAGCAGAGAGAGAGAGGTCTTCCATCCGCTGGTACACTTACCAAATGTCCGCAATGGCCAGAGCTGCACCGCTCCAAAGCCAGGAGCTAGGAGCTTCTTCTGGATCTTCCACCTGGGTGCAGTGGTCCAAAGACTTAGGCCATCTTGTATTGCATTCCCAGGCCATAGCAGAGAGTTGGATTGGAAGTGGAGCAGCCAGAACTTGAACCAGTGACCATATGAGATGCCGGCACTGCATGCAGCAGCTTTACCCACTGTGCCACCGTGCTGGCCCCCAAAGTGTCTTCTCCATAAGTATGTTCTTGTGTAACTGTAATTACTTATTTTTTTCTTTTCAGGGTTTACTCTGGTTATTTACTGTTAAGTAAGAATTGGAATCCAGAGGGTTCTGTTTTCAGATATTTTGTTTAATGTCACCTGTCAAACTCTTTACAAAATTACTTATCATATTCTGTTTGTTCATATGCATAGTTTCCAAATTTCAGTTACACAAATAAAATTCAGGTAATCAGTGATTCATTTTGTCTTAAAAATTCTATGTATTACTTTAAAAGAATATCTGTCCAGCTGAACATCATGACATAAATGGACCATTTTTACACACATATTCTTATAATTTTATCCAAGGTTGATAGCTAAAAAGATAAAAAGAGATCAAAGTGCTTCACAATCTTAAGTGTGCTTGGAATTGATTTGCAGAAGTTGACTGGATTGTTTTTAGTTGAATGAAATTATTCCAATGGTGATTTTTAGAACATGAAGTAAAGGATAGTGAAGGTTATTTTTTTCTTCTGTCAGTTTAGCCCATTTGAAAGGGGGTAAGAAAATTGTATTTGGGAAAACAGAACCTTTAAAGGAGTATTAATTATATTTTTAAAATACTAGTTTATCTATCTTCATCCAATTGAAAGAGAGAGAGAGAAATGTCTTCCCTCTGTTAATTCATACCCCAAATGTCCACAACTGAGGACTGGTCCAGGCCAACATCAGGAGCCCAGAAGTCCATTTGCATCTCACACATTGGTGGCAGGGGCCCAAGTATTTGAGCCATCATCTGTGACTCCCAAGATTCACAGTTGGAAGCTGGATAGGAAGTGGAGGAACCAGAACTTGAACCAGAACTCAATATGGGATGCAAGAATCCCATGGGGTAGGTTAACACACTGCTATATGATGCTCATCCAAGAAAATTCAATTTTGAATATAGTGTCATCTGAAATATGCTGATACTTAATTGATATTAACAATTGGAAGATGATTAATAAAAAAGTTTACATTATAGGATAACTTATTAACAGACGGTAGTCAAAAAACCTTTGAAGGAGATAAATGAGTCGGTAGAAATAACTATATCAGGGAAACATTAAGTTAATAGAGGGATCTAAGTTAATAAAACCTAAGTCAAGGAGAAGTACACAAATGTGCCCTTTATGAATAAGAGGTTTCAAGGCTTTGGATCTGTAATTTTAAGTTGAAGAGAAATGCTAGCAACTGATAATGAACAATATTAAATTCCCAGAGATATTGTTTCTATTAACAACCTTTTTATACTACATGTGATCATGATGTTGTCATACTGTGTTACATCAGAAGAAAAGGAATCAAACAAATAGCTCCTTTGATTTATGCGCCTTCAACTAATATTAATGAACTAAAATTTCATAAATTCTCTCTCAAGCTTGAAAGTACATAATTGATTTTAATATGAATAAACAAAATTTCCTATTAGCAAATGATGTACTTTATACAATTTTAAGAGTTAATAAAAGTATTATGTAAATCTTTTTAAACTCTCTATTGTATATGCCAATGGCCAGTATCCTGAACAAACTGATAAAGACAAGAGAGAAAATAATAATCCTTAATTTATTTTTTTATTTTGTTATCCCTTAGGACTTAATTTCTTTTTTTTTAAGATTGATTTATTTATTTGAAAGTCAGTTATACAGAGAGAAGAGAGGCAGAGAGAGAAAGGTCTTCCATCTGCTGGTTCACTCCCCAATTGGCTGCAACAGCAGAGCTGCACCAATCTGAAGCCAGGAGTCAGGAGCTTCTTCTGGGTCTCCCACACAGGTGCAGGGGCCCAAGGGCTTGGGCCATCTTCTACTGCTTTCCTAGGCCACAGCAGAGAGCTGGATTGGAAGTGGAGCAGCTAGGACTCCAACCAGTGCCCACATGGGATGCCAGCACTGCAGGAGGCAGCTTTACTGGCTATGCAAGAATGCTGGCCCCAGTACTTAATTTCAATAACTAAATGCTAACAGAAATATTAGAATATAGATATGATATAATAAATCTCTCACTCTAAAAGAAAGAACTCACAGATCTGCTTTATAATGCCACTATACTCTACAACACCAGGACTGTAACAATCATTTCTCATTTCTCAATGCATTGTAATCTGCCTGGTAGATCTAAGGGAGAACTTGCCTTCATTCCATTACTCTGGACTAACACCTTCCAGAACAAAGTCTCCTGTGTACCTTATAGCGACCCTGTAGGACTACAGCGAGGTGGCTCACATCTGCTAGTCCTAGGACTCATGCTGTTGGTGTTATAAGACACTGCACCAGGCCTGGCACTGTGGCACAGTTGGTTAATCCTCTGCGTGTGGCATCGGCATCTCATATGGGTGCCGGTTCTAGTTCCGGCTGCTCCTCTTCCAGTCCAGCTCTCTGCTGTGGCAGGGAGGGCAGTGGAGGATGACCCAAGTGCTTGGGCCCCTGCACCTGCGTGGAATACCCGGAAGAAGCACCTGGCTCCTGGCTTCAGATCGGCGAAGCTCCAGCCATTGTAGCCATCCGGTGAGTGCACCAGTGGATGGAAGACCTTTCTCTTTGTCTCTCACTGTCTGTAACTCTACCTATCAAATAAATAAATAAAATCTTTAAAAAGAAATAAGCCACAGCACCAAATGCACTCTCCTGGCAGGATCCGAGGAAGGGTTCATCCACATCACACAATCCTAGAGCCACAGAAATCAGTGCCACAAGCCCTGATAGCACACAGGCTTGACAGCAGGACAAGCAGAGAACCATTCTTGTCTCTCTCAGCACCAAGGACAAGTCCTTGGACATCATAATCACCAGGGAGTCTGACACCAAAGTATCTATGGGCTAAAGATACATACTCTAGGAAACCCATATTCATCCCTGTGTTATAATTCTACCCTTATGAACTGCAACAGGGAAGTCTACTCTATCACTTATAGACACAGCTGGCAATGATTAAGACAAAAGCCATCATAGACTATACTCCAGGGCTCACCTAGAACCAAAGCCAAACAAACAAGCCAAGTGATACCCTGTATTCCAGCTAAATCATAAACTCTTTTCTAACAAAACTTATTCCATGAAGGAGAAAGGATGAGTAAACCAGATACGCAGATGTCAACACAGGGACTCAGGACACATGAAGAAGCAAAGTAGTATGATGCCCCCCCACACAAAAAATCATAATAATCCTCCAGAATTAGATCTGCACTTAAGGAAATCTATGAAATGTCTGTTATAGAATCCAAAGATAATGATTGTAATGAAACTCAATGAGATGCAAGAAAATGCAGTTAGATTAAAGAAATGAGAAAATCAGTGGCATGAATGAAAATATTACTAAGGAGCTAGAACTCATTAAGAAGAATCAAATAGAAATTTTGGAGATGAAATTTTCCATCAGTGAAATAAAAAATAATATTGACAGTTTAAATAGCAGAAAAGGCCAAGTGGAGGAAAGAATTTCTAAAGTATAGGACAAAACTCCTGAAATAACCCAGAGAAAAATAAACAGAATAGAATTAAAATAATGAAGAAAGTCTACAAAATAAGGGATGCCATTAAATGTCCAAATACAAGCTTCATAGGTATTCCTGAAGAAGAAGGGGAAAGATGTGTTGAGAACCTACTGAATGAAATACTAGTTGATAATTTACGCTGTCTTGAAAGAGACATGAACATCCAGAAACTCAAAACTCAAAACTTAAGAATAAGGAGTGAATCCTAAAGACAGCAAGAGAAAAGCATCAAGTTAAGAATAAAGAAAAATCAATTAGATTAACATCAAACTTCTCAGCAGAAACTCTACACATCAGAAGAAAGCAGGATGATATATCCAGGGTATTAAAATAAAAGAAGTAGTTCTACACTTGATCTTAGCCAAAAGGCTGAGAAGCAGTAAAAGAAGTAATTCTAATACTTGTTAAAACTATCAGAAAATATTGAGTAGGATGGAATTCTGCTAAACTTAATTTAAGTCCAGCATCACTTTGATAATAAAACAAGACCTGACAGGAAAAGAAAACTATAGACCTATAGTCTTAATGAGCATAGATACAAAGATTTTCAACAAAATTCTAGCAAATTGAATTCAAAATCAAATCAGAAAGATCATATATCACAATCAAGTGAGATTTACCCCAGAAGTATAAGGATGGTTTAACATTTGCTGATCAATAAAGGTCATACATCACATCAATGGAATGAGAACAAAAATCACATGGTCACCTCAATAGATGCTCAGAAAGCCTTTGATAAGATTCAACACCCCTTCATGATAAAAAACCCTCCACAAATTAGGCATTGAAGGAGCATTCCTCAAAATTATAAAGGCTGTACACAACAAGGAACAGCCAATATCATACTGAATGGGGACAAGCTGAAGACATTTCCCCTCAGATATGGAACAAGACATGGGCTTCCATTTTTGCTGCTCTAATTCAATATACTATTGAAAGTTTTAACAAGAACAAGTAAGGAGGAGAAAGAAATACAAACAAAATTGGAAAAAAAGGAAATAAAACTATCCATGTTTGCAGATGATGCAATGCTATACATGGAAAAATTAAACACTTCACTAAAAGCCTTTAGAAGTGATAAACCAATCCAGTAAATTTGTAGGTTACAAAATAAACATTCCTAGAAAGTAGTTTTTTTATATGCTAAAAGTGAACTCAGCGAAGGAGAAATCAAAAAAGAAATCCCATTCACAATAACCACAAAAAGATCTAATATTTAGAAAAGAATTTAACCAAAGTGAAAAATTTTTACAATTAAATTTATCAAACATTGATAAAAGAAGTCATCAAGGACACAAAAATGGAAAGATATTCCTTGCTCATGGATTGGAAGAATCAATACCATTAAAATGTCTACACTATCTAAAGCAATCTACAGATTCAGTGTAAATGCTTTCAAAACACCAATGACATTCTTCACAGAATTAGAAAAAAGCAATCTTAAAATTCATATGGAATCACAAAAGACACTGACTAGCCAAAGTGATCCTGAACAAGAAAAATCCAACAGGAGGCATCAAAATATCTGACTTCAAGGCAATAGTAATTAAAACATGATAATATTAGCACAAAAATTGACACATAGGTCAATGGGACAGAATAGAGTGCAGAAATTAAATCTGTACATACATTTATATCTTTATCTATATCTATTGCTATCTATGAATGAAATCAGATCTATGGCTCTCACTATATACAAAAATCAACTCAAGATGGAGCAAAGACCTAAATTTAAAATCAGAGACTATGAAGTTGTTGGAAGAAAACATAGGAGAAACACTCAAAGACATTGGTGTAGGAGACAACTTCTTGGACAAGACCCCCAAAGCACATATGACAAAGGCAAAACTAAACAAATGGAGCTATATCAAACTCAGCTTTTGCACAGCAAAGGACACAATCAACAGAGTGAAAAGATGTCCAATAGAATGGGGAAATGTATTTGCAAGCTACCTATCTGAAAAGGATACATTAATGAATGTATCAGCTTAAAAACTCAGCAACATCTAAAAAAAAAAAAAAGACTGCAAAGTGCAAAGGACCTTAACACACAATTTTTAAAGGAAGAAATACAAAGGGCAAACAAATATATGAAAAAAATGTTCAACATCACCAGCCATCAGTGAAATGCAAATCAAAACCACAATGAGGTATCACCTCACCCCTGTCAGAATGACTAAAATCCAAAACACAGAGATGCTGGTGAGGATACAGGGAAAGAGGAACACTTATCCACTACTAGTAAGAATGTAAATCAGTGCAGCTTCTGTGGAAAACAGTATAGCAATGTCATAAAAAGACTTGTCATACAATCCAGCAATCTCACTACTGGGTATAAACCCAAAAGACATGAACATGTTGTCTCAAAGAGGTACCTAAACTACCATGTTCATAGCAGCACTGTTCACAATAGTCAAAACTCAGAAACAACCAAGGTGTCCATCATCAAATGAATGGATAAAGAAAATGTTGTGTGTATATATATATATATATATATACATGATGAAATATTATTCATTATAAAAAGGATGGAATTCTACCATCTGCAGCAAAATGGATGCAGTTGGAGACATAATGTTGAATGAAATGAACCATACTCAGAAAGACAAATACTGCATTGTCGCTCCCCCTCTTCATGGAGGAACGACACTAAACCCTGCCTAGGTTTCCTTTCCAAGTCACGGCACCATTATGTCGCTCCCCGTCTTCGTGGAGGAACGACACAGGACCCTGCGCTATTCTTTTGTCTGCTTGGCCCTCCCCGGGTTTGCTGCTGGTTCTTCCCGGGTTGGCTACCGTCCCTTCCACCTCCGTGGAAGGGCGGTTTCCCCTGCCACTTTCCCCACTTCCGCGGGGGAGCGGCACACCGCCAGCCGGCTCTCTCGGGGGCTGCTCAGATGTTATCCGGATGTTCCCCTTAGATGTTCCTGGTGCATGTTGTCTCTCTCCTCCTTTATAGTCCTCTTCCACCAATCCCAACTCTGCTACCCACACGCTGAGTACACTGCTCTCCTCCAATCAGGAGCAGGATCAGCTCCTGCAGGTCATCACTCAAGTTGGTGAGAGGCAGCTGCGTAGAAGTTGTTACTCCCTTCTCAGCGCCGTATTGTGGGAAAGCAGATGCATAGAATAAGTCTTAATTCCAGTAACAGTCTAGTCCGAGTTGCTCCCCACCCTGCATGTTCTCCCTTATATGAGGGAGCTAAAATTAAAAAAAAGGAAGGAGGGAGGGAGGGAGGAAGGGAGGAAGGAAGGATGGGAGAGAGGGATGAAGGGATGAAGGAAGGAAGGAGAAAAAGAAGGGAGGGAGAGAGAGAGGAAGGGAGGAGGGAAGAAAGAGGGAAGGAGGGAGGGAGGGAGGAAGGAAGGAAGGAAGGAAGGAAGGAAGGAAAGATGAAAAAATCTGTGCAAATCAGTATAGCTGCAGATATAGTTTTGTGAAATTTTGTTTTACACCTTTGTCAAACCAATGGTTAGAAATATTATTCTATTATAGTTTTAATGATCTGTGATTACTTTAAATTTTACTGTATACAAATGAAATGATCATTTGCCATTCAATTATTGTTTATAGCCATTGTCTATATTACCACTAAACTAGGGTCTTTAAGTTTACAGAGAAGCACAAATACAATATAATGACTCCACTTTCCATAAATGGTAAAAAAAGAGAGATTTGATATAACATGAAATAATACCTTTTAACAAGAGTTGAAGCCTAAATGAACTGATACTTTTGCATACCCTTTTCCCACAATACTTGATAGCAGAGAAATAGTCTAACTTGGTTCTAAAAAGCAGTCCTTAATTTCAAGAAAAGAGTAGTAAATAGGATATTATAATATAAAAATGAGCATATTCTCTCTCTCTCTCTCTCTCTCTCTCTCTCTGCCTCTCCTCTCTCTGTGTAACTCTTTCAAATAAATAAATAAATCTTTAAAAAATCTAATAGCAATGTGCTATTTTTCACAATTTTTTTGCTTTCTTTTTTTTTAATTTGGTAGGTAGATTTATAGACAGTAAGAGAGAGACAGAGAGAAAGGCCTTCCTTCCATTGGTTCACTCCCCAAATGGCCACTATGGCTGGCACTGCGCCGATCTGGAGCCAGGAGCCAGGTGCTTCCTCCTGGTCTCCCATGCGTGTGCAGGGACCCAAACACTTGGGCCATCCTCCACTGCCCTCTGGGGCCACAGTAGAGAGCTGGACTGTAAGAGGAGCAGCCAGGACTAGAACTGGCACCCACATGGGATGCCTGCACCACAGGCGTAGGATTAACCAAGTAAGCCACGGTGCCAGCCCTTTTTTTCACAATTAAGTCTATTTCCTGCATAGTCAAATTGAGACATATATATAGGAATTTTAGATCCTACGCAATTATACACTTGTAGATTAAAGTGATCTTAAGACTACACTTCTGGTGTTGATTTGGGATCCTTACATAGTGTATAGTCAGCAACTGAACTGCAGACACATTAATGTTTAACTTTAAAATTGTTTTTCATACCTTCCAATGTTATGTGATTTAATTTTTTTTTTTTTAGAAAATAAAATTCTAATGGTATCAAAAACAGAACTTTTTTGGGCCAATTTAGTACTTGCTGGAATAGAATTGCAAAATGTTACTCAGTAACTGACTTAGCTTCTAAATCAAGCCAGAATTACACATATTCTGTATAATACTTGAGTATACAAGTACATCTCATGATAACATTCAGAGACATGGAAACAAGAATACCACAAAACCCCAAATCGTCATCTCCACTGATGAAATACTGAATGGAAAAGAGACTACCTCTCCAGGAGTCTGGGACATCTATTTTGAAAAGGGGGTGTTGGATGTTGCTCTTGCCAAAAATTCAAATAAACTCCATGTGTTTACATTTGATTTTTTTCAGTGTGAACAAAGGAAGAAGACATTCCAATGGGTATAGGAACACATAAAAAAAAGATACCAAACTCAAAGCTCTGACAGTTTTCACTCTTCTCAGGTGGAAAGGGTTCTTTACACTCCAGTGGAAAAGAACGAATCCTGTGAGGCTTAAGCGTCTGTGTCTGACACCACCGCCAGCAACCAACACTCAGGACCTTTAAAAGAGTCGTGACAGGAGTTTAATTTTCCTGAAAACAAACTAGATCTACAAAACAACAGGTTACGAAAATGACCTGAGTTCATAGGAATCTCAAAGTCTGAGAAAGATTGCTTCAGCTGTGCTCACCAAAGGCCTTTTATAGCAAACGTCTCTCAATGAGTCATGCACATGCCCATGTAGCCTTGGGATTATTTTTTTATAACACTAAGAAGTGCTTTCTGTGGTGCAAATGCAATGGAAGGCCAAAAGAGCTGAGTACCGATGGGGCTGGGGAAAGCCTATGCACGCCAGGGCCACGGCTTATCTTACAGAGGAAGTGGGTGAGGCCACAGCTGACAACATGGCCCCTGCTCTGACAGGGGTCACCTGGGAGCCAACATGTTCTCTGCAAAGTAGGTAAGGACAGCAGCTTTCGGGGAACCCAGAGGGCGTCACAGAAGCAATCCTCTCCAGAGGGTGAGAGCCTCAGAGAACACAGACAGGGGAATACGTTGGCTTGTTGGCTGCTTCTTCCAAACAGAAACTGCGACGGGCTATTACTATCACTAAGGGGTCACACACAAACTGTTAGTCACTGCATAGCGTGTCAAAGAAGACAACCTGGCCTCAGCCCGAGCACACGTGGACTTGCCCTGTGATCAAATGCAAGGCACTTGGAGGGTTTTGGTGCCTTGGTGTATTAGCGTGGACTACAAGAATCAGCTCACTCACCTCGAGGAGCTACCACACAGGGAACTGAGTGCACACCTCTCAAAGCACTTTGAGCTCCTCAGATGAAAAACACTGTGCAAACCCTTGAGGAAAACCCTGCTGGTGCCCAGAGTCCTGAGGTGCTGTGCCTTGTGCCTGTTTTCTTAAACACATCAAAAATAAAATGTCACTGGCACTCCATTCTTTCCTACGTGTTGAATGTTTGGCACATGGATGTTTAGAATTTGAAATAGTGTCACAGTCTCTATTCCAAAAGTATCTATTAATTTTCTAACAAAGTTAATGAGATGTACCCGAGTTTAGAAATGCTTTAACATTCTCTGAGGTACATGTGAAAAACTAATATTTAAAGGAAAGATAATTGAATTAGTATTATTTATGTGAAACTACAACTTTTTAATGGAAAAAAAAATCCTGAAAGTAGCCACAGTGCCTAAATATTCATCTGAAGAGTACAAAGATGGAGTTCTGAGAAAAAAGGATCTTAAACATTATAGAAAATAAATGTGGTTCTTACGCTCAAAAGAAACATTAAAAATGTAATGTTTCATATTGAAATCAAGCAGTTAGTCAGAGGTAATAAATTATAAATACAGTAGTTCAAATATTGTTTCTTTGTAAGTATTAGTCTTCTTTAAACAAGTTAAATTGAAAACATTTTAAATCTGTTATATTCTTTTTTTGTTTAAGGAATTGTGGAAATGCAAGCTTTCATAGAAATCTAAACAATGATACCACTTGTAATCTTTACATAGAATACACTAGGCCTTGGCCATTTTAGATTTCTAACAGATCAATATGCCTTCATGTTTGGGCAAAGTCAGATTGTGATTTGTGACGTTCACATGCAGTTGACTCAAACTTTCTTCTTTTCCAGGTTTTGTGTGATCACTCTGCAGGAGGTTCTTTCAGATTCATAATCGAAATGATGCAAACTATAAAGAAGTTCTTTAGGACGGGAAACTTTAAAAAAAAATAAAATAAAGTGCTTTTAAATTCAAATATTTCTTGCCCCTAAATAAAACTGAAACAACTCAGCCCTGAAATCTCCTTATCTTGACAAACACCATTTGAACAGGAAAAAAAATCAGTTTTGGGCCATGAATGTCCTTCAAGAATTCAGATTGGATCTAAATTGGGTTTTGCATTATTGTCGTGCTCATGTTTGTATATGAAGGTTAAGAGAAAGAGAGCAACATCCAGGGACCAGTAGGCAGTATGCGACGTGACAGCTGACCAGTAGTGGCTCTCAACAAGGCCTTCTCTGAGCTCAAAATCAAGAGCTCAAAATCAATCTTGTGATCCAACTCCAGAAAGCCAGGGCTGCTCTGTGGCAGGGTCTGTGTTGCCACAGTGGTTGTAGACGGTGAGGCAGCTGACTTCTTCTCGTCTTCTATGGAGTCTTTTGAAGTCTCAGATGCTTGCGATGCAGATGAACGTCCAAATCTTGAGAAGAGCATTCCGCCAAGTCCCTTTCCAATGCCAGCAGCCCCTGATATGCTTGCTTTGCCTATGTTTGTTATAGACTCTCCATAGTGTCAGCAGGACAAGACTGGTGAGGTCACAGGGCTTGGGATGGCAGAAACGCCTTCATTCTCTGAAACTGAGGTAGATTCTTTGGCTGGGTTGAGAAAGCTTGGCTTCACGGGCTCGTGAGGTAGAGGGTTTGGAGTATTGTACCAGTGGATCTGGACAGGTGAAATGCTGCTGTAGTGTTTTAGTATTAATGGTTCTAATCGACAAGCCACTGGATCTGTAGGATGAAAGATATTTAGTAACCGGTTACAAATCTCTCTAGGCAGAATATGGTCCTGACTTCCAGTGTCTCCTGGGCAGATGCCACACAATGCCAAAAAAACTGCTAGTGGGGATCCCATGCAGGAGAAATTCTCAATCTTACATTTTAAGACAGGCGTTTGTGATACAGATGATGCCTTCAGTCCATGTAGCCGTTCTTCTATTTCCCTCAGCCGTCGTTTTGTTATATACAGTCATCAAGAAGATTTCTTTCTTCATAGCTCATCCATCACTCATCAGGCAGCTCTTCTTCCTTCTGCAGCAACTGTTCATAAAGCTGAACTGGATTCCAGCCATCATTATATCGTAAGTGATTACACAGCCCAAGGAACGTGACATGATGGAGACTTTACCCCCTTTTTCTTCAAAGTCTGGATTCTGAGAACAGAAAAGGGAATATAATTGATTCAGCTCTTGCTGAAGGCCTTTAACTAGTTCATCTCTATAAAGAGGGCTGGCGTAATACATTATGTCCATGGCGCTGCTGTTCAGCATGTCCCCCAACCCTCGTACTTTGTCAGGGGTAATGGAATCAACAGTGTCTCCGTCAAGAGTAAGTTCTGACCACCACTCAACAGGCAGAAATTCCACATGTGTTGCATGATTGGTAAAACGCCTTTCTTCTATTTTTCTTGCAGCCTCTCTCATCATGGCTGTGTTTTTGATGATTCTTCCTTGGTCCATTTTCTGCCCAATGCCATGTACAACACACATGATATGGGTGGTCTGCGATGGCTTATCTTCCAACATGGCTTCTTCTATGTAACCTCTATGAAGTCTGGTCCCGCTACTTGATGCTTTAGAAAATCCCAGTTTTTGGGTAACTGTTCTTGCGATTTTAGATGTTGTTGCATTACTGTAAAGATACACTTCATCCACACTGTGCCAGTCCACATGGTTTCAACTCAACCTAAAACTATGAATAGCATCTTTTCTAAGGATTTTGACACTTCAATATCAGAATTTTCCTCCATCTGCCGACCCTTAAAACAACTGAGATGCTCCTGCTCAATTAAGTTACTTTCTTCTTCTAGAGGCTGCCAAGTACCATCAATAAACCACTGTCCACGCATTACTGGTATTTTATCAGCCTGGTTCCAATACACGAGGTAGCACTCTCCTTGAACCACGTCCACCTCCTAGGGGCCACCCCGCAGGCACACCTACTCCACGGGCACCAGCTCCTGCATCGCGGGCTCGTGCCTCGTAGCGGAGGGCAGAAGCCGCTCCAGGCGCGGTCCTCGTCGTCTTCCTATCCGGAACTGGAGGCTGGGCCGCACACATGGTCGCCATCCGGGGCCTTGGCCCGGGGCCCGCCCCAGTGGCCTGCAGCAGGGTCCGGAGGCGAGCTCGGTGCGGAGCGAGTCCTGGCCGATGAAAGGCTTCCGGGTCCTCTTGTCCTCCCTGTAGAACCAGCGCACCTCCTCCGGGCCCAGCTCCGTCACCACCTTGTAGCGATGCCGGGCGGCAGGGCTGCCGGGCCGCGCGTGCTTCCTCTCCCCGGACCCGCCGCCCACCGAGTTCGCCGGGCTCGGCGGCGGTGGCGGCGGCGGCGGAGGCGACGGGTGCGGCGAGGAGGCACCGCCGCTCTCGCCCTCGCTGAAGTAGCCCAGCGAGGAGCCCGACTGGGCCGAGCTGAAGTCATAGTTCTTGTCACTGAGGCAGGGGTCCAGCGCCAGGTGGGGGTCGCGGTCGTCGGCGCTCGGCGGCAAGTGCAGCCCGGGCTCCCCGCGCAGCAGGGTCAGGGGCACGCTGTCGTCGCCCGGGTCCCTGCTGGGCAGGTGCTCCAGAAGCAGACGCTGCCCCGAACGCCGGCCCCGTGTCGGAGCCCAGCTCCCAGGCGCTGCCGCCCCGGCCCTTAGGCTCAGGGCTCCGCGGGGAGACATGGCCCGCATAGTTCATGCTGTGGAGACGCCGCCGGCGGCCCGGCCGTGGCCCCCAGCGCTTCCCCACACATCCAACGCCGCCGCCCTCTACACCGGGATTTTTAAATCTTTCAAATCCGGAACAGGGCTGCAGCAGGAGGCGGCGGCGGCGGCGGCTCCACCTCCTATGAGGCCTGTGGCCGCTACAGCCGCGTTCGGCGGCCCGCCCCTTTGTCGTGATTTAATTCTTTAGAAGACTTTTTTCCTTCAAAAAACTGAGAATATTTCTCAAAGAAAAATGAGAACAAAAATAAAGATCATTGGGGCCGGAACTGTGGCTCACTTGGTTACTCCTCCGCGGGCATCCCATATGGGCTCTGGGTTCTAGTCCCAGTTGATCCTCTGCCAGCCCAGATCTCTTCTGTGGTCAGGGAGGGCAGTGGAGGATGCCCCAAGTACTTCGGCCCCTGAAAATTCCTGGGAGACCAGGAGGAAGCACTTGGCTCCTGGCTGCGGATCTGCGCAGCTCCGGCCTTAGCGGCCATTTGGGGGGTAAACCAATGGAAGGAAGACCTTTCTCTCTGTCTTTCTCTCACTGTCTATAACTCTACCTGTCAAGTAAATAATGAAAATGAAAAAAAAAAAAGATCATTCACATTGCTGATTAAAAAAAAAAGATGAACTGTTAATTACATTTTGGAGTTGTCACATTTTTGGAATTGCGCTGATTAATATAAGGCAACTGGGGCTTCCAGACCCATCAATGAAGGAGGCGCTAGACCAGCGATGCAATTGGTGACTTCTCTGCATCTGACACTGAGAGGAGCTGCCCGTCTGCACCTACCTAGGCTCACAGCCACTGACTGGCAGAGTCAGAAGGGCGCAAGTGGGGACTCCTTGCATTCTGGCGTCCTGTTTATTGGCTCTGTGACCTCAGGCACCTTGGCTGACCTCTCTGAGCCTTGGTTTCTTTCTACCCAAAATAAGGACAATCTAGCTCACAGAGCTGTAGTAAGGATGAAACCAAGGGAGATGTGTGTGATACCTTCTTTGTAGCAGTTCAACAAAGAACTGTTACAAAGAAGCACCCCTCTTCCTGCTTCCGGCAGAGCCTGCCTGGGTAGAATTTCTCTGCTCTCAGGATCACACAAACAGGAAGAGCAACACAGAAACAGAAATACGGCTCACCAGAGGACTGAGTGCTGGTCGCTCTTGTGCAGATGGTCAGTTATGCCAAAAGCCTTGAAGAAGGCGCACTGCCAAGTACGGAAACAGGCCTCAGTACTGCAGGATTCTCTAGTGGGAAGGACAGGTCTGTCCTTGGGCGCACTAACAGAAACTCTGCCCTCTGTTAAACGTGGGCCTAACCACTTGCAGAACCAGTCATAGGGTTCATTCACCTTGTGTCAGGACAGAATCTTTGACAGCTGTTTGAATTGTTATCAAGCTGCATTTCTGTATATTTTTTGAAGACTATTAAATTACACATTTTGTAACTTGAGACTGATTCACTGAAATAAGTCACTGTATAGAAAGAAAAATAAATTTTGGTGTTACAACCATATGGTTCATGGGGCCGGTGCTGTGATGCAGGCGGCTAAGTCTCCTCCTGTGGCACTGGCATCTCATATGCACACCGGTTCATGTCCCAGCTGCCTCTCTTCCAATTCAGCTTTCTGCTATGGCCTGGGAGGATAGTAGAAGATGGCCCAAGACCTTGGAACCCTGCACCCACATGGGAGACCTGGAGGAAGCTCCTGGCTCCTGGCTTCATATTGGTTCAGCTCTGACTGAGCTCTCATTTGGGTAGTGAACCAGGGGAAGGAAGACCTCTCTGTCTGTAACTTTGCCTCTCAAATAAATAAATAAAATATTTTCTTTTTAAGAAAAAAAAAGGACAGTGACAGCCAACAGCAGATTCATCCATGGGCCCTTCCAATGCAGCATGGGTGGGAATTTGGTCACTATCTGTTATCTCTCGAAGACTATTCACAGAAAGGAAATAAATGCGAAATTCTAGGTCATTGCTTTGGAAAAGAGAATACTTTATGCAATCAATTCACAAAAGAAACTTACATTTGAATATTCAATTCTGTTATAAAAACACTGCTATCCATGTAAATTATTAATATATTTGCAAAATCACCATCTTAGCCTCAGGAAAGCAAGCTAATCAATTCTCAAGTCATTTCCAAAGCCTTAAAGTCCAGGTCATTTGAGTAGCCAGGAAGAATAGAGTCAGATAGACACCATTTTAAATGTGTGCCCAGAGAATTGTTGGATATTTACATTGTGCAGATCTCATTTGTATTTTACATTATACCCTGTAATTATGAGAGGCCTTAGCTAGAGGTCTTCACTATTTTTTAAAATCACTTACATTAGTCAGTAGTAATTCAAGTAGATATAATCTCCAATAAACTGAGTTTGATTTCCTGAGCAAAGATGTACGTGTGTGCATCTGTGTGTCTGTGTGTGTATCTTGTATCTCTGTGCGTCTTTGTGTCTGATACTGTTAAGAAGTCAATAATAGGCAAAGATACTGAGAATCCTGTTCTCACTGAGTATCTACACATTCTTTCTAATCTGCCTCCACTGAAGCCAGGAATCTCTCCTTTGAGCATTTGACACTCAAAAACCATTACCATGCCAATCAGGAAAACTGATATGAAGAACAGGCCTCTCAATGAAACAGGGCACAAACTCCAAAGAGATTGCTACCTTCTGAGATGCTCAATATCAGTCTTTTCTCTCCACATGTTCAAAGACTCACAGCCTCTAAGTCAGGTGTTTTGTAGTTCAGGGATATGGCTCAGGTGTCATCACATGCCATAAAAGTGAGACTAGGAGGTGAGTTGTGTAGGATGCTAGGAAGAAAGCCTGCAGCTCATGGAAGCTCTCTTAACCAGGTCTGCTCCTCCTGAGTGCCTGTCTCTCTCGACACCTGTGATGTATCTCACTGTGGAGAAGGAAGGCAGTGTACCCTCATCTCTATCAGCATTGACCCATAGACTCCTGATGTGTTGTGGAGCTGTCCATCTCAACTGTATCCGGTAGACCTGTATGTGACTATGTCAGTGCCTTACAGGATAGGAGTAATTTTTCCTATGCGAAAGAGGCATTATCATAAATTCTAGAGCAACAGGCATAAGAACACGTTAATCTGAGGGTCACTGATCAATCAGTTCATACTTTTAAGGATGTTTTCATAGAGGCAGGGTCTTGGCCCAAGCCTGTGCCATAGTTGTATTTCTTGGAACCCTTCAAGCTCTCATGCTCATTCTCCCAGGAGAGCTGTAGGGAGTGATGACAATAGTCCAAGTGCAATGGCCAAAGTTCAGATTTTTGAATATAATTAAAATACCAGGAAATATGGAAAAGCTGAAACTCTTATAACAGTCACTGATCCTGTTCATGATATTGTATTTGCTCCAAACTTGGGAAGATCTTTCCACATTCTAGCAATAGCAACCAAAGATGTGAGGATTTTTACACTAAAACCTGTGAGGAAAGAACTTACTTAATCTGGTGGACCAACAAAATTTGAAATCCATATAGCGGCTCAGTTTGATAATCACAATTCTCAGGTCTGGAGAGTGAGCTGGAATATAATAGGAACAGTGCTAGCATCTTCAGGAGATGATGGCTGTGTACGATTGTGGAAAGCTAATGATATGGACAATTGGAAGTGCACTGGTATTTTGAAAGGTAAAAGGAGCCAGTCAATGGGAGTTCTCAGCAGGGAAATGTAAATCCTTCCCTAGGTTCAAATATTACAAATCTTCAAAATGCACTAAATGGATCTTCTGCTGGCAGAAAGCGCAGCTGAGTACAAGCTAACTGGAGTGACTTTGCTGTTTTGCTGCTTGTTGCATGCACACAGGAATGGAAAGCAAACTCCTTTTCCCCTTCCCCAGTGCCGTTTGACCTCTCCCAAGATACACCAGCAGCGTGCTTACTACTAACCACAGTTCAAAAGGCCTTTAAAAACACAGTGGATATCAATTTGTTTGTACTAGTCAGTTTATTGACACTACTTGAAACTTTTAAGATATAAATAGAGAGGCTTTTGGTTGAGACATTGTCAGGAAAACAATTTTCTGAAATGTTCTTGAAACTAACTTGGCTTAAAAATTAGAAAAATCCTTACTATCCTTCTGAGTAGTGGGAAGGAAGGAAAATACCATTTTACTCCCTTTGGAGAATGTAGGCATGTTTCTTTTGTTTTCTAAAACAGCAAAAATGATGATTTTTTGTAAGTTTAATTTGAAGATTGAATAAATATCTTTCATAAAGAAAACTTAGCAGTCATTTCTGATTACATCCCAAAACTGATTTTCAAATGATGCATTTTTCTTTTTTGACAGGCAGAGTGGATAGTGAGAGAGACAGAGAAAGGTCTTCCTTTTGCTGTTGGTTCACCCTCCAATGGCCACCACGGCTGGCGTGCTGTGGCCGGCACACCGGTGTATAATAACATTTAATTTCCACAGGTCTACGAATATTTGGACATTCTTTTTATTATTGATTTCTAGTTTCATACCATTGTGGTCAGAAAAGATATTTGAATTCAATGATTGTCAATTTGTTCAGATTTGTTGTGTGGGGGTGGCACTGTGGTGCCATGTATTAAGCTGTTGCTGAGGATGCCCACTTTCTTGGGGTCAGTGCTATGGCATAGCGGGCAAAGCTGCTGTCTGCAATGCCAGTATCCCATATGGGTGCTGGTTCAAGTCCTGACTGCTCCACTTCCAGTCCACCTCTCTGCTACAGCCTGGGAAAGCAGTAGAGGATGGCCCAAGTCCTTGGGTCCCTGCACTCGTGTGAGAAACCCAGAAGAGACTCCTGGCTTCTGGCTTCAGATCAGTGCAGCTCCCACCGTTGTGGCCATCTGGGGAGTGAACCAGTGGATGGAGGACCTCTCTCTCTCTCTCTTTCTCTCTCTGCCTCTTCTTTTCTCTCTGTGTAACTCTGACTTTCAAATAAATAAATAAATCTTAGAGAGAGAGAGAGAGAGAGAGAGAGAGAGAGAGAGAGAGAATGCCCACTTTCCATATTGGAAGGCCTGGTTTGACTGCCAGTTATTCTGTGCTTCCCACTCAACTTCTGAATACTAATGTACCTGGGAGGTGTTGAGTGATGGCCCAAGAACTTGGGTTCCTGCCACCCATGTGGGAGACAGGATGGAGTTTCTGGCTCCTGGGTTCTGCATGGCTTGGCTCTGACCATTGTGGCCATTTGTGGGATTGAACCAGCAGATATAAAAATAAACAAACAAATAAATAATCTTTTTTTAAAGAAATAGTATTTCTGGGGCCAGTTCTGTGGTGCAGTAGGTTAATCCTCTGCCTGCTGTACCAGCATCCCATGTGGGTGCTGGTTCTAGTCCTGGCTGCTCCTCTTCTGATACAGCTCTCTGCTAATGGCCTGGGGAAGCGGTGGAAGATGCCCAAGCTTTGGGCCCCTGCACCCATGTGGGAGACCTGGAGGAGGCTCCTGGCTCCTGGCTTTGGATCGGCACAGCTCTGGTTGTTGTAGCCAACTGGGGAGTGAACCAACAGAAGGAAGACCTTTCTCTCTGTCTCTCCCTCTCTCTGTCTGTAACTCTACCTCTCAAATAAATAAAAATAAATAAATTTTAAAAAATGGTGTTTCGAATTTTTAACAAAGACTTGTTGTGTGGCCTAACATATAATCTATCTTGGGAGATTTTCCATGTGTGCTTGAGAAGTGTTATGTATTCTGCACATGCTTCTTTTCAATTACAAATTGAAGGTCAAAGAAAAATAAAGTCAGGCAAAGCTGAAAAGGGTACTACAGTAATGATTGAGAATTTGTTTGGACTCCAGATAATGATAGCTACTCCTAGCAGATAACATTTATTTTTCTATGGAATTCTTTTTATGGAATAAAATTCTTTTTATGGAATAGAATTTCCTTAAGTTAATATTTTGAATAATATGCAGATCTCTCTAAACTTACTGTTTTCCTTACAAATAATCACTTAATGGAGGATGGGAAGAAAAGGCAGTCACACTATTTTAGAAAGTGCAATTGAGTGGAAAGAAATGATGGGATGGAGAGAAATTCATTACTTATTGGAATTCCAAAACACTGGTTTTTGTGGTAGTTAAATAGAGAGGAAAACAAATCAAAGTGAAATTCATATCACGATCTATGGTCTCTGTAAATTTAAATTGTTTTTCTTTAGTTATAACCCAAATAGACTGTGTTAGTGTGTGCACAAACCCTATCTCCTGTGCATACCATGTCATAAACGCTGCTGGTGGCTTTAAACGTCTGTTACACACAATTTGCAATAAGGCCAAGTGACCCCACTCTGTCCCATTCCCAGGAACTTGATCATTATCTCTGTATTACAGAAAGATGTCTATATTTCTTTCCTTAAGGGCATTTCATGGAGTTTAAGGGGAGCACCAGCCCTCTGTCTGGACACCATCAGCACCTAAATGAGATTTAAAAAGCATGGACAGCTAGGCTACAGCATGGATGAACATTGAGGACATTATGCTAAGTGAAATAAGCCAGCCACAGAAGGTGAAATGCTGTGTGAGTCCACTTCTCAGAGGCTACTGGAGGAGTCAAGGTCAGAGACAGACGGAGGGTGCTGGTTGCCAGGAGCGTGGGGGAGGGGACAGGGAGGGCTTCTTAGAGTGGACAAGAGTTGCAGTTTGGAAAGATGAAGAAGTCTGGCAGTGGATGGTACTGACGCTGTACAATAAGGTGAATGTCCTTAATGCTACCGAAGTGGACATTTTAAAACAAAATTGTCAATTTTATGTCAGGTGTATTTTATAACATTTTTTAAAAGAGGCCTTAACACAAATGACTGAAGGAAGTGTGAAAATAAAGGAGACTTTGGAGAAAAATTACATAGCTGGTAGAAGCATTTTCCACTAGGAATGTATCCCCACCTCCACAAAAATTGTAATTTAATAAAAACATCCGTGGGTGAGTCAGTCCATGGAGACCCCTAGAACACACTCTGTACCGGTGGGGAAGGTATTCGCTGTGCTATAAGCTTTAGAATCTTGAAATCAGACCTGGACAGGATCTGACTTCAAGTCTGGAAAATAGTGATGTATATTATAAGACTTCTAATACGTTGCAATTAAAATCTAGCTAGTAACTTTTTTAAAAAAATATATAGAAGAAACATGCATTTTATCCCTGGTATCTGGCACATCTCTCCTGATGCCCACATGTCTACTGATAAGGATGTTTAATCCATATTTGAAAAATCCACTATAAAATTCTGGATTGGAATGGTTAAAATTGCCAACTGCATGAAAGCATAATTAGAGTCACATAAGTAAAGACTTATCACAACACATGGAGCAGGGCAACAGGGGCAACACTGTGCTGGCCTCACTTCTTTTACAAGGAGACACAATTATTTTCTTGGAATCTAAAGAGCCCACCATTGACAAGGTTAAAGATGGGAGTACAGAGCACTGACACAAGTCAAATCGGGTTCTCTAGCAAAGTGTAGTCAGCATTGGGCCTTCCAGTGAAGGAATCCTTAGGATACTTGGTGCACTGGTGATTCTTGACTGTAGTGTGACATGATAGTGACAAAGGGATTTACGGCAGGCAGAGGGATGAGCGTGGAAATCCCTCTCCAAAGTTCCATATCCAGAGAACTAGGTGAGATAATCAGACGGCAGCCCAGATAAATCAGTCACAGTAATAAGTGAAGCTGGGGGCAATTTCCTATTCAAAGGTAAAAACTTTTTTTTAAAAAAAAAATTTTTTTGACAGGCAGAGTTAGACGATGAGAGAGAAAGAGACAGAAAGGTCTTCCCTCCATTGGTTCACCCCCCAAATGGCCACTGCGGCTGGTGCATCTGAAGCCAGGAGCCAGATGCCTCCCCCTGGTCTCCCATGCAGGTGCAGGACCCAAGCACTTGGGCCATCCTCCACTGCCTTCCTGGGCCACAGCAGAGAGCTGCACTGGAAGAGGAGCAACCAGGACAGAACCAGTGCCCCAACTGGGACTAGAACCTGGGGTGCCAGCGCCGCAGGCCGAGGATTAGCCACGTGAGCCCCAGCCCCAGCCTCAAAGGCAAAAACTCTTAAGTAGAAGTAGAAACCAAAACATAGTCATAAAAGATAAAATTAAGTGAAATGCTTCACAGTGAAAGAATGGTCAAAGAATCCAAGAAGCCAAATATCATCACAAAAAGGTATACAATTTCACTGGCAGAAGCACACAGAGAGTCATTTTATACTAAGAGTTATGTCACAGATTTCATAGCAGTGTTCTTGCAGTAGTGTTTAATAACACCAGACAATGACACAACAAAACACCTGCAGAAACATGGTTTGAAATACTAACATGTACTGCAAGGAAGAAATAGCAATAGAATTAGAAAAAAAAAAGATTTATTTATTTGAAAGAGCTAGAGAGAGAGAGAGAGAGGTCTTCCATCTGCTGGTTTACTCCCCAAATGGCTACAACAGCTGGGGCTGGGCCAGGCCAATGCCAGGAGCCAGAAGCTTCTTCCAGGTGCTGCATGTGAGTGCAGGGGCCCAAGCACTTGGGCCATCTTCTGCTGCTTTCCCAGGCACACTAGCGAGGAGCTGGGTGGAAAGTGGAGCAGCCAGTATTCAAACCGGTGCCCATATAGGATGCTGGCAATGCATGCAGTGGCTGAACCCACTATGCTTAAACTATTCCAACAATGGAATATTTGAAGTAGAACTTTGAATCGGAGGAAACAGTCAGAAGGAATAAGCTAAGCAAAACTTAAGCCTCCACTAGGCAGACGCAGGCAGAGCCTGGATATCCTCCTGGGTGGTGTTGGCTGCTGGTGTTGGGGGGTGGAGGGTTGGTCTTTTACAATGGGAACCTGGTGGGAGCAGGCATATTGTTTCTTGGCCTTTTGGCTGAGATCAAGAGTGGAGAGTCGGTGATACTCCGAGTCTCTTGGTGGCATGTTGAACCTGCAGCTTCACCTGGCAGCAACAAGAATTAATGAAATGAGGTGGGGCTTATCAGCAGGTCTCACACTGAGGTCCCCTGCATCGGCCCCGCTGGCCGAACAATAACCAAGTGGAAATGATAGGACTAAAACACGCAGTAAGCTTAAAAAACTTGCTGAGTGGGCCAAGTGGTCGAGTGGTGATGATGTAGTAAGGAGCCGGTGATCTCGAGGACCTGACAGTAGAATGTAACCAGTCGGAAAAACAGAGAGAAAATAGGCTGAAACAAAATGAAGAAAATCTCATGGCTCTGTAGGTTAATAAGGTAAATTTGTATAAGAATTATAGAAGGAGAGGAGAGAAAGTAGGATTGAAAACCTATCTAGGGGCAGGCGCTATGGCATAGCAGGTAAAGACGCAGTCTGCAGTGCCAGCATCCCATATGGGTACCAGTTCGAGCCTAGGAATAGCAGTGGAAGATGGCCCAAGTCCTTGGGCCCCTGCACCTGCATGGGAGACCTGGAAGAAGCTCTTGGTTCCTGGCTTCTGATAGGCTCAGCTCTGGCGGGGGTCACAGAGTGGCGGGGCCAGCAGGAGCGGGGGCGGGAGGCTGTGCCTGGCCCTCACAGTGCTTCCAGGGCAGCCCTGGGTGCTGCATGGCCCGCACCCACCTGTCAACCACTCACCCATCCGTCCATCACCATCACCCACCCATCTGTCCACCCCGCCCCTGCCCCGCCGCGCGGACCACTCAGGCGCCCGGGCTCAGCCCCCACCCTGGCCAGGACATCCGCGGGGTCCACTCCTGCTGCTGGGGGACCCCCAGGTGAGGACCCTCGTGCCAGCCTCCCTGCCCCCGCTGCCTCTGGGGCCCTCAGCCCTGCCCCGTGGACCCCTGCCGCCCGCGGACCCCCCCTCCTTGCCTGGCTCAGCCCCGCCCCCCAGCGCGGCGTGTTCGGCCTCTAACGCAAGGCTCCCTCACTTCCTCCCGCCCCGTCTTGGCCACGGCCACGGCCACGGCCACGGCTCCAAGCCCCGTCCACCCCGCACAGGTGGCCAAGCCGGGCCGAGCCAAGCTCAGTGCTCCCTGAGAGCTCCTGTTTGCGACCCCCAGGGGCAGCTGCCCCTCTCTGAGCGCCTGGGGAGGGGTCGACACCTGGCCTCTGGCCTGGGAGAAGGCGGGGCCGGAGGCGCCAACAGAACGCGTCCTCACTGGGGCGGGCCACTCATTCACTCATTCATTCATTCACTCACTCACTGGCCCGCCCAGGAGCCCAGCCCAGCCCCCCTCCGCGCAGCGTCCGGGGTGGGGCCGAGGAGGCGCCCAAGGCACCGCGGCCCCTGCCTGACCCGACCAGGCCCCCCCCCCCATTCCCGCCCAGCTCCGGGACACATTCCGTGGTTTGCAGCAGACTGGCCAGCTTCTCGGAGCCTCAGATGTGGGCACAGTGGGCGGCGGCCGAGGCCCGGGAGACAGAGCACCCTGACCCCAACCCCAGCATTGGCACACAGCAGGGGAGGCGGAGGGTGGCACTTAGACGGGCATGCCCGACTAAACCCCAACGTGGCTCCCTAGGGCCCCGCCCACCCACCCACAGCTCCATCCCGTCCCAGGGCCTTTGCATGGCCGCGCCCTCGGCCCCCAGACCTCAGACCCTCCGCCAGCACCTCCTCAGCGCCGACCCCGTGCCCACGAGCCCCTGGCCGGACTGCAGATTCACGGCAGAGCCTCCTGGGGGTCCGACCACAGCCGCCCCCGCGTGCCCGTCCTGCAGTTCCAGCCTGGGCAGCCGCCTCGCGGTGGGCAGGGGAGAGCGAGGCTGGCGGCGGCCGGTGCCTGTCCTTAGCCCCGCACGCCTGTGCTCTCGCTTCCTCCGTGGGTCCCCCCCGCCCAAGGAAAGGACAAAGCCACGGAAGCAGCTCTCGCGGCCACGCTGGCTACAGGTCCTGTTTTCCGCCATGGATCCCGGCCGGCCAGGTGTAGACGCTGCTCCTGTAGACGCCGTGGACCCACTGGGCTCAGATGCCTCCCGTGATGGGGATGCACAGCGAGGCCAGTGTGGCCCTGGTGGGCACGTGGCCCCCTCCACGGCCCCAGGGCAGCCGCAACGTGCTGGGGGCCTGGTTGGGGGGAGACGCAACTCATGGCTCCTGCCGAGGGCTGGGAAGGGGCAAGCGCCCAGGTGCCCCGGGCCACACCTCTGCAGGAACTCCCACTTATGTGGGCCCCTGGCTCGCTGGAGGGGGGCATAAGCCCCCGAATGGGAGCCTGGGCCTCTGCTGTGGGGCAGCTCCTCCTCCCCGCTCTACTCCAACCACGCCGGCCTCCTGGCTCTGTGCTGCCCCAGGGCCTTTGCATCGGCCCTATCCTCAGCCCCCTTTTCTTTATGTCCATTTTGCCAGCTGCCGGGACTCCGCTCTGTGGCCACCCAGGCCCATGCGGGACCCTGCCACCCGCTGCCCACACCTGCCCTTCTCTTGAGCACCCAAGACGGCGTGGGGATACAGTAGGCACATGATAAATGCTGGCCAAGGGGAGACCAAGAGCTGCAGCTGACCCCAGAACTCGGCACCAGGGACTGGGGACCCCCACCCCCTCCCAGCAGCTGCAGGGGACAGGGCCCTGGAGCCACGGCCGTGAGACCCAGGCCGCTTCCCAAAGGGGGACGAGACCTGGCCCCCGGCCGCAGGCTCCGAGTCCCTGGGTTGACAGCCTGGGCCTCTCCCGACCCCCAGCCTAGCCCCACGGCCCCCGCCCGACCCGGAATCTCTCCCTCTCCCATCTCGTGGTCCCAGCCCCAAGGGCCGTGGCTTGGTCCCCTAGAAGCTTCTGGAAGGGCGCCCAAGCTTAGCGGAGCTGCCCCAGCCCTGCTCCATGCAGCCGCCCCTGGCCCTGCCTGGAGCCCCCGGGGGCCGCCTGCCCACAGACATCCCCCCCCGGGGCCTCAGACGCCCAGCTGAGCCGGCCACAGGGCCACAATGCCGGCCCACATGGGCCCGGTGCCCACTCACCATCCACCACATCTTGGCCGTCATGTGGTAGCACAGCTGATACTTCACCGTGGCCTCTCCAGCTTTGCTGGGCACCGGGGCGCCCAGCACCTCCATGCTGGTGCAGGGCACCTGGCCAATCCTACCCCCGCCCGGCCGCGGGTTTGGGCACGCGCGGCCCGCATGGCCTGGGACCCGCGGAGCTGGAGGGGGAGAGGGAGAGGGAGATGGAGGGGGCGGCTGCGATGGGAGCTCCAGCTGGTAGGTGAGTGGCCATCCAAGGCACCCGGCCGCAGGGGCAGCCGCTGCTCTGATTGGGAACAGCCCCTGCCCCCGCCCCCCGGGAGGAGAGGCTGCTCCTAGTCCCAATGCCTGGCGCTTGCCAGCTCCTGTGTCAGGCCAGGCTCCCAAGGCCCGCGGAGCCACCGGACCCCTCCACCACCTCCCACGGCCCCTTCCTGGAGGCCAAGGGCCAGGGCCAGAAGAGGGGGCGCCCTCTGCGCAGGGAGGAGGGGCCTGGACCCCGGGCTGCAGGCGCTGAGGAGGCCATGCACTCATGGGGCGCCAAGGGTGTGTGCGGCCTGCAGGACAGGACTTCAGGGGACCCCGGGGGGTCTGGAGCGGCCTTGGCTGCCTCTGCGTTGGGCAGCGGGGCGGCCACGGGGCTGGGAGGGGTGCGGCTGGCAGCTGGAGGGCGCCCCCTCCTCCAGTGCCCATCCCGCGTCGCGTCTTCCCCAGGAGGGCACCTCCTCCCTCGGACCCGGGGACTCCCACGCGAGCTCCAGAGCTGGCCCAGGGGCCCAGGAGGCAGCTCCCGGCCCGCACCCGGCCCTGGCGAGGAAAAGCCGGCGAGCCGCTGGTGCCCGGGACAGCGCGGACGCGGCGCCTGTGGGAATCTTTGTGAAAGCCCCGCCCCGCGCCGTCGTTTGCCTCTGAGCCTCTTGGTCGCTGCGGAGGACGACTCCAGGGCTGTGTAGCCCCCAGGGCTGTGCGGGTCCCAGGGCTGTGCGGGTTCCCGGGGAGGCAGGGCCAAGGCGGGAAACGGACACGGTGGGTGGGAGAGGAGGGGAGAAGGGCGGAGGCCGCGGCCGCCCCCTCTCACCCGAAGTCGCCCCTCCCCGGGCGCATTTCCACCCGCGGAGGCCGAGGCCCAGCGGCCGGGCCGGGCAGGGTGAGGACCCAGGCCCGGGGCGTCGTCCGTGCCGCGCTTTCCCTGGCGTCCGGGCTCCCGCACGCTCCCCGGGGAGACCGCGAGCGGTGTTCGGTAGGGAGGTGGGTGGGCGGACCACACTCAGCTGCCTAAAGCCCTCAAGGGGCGGAATCCACGAACCGGGGCGGAGCCCCCAGGGCCACGCTCAGGGCCCGGGTTTCTAAGGGCGCCCAGACCGAACCCGGGCACAGAGCAGAGCGCAGGGCAGGAGAAGGTTTGATTAAAGAGATGATGGCGCCGGGTGCGTCCCACATGGGCGCGGGTTCCAGTCCCAGCCGCTCTTCTTCAGGCCCAGCTCCCTGCTGTGGCCTGGGAAAGCAGTTGACGATGGCCCAGATCCTTGGGCCCCTGCACCCGCGTGGGAGACCCGGAAGAAGCTCCTGGACCTTGGCTCCTGATCGGCGCAGCTGCGGACAGCTGGGGAGTGAACCAGCGCATGGAAGATCTTTCTCTCTGTCTCTCTGTCTCTCTCTCAACTCCCACTTTCAAATCAATCTCTTTTTTTTTAAAAAATCAGATCACGGCCAACAATTCCCAGCCACAGACCCCAGAATCCACAGACACGTGGACAGTGGATGCTGGAGAAAAACTTCTGGGAGACAGGGGGGAGGGGGCGCGGCGGGCACTTGGGGGGAGGGGCTCCGCCAGGACCCCAGCCCCCTCCCAACCAGGGCCACACCTGGACCGGGAGCCCGCAGGGAGGTCGGGGGTGACCACGGCAGGACAGGACGGGGCGAGGGCAGGTGTGCAGTGGGGGCAGAGAAGGGGCAGGTGCGCAGCAGGGACAGGGGCTCCTCCCCACCCCGTGGCCTGGCGAGGGCCTCTCGGGGGAGGGCAGTGCAGGTGGCGATATGCGGGGTTGGCTCCCTTGGAACTCAGGGGTCCTGGAGCTGGAGCTGGTGTGGCCTGTGCTCGGCTACCGGCCTCTCTCTCCCCGGCTCAGGATGCGCTGGACGGCGGCCCCCGGTGACCACAGGCCCGCAGCCGGCTCTGCTCAGCCTCAGCCGGGGAACGGACATCCGGACCCTTTAAGGAAATGGTGGTGGGGCCGCGGGGATGGCCCAAGCCCCCTCCTCAGGGTGAGAGCCACTAACCCAGCCCCTGAGCCCACACAGCCAGGGCGTGGGGACCCCCCAGGCTCAGCCGGCAGGGATGCTTCCAGAATGCTCCACGCCGCCTCAGCAGGACGCACGTCCCTGTCAAGTCAGCATAGCCATGCCCTGAGCCGCCCCCAGCCGGGCCCACCTCCCCCCTCCTCCAGCCTCAGCTTGTCTGTACAATGGCCTACTGGAACCTCCGCCGGACGGGGTGCGCCGTGATCATGCACTCGTTCTCCCACTCAGACTCGCGCGGCCGTGGCGGCCCGGTTCCTGCACTGAGCTCCGTGTCCCAGCAGGACCAGCGTGGACCCTGAGTCCTTGCTTGAGGACGTGGACACTAGGCGAATTCCACACAGCCCTGTTTACATGGCCGTGAACCCTGCCTGGAGGGCCCCCTCCAGGCCCGGCCACCACGTACGGAAGCCGGTATGGCTCCCTCGCCTTCGCGTCCCCTGCGGGGAGACAATTTGGTTAATGTTAAATTTGTCCACACTCCCGACTGGGACGCTCGCGCGCCCTCTGCCGGCGACCGCGGGGAGCACAGGCGGGGCTGGGCAGGTGCGGGCACAGGGGAGGGGAGAAGGGGCGCGCTCTGGACAGAGAGCGGCCGCAGAGCGACAGGACCTGGCAGTGGACTGGACCTGGAGCTGATCCGGAACCAGAGGCGCCCCGGACAGCAGCCCCCATGCTGTGACGGGCAGAGATCAGCGCTTGTCCCTGGAGGCTTGGGCTCTGTCCTGAACCGGTTCCCAGGCTCCCTGGAGCTGTCCGCGACCCACAGAACTGATCACTTTGGCAGGCAGTGTGCGCCCACCGCGCCTGTCAGGATTTCACTCAGGGCGGCAAAGCCATCTCGGGGTCAGGGAGGGTACTGTGCCTTTAAGGATAACTTCAGACATCACTCCTGATGTCACAATCGCCTAGGCTCTGAAGAGGAAGGCAAGTTCTGGCTGTGGGTCAGCTGGCGGCCTCAGGAATATGTAGATCATCCCCACCTCCTCCGCGCTCTGATAGGCTCGGGAAACAGAGGGGGCGGAGAGGAAGCTGGGCTGGGTGGAGCGATGGGGCAGGGCGGGGCGAGGTGCAGGCGCCTCAGCTCCTGATACCAGCTTCCAGCCTATGCAGACCCTGGGGAGCTCAAGTAGGTGGATTCCTGCTACTCATGTGGGAGATCTAGAGTGATTTCCTGGCTCCCAGCTTCAGCTGTTGCGGGCATTTGGGGAGTAGACCCACAGATGGGAGGTTTCTCTCTCTCCCTCCCCCTCTCCTCCTCTCTTCCTCTCCTTCTCCCTCTAATAAAATAAAAATCTAAAGAGAGGCCGGCACCACGGCTCACTAGGCTAATCCTCTACCTTCCGGCGCCGGCACACCGGGTTCTAGTCCCGGTCGGGGCGCCGGATTCTGTCCCAGTTGCTCCTCTTCCAGGCCAGCTCTCTGCTGTGGCCAGGGAGTGCAGTGGAGGATGGCCCAGGTGCTTGGGCCCTGCACCCCATGGGAGACCAGGATAAGTACCTGGTCCCTGCACCCACATGGATGATCCAGATGGAATTCCAGGTTCCTGGCTTCAGCCTGGCCCAGACTTGGCTGTTGCAGGTATTTGAGGAGTGAAGCAGTGAGTCAAAAGTTTCTCTCTCTCTCCTCTCTCTCTCTCTCTCTCTCTCCATTTCAACTGAATTAATTAATTAAACTTTATAACAGATCGGGGCAAAGTAAATGAAATAGAAACTGGGAAACAGAAAGCAATAGAGAACAAGAAGTAAGAGTCGACTTTGAAAAGATAAACAAATTTGGGAAATTTTAAGTAGAATAAGAAAAAAAGATTGAAAACGCAAATGAAGTCAGAAATGAAGGACTGAAAGTTGGTACCACAGATGTACAGGATCCTAAGAGACTACTAGGAACAGTTGTGTGCCAGCAAATGGGACGGCCGAGAAGAAAACCACCATACATGGAAAAAGTGATGGCTCCATATCACCTTCTCCTTGGCAGTGGGATTCCCTGCTCCTCCACATCTTTGCCAACCAATGGCTGATGGTGTAGCCATCTTTTTCTGTATCTATTTTCCACCTGTATGTCTTCTTTGTTGAGTTCAAACATTTCGCCCATTTTTTTTCGGTTAGACTGCGTTCTTGTTACTGGGTTTTGAGAATTCTTCATGTAGTCAGAAAAAGACCCAGATACATGATTGGAAATAGTCTCTCCGAGTCTGTAGCTACGTTTTTACATGTTATAAACAATGACTTTTGAAAAGCAGAAGTTTTTAATTTTGATGACATCCAGCATATTGATTTGATTATTTATAATTTTATTTGTATTTAATTAAAATTATTTGTAATTTTAATTTTAGTTTTACCTGGTCCCAAATCACAAATACTTCTCATGTATATCTTTGTAGAAGTACTGTGGTTTCCATCTTTCCTTTAGGTTTACAGTCTATTTTGAGTTAATTCTTGTATATGATATTAATTAAGGATCAAAATTAATCTTTTGAATGATTTATATTTGAGAGGCAGAGAAAGACAAATAGAAAGCACTTCCCTTTACTGGTTTTCTCCCCTGTGCCTCCCACAATGGCCAGGGCTGGGCTGGGCCAATGAGTTAGAACTCAGTCAGGTCTCCCTTGGGGGTTGCAGGAGCCCAGTTTGTTGAGCCATCCCTGCTGCATCCCAGGGTCTGCATTAGCAAGAAGCTGGAGTCAGGAGCCAGGGCCAGACATTGAACTAAGGTATTCTAGTGTGGGCATGGGCATCTTAACTGCCAGGTAAAACTCCTGTCCCAAATGCATCGTGTGTGTGTGTGTGTTTCCAGATTTGTTTATTGGGGCCAGTGCTGTGGCCCAGCAGGTTAATGCCCTGGCCTGAAGCGCCAGCCCATATGAGTGTTGGTTCAAGACCCGGCTGCTCTACTTCCAATCCCGTTCTCTGCTATGGCCTGGGAAAGCAGTAGAAGATGGCCCAAGTCCTTGGGCCCTTGCACCCATGTGGGAGACCCAGAAGAAGCTCCTGGATCCTGGCTTCAGATGGGAGCAGCTTTGGCCTTTGCGGCCAATTGCCTCTCCTCTCTCTGTGTAACTCTTTCAAATAAAATAAAGCTTTTTTTAAAAAAAATTTATTTTTTTGAAAGGCAGAGGCAGAGAGAGAAAGAGGTCTTCCATCCACTGGTTCATTCCCCAAATGGCCACAATGGCCAGAACTGGGAAGATCTGAAGCCAGGAGCCAAGAGCTTCTTCCAGGTCTCCCACGTGGGTGCAGGGGCCCAAGGGTTTGGGCCATCTTCTACTGCTTTCCCAGGCCGTAGCAGAGAGCTGGATCAAAGGGGAGCAGCTGGGACTCAAACCCATGCTCACATGACATGCTGGTGTCACAGATGGCTTAATCCACTGCACAACAATGCCAGCCCCTCTATTCATGTCTTCTGAGGCCAATACCACACTATCTTGATTACTACAAACTTACGACAAGCTTAAAAGTCATAAAGTGTCTATACATTTTTCAGTCAATATTAAGGTTCCATCCATTTCCATATAATTTTAGAAACATCTATCAGTTTTCACACACAAGACTGCTCTATGTTTTCATAAGGTTTATGCTGAGTCTAGATTGAGAATTGACATATTAACAATTTTGAGTCTTCTCACTCCCTGAACAAGGCATCTCTCTTTTACACAGGTTTCCTTAAATATCTCTCAAGGGTTTTCTTTTGTTGTTGTTGTACAAGCCTTAAATTTTGAGGGCTGATGTTGTTGCTTAGTAGGTAAAAGCTGCCTCCTGCAGTGCCAGCATCCCATGTGGGTGACAGTTCGAGTCCCAGCTGATCTACTTCCAATCCAGCTCCCTGAAAATGTGCCTGGGAAAGCAGTAGAGGATGGCCCCAGTGCTTGGGCCTCTGAATTCATGTAGGAGACCTGGAAGAAGCTCCTGGCTTCAGCTTGGCCCAGCACTGGCCATTGTGGCCGCTTGTGGAATGAATCAATAGATGGGAGATTCTCTCTCTCTCCCTCTCCCTCTCTCTCTCCCTCTCCTTCTCCCTGTTTGTAGCTCTTTCAAATAAACAACCAAATCTTTATTTTAAAAAAACCTGAAATGTCTTTTACCAGATTTATCCTTAAGTATTTCACATTTTGAAGGCATTCTAAATATTTTCAAATTTCATCCTCCAATTGTTTGTTGCTGACATGTAGAAATATGATTGAATGTTGTATATTGATCTTACATCCTATAACCTTGCAAAATTCCCTGATTAATTTCAGTAGTTTGTGAGGTTTTTGTGTGTTTTAGATCCCATTGGATTGTCTACATATGTGGGCATATCATCCAAAAATAAAGATGCTTTTTCCTTCTTCTTTTCCAATTTGGACGCTTTGTTTCTTGACTTCTTAAGCCGGCTACAACCTTCAATACAGTCTTGAACAGGAATAGTGAGAGTAGGTGGCCTTCTTTTGTTCTTGATCTTAACACTCAAGCTTTCCCCATTAAATGCAACATTGACAAGAGGGTTTTCAGCCTGTCCTTTTTCAAACTGAGGAAAATCTTTTTATTCCTTGTTTCCTGAGAATCTTTTTTTAAGAATTATTTTATTTATTTGAAAGACAGAGTTACAGAGAGAAGTAAAGCTAGAGAGAGAGAGAGAGGTCTTTCACCTGCTGGTTCACTCCCCAAATGACTGTAATTACCAGAGCTGTGCCAATCCAAAGCCAGGAGCCAGGAGCTTCTTCCAGGTCTCCCACGTGGGTGCAGGGGCCCAAGCACTTGGACCATCTTCCACTGCTTTCCCAGGTGCATTAGGAGGGAGCTGGATCAGAAGTGGATCAGCCAAGACTTAAACCAGTGTCCATATGGGATGCTGGCTCTGCAGGCAGAGGCTTAAACTACTACACCACAGCGCCAGCCCCTGTTCGTTTTTTTGTTGTTGTTGTTGTTTAATCAAATGTTGACCTCATAGAATAAGTTGGGAATTATTCTTTTAGTATTTAACTTTCTAATGTTTGTGGTTGACTTCTGACAAACCCTGTTTAACCACATCAAGAACATTTTTCTCTTTCACTTAAAGCACCCCCATTTATTCTATTAACATTCATTTTCTTTTCCTTTCTTTAAATGCAATTCTTCTCATAGATATGACACAAAAATAGCAGGAAGTTTGAATTGCTGTGTTGGTAGCCAAGCCTACCTTTAGCGTGAACCCTGATCAGTCAAAACTGCATCATTTGAAAATCAGTTTTGGGATTTAATCAGAAATGACTGCTAAGTTTTAACGCGTGCTTGCTCAGGACTGCATTGCTAGGGTCATTTTGTTTTCCTTCCTTAAACTCTTTATACCTGGGGTGAGCGCTTAGCCTAGTGGTTAAGGCACCTACATCCCATAGCAGAGTACCAGCTGCTGACTACAGCTCCCTAATGCAGACCCTGGGAGGCAGTGCTGGTGGCTCAAGTAATTGTATTCCTGCCACCCACGTGGAGACCTGGATGGAATTCCAGGCTCCCAGCTTCAGCCTCAGCCCAGCCCAGGCTGTAGCAGGCATCTGGGGGAGTGAGCCAGGGGATGGAAGAGCCCTCTCCCTCTCTGTCTCTGCCAGGCAAAGAAACTAATTAATTAATTTTTTATTTTTGTAAAGGTCGAATGCTGTGTGGAGTTCTTTTGTTTTTTAGATTTATTTATTTATTCGAAAGTCAGAGTTACACAGAGAGAAAAGGAGAGACAGAGAGAGAAAGAGGTCTTCCATCCACTGGTTCACTCTCCAATTAGCCGCAACAGCCAGAGCTGTGCTGATCTGAAGCCAGGTGTCAGGAGCCAGGAGCCAGGAGCTTCCTCTGGGTCTTCCCACATGGGTACAGGGGCCCAAGGACTTGGGCCATCTTCTATTGCTTTCCCAAGCCATAGCAGAGAGCTGGATTGGAAGTGGAGCAGCTGGGTCTTGAACTGGTGCCCATGTTGAATGCCAGCACTGCAGGTGGTGGCTTTACCCGCTGCGCCACAGCACCGGCCCCTAAACTAATTAATTTTAAAAAAAGATGTCTAATGTTGGGCTGTCCTTACCTTCTTAAAGTAAACTGATCTTAGCTGTGGTATACTATTCATTTAATATGCTGCTTTATTTGATTTGATAGTATTTTAAAATTTTGTGTTCCTACTTTTATGTAGTATTTTAAATTAGGGGGCAGGCATCTGTCCTTGTTGTGAAGACGCTGATTGTGGTGTCTGGATTTGCCTTGGTTTGATGCCCACGCATGGCTCCTGACTCCAGGTTACCACTCCAGCCAACCCTGCTGGAAGGAAATGGTGACGACTCAGGTGGCTGGATTCCTCCCACAAATGCGGGTCACCTAGTTCTGGCCAGCAGCCCTGGCCATTGCAGGCCTTTAGACAGTGAGTCAGTGGGTGGGAGATCTACCTCTAAAATAAAAATAAAATTTAATTTATGTGTTGGAATTATGTTACACGGAATATGAAAAGTGTATTAAAAATAAGAACAAGTAATATATATCTATACAGGATGACAACCTGTTACTATTGCCATTTCAGTAAATAATGAAAAAAGCATGGGTAGATTAAATAAATGATAAATGATGTCAAATGGAGGGGAATGTGGCCGGCGCCACAGCTCACTAGGCTAATCCTCCTCCTGTGACACTGACACCCTGGGTTCTAGTCCCAGTTAGGGTGCTGGTTCTGTCCTGGTTGCTCCTCTTCCAGTCCAGCTCTTTCCTGTGGCCCAGGAAGGCAGTAGAGGATGGTCCTACTGCTTTCCAAGGCCATAGCAGAGAGCTGGATCAGAAGTAGAGCAGCTGGGACTCAAACCAGAGCCCATATGGGATGCTGGCACTACAGGCGGTGGCATGACCTACTATGCCATAGCTCCAGCCCCTCATTTATATTTTTCTAAGGCCAGTCACCTAAAAGCAGGTCAGCTTGGTCCCAGTTAAAGCCATGTCTCACAGGTCACCCCTCCCCGCTGCACACTCAGGGCAGGTCAGGAGAGAGAGGAGCGAGTGAGCTTGGGAGGGGAGAGCATCTCAATGTCTGTGCCCCTGTACCCTTCACATTGGGCCCAGTGTCTTCTCTGGTCTCTCTTGTCCAGCCTTTCTCTGAAAGACACAGAGACAAGCTCCGGCTATCATTAGAGTATTATTATATTACACATCTAAAAATCCCAAAATAAGGCATGTAAGTGTATCGACCCTGTAAAGGCTATTTCATGACAAATATAAAGGCTTTCACAGACTCTGGGGCAGGATGGGAGGTCTGGATCAATGGCAGCTGGGGACGTAGGCCAGCTGGGGCTCTGCCAAGGCCGGGGGCAAGCAGACACACAGGATTTCAGGCCAGCACTGGGAGGGAGGGGCCAGTGCCTGGACTCAAAGGTGATGAGGAAGGGAGCCACCCTGAGGCCAGGCCCAGGGATGTGTGAGAGGTAGTGGGAAGGGCCATCCTCCACTGCCTGCCTGGGCCGCAGCAGAGAGCTGGACAGGAAGAGGAGCGACCAGGACAGAATCTGACACCCCAACCGGGACTAGAACCTGGGGTGCCGGTGCCGCAGGCAGATGATTAGCCAAGTGAGCCGTGGCGCCGGCCCCCTATTTTCTTTATTTTCCCATGATTCCTGAAAGATATTTTCAGTTCACTGTTGATAGTTCTTTGCGTTCCACACTAGAACATGTTTTGCAACTTCTTCTAACCCTCCATGGTTTAGAAGAGAAATCCACCATATTCACTTAGGTGTTCCTTTATAAATATGCGATCTTTACTCTGGTTGCTTTCAGAATTTTTTCTTTGGCTTCAGTTTTCAGATTAATTATGCTGTTTCTTGACATGGATGTCTTTGGTTTCTCCTGTTTGAACTGTATCCAGCCTCTTGAAGCTTTGACCAAATTTGGGAACTTTTCAGGTTTTATTTCTCTTTAGATTTATTTTTTTTTTTTGGCAGGCAGAGTGGACAGTGAGAGAGACAGAGAGAGAGAAAGGTCTTCCTTTGCCATTGGTTCACCCTCCAATGGCCGCCGCGGCCGGTGTGCTGCGGCCGGCGCACCATGCTGATCTGATGGCAGGAGCAGGCCTGGTTTGACTGTGAGTTATTCTGTGCTTCCCACCCAACTTCTGAATACTAATGTACCTGGGAGGAGGTGAATGATGGCCCAAGTACTTGGGTTCCTGCCACCCATGTGGGAGACAGGATGGAGATCCTGGCTCCTGGGTTCTGCATGGCTCGGCTCTGACCATTGTGGCCGTTTGTGGGATTAAGCCAGCAGATAGAAAAATAAACAAATAAATAAATAATATTTTTTAAAAGAAATAGTATTTCTGGGGCCAGTGCTGTGGCGCAGTAGGTTAATCCTCTACAGTAATGACTGAGAATCTGTTTGGACTCCAGATAATGATAGATACTACTAAGAGATAACATTTATTTTTCAATGGAATTCTTTTTTATGAAATAAAATTCTTTTTATGGAATAGAATTTCCTTAAGTTAATATTTTAATAATATGCAGATCTCTCTAAACTTACTGTTTTCCTTACAAATAATCACTTGATGGAGAAAGTGCAATTGAGTGGAAAGAAATGATGGGATGGAGAGAAATTCATTACTTATCGGAATTCCAAAACACTGGCTTTTGTGGTAGTTAAATAGAGAAGAAAACCAATCTAAGTGAAATTCATATCACGATCTATGGTCTCCGTAAATTTAAATTGTTTTTCTTTTGTTATAAACCAAATAGTGTCAGTGTGTGCACAAACACTGTATCTCCTGTACATACCATGTCATAAATGGTGCTGGTGGCTTCAAATGTCTGTTACACACAATTTGCAATAAGGCCAAGTGACCCCACTTTGTCCCATTCCCAGGAACTTGGTCATTATCTCTATATTACAGAAAGATGTCTATATTTCTTTCCTTAAGGGCATTTCATGGAGTTTAAGGGGAGGACCAGCCCTCTATCTGGACACCATCAGCACCTAAATGAGATTTAAAAAGCATGGACATCTATGCTACAGTATGGATGAACACTGAGGACGTTATGCTAAGTGAAATAAGCCAGCCACAGAAGGTGAAATGCTGTGTGAGTCCACTTCTCAGAGGCTCCTGGAGGAGTCAAGGTCAGAGACAGATGGAGGGTGCTGGTTGCCAGGAGCGTGGGGGAGGGGACAGGGAGGGCTGCTTAGAGTGGACAGAGTTGCAGTTTGAAAAGATGAAGAAGTCTGGCAGTGGACGGTACTGACGCTGTACAATAAGGTGAATGTCCTTAATGCCACAGAAGTGGACATTTTAAAACAAAATTGTCAATTTTATGTCAGGTATATTTTATAACATTTTTTTAAAAGAGGTCTTAACACAAATGACTGAAGGAAGTGTGAAAATAAAGGTGACTTTGGAAAAAATACATAGTCAGTAGAAGCATTTTCCGTTAGGAATGTATCCCCACCTCCACAAAAATTGTAATTTGATAAAAATATCCGTGGGTGATTCAGTCCATGGAGACCCCTAGAACACACTCTGTGCCGTTGGGGAAGGTATTCTCTGTGCTATAAGCTTTAGAATCTTGATCAGATCTGGACAGGATCTGACTTCAAGTCTGGAAAATAGTGATCTATATTATAAGACTTCTAACACATTGAAATTAAAATCTGGTTAGTAACTTTTTCTTTTACAGGCAGAATGGACAGTGAGAGAGAGAGAGAGAGAGAGAGAGAGAGGTCTTCCTTTACTGTTGGTTCACCCTCCAATGGCCGCTGCAGCCAATGCGCTGCGGCCGGCGCACTGCACTGATCTGAAGTGAAGAGCCAGGTGCTTCTCCTGGTCTCCCATGTGGGTGCAGGGCCCAAGGATGTGGGCCATCCTCCTCTGCACTCCAGGGCCACAGCAGAGAGCTGGACTGGAAGAGGAGTAACCGGGACAGAATCTGGCACCCCAACCAGGATTAGAACCCAGGGTGCCAGCACCACAAGGTGAAAATCTAGTTAGTAACTTTTTAAAAAAAAAATATCGAAGAAACATGCATTTTATCCCTGGTATCTGGCACATCTCTCCTGACGCCCACACTTCTACTGATAAGGATGTTTAATCCATATTTGAAAAATCCACCATAAAATTCCGGATTGGAATGGTTAAAATTGCCAACTGCAAGAAAACATAATTAGAGTCACATACTAAAGACTTATCACAACACATGGAGCAGGGCAACAGGGACATCACTGTGGTCGCCTCGCTTCTTTTACAATGAGAAACAATCATTTTCTTGGAATCTAAAGAGCCCACCATTGAGAAGGTTAAAGATGGGAGTACAGAGCATTGACACAAGCCAAAGCGGATTCTCTAGCAAAGTGTAGTCAGCATTGGGCCTTCCAGTGAAGGAATCCTTAGGATACTTGGTGCACTGGTGATTCCAGAGTGTAGTGTGACATGATAGTGACAAAAGGACTTACGGCAGGCAGAGGGATGAGCGTGGAAATCCCTCTCCAAAGTTCCATATCCAGAGAACAAGGTGAGATAATCAGACGGCAGCCCAGATAAATCAGTCACAGTAATAAGTGAAGCTGGGGGCGATTCCCCTTTCAAAGGTAAAAACTCTTTAAACAAATTTTTTTTTGACAGGCAGAGTTAGACAATGAGACAGAGACAGAGAGAAAGGTCTTCCCTCTGTTGGTTCACCCCCCAAATGGCCACTGCAGCCAGCGCATCTGAAGCCAGGAGCCAGGTGCCTCCCCCTTCCCCCTGGTCTCCCATGCAGGTGCAGGACCCAAGCACTTGGGCCATCCTCCACTGCCTTCCCAGGCCACAGCAGAGAGCTGGACTGGAAGAGGAGCAACTGGGACAGAACTGGCACCCCAACCAGGACTAGAACCTAGGGTGCTGGCACCGCAGGCAGAGGATTAGCCTAGTGAGTCGCGGCACCAGCCTCAAAGGCAAAAACTCTCAAGTAGAAGTAGAAACCAAAACGTAGTCATAAAAGATAAAATTAAGTGAAATGCTTCACAGTGAAAGAATGGTCAAAGAATCCAAGAGGCAAAATATCATCACAAAAAGGTATACAATTTCACTGGCAGAAGCACACAGAGAGCCATTTTATACTAAGAGTTATGTCACAGAGATTTTATAGCAGTGTGCTTGTATGAGTGTTTCATAACACCAAACACTGACACAACAAAACACCTGCAGAAACATGGTTTGAAATACTAACACGTACTTCCAGGAATAAATAGCCCTGAGAGAGCTTCCCGGGCAGCCCTGGTTGCTGCAAGGCCTGCACCCACCCACCCATCCGTCCATCATCACCCACCCCTCTGTCCACCCCGCCCCCGCCCTGCCGGGCGGACCACCCAGGCGCCCGCGCTCAGCCCCCACCCCGGCCAGGACATCCGCGGGATCCCCTCCTGCTCCTGGGGGACCCCCAGGTAGGACCCTCGCACCAGCCTCCCTGCCCCCTGCTGCCTCCGGGGCCCTCAGCCCTGCCCTGTGGACCCCCGCCGCCCGCGGACCCCCCCTCTTTGCCTGGCTCAGCCCCGCCCCCCAGCGCAGCGTCTGCGGCCTCACGCACCAGGCTCCCTCACTTCCTCCTGCCCCGCCATGGCCACGGCCACGACGCCGGCCCCGAGCCGGTCCACCAGGCGCAGGCGGCCAAGCCGGCCCGGCCAAGCTCAGAGCCCCCAGAGAGCTCCTGGGTGCGACCCCCAGGGGCCGCTGCCCCTCTCTGAGCGCCCCGGGGGGGGGGGAACCCAGCCGCTGGCCTGGGAGAAGGCAGGGCCGGAGGCGCCAACCTACCATGTCCTCACTGGGGCGGGCCACTCATTCATTCATTCACTCATTCATTCATTCACTCACTCATTCATTCATTCACTCAATCGCCCGCCCAGGAGCCCAGCCCCCCTCTGAGTAACGTCCGGGGCGGGGCCAGGAGGCGCCCAAGGCCCCGCGGCCCCCGCCTGACCTGACCCGGCCCCACCCCCACCCCCGACATTCCCGCCCGGCTCCAGGACACATTCCGTGGTTTGCAGCAGACTGGCCAGCTCCTCAGAGCCTCAGATGTGGGTACAGTGGGCGGCGGCCGAGGGCCGGGAGACAGAGCACCCCGACCCCCACCCCAGCGCCAGCACACAGCAGGGGAGGCTGCGGGTGGCACTCAGAGGGGCATGGGGGCGCCCGCCTGCCTAAACCTCAACGTGGCTCCCTAGGGCCCTGCCCACCCGCCCACCCTCAGCTCCATCCCACCCCAGGGCCTTTGCACAGCCACGCCCTTGGCCCCCAGACCTCAGACCCTCCGCCAGCGCCCCCTCCTCAGCACCAGCCCCATGCCCACGAGCCCCTGGCATGGCTGCAGATTCATGGTAGAGCCTCCTGGGGGTCCGACCACAGCCGCCCCGCATGCCCGTCCTGCAGTTCCAGCCTGGGCAGCGGCCTTAGGGCGGGCAGGGGAGACCGAGGCTGGCGGCCGGTGCCTGTCCTTAGCACCGCACGCCCGTGCTCTTGCTTCCTCCGTGGGTCCCCCATGGAAGGGACAAAGCCACGGAAGCGGCTCTCACGGCCATGCTGGCTATGTGTCCTGTTTTCCCGCCCTGGATCCCTGCTGGCCCGGTGTAGATGCTGCTCCTGTAGACGCCGCGGCCCCACTGGGCTCAGATGCCTCCCGTGATGGGGACGCACAGCGAGGCAGGCATGGCCCTGGCGGGCACCTGGCCCCATCCCCAGCTCCAGGGCGGCTGCGCTGTGCTGAGGGCCTGGTGGGGGGGTGACACGGCTCATGGCTCCTGCTGAGGGCTGGGAAGGGGCGAGCACCCAGGTGCCCCCAGGCCACACCTCTGCAGGAACCCCCGCTGATGTGGGCCCCTGGCTCGCTGGAGGGGGGCATAACCCTCCTGAACCGGAGCCTGGGCCTCTGCTGTGCGGCCGCCCCCACCCCTCCAGCCACGCTGGCCTCCTGGCTCCATGCTGCCCCAGGGCCTTTGCACCAGCCCTATCCTCAGCCCCCTTTTCTCTTTGTCCATTTTGCCAGCTGCAAAAAATGGACTCTGCTTTCTGGCCACCCAGGCCTACGCAGGCCCCTGCCCCCTGCTGCCCACACCTGCCCTTCTCTTGAGCACCCAAGACGGGGTGGGGATACAGTAGGCACATGATAAATGCTGGCCAAGGGGAGACCAAGAGCTGAAGCTGACCCTGGAACTTGGCACCAGGGACTGGGGATCCCCACCCCCACCCGGCAGCTGCAGGGTACAGGGCCCTGGAGCCATGGCCATGAGACCCAGGCCGGTTCCCAGAGGGGGATGAGACCTGGTCCCCGGCCGCAGGCTCCGAGTCCCTGGGTGGATGGCCTGGGCCTCTCACAGCCCCCAGCCTAGCCCCACGGCCCCCAGCCCGACCCGGAATCACTCCCTCCCCCACCTCAGGGTCCCAGCCCCGAGGGCTATGGCCTGGCCCCCTAGAAGCTTCTGGAAGGGCGCCCAAGCTTAGCAGAGCTGCCCCAGCCCTGCTTCATGCGGCCACCTCCAGCCCTGCCTGGAGCCCCCGGGGGCCGCCTGCCCACAGACATCCCCCCCCGGGGGCTCATGGGCCCAGCTGAGCCGGCCGCATGGCTCCGGTGCCACAACGCTGGCTCACGTGGGCCCGGCGCCCACTCACCATCCACCATACCTTGGCCATCATGTGGTAGCACAGCTGTCACTTCACTGTGGCCTCGCCAGCTTTGCTGGGCACCTGGGCGCCCAGCACCTCCATGCTGGCGCAGGGCACCCGGCCAACCCTACCCAGGCCTGGCTGAGGGCTCGGAGTGCGCGGCCCTCATGGCCTGGGACCCACAGAGCTGGAGGGGGAGAGGGAGAGAGAGATGGAGGGGGCGGCTGTGACGGGAGCTCCGGCCGGTCGGTGAGTGGCCACCCAAGGCACCTGGCCGCAGGGTCCGCCGTGGCTCTGATTGAGAACAGCCCCCCGCACCCCCCACCCCCCCGCGGGAGGAGCAGCTGCTCCCAGCCACACTGCCTGTTCACCAGCTCCTGTGTCAGTCGGGCTCACAGGGCCTGTGGAGCCGCCGGACCCCTCACCCCCTTCCACGGCCCCTTCCTGGAGGCCAAGGTCCAGGGCCGGGGGAGGGGGGGAGGAGGGGCCAGGACCCCAGGCTGCGGGTGCTGAGGAGGCCGGGCACGCATGGAGCGCCAAGGGTATGCTCGGCCTGCAGGGCAGGACGTCAGGGGACCCCGGGGCTCTGGAGCGGCCTTGACTGCCTCTGCGTTGGGCAGCGGGGCAGCCACAGGACTGGGGGGGTGCGGCTGGCAGCTGGAGGGCGCCCCCTCCTCCAGTGCCCACCCCGCGTCGCGACTCCCCCCTCGGGCCCCGGGGACTCCCACGCGAGCTCCAGAGGCTGCCCGAGGGCCCAGGAGGCAGCGCCCAGCCCGCACCCTGCCCCAGCACCTGGACCGCACCCGGCCCTGGCGAGGAAAAGCCTGGCGAGCCGCTGGTGCCCGGGACAGCGCGGACGCGGCGCCTGTGGGACTCCTTGCGGAGGCCCCGCCCCGCGCCTTCATTTGCCTCTGAGCCTCCTGTTCGCTGCGGAGGGCGACTCCAGGGCTGTGCAGGACCCAGGGCTGTGTGGGTCCCAGGGCTGTGCGGGTCCCGGGGAGGCAGGGCCAAGGCGGGAAGCGGACACGGTGGGTGGGAGAGGAGGGGAGAAGGGCGGAGGCCGCGGCCGCCCCCTCTCACCCGAAGCCCCCCTCCCCGGGCGCATTTCCACCCGCGGAGGCCGAGACCCAGCGGCCAGGCCGGGCAGGGTGAGGACCCAGGCCCGGGGCGTTGCCCACGCTGCGCCGCGCGTTCCCCAGCGTCCGGGCTACCGCATGCTCCCCAGGGAGACCGCGAGCAGTGTTCGGTAGGGAGGTGGGCAGGCGGACCACACTCAGCTGCCTGAAGCCTTCAAGGGGTGGAATCCAGGAACTGGGGCGGAGCCCCTAGGGCCGCGCTCAGGGCCCGGGTTTCTAAGGATGCCCAGACCGAACCCGGGCACAGAGCAGAGCGCAGGGCGGGCGGAGGTCCCATTAAAGAAACAACAGCACCGGGTGCATCCAACATGGGCGCGGGTTCCAGTCCCAGCCGCTTTTCTTCAGGTCCAGCTCCTTGCTATGGCCTGGGAAAGCAGTGGAAGATGGCCCAGGTCCTTGGGCCCCTGCACCCGCGTGGGAGACCTGGAAGAAGCTCCTGGACCCTGGCTCCTGATTGGCGCAGCTGCTGACAGCTGGGGAGTGAACCAGCAGATGGAAGACCTTTCTCTGTCTCTCAACTCCCACTTTCAAATCAATCTCTTTTTTTTAATATTTTTATTTTATTTATTTATTTATTTATTTTATTTTTTGACAGGCAGAGTGGACAGTGAGAGAGAGAGAGAGAGAGAAAGGTCTTCCTTTTGCCGTTGGTTCACCCTCCAATGGCCGCCGTGGCCGGCGCGCTGCGGCTGGCGCACCGCTCTGATCCGATGGCAGGAGCCAGGAGCCAGGAGCCAGGTGCTTTTCCTGGTCTCCCATGGGGTGCAGGGCCCAAGCACCTGGGCCATCCTCCACTGCACTCCCTGGCCACAGCAGAGAGCTGGCCTGGAAGAGGGGCAACCGGGACAGAATCCAGCGCCCCGACCGGGACTAGAACCCGGTGTGCCGGCGCTGCAAGGCGGAGGATTAGCCTAGTGAGCCGCGGCGCCGGCCTAATCAATCTCTTTTTTAAAAAGTCAGATCACGGCCAACAATTCCCAGCCACAGACCCCAGAATCCGCAGACACGTGGACGGTGGAGGCTGGAGAGAAACTTCGGGGGGGGGGGGAGGGGGCTGCGGCGTGCACTTGGGGGGGAGGAGCTCCGCCAGGACCCCAGCCCCCTCCCAACCAGGGCCCCACCCGGACCGGGAGCCCGCAGGGAGGTCAGGGGTGACCACGGCCGGACAGGACGGGGCAGGGGCAGGTGTGCAGTGGGGGCAGAGAAGGGGCAGGTGCGCAGCGGGGACCAGGGGCTCCTCCCCACCCCGCGGCAGGGCGAGGGCCTCTCGGGGGAGGGCAGCGCAGGTGGCGATGTGTGGGGTTGGCTCCCTTGGAACTCTGGCGTCCTGGAGCTGGAGCCGGTGTGGCCAGGTCCTGGCCGCCGGCCTCAGGATGCGCTGGACGGCGGCCCCTGGTGACCACAGGCCCGCAGCCGGCTCTGCTCAGCCTCAGCCGGGGAACGGCCGCCCGGGCCCTTTAAGGAAATGGTGGTGGGGCCGTGGGGATGGCCCAAGCCCCCTCCTCAGGGTGTGAGCCACTAACCCAGCCCCGGAGCCCACACAGCCAGGGCGTGCAGATCCCCCAGGTAGGCCGGCAGGGATGCTTCCAGAATGCTCCACGCAGCCACAGCAGGACGCACGTCCCTGTCAAGTCAGCATAGCCATGCCCTGAGCCGCCCCCAACCGGGCCCACCCTCCCCCTCCTCCAGCCTCAGCTTGCCTGTACAATGGCCCTAATGGAACCTCCTCACGGCGGGCTGGGCCATGATCATGAACTCGTTCTCCCACTCAGACTCGCGCGGCCGTGGCGGCCCCGTTCCCGCACTGAGCTCCGCGTCCCAGCAGGACCAGAGTGCACCCTGAGTCCTTGCTTGAGGACGCGGACACTAGGGGAATTCCACACAGCCCTGTTTACATGGCCGTGAACCCTGCCTGGAGGGCCCCCTCCAGGCCCGGCCACCACGTACGGAAGCCGGTATGGCTCCCTCGCCTTCGCGTCCCCTGCGGGGACACGATTTTGGTTAATGTTAAATTTGTCCATGTTCTCTGGCGGACAAGGCCCGACTCCGACGCTCGCGCGCCCTCTGCCGGCCACCGCGGGGAGCACAGGCGGGGCCGGGCAGGTGCGCGCCCAGGGGAGGGGAGAAGGGGCGCGCTCTGGACAGAGTGCGGCCACAGAGCGACGGAACCTGGCGGTGGACTGGACCTGGAGCTGATCTGGAACCAGAGGCGCCCCGGACAGCAGCCCCGATACTGTGACGGGCAGAGATAAGCGCTTGTCCCTGGGGGCGGGCTGAGGGCCTGAACAGGTTCCCAGGCTCCCTGGAGCTGTCCGCGACCCCCGGAACTGAATACTTTGGCGGGCAGTGTGCGCCCATCGAGTCTGCCAGGATTTCACTCAGGGCGGCAAAGCCATCTCGGGGTCAAGGAGGGTACTGCACCTTTAATGATAACTTAAGACGTCACTCCTGACGTCACAATCGCCTAGGCTCTGAAGAGGAAGGCAAGTTCTGGCTGTAGGTGAGCTGGCGGTCTCATGAATATGTAGATCATCCTCACCTCCTCTGCGCTCTGATAGGCTCGGGAAACAGAGGGTGCGGAGAGGAAGCGGGGCTGGGTGGAGGGATGGGGCGGGAAAAGGCGCGGGCTCAGCTCCTGATACCAGCTTCCAGCCTATGCAGAGCCTGGGAAGCTCAAGTAGGTGGATTCCTGCTACTCAAGTGGGAGATCTAGAGTGATTTCCAGGCTCCCAGTTTCAGCTGTTGCGGGCTTTCAGGGAGTAGACCGACAGATGGGAGGTTTCTCTCTCTCCCTCCCCTCTCTCTTCTCTGCTCTCAAATAAAATAAAAATCTAAAGAGAAATAAAACCTGAAAAATTCCCAAATTTGGTCAAAACTTCAAGAGGCTGGATACAGTTCAAAAGGATAAACCAAAAACATCCATGTCAAGAAACAGCATAATTAATCTGAAAACTGAAGCCAAAGAAAAAATTTTGGAAAACAACCAGAGTAAAGATCGCATATTTATAAAGGAACACCCAAGTGAATACTGTGGATTTCTCTTCTAAAACCATGGAGGCTTAGAAGAAGTTGCAAAACATGTTCTAGCGTGGAAAGGAAAGAACCATCAACAGTGAACTGAAAACATCCTTCAGGAATCATGGGAAAATAAAGATAAAGAAAACAGGGGGCCTGCACTGTGGCTCACTAAGGTAATCATCCGCCTGTGGCGCTGGAAACCCCAGGTTCTAGCCCCGGTTGGGGTGTCAGATTCTGTCCCAGTCGCTCCTCTTCCTATCCAGGTCTCTGCTGTGGACTGTGCAGGCAGTGGAGGATGGCCCAGTTCCTTGGGCCCTGCAGCCACGCAGGAGACCAAGAGGAAGCACCTGGCGCTGGCTTTGGATTGGCTGCAACATGCCAGCGGGTAAGGCCACTTGGGGTGTGAACCAATGGAAAAAGGAAGACCTTTCTCTCTCTCTCTCTCTCTCTCTCTCTCACTAACTCTGCCTGTCAAAAAAAAAAAAAAAAGAAAAGAAAGAAATAGAAAAGCAACCCTTAAAGAACAGAAGGAAATGCTTAGAATGATAAAAGAAGACTTGGAACTTCAGAAAACACCACCAAAATGGGCAGAAACAGGAGTAAATATAATTCACTTTCTTTCTTTTTGACAGGCAGAGTGGACAGTGAGAGAGAGACAGAGAGAAAGGTCTTCCTTTTGCCATTGGTTCACCCTCCAATGGCCGCCGCGGCCGGCGCGCTGCGGCCGGCGCACCACGCTGATCTGATGGCAGGATCCAGGAGCCAGGTGCTTTTCCTGGTCTCCCATGGGGTGCAGGGCCCAAGCACCTGGGCCATCCTCCACTGCACTCCCTGGCCACAGCAGAGAGCTGGCCTGGAAGAGGGGCAACCGGGACAGAATCCGGCGCCCCAACCGGGACAGAATCCGGCGCCCCAACCGGGACTAGAACCTGGTGTGCCGGCGCCGCTAGGCGGAGGATTAGCCTAGTGAGCCGCAGCGCCGGCCATAATTAACTTTCAATTTACAACACATTCTCTGATGTGGTTCTCTGTGTATGTACAAGAAACACTAAGGATAATTGAATTTTAAAATCGGAGAGGTTAAGAGCTTCATTTCTTGCACTTGAAGTGGCAAAACAGTTGTGCAAGGAGACTGTGAAAAAAAAATATATATATATATCATAACATCTAAAGCAATCACTAAAGAAACTATACAAAGCAGTATGTTAAAAAGTACTGTAGGGGGCAGGTGTTGTGGCACAGTGGGCTAAGCCACAGCTTAGATCACCCACATCCCTTTAATTGTTGAAATGCCGTTGACTACTCTGTTTCTGATCCAGCTTCCTGCTAATACGCCTAGGAAGATGGTGAGTAATGGCTGTTGTACCTGGATCCCTGCCACCCACTTGGGATGCCTTGGTGAAATTCCAGGCTCCTGCCTTTCCTGGCTTTGGCCTGGCCCAGCACTGGCCTTTATGCCCATCTGGGAAGTGAACCAGCAGATGGAAGATCTCTCCACCTCTGTCTCTCCCTCTCTCTCTGTAACTCTGACTTTAAATAAATAAATAAATTTTAGAAAAAGTAGTTTCCCTCTAATGTTTACTCCCGCAAAGACCTAACTTAACAAACTAAACCTAGAGAGACAGGAAAAGAATAAGAACAAGGAGAAATGAAAGCCATGACCAGGCCTCTGTGCTGTGGATCTCAGCTCGGCTTGGCCCTACTCTGCATGGCAGGTGCTGGCTGACATCCAACAGCCGGTTCCCCTGGGCCACACCCTGGTGTTTGATCTTAGTCTCACTGCTCGTGTGGTGACAGCACAAGAGGAAGTGATCAGGGGTGAGGGCCCAGGAGAACAGTGCTCTCTGAGTGGAGGGTGCCCTTTCTCGGGGTGAAACAGCTGGTTCGTGTCTTCTATGTTTTATCCAAGAAACCTTTGCCTGTCCCAAGTATACAAAGATTACATTCGATGAGTATGTCTCCTTTTAGAAATGTTCAATTTTGGGATTTTACCTAAGGGCCAGGATCCATGGTGAGCTAGCCTGTGTGAGGCCGTGAGGTAAGGGCTCATGGCCGGCCGTGTTTGCCCTTGGACATCAGGTGACGCAGCACCATTTGTGGGAACTTGGCCTTTTCCCATCTTGGCACCTTTGTCAAAACCAATTGACCATTCACATGTGGCTCCAGTTCTGGACTCTATTTGGCTCTTTTAAGAAATCATGCTTGTTATTCTAGATCTTTTGCTTACCCATAAAACTCTTGGAAACACTTATTCATTTCTACCCACCCCCTCCCCCCCAAAAAAAACCCTACAGGAATTTTGAATGGCATGGCATTGAATCTATAGGTTAATTTGGGAACTGGCATCTTCATATTACTTTAACTGCATCCCACATAATCGAGTATGTTGTGTGTTCATTCTCATTTGGTTCTGTTTCCATATTTCCTCTGAGATCTTCTCTCTGGATTATTCTGAACTTTATTATCGGGTTTCCAAATATCCAGATACTTCTGTTGTCTGTTGGTCACTGATCCCCTATTTGATCATATTATGCTCATAAAATATACTCCATCACTCAATCCTTTTACATTTTTGAGGTTTGTTTTATAATCCAGATTATGGGGAATGTTCCATGGATACTTGAAAATCAAAAGTATATTCTACTACTGTCAGGTTGAGTGTTCTCTATATATTTCAGTTAAATCTTGTTCACAGTTCACCCTGTATCCTTGCTGATTTGGGAACCAATAGTCCTGTCAGTCACTAACAGTGGGTTTTTGAAAGCCTCAACTATAATTCTGAAGTTCACTTTGTCCCCTTACAACTCTATCAGTTTTTTGTTTCATTTTTTTATTATTTTATTTTATTTTTTAGGGTCTGTGTATGGCATATTTATTTTCAGCATCATTATGTCTTTCTGGTAGCTTGATCCTTTTTGTCATTATGTAGTATCTCCTTCTGACTCTGACGATTTTCTTGGCTCTAAAGCATTTTTTATCTGCTATAAACACAGCCACTCCTGCTTTTTTGAAGAATAGTTGCACGGCCTATCTTTCCTTAACCTTTTATTTTCAATCTACCTGCATCACGTTGAAGTAAGTTTCTCAGAGACAACATAATGTTGGATCATTTTTAATCCAACTTGCCAATCTGTGATTCAGTTGGCAACTTATATCATCTGCATTTAATAAAATTGTTGATATATTAGGGCTTAGGTCAACCATTTTGTTATTTTTCTATGTGTGTATGTTTCTTCTGTTTCTCGGTGCTCTGCATCTTAACTTCCTGGTGGTTACTTGAACAATTTTCACAATTCCATATTGATTTGTTTATAGTATTTTTAAAAGGTTTATTTATTTTAGAGGCAGAGTGACAGAGACAGAGGCAGAGATTTTCTTCCACTGGTTCTACTCTCCAAATGCCCATAATTGCCAGGTCTGTGCCATGACAAAGCCAGGAAAGGCAGGAGCCTGGAATTTCACCCAGATATCTCAAGTGGGTGGCAGGGATCCAGGTACAACAGCCATTACCCACCACCTTCCTAAGCGTATTAGCAGGAAGCTGGATCAGAAACAGAGTAGTCAACTGGCACTTCAACAATTAAAGGAATGTGGGTGATCTAAGCTGTGGCTTAGCCCACTGTGCCACAACACCTGCCCCCTACAGTACTTTTTAACATACTGCTTTGTATAGTTTTCTTAGTGATTGCTTTAGATGTTATGCTATATACATATAAATATAGATATATTTTATCACAGTCTCCTTGCACCACTGTTTTGCTACTTCAAGTGTAAGAAATGAAGTTATTAACCCCACCAATTTTAAAATTCAATTATCCTTAGTGTTTCTTGTACATACACAGAGAACCACATCAGAGAATGTGTTGTAAAATGAGAGTGATAGACAATTATATTTACTCCTGTTTTTGCCCATTTTGGTGTTGTTTTCTGAAGTTCTAAGCCTTCTTTTATCATTCTAAGGATTTCCTTCTGTTCTTTAAGGGTTGGTTTTCTTTATATTTATTTATTTTCTTTTTTTTTGGACAGGCAGAGTTAGACAGTGAGAGAAAGAGACAGAGACAGAGACAGAGAGACAGAGACAGAGAGAAAGGTCTTCCTTTTTCCATTGGTTCACACCCCAAGTGGCCGCTATGGCCGGTGCGTTGCAGCCGATCCAAAGCCAGGAGCCAGGTGCTTCCTCCTGGTCTCCCATGCAGCTGCAGGGCCCAAGGAACTGGGGCATCCTCTACTGCCTGCCCGGGCCACAGCAGAGACCTGGACAGGAAGAGGAGCGACTGGGACAGAATCTGACACCCCAACTGGGACTAGAACCCGGGATGCCGGCGCTGCAGGCAGATGATTAGCCAAGTGAGCCACGGTGCGGCCCCCTGTTTTCTTTTCTTTTCTTTTTTTTTTTTTTTGGACAGGCAGAGTGGACAGTGAGAGAGACAGACAGAAAGGTCTTCCTTTGCCGTTGGTTCACCCTCCAATGGCCGCCGCGGCCAGCGCGCTGCAGCCACCACACCGCACTGATCCGATGGCAGGAGCCAGGTGCTTCTCCTTGTCTCCCATGGGGTGCAGGGCCCAAGCACTTGGGCCATCCTCCACTGCACTCGCGGGCCACAGCAGAGAGCTGGCCTGGAAGAGGGGCAACCGGGAGAGAACCCGGTGCCCCGACCGGGACCAGAACCCGGTGTGCCGGCACCACAAGGCGGAGGATTAGCCTAGTGAGCCGCAGCACCGGCCGGCCCCCTGTTTTCTTTATCTTTATTTTCCCATGATTCCTGAAGGATGTTTTCAGTTCACTGTTGATGGTTCTTTCCTTTCCACACTAGAACATGTTTTGCCTCTTCTTCTAACCCTCCATGGTTTTAGAAGAGAAATCCACGGTATTCACTTGGGTGTTCCTTTATAAATATGCGATCTTTACTCTGCTGGCCACCGCGGGGAGCACAGGCAGGGCTGGGCAGGGGCGGGCCCAGGGGAGGGGAGAAGTGGTGCACTCCGGACCCAGTGTGGCCAAATTTTCCAAATTCAGGAATGAAAGAAAGGGCATTGCTATTATACCCATCAATATTAAAAGGAGTGTAAGACAATATAAGCAACTTCATGACTTTAAATGAAACTGACAAATTCCAACTTCCGCGTCAGGCCCCGCGGCGTCCGGCCGCTGTGCTGAGGGCCAGGCCGGCTGCAGGTCAGTTGGGGAGGCCGCCGCCCCCCCCAGCCCGTGCTGAGAATCTGGGCACCGGGTGGGCTGCGGGCCCGGGAGGCGGCGGGGAGCCCTAAGGGGCCGGACCGCAGGCTCCGGCTTCGGGCCGATTGGGGTCCACGGGCCTTGGGATACCCGGCAGGGCTTTCATGGTTCTTTAACTCCTCCCTTTGATGCCTCTTCGGGGGAGGAGTGCCAGCCCCTCAGCAGTTTCTTCTCAAAGTGAGGTCGGGGGTGGGCAGAACCCGACCCCTCTTCAGACCTGGTGAAGCGGACTCTAGTGGCCTGGGGGTCTGCATTTTCAGCAGGGGTCCCTGATGGCTTTGATGCAGGCGGCCAGCACTCTGGGGACATTTCCCCCACCACAGGGAGCCCCAGAGGGTGCATTGGAGGAGGGGGCCTAGGACGCGCCTGCCCGCTTAGGAGTGGCCTTGAAATGGGGAGTCTTCTGCCCTATGGGACACACTGACAGCGCTGAGGGCGGGATGAGCACTTTAGTCCTTGGCCACCAGGTCTTTCAGATGGGTGGATGCCATCCAGTGAAGGACCTGGAGCAGGAGCTGTGGGGGGAGCCACAGGCAGAACTTGAGAGTGGTCCTGCTCACGGACTAGCAGGCTGCCCTAGTGTGGACATTGCACACATCACTCTGATTTTACCCCAATGTCTCCTCTGTCTATAGAGACAGCACTCGGTATGCGGTAGGAGGACTTTTGTGTGAATTAGGTGATGTCAGTTAAGTGGCTTTTACAGTGGCTGACACGGGGGAAGTGTTCAATAAAAGGTTCCCAGGAAATTACCCAAAGGGTGGCAGACAGACAGAAAGTTGGGATTAAACAAGTAGGAAGAAAAAAAAAAAAAAGAAACGGACAAATTCCAAGACACATGCAAATTATAAAAATGACATGAAAAATAAAGAGAAAATCTGAATAGATCTACTGAAAGGAAAAAAAAGTGGCTGACACCATGGCTCATTTGGCTAATCTTCCACCTGTGGTGACGGCATCCCATATGGGCACCTGGTTCTAGTCCTGGCTGCTTCTCTCCTAGGCCAGCTCTCTGCTGTGGCCCGGGAGGGCAGTGGAGGATGGCCCAGGTGATTGGGCACCTGCACCTGTGTGGGAGACCAGGAGGAAGCACCTGGCTCCTGGCTTCAGATCTGTGCAGTGCCTGCCATAGTGGCCACTTGGGGAATGAACCAATGGAAGGAAGACCTTTCTCTCTGTCTCTCTCTCTCTCTCACTGTGTAACTCTACTTATCAAATAAGTAAAAAAAAAAAAAAAAAAAAAAAAGAATTAGTAGTTTAAATTCTTACCACAATGTGGGACTTAGGCTTACTTAGCTTTATTGCAATTTATTTCCAATATTTAAAGAAAATATTCCAATCATTCACAAATATTTTGTGCAGCAGAGGAGGAGGAAATACTCCAAACTCAATCTACAAGAGAAAGATCGCCATCATCATTTCTGATCAGTATCATGCTGGTGTTTCTGGTCAATATAATAAGACAAGAAGTAAAGGATATCATATGGAATATAAGAAGTAAAATTTTCTTTTTTCTAGGTTACATGACAGTCTACAGTAGCAAAGCTTGTGGAATATTCACAAAAAATCTAATAGAATTAAGAAGTGACATTCATCAAGTTGTAAGATACAAGACATATACACAAAAATAGATCGTTTTTCATATCACCAAAGAATAACCAAAAATGAATTTAAGACAATGTTTTTCTTTAGCGAACAGAGCTAGATTTATTGAACACACCAAAGTAAGAAAATAGTGGACAAATAGATAAGGTAGGGGTTAAAGGCTGCTGCTCAAGGGAATTTCTAAATAACAGCAACAAAAAATAAAATACTTAGGAATAATTTTAACAAATGTGCAAGGTGTACAAAAAACTTACAAATAACTGTTGAAATAAATTAAAGATTGGACAGAGAAATATTTCATATTCATGATTTGGAAGACACAATATTGTCAAGATAGTAGCTTTCCAACTTTCCTTAAATTGAGTTGATAATTTCAATGTAATTCTCATACCAACAGTAGAAGGTTTTAATGTAGAAGATGACAAGCTGAATCCAAAATTTATATAGGAACAGTAAGGACTTATAATAAATAAAAAAAAAAGTTTGAAAAGGGTGACCAAAGTTTGAGGACTCATACAATAAGTTGTCAATAACATTATAAATCTTGATTAGTCAAACAGGAGACATGGGTGAAATGTTAAACATGTATAGATAAGTGGAAAATAGAGATTCTAGAAGTAATACCCATACGTCTATGATCAATTGAGTTTTTTTAAAAAAGTACCAAGGAAATTTAATGAAAAATTTATAGCTTTTTTGTACTTGTAGTATGGAATAGTTGTTTACCTATATGCAAAAAAAGAAGAGTCTGGGATCATATCTCACACTATAGACAAAATTAAGTAGAACTCAATATGAAACTTACAACTATGAAATAACTGTAAAACACATAGAAGAGAATTAGGTTTTATAGACACAAAAATCATGAATGAAAATTAAAAGTGGACAAAATATACTTAACCAGTTGTTTTTAAAAAAATCTTCTCTTTGAATGACATTCAGAAGAGGAAGATAATTCACAGAACGGGAGAAATATGTGCAAAATACATATCTGGTAATGTTATATAAAAACTTTCAAAGCTCAATATTAATAAAACAGATAATTAAAAATAACCAAAATATTTGAACACTTCAATAAAAAAGAGATACAGTTGGCAAACAAGCACAATAAATGATTATCAACATCATTATTTATTAGGAAAATTCATATTAAAACAACAATGAGATCCCACTGCCTTCCTTTTTGATTGCTGCTGTGAATACAGCATGTCTGAACATTTAACATGCTTCTGGTGGAAACACAAAATGGTTCAGTCACTTTGGAAAACACTGGCGATTTCTTTTAAAGATATCTGTATCATCTATATCTATATCTGTGTCTATATCTCTATATAAAACATAACCCATCAATCTCTCAAGTACTTACTCAATAAAAATGGTACATTTACATCACCACAAAAATCTGTATGTGAATGGTCAGAGTAGCTCAATTGACACTTAGCAAAATCTGGAAAATATAAATATCCATCAGGTAATGAATGGATAAACTGTGAGGGTTCTGTCATACATGAAATACTCTTTGGCAATAAAAGTAATAAATTACATATATTTAATGCAACATAGATGGATCTCAAAAGCATTGGGCTGAGTGAAAAAAGCCAAATTAATTTCCAGACTATATATTTTATATTTACATTTATATTACATTCTTACAAAGGCAAAACTGTAAGGGCAGAGAATAGTATTAACAAAGAATAGGGGTGAAGGCAGGAAATTGAATATGAAAGAAAATATGAATGTGATGGGAAAAGTTTTGAATCGATATCTTGATGGTAGCAGTGCTTATGTAACTGTATACCTTGTCAAAATTCATACAACTATATACTTAAAATTAAGGATTTTATTGAATGAAGACAGTACTTACATAAACTTGACTTTCAAAGTAATATGGTGGGAGGGAGGGGTGGTGCTGTGACCCCGTGAGTTAAGCCATCTCTGCAGTGCCTGCATCCAATATGGGTGCTGATTCTAGTCCTGGCTGCTCTAATTCTGATCAAGATCCCTGCTAATACACCTGGGAAAGCAGCAGAAGATGGCCAAGTCCTTGGGCAGCTGAACCTACAGGGAAAACCTAGAGGAGGTTCCTGGCTATTGGCTTTGGCTTGGACGATCACCAGTCATTTTGGCCATTTGGGGAGTGAATCTGTGGATGGATTATCTATCTATCTATCTATCTATCTATCTATCTACCTACCTACCTACTTACCTACCTACCTATAGATATAGGTATATATCTTTCTCTCTCTCTATATATATGTATGTATGTATCCTCTCTCTCTCTCTGTAACTTTGCCTTTCAAATAAACAAATAAATCTTTTTTTTAAAAAAAAAGTAATATGGAAGTGGGATGGGACTGAGTAAGAGAATTTGGGAAGCAAGTTTGGCCATTAGTTCATCCTCAAACAAGACAGATGAAGGATACATCATTATTCTGCTCTTTCTAATTCTATATGTGTTGATGCATAAAAGTTTTTTTAAAAAAATCTGCAAATGTAGTTTAGTTAAGTAAACATGATTAAAGTAATTATAGCTGGAACCAGAGAAGGATAATGTAAGTCAGTTTATGACCAATAATTAAAAATTTTTGTAGGGGCAGGCATTGTGGTGCACAGGTTAAACTGCCTGTGTGTTCCCACATCCCACATCAGAGTGCCTGGAATTGAGTCCTGTCTCTACTTCCATCTCTACTTCAAATTTAGTTTTCTGCTAATATAACTGAGAGGCCGCCAACGATGCCTCAAGTACTTGAGTCCCTGACATACACGTGGTAGACCCAGATGGAGTTCCAGGTTCCTTGCTTTGGTCTAGCCCAGCCCTGGCTATTGTAGGCATTTTGAGAACGAAACAGCAGATGAAAGATTTCTGTCTCTCTCTCTAATTCTGTCCTTCAGATAAATAGATAGAAAGAAAGAAAGAAAGAAAGAAAGAAAGAAAGAAAGAAAGAAAGAAAGAAAAATAGATAGATAAACTTGATTTCAATGAAAAAGAACTACAGGTAGATATAAGCTATTGCTGAAACTCTAGGTTGCCTAGTATTGAGCCAGTTGGCAGAAAAGATGTATAAATATAACACATAAGCAAAAATCAAAATAAATAAGTAAATTGTAAATGCTAGATGTGCATTCATTAATACAGCTTTTTAATGTAGCTTTTACATATAGCTCAGTTTACTACAATATGATTTTCTTTTCCATGTTTCTCCTATTTCTTCTCTGGGTTCCTACAGTGATGTTTATTGAAGTTACCCATGGATACCAAGACCTCTTGCAAATTTGCTTTGTTGTTCTTACAGATAATAGCATAAGACCAGGTACCAGATCCTCTGCTAACATAAGTATTGTATAACATTTTGCTTATCAACTGAAAGAAATTCATGTCTTCTACCTTTGTGTTGTCCAAGAAGTTGCACTCTGACCCATGTACTCTATTTAGGCAATTTAATATATGCTCATAGTTCCTTTTCCTGGGCCAAAAAAGAACCTGGAGTCCACTCAAATAATCATCAGAGTGACCACATTATTCTCTACTAATTAAACACATGCTCTAATGAATGGAGCTAAGTTTTTAGACAAACCTTGTTTCCATGCCTCTCCATAAATAGCAGACCATTAATCATTTTCATCCTCATTAGAATAGCCTCTTGTAATACCTGCCCCTCTCAGTTCTGGAGACATGACTTAGAAATATTTTAATCCTACAGAGACCAAGTTTTGGCTCAATACTAAACAATAGTTGTCTTAACAATTAAATACACATCTACTACACAAAAAGCACCAATTTGCGATGATGCATCAGACAATGGCTCCTTTCTAAATGCTTTTGCTCCAATAGGTTTATATGAATAAATACACACAAAAATACTTTTTTTGATTGAGGCATTATAAAGTATAGCAAAAATACAGGTAACATTGATCATTTCTTTGTGATGGGAAAAGGGATCAAGAAAAGTTCAATAGGTGTAGTGATGTACAGGGAAGGCAAGGAAAAAGACTGCATGCAAGGAACACATGAACAATACATGAATGTGTTAAGTAGTAGGCTGCTTTTAATAAAATTATATGCAGTGTTTTATGATTTGGGGCATATGAGGCAGGTGTAAAGAGGAATAAGTGCAGTGAGATCTGTAGTGGCTGATCAGGAGAGTGCTGTCAGTAAAATTAGTTAAGATTTTGTCAACCTAAGAAAACATTTTATTTAAGGTCTACACATTTCATGCATTTTATATACAAATTTATGAATGCAGTGGCTCTCCCCATCCTACCTTCCCTCATGCTCTCACTCCCACCCTTCTTTTCCCTCTTTCCTATTCCGTTTCTTATTTTTTACAAACATGTTTTCAATTAACGTTATACACATAACATTAACCTTAAAGTAAGTAAAGAGTTCAAAAACAGTATAAAAAATGTTCCTCAACAGTTGAGACAAGGTCTGTTAAAATCATCACACCTCAAGTAATAATTTCACTTCTATAGATTGTCTTTTAGGTACTCTATTAGTTACCACAGATAAGGGAGAACACGTAGCATTTGTATTTTGAGACTGATTTATTTCATTAAGGATAATGGTTTCCAGTTGCATCCATTTTATTGCAAAAACAGGGTTTCATTTTTTTCATGCTATGAAGTATTCCATAGTGTACATATATCATAATTTCTTTATTCAAACTTTGGTTGATGGACATCTGAGTTGATTCCATATCTCAACTTTTGTGAAATGAGCTGCAATAAACATGGATGTATTTTGCAAGAAGTCTTGGCCTATGCCAATATCTTGCAGAATTTTCCTCAATGTTCTCCTCTAGTAATCTGACATCAGGTCATGGATTCAGATCCTGGATCCATTTTGTGTAATTTTTTGTATTTTAAGTTAGAAGTCATATTTCATGCTTCTGCATGCAGAGACCCGATTTTCCTAGCACCATATGTTGAAGAGACTGTCTTTGCTGCAGGGATTCGTTTTAGCTCCTTTTTCAAAGATAAGTTGGTTGTAGTTGTGTGGATTGATTTCTGGAGTTTCTATTCTGTTCCATTCTATACTCACCTCCTTCTTGCCAGTACCAGGCTGTTTTTGATTATAACTGCACTGTAATATGTCTTGAAATCTGGTATTGGATGCATCACACTTTGTTTTTGACTTCTTTAGATATTTAGGGGTCTCCTGTGTTTCCATATGAATTTCAGCATCATTTTTTTCTAGACCTGAAAAGCAACTTCCTGCTGGGGGGCTCAACGGGAGGGGTGGACTGGTGTGGTGGGGGTGGGGCTCCTGACAGGAGGGGTGGGCTAGTGGGGCAGGGCGTAGACAGGAGGGGTGGGCCAGGGCAGTCATCAGCAGCGGCCGGGGATCCTCTGATGGTCCCAGAGAGGTCCTGCGGGCAGCGGGTCTGGCAGGGAACAAGAAGAGTTACACGGGTGGGTATCACCGGTCCCATGCTCAGAAGGAGCCGCGAGCCCATCCTGCCTCTGCCTCCGCCTCTGAGCCACTCATTCCCTAAGCTGTTGGGCCATATTCCAACTCCCCTTGTACATGTTCCCCTGGGAGGGAGGGAGAGATGCCTCATGCACCTTTGTCGGCCGTCTAGACCCGCGGTCAGGGGATGGTTCTGGCTGTGGCCTGGCGGGTGGCAGGCCTGCGGGAGTCGGCCCGCGGGTGCTGCCATGTCACTTCTCGGCCCGCACTCTTCAAGATCTGCTTCACCTTGCAAAGCTCTCGCTGTCTGCTGGCGTCCTGGTGCCCTCCGCCGTCAGAGTAGCCACAGTGAGTGGTGGGCGTCAGGCAAGCCACCGCGCCACGCCGAGCGCCACGCACCCCTGCGGGGACCTGTGTGCGTCGAGGATCTCGACCTCGATGGCCCGCTGGCCCGCGAAGGAGCAGCGCTTTGGGGGCTTTCTGGTGTCCTAGCAGGCAACAGGAAAGTAGGTGTGGCAGGAGGTGCAGGAGCACGGGGGCAGGCTGTCAGGGCAGAGAGAGGAAGCAAGCCTGCGAGGAAGAGGAGGAGGCAGCAGTGAGCCAGGCTCCACATCGTGTGAGGATCGCGGCTGGCCAGCAGATGGCGCCACTGGCGGAGACGTCTCTGGCCAGGAGAGCTGAACCCAGGGGCAGTGGGGATGCCGCCAGGTGAGGATCCGTGCAGGTGAGGGTTCCAGGGCCTGTGGGCGAGAATTTCTTAGGAGTATCCAGTCCCCTGGCCTGATGCCGTGGGTACCGGGCCCCGAGGAAGGCCGTGGGAGGCTCCGATCAGGGTGTAAACGGAGCAAACTCAGAGGAAGGTGAAGAAAGGTAGGTGGCCCTGTGAGGGATGGGGTGGGGAAGGGGTGAATTGTCCAAGAGGAAGGGGTGACCTTTCGGAAATTCCAAGGGGCTGAGGGAGGATGGGGTGCGCGGGGCAGCCCTGGTGCTGGGGCAGGGCTGGAATAAGCAGCTTGGCGGCTCGGGCTCCAGGTACAGGGTCAGGAAGAACGGAGGAGCCAACCCCAGCGCTGAGTGGAGCAGAGACTGCTATGGAGCGCAGGGTACAAGGGCTGGTTTTTGGCCAAGCTGAGACCGGAACGGGTTGAGTGAAATGCAGGAGTAAGCTGTCTGGACTGACTAAGCAACAAGCGGGCTGCCTCCTAGTGTCCCCCCACACACACACCCGGGGCGCAGGCAGAGACAGGCGGGCGGCCTCATAGTGTCCCCCCACATACACCCGGGGCACAGGCAGAGACAGGCGGGCGACCTGCTAGTGAAAGACTACCGTTTTAGGCAACCTGGTCATTGTGGAGGTCTGGAGGGTCACATGTATTGCTATGTACCACCAGCTGACTCTTAAAACTATTAGCAAGAAGATCTGAGGTTTGTATCAAATATTCAATGGATGATTTTGCTGCAATATACAGATGTGGTCATGCTGTTTCTATGGGTTTTTTTATTCAGAATAGTCAGACCCTAGCCAGCTGAGATTCCCAGTCCTAATGGGCCATTTTGAAGTGGTCCCCACATTAAGAACTACATAAAAACACATTTTTCTTCACACCCATGAAATTAGGAAATCAAGGTTGCAAGATTTATTGCTAACAATATACAAAGCTTCTATTACCATAGGTGTAAGATTGCATTAAAAGAGATGCTATACACATCTAAATAGCCTTTTGTTAATGGCATAATAGACTGTTTTGTAGTCAATAGAAGTGGTTGAGTATAATTAAGGATTGAAATTCCATGTGAAAGATTGAGAAGTGACATAAAATGCACACTTTTTATTACTTCTTAAATCTTCTATGAACCCCCAAATCTGATTTTTATATCATAATGGGGGAAGACCAGCTAAATTATCAGAAACTTGTTCTTGTATACTGCTAATTCTTCCTGTCCTGGAAGAATGAGGACCATAAAAAAGAAAATAGATACTAAAATAAATTATTTTAATTCTATTTAAAGCAAGGCTACATTTAAAAATGTTTATTTTCTTTGACTTTAAAGTCAGAGAAAAAGAGAGAGAGAGAGAAAGAGAGAGAGAGAATCTTCCATCTGTTGGTTTACTGCCCAAATGCCCACAATAGTCAGGGATGGGTCAAACTGAAGCCAGGATCTCAGAACTCCAGCTGGGTCTGCCAAGTAGGTCCCAAGTGTCCAAGTCCTGGAGACATCATCTGCTGCCTCTCAGGATGCATTAGCAAGAGGCTGGTTCAGAAGCAGAGTAGCTGAGACTTGAACCAGCACTCTATAGTGCATTGTGGACTTCATAAGCAGTGGCTTAACCTACTGCACCACAATGCCCACACTTTAAATAAATTTTGAAAGAACAAACACAATGCAAAATTAGTAGGATGAAATAAATAATAACAACTAGAGAAGAAAAAAGCAAAATTGAAACAAAAATACAAAATATCAGAGAAATGAATAGCTGCTTTTTTGAAAAAAAATAAAATTGATAAACCATTGGCCCAACTAACCAAAAAAAGGAAGGGGAGCTCAAAATTAATATTATCAGTGATGATGAAAAAGTGATGAAAAACGAGAGGGTTCATCAGAAATAGTTAAACAGCTGTATGGAAACAAATTGGTAAATACAGAAGAAATGGACCGATTTCTGGACACATACAACTTACCAAAATTGATACATGAAGACATGGGAAATCTATATAGATCAATAACCAAGACAGAGATTGAATCAATAACAAAGGTCCTCCTAAAAAATAAAGCCCAGGGCTGGATGGCTCCACTGCTGAATTCTATCAAACTTTTAACAAACTAATCTCTATTTTTTCTAAACTACTCAAAACAATTGAGAGGGATGAAATTCCCCTAAACTCTTTCTATGAGGCCAGCATTATCTTAATTCCAAAGCCAGAAAAAGATACAACAAAAAGGAAAACTGTAGACCAATATCCCTGATGAACATAGATGCAAAAGTCCTCAACAAAATACTAATTAGTTGAATACAACAACACATCCAAAAGATCACCCATCTAGACCAAATGGGATTTAACCTAGGGAGGCAAGGATAGCTCAACGTTTATAAATCAATAAAAAATGATATATAATATTAACCAACTGAACAATAAAAACTACATGATTATCTCAATAGATGAAGAGAAAGCATTTTATAAAATACCACATGCTTTCATGATAAAAACCTTAAACAAATTGGATATAGAAGGAACATATCTCAATACAATCAAGGTAATACATGACAAACCAACAGCCAGCATCATACTGAATGGAGAAAACTGGAAGCATTTCCATTTAAGATCCAGAACCATACAAGGATGCCCACTCTCACCATTATTATAAGTACAGCCCTGGAAGTTTCAGCCAGAGTCATTAGTCAAGAAAAAGAAATTAAATGGATACAAATTGGGAAGAAGGAAGTCAAATTATCCCTACTTGTAGATAACATGATTCTAAATATAGGGAACCCAAAAGACTCCACTAAGAAACTATTGGAACTCATAAGAGAATTTGGTAAAGTTGCAGGATATAAAGCCAACACACAAAAATCAGCAGCATTTTTGTACACTAACAATGCTATGGTTGAGAAAGAACTTGTAAGATCAGTCCCATTCACAATAGCTACTAAAATTTTAAATACTTTGGGATAAATTTAAGCAAAGATGTGAAAAATATCTATGATTAAAAATTACAAAAGATTAAGGAAAGAAATAGAAGAAGACATAAAACAATGGAAAAATCTTTGATGCTTCTGGATTGAAATAATTAATGTCATCAAAATGTTGATACTACCCAAAGCAATTTAAAGATTCAGTGCAATTCCAATCAAAATATCCAGGACATTCTTCTCAGATCCAGAACAGAGATCCTGAAATTTATGTAGAAACATGAGAGATGCCAAATAACTAGGAAAACAAAGCCAGAGGTGTCACAATAGTGTATTTCAAGACATAGTACAGTGCTGTTTAAACAAAGCATCCTGGTACTAGCATAAAAATAGGCATGCTGACCAATGGAACAGAATAGACCCCCAGCAATTTATCCACACACCTTCAATCACCTAATCTTTGAAAAATGAGCTAAAAATCTTTCCCTGGAAAAGACAGTCTTGTCAACAAATGGCATTGGAAAAATTGGATCTCTGCATGCAGAACAGCAAGGAGACCAGTGTATCTGGAGTAGAGTGAGAAAGGGGAAATTGGCAGATGAATTTGGAAATATGTTGAGAGATACAAAATGTAGAGACTGAAAGGTCATTGTAAGAACTATGGATTGGGCCGGCGCCGCGGCTCACTAGGCTAATCCTCCGCCTTGCGGTGCCGGCACACCGGGTTCTAGTCCCGGTCGGGGTGCCAGATTCTGTCACGGTTGCCCCTCTTCCAGGCCAGCTCTCTGCTGTGGCCCGGGAAGGCAGTGGAGGATGGCCCAAATCCTTGGGCCCTGCACCCCATGGGAAACCAGGGTAAGTACCTGGCTCCTGCCATCGGATCAGTGTGGTGCGCCGGCCGCAGTGCACTGGCCACGGCGGCCATTGGAGGGTGAACCAACGGCAAAGGAAGACCTTTCTCTGTCTCTCTCTCACTGTCCCCTCTGCCTGTCAAAAAAAAAAAAAAAAACAAACAAACCTATGGATTGAATCCTGCATGCAATAGAGGAACTTTGGAAGGTTTTGAGGAGAAGATGGACATTAACTGATTTGTGTTTTAGAAGAAAACTCTTGACTATTGTGCAAAGACTATAGCATGGGAATGGGGTAGTGGAAGCAAGAGTGGAAATATTGTAAGAGTAGGAGCAGCTGGAATAATAAATGCTGATAATGGCAATTATTGGTGACTTTGACAGAAAAAGCTTGTTTTTTTAGATAGGTGGAGACAGATCTTTTGTGCAACTCAGTACCCACTGCTTCTTTCAGGATTTTGCATTGAGAGTCCTAAGAAGTTCATTCATCCAGCATAGCATTTTTAAAATCCTGGAAGTTACTCTGTACCAGGGACCATGAGTCTCACTACAGATAAAATAGATTAATGAGGCACTGAGCATGTAATTCATCACTCATTCAGAAACATAGACAAACAAAATGGTAAAATCATAACCTAATACAGAAAATTGATTTTTTGTTGTTGTTAGAATGAAACATACCTGATAGGTGTTCAATCATCTTCCGTGAGTGTTTAACCCAGCTGAAAACTGTCAGAGACTTAGGAAACACACCAAAACGTGTTCTTTTCTCCCTAGATTTTATAAGATACTTTAAAAAAGGAACCAAAACCATTAAATGATTTAACATGTAATAATCTAAAATTTGCAAAATGGTTTCTTGCTTTGCAATTATTGGCTATTGTACCACCCCATTCTTAAAATATCTGTATGAGGTTGTGAGCCAATTTTAATTTCCTGAAATGGAAGATAAACACTAGTAGGTAGAACAGTGTCTGGTATACAGTACATGCTGTATAAATGGCTTTTAAGTTGAGAGAGAAATAGAGAGCCAGAGAGAGAATATAAAAAAAAAATTCAATAAGTACCTCATATATAATCAGACTTTTAATATTAGTATTATTAGTGATTATTAAATTGTGAGTTAAACGTTAAGCGGCTTGGTTCACGTGATTTTTGAAAACCTCTGCAATAGGCCAGCGCTGCGGCTCACTAGGCTAATCCTCCCGGGTTCTAGTCCTGGTTGGGGCGCCGGATTCTGTCCCAGTTGCTCCTCTTCCAGTCCAGCTCTCTGCTGTGGCCCGGAAGTGCAGTGAAGGATGGCCCAGGTCCTTGGGCCCTGCACCTGCATGGGAGACCAGGAGGAAGCACCTGGTTCCTGGCTTTGGATCAGTGCAGTGCGCCAGCCATAGCGGACACTTGGGGGGTGAACCAACGGAAAAAGGAAGACCTTTCTCTCCCTCTCTCTCTCTCTCTCACTAACTACCTGTCCAAAAAAAGAAAGAAAGAAAGAAAGAAAGAAAGAAAGAAAGAAAGAAAGAAAGAAAAAGAAAACCTCTGCAATAAAATAAATCACAGTATTATAAATTCCCTGTTGGTGTAACAGACCTAAAACAATGTCTTGTATGTGGTTTTTTCCAAAAATGAACTTGGGGCCAGCAGAGCAGTGTAGTAGATAAAGCTGCCACCTGTAATTCCAGCATCCCATATGGGTATCAGTTTAAGTCCTGGCTGCTCCACTTCCAATTCAGAAGGCAGTGGCAGATGGCTCAAGTGCTTGGGCCCCTGCACTCACATGGAATACCTAGAAAGAACTGCCTGCTCCTGGCTTAGGGCTGGCCCAGCTCCAGCTGCTGCAGCCATCTGGGGAGTGAACCAGCTAATGGAAGATCTCACTCTGCCTCTCCATCTCTCTAACTCTGCCTTTTAAATAAATTATTTAATTAACATTTTTTAAAAAATGACATTAAATTTCTTTTGCTCTGATCCCAAGAAAAGGTGGGGGTATTTACTCTCCTCACATGGGATCTTGGCTCTGTAACTACTCACAGGATATGATGGTGTGGAAATAATGCTTCGAGCTCCTGCATCTTGGGGTGCTTGCTCTTCAAACCCAGACACTGTGCTCTAAGGAAGGCAGTCATGGAGAGGTCTCTGTGAAGAAGAGCAGACGCCAAGGTAAGTTGAGCCCTAATGTGGTCTCTTCTCTTCCCTACTGTGCATGTTCCCTACCACCTCTGCAAACAATCCTGAGAAAGTTGCTCTCTGAAACAGGTATTTCTCAACTTTTCCAAAGAACCAATAAAACCTAACAGCTGGTGTTTATACAGTGCTTACCTTCTAGAGAGCTCAGAACAATTTCCAGTGACAGACTCCAATCTTCCCCCGACATCTTCACGGTAACTGATACTAGTGCTGTTCCTCTTAACACCTTAAGAAGAAGATGGAGCCAAGGGACTTGGGATGGTTTGCTAAAATCATGCATTTAAAGCAGGGGTAGGGAGTGTCTGGCCCACAGGCCATAAACATCCCAGGAAATCACACGGTCTGGCCCTGTCCAGAAACTGGCAGGTGGGATTAGAAACTAAAAAAAAAAATCTACAGCAGGCTAGTTTTCAAGTTGATAATTTTCTATGATCTGCAAATTGATATTATAAATATCCAAATGGCCCTGAGCAGCAAAAAGTTACCCCCCACCTCGATCTAACGGTCAGTACATGATCTCCTCACTCAGCTTACCTCTCTTCCATCAGGGTATGTTCACTGCATTCTAAGGTACTTTACAACAACTCACTGTTCTCCTAAATTTGCTCCATAAGCATGATAAGAATCACCTAGGACTGTTATCAAACAACTACTGACTCCAGTCATGGGCATTCTTACTGTGTGGTTAGTAAGTATTCCAGGTGACTTCCCCAATTTTTTCCCAAAATGTAACATTTCACAAGATTATCTTCATTAGGAGACTTTGTGAAGAAGTTTGTTCCATTTAGTTTTCACAGTAACTCATGGGATATTATGATACACATTTATCTAAAAGAAATATGCCATCAGCATATCCACATAGAAGTCTCAGATATGAAATCCTAAGGACTTTAGTTTTAAATCTCACAGACAAGTGAGAACAATTTTTAATTTCTACTATTTTAATTACAGTTTCTCATATAAATAATAAAAACCAAAGCTTTCCATCTAGGATTGGAGCTATACACATGATTTCTGCCTAGAACTGTACCACAGGAACTCCTATTACAGATTGATCAAAATACACTACTCTATTTTCAAAAAAAGGGGGGATTAAAGTTTAAGCCTACTTTTTACTTTAAGCCCAACTTGTATTTTGCTCCAGGCTAACTCCATTCTACTATTGTTGTTGCTATTGCTGTTTTCTTCTCTCTCTCTCTCTCTCCCTCTCCCTCTCCCTCTCCCTCTCCCTCTCCCTCTCCCTCTCCCTCTCCCTCTCAGCTCTCCCTCCCCACTTTTCTACCCTCATACTTTCTCTGCTTCCTTTCCTCTTTCTCTCTCTGACTATTCTTCCTGGTTCTGACCACTGACAGGACTCTACAATTCCCACCCATAGCCCTAAGGTGCTAATGCTGCCCAATTTCTGTTACTTTCAAGGAACATCAGCTTCACATGATCCTGGGGACCCAAAACACCAGGAGCTCCTCTTTCCCGTAGTTCCCATGGTTCCAGTCACCTGCACACTGTCAAGCTAGGGAGTAGCCCCAGGCTGAGCATGGCACTTACAAGCAATACTCCAATAGTGGAGAGTGAAACCAGTCAACTGTACAATCAGTCCACACTAGTTTAATAACTGGTGACACACAAATCTAGTAACTAGAGAAAGAGAGAGATGAAAGAAAGGCAGGAGAGAGAGAGAGAGAGAGAGAGAGAGAGACCTGATTTGTAGCATTTTCATGTTTCCATAGGATAAATACTCTCATGATTACTAATTCCAAGCTACCAAATACCTAACAACTAACAAAATAATCACAACAATCAACTCTCATTAGCTGATCAAAACAGACTAGCACACCACCTTATAAAATCCAACTTCCTCTCCAAAATTAATTTGCTTTCTCTAGATTGATGGAGATTAGAGAGACAGAAGAAAAGATAAAACATGGAGAAAAGACAATGTGACTAGGGAGACAGAGATTGGAGTGATGCAGCCACAAGTCAGAGAATGCTGGCAGTCACCAGAGGCTGGAAGAGCAGGGAACATATTTTCCCCTAGAGCCTTTGGATGGGGCTGACTTTAGACTTATGGCCCCAGGATGGTTATTTCAAGCCACCACATTTGTGCTAATCTGTCGCAGCAGCCACAGGAAATTCATACAAGTCCAGCCCCACAGTGTGTCTCTGTTCCTGCTATATCCCTGCACACTGTTCCTGCTCCTGTTCTGTGAGATCTCCATAATAGATCCTTCTCCAGCACACTAAGTGCATATGCTGTGCACTCTTCTTTGCATGACACATTCATGCGTAAATATGTTTTTATTATCTGTCATATGTCAGAAAGTGCCCAATGCCTTCCATACACAGCAGGGATACAATAGACTTTGATTCAGAGTGGAACTGAAAGTTGTGGAGGGAAGGAGATGAAAATGAGAAGAAGGCAGGATGAAATGGAATGTGAGTACACATGGACCTGCTGACCGAGCAGCACTGAAATGCTACGGGAGTGTTTGTCTCCTTAGCCAATGGTCTGCTCAACTGTATGTGCATAGGAGACAGGTGGGAAGAAATCTCAACCCCTATCACACACGGTTCTCACAAATCAATTACAAAGAGACAGCAGATAAAAATGTGAAACACAAAGCAATAAGGCTCTTAGACAACTTCATAATTAAACTTCTTCATAGTTGGGAGTAGGCAAAGAATTCTTAAATATGTTACAAAATGTACTAGCCAAAAAAGAAAAATAATAAGAATAAGAACTTCTACTCATCCATACATTATTAATAGGGTCAAAGATAGCCTACAAACAGTATAGGAGAAAATATTTTAATAAGAAGGAGACAACTGTGGCTGACACCATGACATAGAGGGCTAAGCCTCCACCTACAGTGCCAGCATTCCATATGGGCACAGGTTTGGGTCCCAGCTGCTCCTCTTCCTATCTAGCTCCTGCTAATGGCCTAGGAAAGCAGTAGAAGATGGCCTAAGTGCTTAGGTCCCTGCACCCATGTGGGAGACCCTGAAGAATCTCCTGGCTCCTAACTTAACAGCCTGGCTTTGGATAGGCCCATCTCTGGCTGTTGTGGCCATTTGGAGAGTGAACCAGTATATGGAAGATCTTTTTCTTTGTCTCTCCCTCTCTCTATCTGTAATTCTATCTCTCAAATAAATAAACTAAAAATATTTTCAAAACAAGCAGACAACTAAAAAATGTGCAAAACACCTGAACAGACATCTTACAAAGAAAAAGTTGCAAACACAAATGAGCATGCTAACAAGTTCTCAACTCATGAGACCCCAGTGTAAAGAAGGGGCCATCGAAAAAAGATGTACTTTTCTCTTACGGAAGGAGAGAATTTCCACTTTGCTTATGGCCTTGTCTAAATACTGAAGGAGTTTGTGGTCATAAAAGTCTTTCATAGCCTTGGCAGTTCATGACAAAAGCCTTGGGTGATCACTGAGGTAATAAATAAGAGTGTTTATTGTTAAATTAGCAACAGGAGTCACTGTGTACTTACTCCCCATGTAGAACCACCATCCTTAATGAGTTATACTGTGAGAATTAACTGAAAAACTTGTTCCCAAACAGTACTACAGTACTTTTTACATTGTGTGTGTGTGTATGTGCAAACTGTTGAAATCCTTACTTAGTACAGAGCTGGTCTTCTGTATATAAAATTGATTAAAAATGAATCTTAAATAAGAATGGGATGGAAGAGGGAGTAGGAGGTTGGACAGGAGTGTGGGAGGGAAGGTGGGTATGAGGGAAAAAACACTATATTCCTAAAATTGTACCTCTGAAAATTGTATTCATTAAATAAAAACTTTTTAAAAACTTTTCAAACTCACTAATCATCGGGGAAAAGAAAACTAAAAGCACAATGATATACCATCACATATTTCTCATGGCATCACACTGTCCCTCTAGAGACAAAAGTGTGTGCTATGGGTAAGAGCCATCCAGAGCATGCTTCAAGGTTCAGACCCAATGCTTTCTTTAGCTCTTTTTCTACCTCATTGCATCATTCTTCCAAAATTAACAGGACAGTTCCACCAAAGAAGGTACTGAGGATATAGCAGCCAATAATATAGACATGATTTTTGTCTTTATGGAGCTTAATGAAAAATGTAGCTAGTCAAAAAATGAAAACAACTCTAACTACATAGTTATAAGTGCTCTATGCTATAATTCAAAATACTAGTTACTGTGAGAGTTATGGGGAAAGGTTGAACCCGCTTAATCTAGAAAGGTAGTCAGCAGAGAGCTTAGGTGGAATGCTATTTAAACTGAGAGATGCAGGTAAGAGCAGGAAGGAAAATCCCTCCAGGTAGAAGTGATAGCATAAGGCATGGGATTAAAGTAACAAAAATAGCAGTAGGGGAGTGTCAATAAGGAGTTAGGTGCAGGTGGGAAGAGCTGAAGCTGCATCAGGTGGGGATAAAAGAGGGGATCATTAAGATTTTGCAGATTATTTCTGCATTTTATGTCAAGTTCAGTGGAAGCCATTGTAGGTCTTTAAGCATGACACTAACATACAATCTGCTCTCTGTATGCATCCGTAAGTTCAGTATCTGCAGATTCAGCCAGCCATAGATCAAATATGACTTTTTAAAGAAAATTGCATCTGCACTGAATATGTTCATACCCTTTTTTCTCAGTATTATTTTCTAAACAGTACTCTATAACAAACATTTACATTGAATTTGCTGAGCATTAGGTATTACAAATAATCAAGAGCAGACTTAAAGCATATAGGAGAAAACACATAGGTTTTATGCAAATACTACAGCACTATTTCATATGAGGGGCTTGACTGTCAGGGGATCCTAGTAACTGCAGGGTTCCTGGGTTAACCCTGTGCACACAGAAGAATTACTGCAATCCAATTTACTCTTTTTTTTTGACAGGCAGAGTGGACAGTGAGAGAGAGAGACAGAGAGAAAGGTCTTCCTTTGCCATTGGTTCACCCTCCAATGGCCGTCGCGGCTGGTGCACTGCACTGATCCGAATCCAGGAGCCAGGTGCTTCTCTTGGTCTCCCATGAGGGTGCAGGGCCCAAGCACTTGGGCCATCCTCTACTGCACTCCCAGGCCAGAGCAGAGAGCTGAACTGGAAGAGGCACAACTGGGACAGAATCCGGCACCCCGAACGGGACTAGAACCCGGTGTTCCTGTGCCGCAAGGCAGAGGATTAGCCTAGTGAGCCGCGGAGCCGGCCCCAATTTAGTCTTAAACATAAAATCCTTGTGAAGGCTGTGCAGACAATAGGCTGAAGGCATCAAGAGTGGAGACTTGGTGGCCAACTAGGAAGATATTGCCATCACTCAAGTGGGAGCTGAGAGCGTGCCCCCGATATGTAGGTTGACCCAGAAGATGAAGAAATGGATGAGTCAAACTATCTTAGGGACTGATTCCATCAATTTGGGTAGAAGCCTTATGAGAAGAGGGGTTTACATTTTCAGGTTCACAGAACAGAGTCAGTTCAATGAAGAGATCTTCCCAGTAGTGTATAGGATTAGACTTTATTTAGGCACTGCAGACACTAGCCACTTCTCTCCCCGCAAGAACTTCTGAATTCTTTCCTTTATTTGGGAAAATGTGAGGTTAAAACTCTAGCTTTAGATTGTTGGGTAGATTTGTTTTCTAGCTCTTACAAAATTTCTGAGACAATTCCAGAAGCAACTTCAGAAACACTCCAGTGTTGAATATGTGTACAAATATATTACCTGAATATATGCTGTCAGGGTTAAATTCAGTTTCCTTCCCAGTGTGACAATTCTGCAAAAGCCTTGAAAAATCACTTCTAACCTTCTTCTTTGAGGCCTCTGTGCCGAGAATCCACTAGAACCCACCTTATCTACCTTACATGAACTGCAGGAAAAACTTACTTAGACTACAACTGAGGAGGCTGTTAAAAGACAGCTTCACAGGACATTGACAGTGCCCCTGCTCCTACAGGGCAGTCCTGCAAGGCGCTGTTGGGAAGAGCATTGCTGTGTGTTCTGGATGGGACAGCTGTCTACAGATCCAGATGGAGTGTGATGTCACTGGAAAAAAAAAAACAACCCTGAAATGTGCTACAAGGGGCTTTTTTATGGCTCCCTGTGTAAAGTTCCCTAATGCTGGGCTTTAGGCAGAGAGAAAAAGGAAGTAAAAGATTTTACAACTCCCCACAGCCCTGCCCATCTGTCATTTGGGTTCACAAGGAAGGGAAGGGCTAGAGGAAGAGACTTGATTAGACAGGAAGAGAAAAAAGGCAGAAGGACAAAGAGAATTGGGAATGAATGTGCTCCCTCCAAGCTGCCTCCATGGCTTGTCCAAGGGGACTTCTCTGCACTTGGGAGCAGCTCTTTGGTTTCACTAGATCATCTGAGAGCAGAACCTAAAGCAATGTCCACTACATAATAGATGTGCAACAAATGCTAAGAGAATGGAATTATTAAAGAGCATAGTAGCAAGATTCAAGAAAGAAAAGAGAAATCAAAAATTGGGAGTTTTATATGTGTCACATATTGTAAAAGATACTTTTGATATGTTTTCCATGTTACCATTGTTTAAGGTGGAAGTTGCTCACACCTTTTTGACAAAAGATAAAACTGAAGCTTGGAGGAAATAAACATTGTGCCCAAGATCTGGCTGCAAGCACAAGACTGTTCGAGCTCAGATCTGACCACAAAGAAATCCTGCATAGTACAGCCTGGGCTACTCCACAAACTACTGCTCCCTACTGTTCCCCACCTCAAGCATAAAGCACAGATAAAGAGTGGGACACATGTGGGAAGAAGAGATTTGAGAATGTGAATCCCAGCTCATCTTCTCTAGTAACTATCAAAACAATCTTTAGAGCCAGTAGGAAAATGTGTTCAGCAAAATTTCTGCCTGGGTTCAGCACAAAGTCAAGAATTCCACAGCATTTTTCCAGGTACGATCAAGGGATATGGTCAGTCTGGAAAGTGAGACAGGCACACTTTCCTTCTATAGACATTTTACTGGCATGGTGCAGGGGACTGCCAACCCAAAGAGGGGGTGCTAACAGACATTTTCTCAAACACAAACATGCCACATCATGTCTCCCATGCGATTATTTATGTAATAAAAGTATCACCTAGCATCAGACTTATGTATAGAGGGGGGCTATTTCTACTTGGAAATATATCTTCCTCTCTGGAATTGAAGGCAAGCTGTTGAGGGACTACGCATCTTTAGAGCCAAAATTTCATTGAAAATTATACAATTATTCTGCATTGGATGAGAGGGAGGTGGAAAGTGAAAATAAGCAAAGGAGGAAGGAGAAAACAGGTGCTTAATGGAAGAAATACCAAGAAAAGTACACTTGTGTATGGGTGAGGGGTGGAGGGCAAAAAAAAAAAAAAAAAAACACAAGAAGTACAATATAGAATGGAATGGTTCAGATGTATTTTGAATTATTTTCTTTATTTTGTGTAATAGGATCTTTCCAGAGACACCTGCCTTTTTCCAAGCTCTCAAGAAACATTTGCTACACTCACGAATACTTTGTGTAAGTTACAATTCTTTGTTGTTTACCTATTTGAAAGGCAGAGAGAGAGAGAGAGAAAGAGAGAGAGAGAGAGATTTTATGTGTTGGTTCATTCTCCAAAGTCCTACAACAGCCAGGACTGGACCAAGCCAAAGCCAGGGGGCTTGGAACTCCTCCCAGGTCCCCCAGGTGAGTGGCAGGGGTCCAAGCACTGGGATTGTCTTCTGCTTTCCCGGGCCTCTTAACAGGGAGCTAGAATGGAAGTGGAGCAGCCAGGACTCCAAACAGCTTAATCCACTGTGCCACAACACTGGCCACCCTGTGATGATTTCTTTAAATGAGCAGATACCCATGTAGCACCACAAGGACTATGAAAAATCTGATACATACAAGACAGAAGAAACTAAATAAAACTCCGAAGACCAACCGTAAGTAATGGGGAATCTATGAACTGCTTGGCAAAGAATTCAAAATAATCACCTCAAGGAGCCTAAATGTTAACCAGCAAATGAGCGGATAAAGAAAATATATAGTATGTGTGTGTGTGTGTCTGTGTGTGCGTGTGTGTGTGTATGTGTGCACATGTGCACAATTGAGTTTTATTCAGCCATGGGAGGAAATCTGCCATGTGCTACAAATTGAATAAACCTGGAGGATATTATGCTAAGTGAAATAAACTATACACACAAAGACACATAGCACATGATGCCATTTATGTGGTAAGCCTAAGGTAGCCAAATTCATAGAAACAGAACAGGATAGTGGTGTGTCCAAAGGCTGGGGTAGAGAAATGGAAAGTTATTAGTCAGGAGTTAAAGCGTCACAAAGTTCCTAAATCTGTATGTATGTAATTCATGATGTTTGTATAACTTAAATAGAACAAAAGCTTTTTTTTTTCTTGGACAAGATGCATCATATAGACCTGTTGTATAGTGTTGTGCCTATATATAACAGTGTGCCATAAGCCTTAAAACAATTACTAAGAGGGTAAATCTAACATTAAATGTTCTCATCACATACTCAAAAATAAAGGCATAAAATAGAAAGTGGGGGAAAATTTTGGAGGTGATAGGTTTATGGTATAGATTGTGATGATAATTCCACATGTGCATACTGATCTTCAAATTCAACTTGCTCATTAAATATTCACAGTTTTTATGTCACTCATACCCAAAATGGATTTAACAAATGAATATCATCTATAAAACAAAAAAAAATAAAATCATAAATGTTTAATAAAATGGGTTTATCAAAATTTAAAAATAAATACTTTACTGTAAAATTAACATTAACAAAAGAGCAAGTCGCATATTGGGAGAAAATGTTGGCAATCAGCATAACTAACAAAAGACTGTTATCTATACTATACAGAAACCAAAAAATATTTGTAAAAAGACACTTTAACAAAAATGGCTAAAAACTAAAGACTGAACCAATGCTTACTCAACAAAGATGTACAAATGTCCATAAGTACATGCAAAGACGCTCAACGTTATTGGTCACCAAGGAAAGGACAATTAAAATCACCAGCAAAGAAGATTTCAGGGATGGAAAATATCAAGCACTGGTGAAGATGTGGAACAACTGGAACTCTCACAGTCTTTGTGAGTACATGAAATCACATATTCAGTTTGGAAAACCTGGCACTCTCTCTACACACCTACTACCCTATGATCAAACAACTACTATTAGATGGTTTTACCAAGAGAAATTAGATGCTGTGTCCATAGGAAGATATGTGCAAGATATTCATGGTAGCTTTATATGAATAACCCCAAATGGGAAACAACTCAAAGGTCCATCAATTCATGAGTAGAAAAACAAGTAATATTATGCAGCAATAAGAAACAAACTACTGATTCAAGATGCAACAAGAACATGAGGTGAAGCATGAGAAGGCAAATGTGTAAGAATTGATACTGCTTGAATTCATAAATTTAGCTACAGTTCTAGAATAGGCAGGAACTAAGCTATGATTAAAGAGATTAGATTGGTGGTTATCTTGGGGTGAGGCATGACTATAGAAGGGCACGTTGAAACTTTTTGTGGTGATTAAAGTCTTCTCCATCATGATTTAAGGTGTGAATTACATGTCTGTAGACACTGGATGTATTTGTCTACACTTATTGAAATGCATACCACGAATCTGCACTTAATGTATATTAATTATATTTTTAAAAATAAAATTGCAATAATACCATAAATAATGATGAAGGTAGAAGAAAGTGTATGAACATAGATAAATACATATGATAGCAGTACATTTAACAGTGCAACAAAACTTGGTATCTCTGCCATGATGAATGTGCAGAGGAGTTTCTACTTACTAGTTCCTGAATTTTCATTTGGTGGAGGGTTAATCTTGTGATTATAAAGAAATTTGAAATAAAAAAAAACTAAAAGAAAAATAATAAAAGTGAGAGAATGGGAATGAGAAAGGAAGGAAGGGTAGGGTGAGAAATATCATTATGCTCTTAAAACTTTATATATATGAAATTTGTTCCCTTTTTATACATAAAAAATTTAAAAAGAAGCTCCTAGCACAGCCATTTGGGTAGTGAAACAGTGATGTTAATTTAACAAAAGGTGATAATCCCATTGGTTTGTGGAAAAGGGGAAAATGTACTTATTGATCTATTTTTCCCACATGGCTGAGCTGATCTGAAGCCAGGAGGCAGGAGCTTCTTCCAGGTCTCCCAAGCAGGTGCGGACTCCCAAGGACTTGGGCCATCTTCTATGCTTTCCCAGGCCATAGCAGAGAGCTGGATGAGAAGTGGAGCAGCCAGTTCTTGAACTGGTGCCCAAATGGGGTGCTGGCACTGCAGTAGTGGCTTTACCCACTGTGCCACCGCCTGGCCCCACATCATTCACTCTTAAGGTCATCTCTGGGTGCCTGTAATTTCCTTACTCTTCATCTGGATTCAGTTTTTGTAAGGACTTTGGTCATGAGTGTGGATGAATGTTGGATGGAAGTATCATTCAGACATGTAGAAGAAGACATCATTGTCAATCATAGGAGGGAAGGTCATCAATAGGAGGGAAGAATCATCTCACCGCATCTTGTCTCGTTATCTGTGGCTCACTGTATTTTGCCAGAGTGTGTTAACATTTTCACAGTGCATGCACTCCCAGCCTGCCTGGCACTGATTGTCCTCTGAATTACCACAATAGGGGCAGATGGTCTTTGGGCCCAAGAAAAGTAGAATATGTGTCTGTCTGTCATGTACCCACATGTATCCTGTTTATCCTATAATAGATGTTCCTTGCCTGTCCCTCAAAATTTACATTATTGCTATGTGAAAAGCTTCAACTTTATTGAATTTCAAGTCTCACCTGTGGCTGCCTTGCCTGATCAGATGACCCCACCCATGTTCAATATGTTCTCATATTGATTTTGTATACATATGAAAGCATGAATATTTCATTTTGGAGTAAACTAATGTTAGTAGTAATGTGTTCTTAATTTCAAAAGTCAGCTGTTCATTGCTGATATATAGGAAATCAATTTATATTTATATATTAATCTTGTATTTTTGCTGTAATTATTTATGAAGAGTTCCATACTTTCATATTTTCTACATAGGCAATCATTTTATCTGTTAATGACAGTTTTATTTCTTCTTTCCAATTGGTATATCTTTTATTTTGTTTCTTCTTGTCTCACTGTGTTAGCTAAGTCATTGAATATGATTTTGAAAAGGAGTGATGAGAGGTAACATCCTGATATTGTTCTAAAAAACTTTGTGTATTCACTTAAAATTTTCTAATGATTGTCCTAGAGCTTGAAATATATGCTTAAAACTACTTCAAATCTAGTCAAATGATAATATGCAATTTTATTGCAGTATAAGCACCTTGTAACAGTAAACTATTCCTAATTCCTCCCTCCTATCCCTTGTGGTGTTGTTGACTTTCAGACACACACAATTAAATACATTGGTACGGTTATTATTTTAAACAAACTCTTAACTGTTAGATGAAATGAAAAGTTACAAAATACAGGGCTTTTCATTTTGCTTTCAGTTGTGAACTGCCTGATTCCTCTTTCCCTGTTTATATGGCTTTAAGTTTATGAACTATATCATTTTCCCTCTTTAGAATTTCCTTTTACATTTCTTGAAAGATAGGTCTGTTGTCCAAAAATTTCCAAAACTTTTGTTTGTTCATGAAATTCTTCATTAATTTTTGAAAGATGATTTCACAGGGTATAAAATTCTAAGTAGGTGGATTTTTTTCTTTCAAATCTTTAAATAGTTTACTCCACTATATTCTTGCATGGTTTCTGGGAAGGAAAATGTAATTTTTATCTTTATAAGTAAGATTTTTTCTCTAACATGTATTAATATTGTTTCTACATCTTTGGTTTTGCAGTTGGAGTAAGATATGTTTAGGTATAGAGAAGTTTTGGGCACATACTCCACTTAGCGGTCTATGAGCTTCTTGGATCTGTGGTTTGGTGTTTGACATTAATCTAGGAAAATGATCGGTTACTATTGCTTCAAGCATGGCTTCTGAACTTTCATAGTCTTCCTGACACATCACTATGCATTTGCTGCTCCTTTTGTATTTGCACCCCAATGCTCGGGAGTGGCTTTCCCACTGTTTGTCAGCTTGGGAGGTTTCTATTGTCATAGCCTGCAGCTCAGAGATTCTTTCTCCATTCTTTCTTCAGCCATGTCCAATTTACTTATAGTAATACCATCAAAAATAGCCTTCATTTTTATTATAAAGTTTTAAATCCTAGCAATTTTTTGACAGGTAAAGATATGGACAGAGAGAGAGACAGAGAGAAAGGTCTTTCTTCAGTTGGTTCACCTCCTAAATGGCTGCCACAGTCGGAGCTACGCCAATCCGAAGCCAGGAACCAGGTGCTTCCTCCTGGTCTTCCATGCGGGTGCAGGGCCCAAGCACTTGGGCCATCCTCCAGTGCCTTCCTGGACCACAGCAGAGAGCTGGACTGAAAGAGGAGCAATCAGGACTAGAACCTGGCTCCCATATGGGATGCTGGCACCGCAGGTGGAGGACTAACCAAGTGAGCCACATTGTTTACATTATTCACCTCTTCTTCCCTAGTGCCTGTTTTTATGATCAAAGCCCTTAGCATGGTAATCATGGATGCTGTTTTAATTCTGAGTCTGTAAATTACAGCATTCATTATGTGTACAAACTGATTTTGATACCTGTCTGGTCTCTCACAGTTGCTGTTTTGTCATTCAGTGTGCTTTATAATATTTCTGTTGAGAGACAGACGAGATGTACCAAGTGAAAGCAGCTGAGCTAAGTAGGCCTTTAGTGTTGTGGGAAGGTGTGTGACACAAGGAAGCTTTCTGTAGTCCTGTGATTAGGCTGGAAAGTCTTTAATTGGACCTGTGTCCCTGACTATAAACTTCAGCGGTGCTTACATTCACTCCTACCCTGACTCCTCAATGGGATAGAATGGCTAACCAGGATGAGAGGGGCTGGGCTCTGAGAAAACACTAGCAGGTTAGGCTCAGTAAAATAGCTTCTGCTGAGGGCAGGACTTGTTAAGAAGACTGCTCTGTCCTGTTTCAGAATGCTAACTTTCCTTTTCCTCCTGAGGATATGCAAAGGGATGTCTCTCCCACAGTCACTGTCAGACCCTGATAGAACTCTAATAGGTGTATCTCAGAAAAGGGTGGCACCCTTTAACCTGAGTTCCCCTGGAGTGTTACACTCTCAGATTTGTTCACCTGGAGCCTCCAGCAGTTTGTGAGTAAGAGTTTTGGTTATCGTATGCCAGCACTGCTTCCTACAGACGTCCTGATTCTCTGTATCTGGCTGGCTGTCTCTCCAATGTTCAGGGCAGAAGGTTGCTCCATAAGCAGACTTGATAAGTAGTATTCTTTCTGTTCAGTTTGTCTGGTTTCTATTTCTTGCTCAGTAAAGTAGCCAATTATAAGTTTCTTACATCTCACCTGGCTGTTACGCCACTTGATGATCACCTGATACTTGCTTCTGTTGGAATAGCTACTTCCCTGTATTAAGGTATTTTATGTGTCTTAATTTGTTATAAGGCTTTAGTCTTTATCATGTTCAACTTGCAGGATTTAAATATAAAATCTCCACCTTGCATCTAAATACATCTGTTGAATCCCAGAGTTCCTGGAGAACACACTATGTCAGTGTGACTTAAGACAGAGCCCTGCAGTGCTAGGTAACCAAACATCTCTCCCATTGAGTCTCTCTGGACTGAGGATCAGTGCTCAGAACAATTACAAACAGCCCTTAGTTTGTGATGGATATAACCTCAAAGTTATTGTCTGTGCAAGCATTCTATCAGTTCACAATTTCTGTGTCACTTCCATACACAATGGAGTTTTGTTCTTTAACAATTTTTAGCTATGGAACACTGAGAAACAAAAATCAATATCTGAATTTTTCGAGAGTGCATTGTTAATATCAAACTCTTGAATGAATTATAGCCATGCAGGCAACTTACCAAGTCTAAACATGTGAACGTCTATAATAAGTAGCATTTAAAAAGTGGAAGTCTAGAAATATGGTAACAACTTTATTGCATCTGAAAAAATTTATTATTGTCACTGAATGCTTTGAAGAGTCAGTCACACAGCAACTTCCAAACAAAAAAAATAGTGATATGTAAAGTCAAAAGTAGAATACGGGTAGATTCAAGAGATCAAGTTATAGATTTGATGATTTCAATACAGGGCATGTGACCCTGTAAAAGTCTCTCTAATTTGTAGGGTTATTGTCATATATCTGTGCAGTAAGTGTCTCCGAGATGATTTTTTTCTTTATTTATCATTCATTTATTTATTTGAAAGGCAGAGTAACAGTGAGAGAGAGAGAGAGAGTGGAAGAGACAAAGAAAGAGATCTATCTGCCAGTTTACTCTCCAGATGGCCAGTGCTGAGCCAAGATGAAGCCAGGAACCAGGAGCTTCAGCTGAGTCTCCAATGTGGGTAGCAGGAGCTCAAGCACTTGGATAATTTTCTATTGCTTTCCTCAGGCTTTAGCCTGGAGCTGGACCAGAAATGGACTAGTTGGGATATGAACAGGCACCCATATGGAATGCTAGCATCGCAGGTGGTGGTTTAACCTCCTATGCCACAATGCTGCCCCAGATGATTTTTCTTAAATGGGTCCCTGATTATGTCCTATTGTCAGAGTCAGGAATACTAGCTGCGTGGAGCTAGGTTAGGAATAGGAGAGTAGTGACAACTCTAGACTGTATCTGGCGGGGCCAAAGGAAACAGTGTCACCAAATGAATGAAGTAAAGATGGAGTTGTAGAGAAGCCTCAGATCAGAGCCAAAGAAAAAATGATTCTTGATTCTGAAGTCTTAGAGCTTATAAAGAATGTAATCACTGATCCTGATTAAATCAGGGAGAGATTAAAAAGCAGATCACAAATTGAAGTATAGGTTTAAATCCTACACAATCTATGGAGCATCAAGAGCCTGTGTCCATTGGAAACATAGCAGCAGGCTCAGAAGTGTAGTAAAGGATTGTCCCCTGACAGGGTCTCATAAAGGAAAACACCTAGAAAAGCCATAGTACTAAGTGCACAGTAAGGCTTAACAGACAGGACAGCACACGATTCATTATCCAGGCATAACCATCACCATCGTCATAGCTCACCATCACCACAGATCTTCCTACACTGTACAATGCCATGTCCAAATCACTTGGCCATGGCTTCCCTCACCTCATTTTGTGCATTTTTCTCAAACCTCACACATTAATTGTTTCTAAGTTTTATTTTTTAGGTTTTATTTAGAGTTAGTTTTATTAATTGGATTTCTTTTGGTAGCTTGTGGATTTTATTAATTTAGGGATAAAGATTTTTTCACTGTGTTAAAATCACCTGGTAAATTTAAAGTTAGTGGGCATTTCCTTAATTTTATAGATTTGCCTTTAGGCAAAAATTAGCCAGGTTGTTTTGCTGTAAAGGTAAATTTGACTTATTATTGAAAAATAAGAGCAGTTACTCTAATAGCTTGTGAATAGCTACTGTAATTGTAAATACTATTACCAAAGGGTTCTTTGTTTTCTCTTACTGTACCTGGTGGATTTTATGGACATAAGAACAAATGAAACCATCACATTCAAGCAGCACACACACAATTTGAGGTCACTAAAAATGTATTATGCTATTATGCTAGGTTTCCTTGAACTTGAATTTAGGGCTTATGGTAAGAAGTTGGGGGTATTGATAAAGTTCTCTGTAGAATCATATTTAGCAATCCCTAGCCCTGTTATCTAAAGTTGTATAAGCAACCACACCTAAAAATTGTTGGCTCAAAATAACTGCATCATTCATTTTGCTGCAAAAATCCACAGTTTGTACAGGGCTTAGTAGAAATGGATCCTGTTTGTCCCATGTGGTGCTAGTTGGGTTGGTTCTTGAGCTGGAAGACAGAAAGACCCCAAGGCCCACTCACTCACACATTGCTTGGTGATTCCAGCTGTTGGCTGGGAATATCAGTTCCCTCCTCATTGACCTCTTCATGGGGTTACTTTGTGTGAGCTCCTTTGGGATTCCTCATAACTACTTGGCTTGTTTGAAAGTTGAACCTACAAAGAAAAAAAAAACAGGCAGAAGCAATAATGCTTGTTGTGCCTTGGTATCGGAAGCCATGCGACCTCACTTCTGCCATATACCATTGATCATGGTTCACCAACCCAGGTTTAAGGGGGAGGGAGCACAGAGCTTTATATATTACTTTGAAGAGTGTTAATGTCTCAGAACAGGAAGACTATATGAAATGGAATATAAGTGAGTGTATTTCAAATATGTTGTGGGGGCCTGCATTGTAGTGTAGTGGGAAAAAACACTGCCTGCAATGCCAGCATCCCATAACAGTGACAGTTCATGTCCTGGTTGCTCCAGTTCTGATCCAGCTCCCTACTAGTGTGCCTGAGAGAGCAGCAGAGGATGGCCCAACTGCTTGTGCCTCTGCACCCATGTGGGAGACCTGGATGAAGTTTCTTACTCCTGGCTTTGGCCTGGCCTTGCCCTGGTCATTACAGCCATTTGGGGAGTGAACCAGCAGATAGAGTATCTCTCTCTATCTCTTGCTCTGACTGTAACTCTTTAAAATAAATAAATATTTTTGCATAATTTATGAAAAATAGAAAGAAAATATGTTTATTTTGATGCAAAATGGAAATAATAAAATGCATCTTTGTGAACTTTCAAAGATACTTCATATACATGAATTTCAAAAATTTTTCCATACCATTTTAACTTCATTTTCATGCACATACAAAAGGGGACTTCAAAAAGTTCATAGAAAATTCACATTTACTTTTAGTTATATTTCTCTAAGAACTTATTGAAACCACATTATGACTGGATGGATGGATAGATGGATGAATAGGGCCAGAACTGAAAAATACAATCTGCCCCAGGAGTCACAGAAATGTCTCTGTGGTCAATCTTAGCAGGACACTATTTTACAACGTCCACACAACAAACTATTAAACTGTATCATCTCACTGCAAATCGTTCCTCATCTTCAGGTATCAGATGGGCCCAGGAGAAAGTGGTGCATTCACTTTCTAGGGATGATGTGTTCACTTTCCTTTCTCATCCTAGAATAACCACTCTGATCAAAGGAGAAAGCACTGCCTCATTCCCCCTGCCCTTCCCCAACCACATTCTCTTTCTCTCCATCAGAAAGCCTCATGTCCGTGCACAAGAAGAGTGCCACCCTACAGCAGCCTGCTCAGGTTGTACCCGAGCTATGAGCCATAAGTGCAGAAGAGCATTTCAGCTCAAGAAGCATATTGCTGGGATTTAGCAAGCAAAGGAAGTATTTACTCCAAAAGGAAGGTCTGAGAAGCTCTGTGGTTCACACAAACTTTCAGGACAGCTTTAATTTCAACATCTTTAATTCATGCTCGCTCACATGACTATCTTTTCTTATTCATGACTAAATTCCATTCTCTATTCTCTATTGAAGTTTTCCCTACATTGAACTTGAGGAATCAATATGCTATTTTTCTCCTTGAAACAAATAAAAAATACCTGCTACCTATAGCAGCCTGAATGCACTCTCTTTCTGTGAACTGTGCTCCATTTCAAAATAATTCTGTTCAACTGGGCCACACATTTAGAGATAACTGGAATGTTCCGGGATTTTGGTTCATTTCAGACAAAATGGGACCCTCTGTTTCTAAGAAAACAAGGCTGAAAATAAGACTGCAGGGTTCTTACAAGATAACATATTGGAAAGTTGATTATAAATTAAGCTGAAACACATGTGCTCAAGTTTCTTCCGTTCCCCAAATACCTTAAGAGGAACAAGGGCTTAGGAAATGGGGAAGGGGGTGAAGAACTTGTTGATGAATACAGTTCAAGGGAACAAATCCAAAATTCACAAAAGACTGGTGCACCATGACATGCACTGGTTTCCTGCACCACCTGTTTCTGTTCCACCAACTACATCCTAGTTGAAAATGACTCCCTCCCTCCCTCTCTCTCCCTCTCTCTCCCTCTCTCTCTCCCCATCTCTCTCCCCATCTCTCTCTCCATCTCTCTCTCCCTCTCTCTCTCTCTAACAAACACCAGATTCTGTAGGTCTTTACGTTTTAAAGTAGGGAGGCCGCTCTGTAGCAAGTGATATCCAAGATTCTGTCTTTTCCCCAGCTGATGCCAGTTTTCAATTAAGATACAAGTAAACTAGCAAGAAACTTACTTCACCCCCAGAGCTGTTTAATGGGATGAATTAGAAAGTGCATCTAGGGGCTGACGCTGTGGATCACTTGGTTAATCCTCCACCTGTGGCACCGGCATCCCATATGGGCACCAGGTTCTAGTCCCAGTTGCTCCTCTTCTAGTCCAGCTCTGCTGTGGCCCGGGAGGGCAGTGGGGGATGGTCCAAGTGCTTGGGTCCCTGCACCCACATGGGAGACCAGGAGGAAGCACCTGGCTCCTGGCTGCAGATCAGCACAGCATTGTCCGTGGCGGCCATTTGGGGAGTGAACCAACGGAAGGAAGACCTTTCTGTTTCTCTCTCTCTCACTGTCTATAACTATACCTGTCAAAAAGAAGAAGAAAGAGAAAGTGCATCTAATTAATGTGAAGATATCACAAGTTGGGTCCAATCATATTGATTCCACCACTGGAGACTGGAGCACCTCCAGAAGTGTTCCACATAGATGACAGAGCAGGAAGTTAAGCTCTCCCATGCTACTGACCACATCGTCTGGACACAACATAAAGAGTAAACATAAGTAAAGCATGCATGATAGTCTTGGTATGATCAATAGCTCTTCAGCTTATGCAACTCATTTATTTTTCTTTTCTATTTATATAAAGGGAACAAATTTTATGTATTTCATATGTACAGTCTTAAGAACATAACAATACTTCCCATCCTACCCTTTCACTCCCTCTTTCCTTTCTTATTTTTCTTTTAATTTTGCAATGACATATTTTCTTTTTTTGACAGGCAGAGTGGACAGTGAGAGAGAGAGAGAGAGAGAGATATCTTCCTTTTCCATTGGTTTACCCCAAAATGGCCGCTGTGGCCAGCGTGCCACAGCCAGCGCACCACACTGATCTGAAGCCAGGAGCCAGGTGCCTCTCCTGGTCTCCCATGAAGGTGCAGGGCCCAAGCACTTGGGCCATCCTCCACTGCACTCCCAGGCCACAGCAAAGAGCTGGACTGGAAGAGGAGCAACCGGGACAGAATCCGGCACCCAGACTGGGACTAGAACCTAGTGTGCTGGCGCCACAGTCAGAGGATTAGCCTAGTGAGCCGCGGAAATGGCCTGGAAGAGGAGCAACTGGGACAGAATCTGGCGCCCAGGCCGGGACTAGAACCTGGTGTGCTGGCGCCACAGTTGGAGGATTAGCCTAGTGAGCCGCGGAGCTGGCCTGACATATTTTCAACTTACTTTATAATCACAAACTTAATCCTTCATTGAATAAAGAATCCAATAAGTAGTAATAGAAAAAACACTGTTCCTCAAGAGTATAGAGAAGTGCTTTAAACAATTATCAAATCTCATAATGTCTACTTTACTCATATACACTACTTTTTTTTTAACTTTTATTTAATGAATATAAATTTCCAAAGTACAGCTTATGGATTACAATGGCTTCCCCCCCCATAACGTCCCTCTCACCCGCAACCCTCCCCTCTCCCACTCTCTCTCCCCTTCCATTCACATCAAGATTCATTTTCGATTCTCTTTATCTACAGAAGATCAGTTTAGCATACATTAAGTAAAGATTCAACAGTTTGCTCCCACACAGAAACATAAAGTGAAAAATAATAGATGATTTTTTAAATGATGATGAAATCAGATCAGACCTATTGTCATGTTTAATCCCAGTTAGAGTCAAGTTGGGAATTGATAATTTCTTCTTCTTCTTTTTTTTTTTTTTACAGAAGATCAGTTTAGTATACATTAAGTAAAGATTTCAACAGTTTGCACCCACATAGAAACACAAAGTGAAATATACTGTTTGAGTACTCGTTATAGCATTAAGTCTCAATGTACAGCACGCTAAGGACAGAGATCCTACATGAGGAGTAAGTGCACAGTGACTCCTGTTGTTGACTTTACAAATTGACACTCTTGTTTGTGGCCTCAGTAATCTCCCCATGCTCCAGTCATGAGTTTCTAAGGCTATGGAAGCCCCTTGAGTTCTCCGACTCTTATCTTGTTTAGACAAGGTCATAGTCAAATGGAGGTTCTTTCCTTCCTTCAGAGAAAGGTACCTCCTTCTTTGAAGACCTGTTTTTTCCACTGGGATCTCACTCACAGAGATCTTTCATTTAGGTTTTTTTTTTTTTTTTTTTTTTTGCCTGTACACTACTTTTTTCTATTCTATATATTAGTTGTCACAAAACAGAGACAATATATGATATTTGTCTTTCTTACACTGGCCTATTTCACTAAGCATAATGGTATCCAATTGCATCATTTTGTTGGAAAATACAGGATTTTGTTATTTTTTATGGCTGAATAGTGTTCAGTTGAATGGAAACATGTGTAGCTATTTTGTCTCACTGGTTCCATATTTATATATTTCATGCACACACACACAAATCTATTGCTAAATGGGTATAATTTCTTAATTTTTAAACATCCTACAATAGTTCCATATATCAAGTTGGAATAGTATTTGGTTAATACAATCTAAGGTAGCTTAAATAATCTGAACTTAGGTTCTCTATACCATAAACCAGTTCAGAAATGGGAAGCCCAAACCAGCACACAGGATTTCAGGTTTGTTTTTTTTTTGACAGAGTGGACAGTGAGAGAGAGAGACAGAGAGAAAGGGGTCTTCCTTTGCTGTTGGTTCGTCCTCCAATGGCTGCTGCGGCCGGCGCACACTGTGGCCAGCGCACCACACTGATCCAAAGGCAGGAGCCAGGTGCTTCTCCTGGTCTCCCATGGGGTGCAGGGCCCAAGCACCTGGGCCATAGTCCACTGCACTCCCGGGCCACAGCAGAGAGCTGGCCTGGAAGAGGGGCAACCGAGACAGAATCCAGTGCCCCGACCAGGACTAGAACCCTGGGGTGCCAGCACCACAGGCAGAGGATTAGCCTATTGAGCTAAGGCACCAGCAAGCACACAGGATTTCTTTTGAGTTCTGGGCTCTACTTCTCTCTATAGGATCCAAATACCTGGCTTATCTTTCATTATTACTAGCTTGCAATTTGCTCAAGAGGAAGGATCACTTTTTAGTTGCTCTCTTAGCCATGGTACCTAGCACGTTGGCTCTAGACAATATTTGTTGAATGAAAAAAGGAATGAATAAAATAATCATAAATGAATTAAAAGCAAGTGAAGAGCTAGTGAGGGTAGAATTAAAGATACAACTGCTGCACAAGGTAATAGTACACTCACTGTTATGTAGTATATGTTTATGAAAGAAAATATTAAAGGATGGAATGACATTTAAATGCATTTAGAGGGGCAGGGATTTGGCACAGTGGTTAAGATGTTGCTGGAATGCTCATGTCCATATTGGAGTGCCTGGGTTCAAGTCCTGGCTTGCCATCTGATTCCAGCATCTGAGAGGCAGCAGGTGATAACTTAAGTAGTTGGTCCTTGCTGCCTACATGGTATAGCTGTGTTAATTTCGTGGCTCTCATCTTTGGCCTAACCCAGCCCCAGTTGTCATGAGTACCAGGGGAGTGAAACAGTGAGTGGGGATACTCTCTCTCTCTCTCTCTCTCTCTCTCTCTCTCTCCCGCTCCCTCTATCACTCAAGTTAAAAAATAAAATCTTTAATTTCATAGAAGTTTTTTAAAAAGATGAGTCGTGTTACTGGCAGAATTTTATTTAAAAATGAAGTTATATCTTGGTGCCACAAACATAGGATTTAAAGTCAAAAGACAGGCTTATAGACTTAATTTATGCTAGATGTATAATTTTGGGAAAATTAAGGATTCTCTGAGCCTCTATATCATCTATAAAATGGAGATAATTATAAGCTATCTTTCAGATTCTTTCTAGGTTTTCTGTTTCCTTCCTTCCTCCCTTCCTTCCTCCCTTCCTTCCTCCCTCCCTCCCTCTCTCTCTTTCTTTCTTTCTTTTGACAGGTAGAGTTAATGACAGTGAGAGAGAGACAGAGAGAAAGGTCTTCCTTCCGTTGGTTCACTCCCCAAATGGCTGCCACAGCTGGCACTGCGCCGATCCGCAGCCAGGAGCCAGGTGCTTCTTCCTGGTCTCCCATGCAGATGCAGGGACCCAAGCACTTGGGCCATCCTCCACTGCCCTCCTGGGCCACAGCAGAGAGCTGGATTAGAAGAGGAGCAACTGGGACTAGAACCTGGTGCCCATATGGGATGCAGGCACTGCAGGTGGAGGATTAACCAAGTGAACCATGGTGCAGGTCCCTTTCTGTATCCTTTCATCCCTTCGTTTTAATGTATGTCTTATCATTTTATACCATATTTCTTATAAGCTATCCTTTATAATGCATACATTCTTAGGAACTTATCACCAAGTAGATTGACCATCCATTCAGTCCCATGATACTGCTTGGTGACTATTAAATGTTTTATTTTTTCACATATTCATTCAATTTATTTATTTCTAGGCACTATTCTAGTCCCTGAGAGTTCTTCGCTGAACAAGGCAGATGGTGGGAACCTGTTTCTTACATTCTGGTGAATACGACACAAAATAAAAAGGGGAATATTACATGAGAGAAAAGTTCTGGTAATAAGAGAGAGAGTCCAGCCATCTTTGTCTGGGGATTGCAGAAAATTGGCCCAGGGAGCTAATATTGGAGCTGAGATGTGAAGGAGTCATGACCCATCAATATAAAGAGTGGGGATAAACACACCAGGCAGAGGAACTCACAATTGCAGTGACTGAAAACCTGAAGGGCTGAGAAACAGAAAGAGGCATAGTGGTTAAGGTCACACTAGCTTTGGTAATTGTTAAACTCCAAAATCTCAGTGATTTAGCAGAGTAGTTGTTTATTTTCCATTGACTTAAGATCTAACTGATGGCAGAAGTTTCTTTCCTTTTTAAAATGATTCATATTTAAAGTGCAGAACATGATTTGTTGATAGACTTTTCTTGACATATATACATACATAATTATTTGTATAATCTTACATATATAGTGATTCACTGTATCACTATATAATATAAATTATAATAAATTATTATAAATTAATATACCCATCATCTTACATATTACCTTTTTATGTGTGTGTTTGGTGGGGGCAGATAATAGTGAGGTACAAAGTTATATTTGTGAGGAGTAGGCGTGTAGCCTAGCGATTAAGTCTGTCATGTCCCGCAATGGAGTGACCAGGGTAGATCTCCAGCTTCAGCTCCTGACTCCAGCTTCCTATGAATGCAGACCTTGGAGGCAGCCATGATGGTTTCAGTCATTTGGTTCTTGTCATCCAATTAGGAATTCAGATTGCATTCACAGCTCCTTTCTCCAGCCCCATTATAGCCATGGACATGGGAATGGAATTCCTCTCCCTTTCTCTCTCTCTCTGGCTCACAAAACATTTTTTAAGTTGAAGTTATGTATGATGAATGACTCTAGACCTAACGTACAATATGAAGACTATAGTTAATTATAGGGAATTGTACTCTGGCAATTTGCCAATAGATTAGATGTCTACGGTTTTCAACAACATGAACACCAGCTAACAGATTAAAAAAAGGGCTGTGCATGGGGTGCCCATATGGGCCAGACTTAGACATGGTGCTTCTTTCCTTCACTCCTTTTCCACTGGCAGGATTCAGTTAACGTCCATACCTAACAGCAAGCTGTGATGGGGAACACCATCTTGAGGTCTCAGCTGACAGCTCAGAGGATTGTGTGCTGAGGAGCTAGGTGAACTCTGACATAGGAGGTGAATGTGGCTAGAGGTTCATTCGCAAGGGAATGGTGGATGAGAAGAAGAAGGTAAAGAGGGAAGAGAAAGAGGATGAGTGAACCAGCCTTTGAGAGATCGCTCCCTCTCTGCCGTTCAAATAGAAATGAGAATCAATAAAAGTGTTAACTCTAAATCACTAAAATAAAATAAAGTATTAATGTGAGGTCAAGGCAGGACTAGAACACAGGCCCTTTAGATGTGAAACAAATCCACAATTCTTTTCTAAAGGTAGCAAGCCTGTCCATTTCTAAATGATCCCATACTCCCAGTCCATACTGCCCCCTCCACCCAAGAGTAACGGAAAATTCCCAAGACACAAAGTTAGGTACCGAAGGTAAATCAGAGATCTTGGAGGTATTTATTGCTCCCCATCTTTGGGGGGTTCACATCTTGTTTCTGAAATCCCTGCCTTTGGTAACTCCTGTTAGAGCCAGTTGTGATGTCCTTGGAAGATCGATTGCTCAGAGGAGGGTCTGTTCTGAATTAGAAAACTGTTGCTGCTAAGGAGCCCCTGGAGGATGGGGAGTCTGGGGGCAGGGGTGGCTGCACATGGGTTGAGTGTGGCAGGCCTCTATGCTGATAATGAATGAGGGAAACATGGCCAGTACGGCCCACAGAAAGGAAAACACTTAGCTCCTTGATGAAAGGCCATATGAGAAGGTAAGTGTCATAATTCAACTGGAATAAAAGCCAGTGGCATGTTATCCTTCCTCCAGGCAGGCAGTTTATGCGGCTGTTTTCCTGCCGCTGCAGGGGCAGTGATGGATTATCTGGGAAGGTGAAGCAGCTGAGTTGATCTGCGTCTTCGTCTTCCCTCCCACATTCCCCTTGGGCTACAGGGTTTCAGGGCAGTGCTAATCCCTCTTAGCCTCCACTCTCACATGGATCCCCAAGGCAAGTCCCTGGAGTTACCAGGCCTGGAGAGCATCCTCCTGAGCTGTTTCCTGAAACCCAAGCCTGAGAGACAGGAGTGGGCCCTCAGGTGCTTGCCAGAGGCCCCCCCACTCATTACTCTGCTGGGAAGGATCTTTGAGGAGCATGGAGCTAGGAAGGAGCATTTAATTCTGGCCTCTGAGGGAGCACTGGTTCTTCAAGAGTGGCTTATCTGAGGTATGCCTGGAATGAGTTGCATTGTCGGGGCTCTCAGCAAGCCTCACTGGAGGTACTGAATGTGGAGGACTAGTTGGGAGGGGGATGAAAGAGTGGGCCTTGTGTCCTGGCCACCACCATTTACTGAAGATGACTTTTGGTTTTCTGTCCTTCCTGTCCTTGTTCTGGCCCCCATCATGCTTTGTTGTTACCAACACTTTCACAACCATTTTACTTATATTAGTCACTCTTTAAGTTCCAACACCTTTCAAAGCTACAGGTATGGCTCTAGTTTTGGATTCTGTAACTCTTGGAAAAGCTTTTTGGATAAGGCGGTTGCCCTGGTTTCACTCAATCTCTCTACCTGGGTCAGTACTGTGATTCTTGTTCAAATGCTGGCCAGACTCTGTAGACTAAAGCACACAGATCATCAGAGCAACAGGCACAAGTTATCCATCTCTTTCTGTTCCGTGTTTGTTCACTCTGAGGATCTTGCACTTGGTACTTAATGCAAGAAGTAGCCCTATGGAAAGAGGAGGGGAAAGGTTGACAATACAAGCCCCTAAAACCAATCCCTAAAGGAAAGGTGTAAGGTTCACATCTTCTGAACCTTCATCCAGGAAAGAGAATTCTCCACCAAGAACTACTCCATCTTTTAGTCCCAGTCGTGTTTACTTCTCAGGACATTCCTTTCATACTATTCCCACATCAACTTTATACAACCTGTATTAAAATGACCTACCCAAGGTGCTGGCACTGTGGTGTAATGGGCAAAGCTGCACCTGCAATGCCAGCATCCCATCAAGGTGCCAGTTGGAGTCTGGGCTGCTCCTCTTGCAATTCAGCTCCCTGTTAATGTGCATGGGAAAGCAGCGGAAGATGGCACAAGCACTTGGGCCCTTGCCACCCACGTGGGAGACCCAGAAGAAGCTCCAAGCTCCTGATTTCACATTGGCTCAGCTCTGGCCATTGCAGCCATCTGGGGAGTGAAGCAGCCATCTGGGGAGTGAACCAGCAGAATGAAGACCAATCTCTCTCTCTCTCTGTCCCTCCCTCTCTCTGCTTTTACCTCTGCCTCCCTCTCTGTAACTCTGCCTTTCAAATAAATAAATAAATCTTTAAAAGAAGCCCTACCCACACAATTTTAACTATTATATGCTCTAAGTCTTAGTGTTAAAGGAACATATGAGTATGATAAAATGGGATGGGTCTTACCAACCTGAGTTCAAATTATGCCATTGATAAATGGGTATTTAAAGAATTTTATTTTTTCAGCTGTCAAAGATAGGTAAACCTTGGAAAACTCCAGCAGGGATTAAATGAGACACATAAATAATAAATACCCTCACAATCATAAATATCAGTGCCCATTTTCCACTGAGACTAATTTAAATTTAAATAGAAAGAGACTGAGATTTTTTTCTTTCTTCTAGAATTTCCTATAGCATATTTTTTAGAAATCAAAATTATGGATTTGTTTTCTTCCTGGTTATAGTAGCAACAATTATCTCATGATGCTTTCCGAAGAATATTCACATTCATTTCCTATTGCACTCACAGCCATTCCATAAATACACACACTTCAACCCTACACCAAGAGCAGAGCAGCTATGATTTAATAATGAAACACAGGTTTTAGAACTAATGATTTAGAAGTAAGAGGGGGAGCACAGAAGGGGTGATGGAGAAAGAACAGATTCTACTCCTGATCTCAAGGCCTTGTATTCCATTTAGGACACAAGGATAATAGACACAAGAGTCTAGAAAAATACCTACCAGGATGTGGTTAAGAGAATAATGCAGCCGCAATGGCCAGAACTGCGCCCATCCGAAGGCAGGAGCCAGGAGCTTCTTCTAGGTCTCCCACACAGGTGCAGGGGTCCAAGCACTTGGGCCATCTTCTACTGCTTTCCCAGGCCATAGCAGAGAGCTGGATAGAAAGTGGAGCAGCCGGGATGCCTGCGCTTCAGGCCAGAGCGTTAAGCCACAGTGCTGGCCCTACGTAAACTGTTTTCATCTGTGTGTTTACATTGATATATTCTTTGTTGCATTGTTTCTTCATGTCTATTACCTGTTTTATAATAGTTTACAACAGGGTTTTTTTTTAGATTGTTTTGGGAGTTCGATATGCATTATAGATAATAAGTCTCTGGAAGATAGGTGAAGAGAAACACATTTTCTTCCAGGCTCCAGATTGTCTTTTTATTTTGTTAACAGGATTCTGATTTGGAGAGCACATATGTAATTTCCATGAAGTCTGGTGTGCTAATCTTTTAGGGATCTTACTTTGTTACCATGTTTAATAAAACTTGGCCAAGTTCAAAGTCCCAGGTTTTTATGTTTTCCTATAAAACTTGTATAGCATTACATTTTATGTTTAAGACTTTGAACTGTTTAGTCAATTTTTGTCTAAGAGGTCAAGATTTTTCTTCTGTTCTTCAACTGCTCCAATTCTGTCAAAATCTTGTCCATCTTTCATGTATTTGCTTTTGCATTTTTGTCAGCATTGATTGGTTGTTTTGCCTGGAATTGGTTTGGGGTTTTCTATTCTCTTCTGCAGAAGACTCTAATCATAAAGTAATGACAATTAGAGGGAAATATGAACTATCCTGACTTGATCAGAACAGGTTGTATATGGTTATTAAAATGCCACCTCCACTCCATTAAAAAAGAGAATAATGCATGAAGCTCACAAATGCTCCACTTCTTTCAACAAGAGGAAGAGTAGCATGAACCCAAGTAGTCTGGAAGATCACATGGGGTGTGAACAAGGCCCTGCAGCAAAGGTCAACCACACACAGAGAAAAGACGAGCTGGAGCAATGTCCTTGCAGCTACAGAAGAGTCAAAGGTTCCCGACCCTGTCTACACATTACAGTCACCTGAGCAGATATTTTAGAATTCTCTTACTTGGCTTCTAGCACCAGAAATTCTGCTTTAATTGGTCTTGGGAGGGGTCCAGCTTCACAAGTTTTACAAGTTTCTTTAAGGGATTCTAAGGTAAAGCAAGGGTATTGTATTGTACCAGATTGTACTTCTAAGATCTGCCACAGAATGAGAATGGTAAACCAGTCAAGGTAGAACACACACACACACACACACACTCACACACACACACTCACACACACACACACTCACACACCAAATTTGTGAGAGTTGGTTTTGAAGTTCAAATTTTGTTTCTTGGGTTTTCCCTAAATCTTTCTGAACAAAGATGTGAGATATTTATTAGGAATTATGTATCCTGGGAATGTATCATGTACTAACAGCTTGGTAATTTCTGCTACATCAAGGAAAAGTCAAGATGAGGGTGCACTGCCACACTAGCCAGCCTCCTGGTTCAGTGTACAGACGAGGCTCCAGTTTCTCCAGCAGAGAAGGACGACTTCAGAAGCCTTTAAAGAGGGCTCCGCAGATGATTACTTGGAAGGGACTCCTGGTCTAACCTGAGAAACAAGGACCACATCCCAGCCTCTATCAGAAAAGCTCCGTGTCTGCTTTCATCTCCATCTTCCTCCTCCTCCTTTCACACTGGCCTCTTCCCTTCCTCAAACCAGACATAGCCCTCCTGTCACAGGTCTGATCAACACTGTCTCCACCCGAGCTTCTCATCTCCTTGGATCTCAACTGGAGCTTCACTTCTTTGGAGAAACCTCCCTCCATTCACTGGCCAGATCAGATCCCCTGTCAGTTACTTCTATTAGTACTGCACATCCTAAATTTATAGCATTTATAAAATTGGGAATTTTATATTTATGTGTGTGAATGCTTTATTAAATTCTTTCTTCCCCAGTAGACTGAACATTAGGAGGAGAGATTTCTATCTGGCAATTCTTATCACTATTTCTCCAGTGTCTAGCCACATATTTCTTAAATGATTGAATGAATGAATTACCAATATAATATTTCATTGGTATGTGCATCTTTAAGGAAGGCTTATGTGATTATGATATTCCAACAGCTACAGAGAGGATGAGAAGGAAATAGTATAGGTGAAGAGAGCAGAGCCACACACTTCAAACAGAAATGGGAGAGCATATGACAGTCCTGCTTAACCTGGGCTGGCCAGATAGAAGAGACCAAGCAGGCCAGCACTCAGGCAGGTGGAGAGATGTGCAGTGGCCACAGAAACCTGGGAAACCTTTGTGCTTATTAGACTTTCTTTCCTTCTTTTAAAATACTGACAAATAAAATTGTATATATTTAAGGTATGCAACAAATTCTGATACATGTATACATTGTGGAATGGCTAAATCAAGTCAATTAACATATGCTGAAATTTATTTCTAGGGCAGTGAAAACTGTCACAGTCTTTACAAGTGAAACACCTGCTTGGTATTTAAAAGACTTTTGGGTGATAACTCAGGCCTAAGAGAAATGGAAGGAAACATGAGAACAGAGACTCTTTGGAGGGACATGGCTACGTCTTGAAAGAGTCTGTGATAGTCCAGGTTAGAAAAGTTACAGTAGAGATGAAAAAAATAGATGGAAGAATAATTTGGAGACAGGTGATTTGTGAAGACTATGTATGATCCTATGCAGCAGGGGAGGCTGAAAGAAATTTGTCTAAACTGCTATCACTAGAGATGCAGAGCCAGAACCCCAGAGTGTCTTTTACATATTGCCTTTTACACCAATTGATAACATAATCTAGGTAAAAGCAGCATAATGCTTACAGTGCAAATAAAGCCTCCAGGTAAGTCTTGCTACAATTCTTTTGAACCCCTAAGTTAGCCCCAAGAGACATCATTAATCCTACAAGTTTTCAACCAGCATTTAAAATATCATTTAGTGAATATTTTCCTATATCATCTTAATAACCACTTTGTTTAATAATTGTTTCCCAATCTTTCCAGATAGAGATTTGAAGCACAATAAAATAAAAAAGTACATTTGAAGTACAAAACAGTTCTTCCCAAATGAAGAGTTAGCGGTAGCTGAGGCAGAGATCAAATGCAGATTAGCCTGATTGCAGAGCCCAGACTTACCATAACCCGGTGTTTAGTCCTTTCCTCCACCCTGCGGCTAGGCAGTCTCTTCCAAGACTGCGTAGAAGCCCAGGCTTTCACACTAATGTGGGATTAGCATTTTTCTTTGTATTCAACCCCAGACTGGCTTTCAGCTTCGCTGATTCTGACACCATATTTCCTATAACTTAGGAAATGCTATGGAATATGGGAACCTTCAGATGTGGACTTGATTGAAATGAATGAAGTTTGTTTTCTTTTATGTTCTATTTCTCTCTCAGGCTTGCATATGCTAGTGGGTCCAGATGGTTGGAATCATCAATTGAAAACAAAGAGAACACTAAGAAAGCAGCAAGGGAGAGAGATACCAAGTGGCAATTAGGGATGAGACAGCTAAAATGGCTTCATGATGGTAAGGATTCATTCTTTCATTAAAGACAAATTTGTATCAGTTAGAGTCTTTTTCTCCTTCTGGCCTGAAAAAGCAATTTAACAGTAATAAATTGCCACCAAAATTCTTTATTTTTGTAAGAAAATGTGTGCTAGTTGTTTCCTCAGAAAGCAAGGTAAGTCATTCACATTACAGTTTGGCTGATGTCAAATAGGTTGAAAAAGCCAAGACAGAGCTTTCCTTTTGGCTCTGAGTCCCTGGATTCTTCTGCCAAGCATCCCATGTGGATCCTCTGAGCTGCTGCTTGGAAGACAGGCATTTTCAACCTCTGCCAGCCTCACCTCAAAGCAACAGACAATGGTTTAGCACCACAGAAGAACTTTGTTTGCTTTCCCAGTTTCTTATTGGTAACACACGCAACAGTGTTAAACTTACTTCAAGTTCTGATTAAAACAAGTGATGAAGGCGGGGAGAAAGAGGGAGGAAGAGAAGTAGAGAGCGGGATGAAGAGTGAGAACAAAAGAGAGAAAGAGAGAGAACAGGGGAAAAATAAAAGGAGGAGATGGAGAAGCTAGAGATACAAGAAGGGGAAAGGGAGAGAGGAAGGGGTCAGAGAAAAGAGGGAAGAGAGAGGAAGAAAGGGGGAGGAAAGACCTTACCCTAGGACCTTAAAGGAGTAAAAGAATTGAAGGTCACTTGGGAAAGAACTGTAATTCTACTTTCAGATATCCAAACTGTTGCAAATAAGGTTAAATAGCTATTCCTGTGTACTAGAGTCACTCAGAACACCTTTAGGAACAGCTCCAAAAAGATTTTTAATTAGCTTTTCGCTTGCTGGTATCCAACAGAGAACTATGAACACATCTGAAAGCAGGTTTACTCAGGTTTATAAGATCATTTTGTTTAGGTAATGTCTAGGGGGTTTTATTCCATAGATGAACTTAGATAAAGCTCTGGTAACCCACTCTTCAAATTATCACAAATTCCAACTAATAAAATCCAAGTGATTGAGGTCTGGCTGTGTTCTTCATTCTCTTTTTTTTTTCTTTTTTTTTAATTTTTTTTTTGACAGGCAGAGTGGACAGTGAGAGAGAGAGAGAGACAGAGAGAAAGGTCTTCCTTTGCCATTGGTTGACCTTCCAATGGCCGCCGTGGCCGGTGCACCACGCTGATCCAATGGCAGGAGCCAGGAGCCAGGTGCTTTTCCTGGTCTCCCATGGGGTGCAGGGCCCAAGCACCTGGGCCATCCTCCACTGCACTCCCTGGCCACAGCAGAGAGCTGGCCTGGAAGAGGGGCAACCGGGACAGAATCTGGCACCCCAACTGGGACTAGAACCCGGTGTGCCGGCGCTAGGCGGAGGATTAGCCTAGTGAGCCGCGGCGCCGGCTTGTGTTCTTCATTCTCAAAACAAGTTCAGTGCCCCCTGTGGTTCATGTTGATGGAAACTGAAACAAAATGGTGAAGCACGATGGAAAATGCCAATGCCTGGTGATTGCTTTAAGCTTGTTCTACACCTGTCCAACCTTGTGCTTCTCCTACCTCTCCTCTGTACTAGGATCTAGTTGCCAGGGGTGTCTCCAAAGTACTAGGGGCTAGATGACCCATTGTCTCTTCATCTGAATGCCAGGGCCTTGAGTGCAAGGATTCTGTTGATTGATGACCCAGGCCTGGAGTATGTCAGGGCACAATTCCTATTTGTTGGTTAGCATAGTCAGCTCCCTACCTCTTTAGCTAGTTTCCCCTTAACCACAAACAATAGACACTGCACCTCCAACAGATACATTCCTCAGAGTTTCCATCCTAGAAGTGATTCCTCTGTAAGCCATGACTTAGTATAGCTATAGTTAATGTCTGAAACTCTGACCCAGTTTGTGTCCAGGAACCTGATACACAGCACACCTGTTCCAGGTCTAGGCTGTGTGTTGTCAACCTGCTTCCAAAGATGCACACCCACCCAAAGCGATCCTGCTGAGTTCCTGATGAGCAGTCATGAGGCTTGCTTCAGATGATGGACCAAAGAAGGGGCTAAAGACTAGCAGTAAGTGGATATCATATAAACAGACCAAGCTTCACAACTAGTCTCAACTACTGGTGTTTAAATCTTAGTGCACATAGGAACCAAGGGCTGCATAAACTCCTTGGCTTTACTTCTGGAGAATCTGGTTCACTAAACTTGGGGCTGGAGATTAAATGGGACTTAGCACTGAAGATAGCGAAGTGATGCTGATGAGAAGGGCCTAGGCCATGCCCGAGAACCCAAACTTGACATCTGGTGTGGTCAGCTTCATTTTCTTCACTTCTGGTATCTGCACACTCCTAATCTTCTGCGGAGTGCCTGCTTAAGCTGGTTACCACATGGATCTTCTGAGTTTCATTTTTATTTAGCTCTTCATGTGGCTTAAAATTAAGTTGGCTAAAGTGAGTGAGGCTGGAAGCAAGAGATTATAGTCCTTTTTTTTGACGTTTGGGTAAAAATATATTTTCCCCTGCTTTATGTCTTGGCACTAGTGATATATTCATAGATTGCCAGTCCACACTCTCCTACTGTAACAGACACCAGATTACTGAACATGTCGCTAAGTGATCACGTTCATATGTGATAAATGACATGTTTCACATCGATACAAGTATTTACTTTCTTAAAAAAGACAAGTGTCTACCATGTGGCTTACATACATGACAATTCTGTATTAACACTGAAAGTGGGTTACACAACAGTTTTAGAAAACACACCAGTTATTTTTCAAACAGAACAATGACAAGAATCTACAAACTACAGTTTAAGGCATATCAGTATATATTTAAGATTAAGAAAGAGACAAGGTTCTAATGCTGTTCACAGCTTAATTTTCAATTTAGTTTTGAAAATTCCCTTCATACCGACCAACAAACAAGACCATGGAGGTCATAATTCCCACTAGAGAGTCCTCAAATCCATGTCCTGTCACCGGGACCAGGACTTCTGGAAGCTGATAGAATTCCAGACACTCGCAACAGCAAAGCAAAGGGATGGGAACAGACTCTGGGTAGGGACCACATGGAGATGGGGACATCACTCGAAAACCCCATGTTGACAGTCAGCTGGTTTATGAAACACTTGTGGGAGAGGTCAGCCAAGTGAGAGAACCATGGCTTTGTGCTTGAGGGGCATGGGATATGGAGACCATGTGTGACTGCTGGTGAGTTATGAAACAGAGGAAGAAAATGAGGAGCCTGTGCCCGGTGGCTCCTTTTCCTGCCTGAGACACCCATTTTGGACAAAACCTTGACCAATTAAAATAGAGCCTAAGCTGGGAAAACAGTGTCTGAATTGCCAAGAAATTCCGCACCATATGCTACAGCCTGCAGAACTGTTAGGTGTAGCTAACGTCCAGAAGCAGCAAAAAGATGGGGAGAGCCAGGGGTGGGAAAGTCTGGCCAAAAAAATGTAAAAAATACAAGCACTGGGGCAGTTAGCACCAGGGAGACACCCTGAAGATTAAAAAACAGGAAAATAAATAAAGTAGGTGGTCAGAAAGGTAGCATGGCTTAAAGCTTCCCCCTTGTTGATTGTCCAGCATGGAAGGTGGCATTTTCTCACTGTGGCTTTATTTCATTGACAGAATCAAGGACTCCGTAATACCCAAGGATGCCCATGATGCTGTGCTGAACACAGGCTGGGTTTAGCAATTTCTAACTTCCACATTGAAATCATGGAGAAGTTGAATTTAGGCGGTTCTTGTGGAAAAAAAAATACATACATATATATAAATTTGGCCATTTTAAATATATTGGATTTTTAATTAAACAAAAGCTGTTGACATCATTACCCACCCCCGCCAAAAGAAAGAAAAAAAATCCACCCACCCAATCTGTTGTCCCTAATTTTAAAAAGATCTCAAAAGTTTCTTTCTACTGTACTTACATGCAAAGGTGAAACCACATCCAATTAGATTTGAGGGTATCATTTATTCTGTGCAGAGCCAAGGACTACTGTGAAAAAAGGCATCGATACAGAAAGAAAAAAGAGCAGCAATAACAAACTAAACAGGCCTGGGGGCAGTGGTAGAAAAAGTTGAGAAGCAACACATTAAAAAAAAATAGCTTCTATGTTTCCTTTGCCTTCCTATTCCCTGCCTCTCCATGTGACATTTTCCTGTGAAAAATTTAATACAAAAAAAATTCAATCAATAATCTTGGAATCAAAAAGTCAACTGTGTGCCTTTCATTGTTAGGTTCATTTTAGTGATGCAAGACGCAGAATTTTTAAAGGTGGATGTTCTGTCACAAGGCACAAAAAATGCTCAAGCAAGCAGGGGTTGGAACAAGCAAACCACAGACATTCAGGCTTTTATTTGGGGCGCAGCACATGAGCAGATGCAGCCACGGTTAGAGTCAGCTAGTGCTTGGCTGCTCCACGCTAGCTCCAGTCCACCGCTAATAAAACAAAGCAAAAACAGAAGATGCGCAAACAAAACCACTGGTCCAGTGGCTGCTGAACCCATAAAAACAGCTGCTGCTTCGAGTTCGCAGTTTCAGTCCCAGCTTAGCTTGGGCTGCAATGAAACGGATTTCCTTACTTTGCCTAATTAAGCCTACATCCGTTCATGGGAGACCGTTCCTTCAATCCCTTATCTGCAGCTCAGAATGAAAGAAAGTGCAACCTTTCTTTGTTGGAATTCATCAGAGACAAAATTTTTAAAACATGTGCAAGGCAGGGGAGGTGCAGCATCCTCTACTCTATTTACTGAGTGGCTAAGGAAGGCCAACAGGAAAACGGAGAACTCAAGCATTGGGTTCATGAGAAATGGCACCTCCCATGTGAGAAACAGGAGACCACAGAGTGAGAAAGCTGGGGCATCTTGTGAGTAGGGGTTGGGGGAGGGGGATGAAGCCAATGAAATGCTAACCATCAGGGAGGACTAGCAGAAACCAGATGAACCATGTGCTTTCCCATACAGACCAGGGGTACAGTCCTTGTCCCGGCATATGGCTTCCGTCCTAACCCTCAATGAGGCCACAAGGAGCAGGTGCAGCTAGGTGTGCGAAGGGCCCAGGTGAGGAAAACACCTTCGGGACAACTGGATTGGAAACCCCAGCTGCTTTGTTCCGTCTGCCTTTACCACCAAATGTGGAAAGGAGCCTAAGCGAGTTGGACATGAGGCTGGGGGCCGCTTGCTGGGCTCGCGCGCTGGGCTGCGCTCCTCTCCACCTCCTGCTTCAACCGCCAAGCGCACGCGTGCGCTGCGCCCTGCACGTCAAGTGTACCATCGGCACGACCTGCGGGCGTTCTCTAGCCACGATTAAGGACAAGGTGCGCCAGAACGACCCCTCTTCCGGAGCCCTGCACCAAGTCCTCCCCTGCAGCTCGCTGAGAGCGCGCAGGTGTATTCAGGAAAGAGTCCTCAAGGTGGTGGAAAAATCCATGACACATAGCAGAAGGCTCCTGTGCTAAGCGAGGCCACCGGCACACCTGGTGAACATCACCACCTGGCGCTGGCTCCGGTCCGCTCCAGCTGGGCTGGGGTCTGGGAGGGAGGGTGTTCAGATGCAGTCTTGCACTGCTTGGTCTGAACAGACGCCCCCAAGTTCAGGCTGCAGAACGTTATCGCTGATGATGAACGTGAAGGGACAAGTCCTAGGGGAATCGGACGCCCGGCTCTGCCTACCTACTCCTCTACCTCGGTGGAGGGGGGGTGGGGTGCAGAGGAGAGACCGTGAGTACAGGGTCTGCGAGATCGTGGAGGTGGGGAAGGGAGGATATGCAAGTTCTCATGGCTACCCAGGGCTTTAGCTCAGAGGCTGAGGTGGTGAGAAGTCTCCATGTCAGTCGTGCAGGCGCATCTGACCCCGCATTCCTTGATCCAAAGCGACATACAAGTAACAGGCATGCTTCCTGCTGCCATTCAGAAGGTGCACAAAAAGCCAATCAGGTACTGTCCAGATGCACAGGGCTCTCGCTGTTATTCCCTTGTTCTGTCATTCCCAACACCCGACAAAACAGCAAAATGAGTTGAGAGTTACTGGTGTTTGGGGAAGGGTAAAAAAACAAAATCAAAAACAAAATAAAACCGAAGGACACAGACGGCAGAGATACGATACTACTGCAAAGCAGGTGAAGGCGGAACGTCTTGGCTCGCCAGGCTGTATGTGAGGCTTGCATTTTTCTTATCCTTGTCTTTCTTGGTCTGCTGGGCCCCCGACTGCCGGGCCTGGGACTGCAGGAGCTGAGCGGCCGCCTTCTTCTGGAAGGCGCTCACCTCCTCCTCCAGCTCCTTCTTCTCGTCTTCCACCTTCTTCTCTTCTTGGTGGGTCTGCTTTAGGAGGTCGAACTTCTCGTCAGCTCCTTCTCCGCCTCTTTAAGCTCCGCTTCTTTCTCCTTCACTCTCATCACGAACATCTGTCTCATTTCTTCTTCCTTCTTCTGCAGTTCTCCCGGGGATTCATTCCTCTTTGCTTCGTACATCTCCTGGAGACTGAAGGGCTTGCTGTCGGGGTCCGTGTCCTTGAACCCCATCTCCTCGAGCTCACAGCGCCGGTACAGCTCGTAGTGGCGGGTGTGGGTCTGCTAGTGCAGGTCCCCCATGTCCACGCGGATCAGCATCTCCCGCAGGTTCACAAAGTCGCAATGGTTTTCCACCTGCACCATGCCCCAGGGGTACTGCCGGGCCTTGGCCATCTTGTTGCCGATCTTCACCTCCTCGGTGCTGCTGACCACAGCAAACGGCAGATGGACGCTCATGGTCACGTTGATCTCCACCACCGTCTCTTCATCCGTGGGGAATTGGCATATCTGGACCCCGTTGCTCACTAGTTCACTCATGATTTTGCTCCTGAATTTGTGCAGTTCATTCTTGGCAACGGTGTCAGCTTTTGCAATGATCGGAGTGATGTTAGCCTTACTGTCCAGCTTTTTCATGGTCACCAGGTCCAGGGACTTCAGCGAATGTCCAGTGGGGGTGATGAAGTAGAGGCAGGCGTGGATCCGGGTGTCGTGGTGGCTGAAGAGAGAACGCTTAATCTTCAACTCCTCCTGCAGGTAGGCCTCGAACTGGGCATCGATATACTCCACGATCGGCTTATAGCTGTCATCTTTATTTGTTTGATCTCCAAATCCCACGGTGTCCACAATGGTTAACTTCAGCGAATATTGCTTTCCTGAAGCTCATAACTTCTGGCTTTCAACCGGAAACCGGTTCATTGTGAGTAGCGGGTCACACTCAAATTTGGTGTTGAACAAGGTGTCCATTAACGTGGATTTGCCAATGCCCGTCTCCCCGACGCACAGGATGTGATGTAGACTTGTTGACCAGCAGATCAGGGAGACTGTCGAATCCAACATGGCCAGAAAGGGACAAATTCCGAAGCTCTTCATTAGACCGTCTCCCCACGGCCACCCGGGTGCTGTCCGCCCACACTGGCGGCTGCCAGCGCTCCGGCTCCAGCTCGCCTCCCTGCGCCTCGCTCGCGGCTGCGCTCTGCTGGCGCCCGGCTCCCGCTCCCAGCCCGCGGCATCTGCTCAGAGATTATAGTCCTGACCAGAGAGACGAGTCAGAAGACACAAAAGTGCCCTCACCAAGGTATCTCTTTAAATTTTTAATGACTAGAAAACGATAATTTTAAAACATGAAGCCAAGAAACAGGAGAGTGCCTTCGGACCTAGTTTCTTTTCAAACTCCATTCACCCATGTGGTTTGAATTGAGAAAACTTGAGCATATGGTGGTGTCAGCAAAGTCACTAAAATATTTAGCTGTTGCCTAGAATCTTGCAATACAAGGAGTTTTCAATCTGCTTTCAAACTCTTTCAAGGGGTCAGTGATTCCCAGGGTTGTCACAAAGTTCTCAAAATCAATTTAATTTTAAATTTTTATTTAAGTAGAGCAATTTCTGTTTAAAACATTTCTGATGCAATAAAGAAAAATTACAAAATAATACCTATTATTCTTTCCTAGAAAAATAAATCATTTTATAACATTTTAGTTGATTTCCATAGTTGATTTAAAATTTTTATTTGTTTGGAAAATGTCTGAAAGTCAATATGAGTGGATAAAGAAAGCATAGTATATGTCCAATGGGATACTGTTTAGTGATAAAAAAGGATAAAGTCCTGTCATTAGCAGGAAAATAGATCTAACTGGAGGGTGTTATGTTAATTAAAATAAACTGGACACAGAAAGGCAAATAGCTCATGTTTTTTCTCATGTGTGGAACCTGAAGAACCTCAATCTGAACAGAGAAGAGTCAATACCAGAGACTGGGAGGAATGGGGGGAGATTAAAGGGAGGTTGCATGAAGGTCCCACATCAGCCAGATTGAAGGAATCAGTTCCTAGCATTACACAGCACAGTGGGATCATTATAGTTCACAATAACTCATTATATATTTTCTGGGCAAATAGAAGAAAGGAGGGGCTGGCATTGGGGCACAATGGTTTAAGCCATTGCCTGTGATGTTCTAGTATCCCATATAGGTGCTAGTTCTAGTCCCTGATGCTCCACTTCCAATCCAGTACCCTGCTTATGCTCCTGGAAAAGCAGCAGAGGATGGCCCAAGTAATGGGGTCCCTGCTACCCATGGGAGATCTAGATGGAGTTCCAGGCTCCTGGCTTTGCTGTGGCCATCTGGGGGAGTGAATGAGTGGATGGAATTCTCTGCACCTCCCCCCACCATCGCTCACAATCACTCTCACCACCTCTCACTGTAACTCTCTTTCAAATAAATAAATCAATCTTAAACAAGCAAAATAAAACAAAAACAAAGAAAATAAACACACAAGAGAGGAGTTCCAGGGCTCCAATAATAAAATAATGATAAGGCTAAAACTTGGCCTTGTGGTTAAGATGCCAGTTAAGACAGCCATGTCACTTATTGGAGTGCCTGAGTTTGACGCCTGCCTCTGGTTCCTGACTCCAGCCTCCTGCAGACCCTGGGATGGGGAGGTGATGGCTCACGTAATTGGGTTCCTGACATCCATGTGGGGCACCTAGATTGAATGCCCAGCTCCTGGCTTTAACATCAGCCCAGCCTGGCTGTCAGGAGAGAACCAGCAGATGGAGCCTCCTCTTTCTCTGTGCCTTTCTCTCTTCCTCAGTCTCTCTGCCTTTCACATAAAAACAAATTAAGTAAACCATAAAATAATGACAAAGAGAGGGAAATGTTAAGTTAATGCCTTAATTGGATCAGAACACACTTATGCATGTATTGAAATGTCACATTATAACCTATATAATATGTAGAAAACAAAAATTTTTAAGGTTTAAAATATGGAGAAAAGATCAGAAAAAAGCAAGAAAAAGATCTGAAAGAATATTCACTAAATTGTCAATGATTCTTTCTACAATGTAGATCATGATAAATTCAAATTTTTGTTTTTTCTATTCAGTATTTCTTTTTGGAATTAACAGTTATTAAAATATAACTATAAATATGAAACTAGGATGCAACAATTTTTTAAATTATATATATAAAGAATCTTTAAAAATTCATGGAAAATGCATATTTTGACAAAACTGTATGAATTTTGAAAAGTTTTTGGATCAAAGTAAATATATTTTTAATACCATTTTCTGTGCACTGTTTGAAGTGCTATTTTACACTATCGAATAGCAGATGTGTTGTCTCATAACTTTTTTAATATATAAACTTGTGTGTGTTTGGATAGCTGAGTGTAACTTTCTGGTCACATTAATAGAAAAAAAATATTTGCTCAAAAGCCAGAATAGAACTATCTCTGGATAAATACGATATGAAATAAAGCATAAAGGAAATATTAATTTTTACACTCAACAATTTTATGTTTTATATATTCAAATCTCTGAAACCATGTTAAAGAGCAAGTGACAAATTGTACAAAATATCTGTAACATAAAATAGAGCTAATAGTTTACAAAACAGATGGCAAAGATCACAGAGAAAAATATGAGGCCATATAATAAAAATGGGGATAGCGATTAAGCTGTTGTCATGAAAATGACAACATAAAATGGTTTAAATAAGATAAAATTTTGTTTCGTTTTCATGTGAGAACAAAGAGACTGACCAGTGAGCTCTGAGCCCTTGATCACTGAAGCTTCTTCTGTCCATCACTCAGTTTCCTGGGAGCATTGTCCGTAACCACAGGTAAGCCAGGTCACCACTTCTCCAGGTTCTCAAGTACTGGGGAACCAGAGGACAGCATCACCTTGTATACAAGAGAATATTGAATACATTTCTGCCACTCTGTTCAATTGTTGAAAATTTGGCCTCACAGCCATACCAACTGAGAGGGAGAGTGGAGGATGCATTCTATTAATAAGAGGTCATGTGTCCAGAAGAAAATAGAACTAATTCTCTGCCATAGGTTGGCACAGTACCTAGGGAAAAAATGTTTCAAAAAGAAATATGAACATGTAAATTTAATAGACTAAATGATATAAAAACAGTAGTACAATGTAGTAAAACAGAAGTATATGCTCTTTTTTATCTTACAAGATTTTTCACAAATGTTAATAATAGCTGATGAAAATATAACAAAATGAGCATTTTCAAATATTGTTGGTAAAAAACACGTATACATAGGTATTACTTTAATGGAAAGAAATTTGGCCTTAAATAGAGAAGTGCCTGACAGGTCCAAATTGAGAACCGTTATGTGCGAATTACTGGCCAACACTCTTCAAAAGTGCTGCTATCATAAAGACCAAGGAAAATTGGACGTTTGTTCCAGGTTAAAGAAGATATGAAAGAACATATAGTGCTATTATACGATTCCTGACCTAGGGAAAAAACATTGTTTTACAAAGCATGAATACAGTCTATAGACTAGATAGAATTTTTATTATTTTTCATTTTGATCAATATACTGTGGTTATACAAGGTGTTAAAAATAGGAAATCAGATAATGGGCATTTGAGAACTCTGGTATTATTTTGAACATTTTTGTAATTTTGAAATGACTTCAAAATGAAATTTCAGCATACTTAAAAAGAGACCCTACTTCTGAGCCCTTCTCCTTGTTTATCCTGTGCATTAAATTATCAGAAAGGTAGTTAAACTTTCAACCTTCCAAAGCTACAAGCTGCAAATGCCTCCTTGGGGGAATAGTCTATGCACATGATACACCAGAATTCTTGCACAAACTACATACTAACTAAATGTCAAATTTCATGCAGGGTCAGCCTCAAAGAAACACTAGTGCTCATATTACATGCAATTGGAACGATTTCCTGAAAAATAATGTACATTGAAGCTCTTTGCCATTTTTTTCTGTCTTCTCATTTTTCTCTAATTCCTTGCTACTATTGTATTTTCAATTGTTTCTGTTCCACTTATTTTATTTAAGTGAGGATGTGTTTTTTCAAAATTTTTAGAATTCTTAACTAAATAAATTAAATACTCACACAAATCACCTATAATTTCATCTCATTTTTGTTATAATTTTATTTAAATATAAAAGTAAACCATATGTATTCTTAACTTTGTCAATGTTACAAAGTTAAAATATGATTATATTTGTCATTATTTTACATTGGTCATGCCTATGGTTGTATCTACCAAAGCCAAAGAGAAATGTAATCAGTCAGATGTTTGAATCTAAAAACAAAGGCAAAAATACAGCTATTAGAAACATCTGGAGTTTGCAAAGATTATTCCAATTTACTCAATGTTTGTTTTTATCCAAATATCTCCAGTGTGTCTCATCTCCCCAAGCTGGTGAACACAGACACACTGAACTATGTCCAAGGTCCATATGTAATGCTGTAGGCAGTTGACACCTCAAGATGAAAGCATAGCTCACATTAGTGTTGATTAACATCAGTAAATTTTGAAATATTCTTGATTGTCCTGAAAAATTCTAGGAATACTGGTCAAAAACAGTCTAACAGAGATTCTGTGTTCATGATAGAAAGTAACCCTGATAGACTGAAATGATGGTGGGTTGATAGAAAGAATACCTTCTCTGCCACATGGGAAGCAGAGATCACAGTCATACCAAATCCCTGTCCCCAAGACTTCAGTGACAATATGGGTCTTTATTTAATAGGTTTGGGCACCATGTTTTCTCCCTGGGAAGTTTCCCTTAACAGAACATGACCCAGCCTGATATGTGAAGTCCTAAGTTATGTTCTGAATGACCTTGACTAGCACAGGGAAATTATCCTAAGTTTTCATTGTAAAAATTGCAACACTGAATAGCAGTGCAGGATTTCTGCAATTATCATTATGATTAGCTCTTGGTTGGATCTAAGGTGCCTCCAGAAACCTCTGTCTTAGCACCACAACCCCATTGCATAAGCAGCTACTGCCAGGCACCACTTAGTGATTCTGTTCTTAGAAATTACGAAGGAATGAGGATGAGGGAGTGAAGATTGTGAGATCGTGTGTGTGTGTTAGTGTGTGTGTGTTAGTATGTGTGGGTGTGTGTGTGTTAACATGCTATCAGATCTCATATAACTGAACCCATTCACCTTGTTCTGAATTTTTTAGAAAGTATACTGTTGCTAAAACTGCAAGAATTTATAGAATTTAATAGGTACATTATAGATATATTCAACTCTATGTTAGAAATACTAACAACCTGAAATGCTAAGAACCCCTTAAGGTGACCAAGAACATAAATCAAGTAGTTCTATGGGAAATAGCAAAGCAAACCTGAACAAAAATGAGGGTATACTGTTTATTTTTATTTTGTCACTGATTATTTTAAAATACCTTTATTGAGATAGTTAGATACAAATAAATGCACGTATTTAAAAAAACATAAGACTTGATATATGATGATATCTATGAAAAAAAAAATCATGCACATGACCCTAAAAGTTTCCTCGTGTCACTTTTCTTCTATTGTGGTAAAAGACATGATATAAAATTTACCAAATTAATGATTTAAATGTGTAATACAGAAGCAGCTACATGCACCTTGTGCAATAGGTCTCTAGGACTTTCTCATCTTGCAAAATTACAATGCTATACCTGTTTGACAACAGTTCTGCTGTCTAACTGAAGCTTTGTAACCTCTGACCATCATCTTCCTATTCCCCTAATCCCTACCCAGAATCTCGTAATTCTCTACTATTCTGTTGTTTGCTTGTATGAGTTCGATTTTTTAGATTCTGCATGTTTCTAAGACATGCAGTATTTGTCTCCCTGCGCCTGGCATACTTCACTTAATATTATAATCTCCAATTTCAGTCATTTTCTGCAAATGATGGCATTTTGTCATGGGGTGTGTGTGTGTGTGTGTGTGAGAGAGAGAGAGAGAGAGAGAGAGAGAGAGAGAGAGAGAGAGATTGGATAGTATTCTTTTTTTAGAAGCCACATTTTCTTTAGCCACTCATATGTTACACAACCACTTAGGTTGATTCCATAACTTGGCTGTAGCAAATAATACCGTGATGAATATCAGAACACAGATACTCTTTGACATAATGGTTTCGTATCTTTTGGGTTAATATCTGGAAGTTAGATTGCTGGATCACAGTGTAACTCTAAGTTTAGTATTTTGAGAAAGCTTCATCTAGTTTTCCATAATAGCTGTGCTAATTTACATTTTCAGTACAGTCTACAAGGGTTTTTGTCTCAATCCTCTCATATTCATTGTTAATCCTTACTTCCCAATGCCTCCTACTTCTGCCATCCCTTATTCTCTAGAAAATGACTCATTTGTGTTCTTTTACTTTGGATGCATTTGCACTTTCTAGAATTTTACAAAAAACAAAGTCTACAGCATATGGCTATATTTGTCTAGTGAAATTGGCATAATTATTTTGAATATCAGGCAGAAAAAGTAATAAAACCATCCAGATTGCAAGTGCAGAATTAAAACTCTCCTTAATTTCAGGCTCCATAATTATTTGTGAGAAAATTGGATGCAGTTTATAAAAAGCTACCAGAACTACTAAGCAAACTTAGCCAGATCACAGAACAATATATTCAGTGCCACTTCATTTCCAAGCAGTATCCACTGCGTGAATATGGTAATTTGCTTATCCATTCTTCTTTTGATGGATATTTTGGGTTTTGTTTCCAGTTTTATACATGTTATAATCCTTATAGAAATGCATGTAAAATTTTTATGAATATCTTTTCATTTCTCGAGTTCTAGGATGTCATAGCGGGATTATATAATGGGTAAATATTTAACTTTTTTGAAGCTGCCAAGCAGGATTCTGTAGTAGTTTAACCATTTATTTTCATTGAGTTGCTGTACATACTTTTACTGGAGTGATCAGGCTTTTAATTTTAGATGAATAATAGTATCTTACAGTGTTTTAATTTCCAATTACCTAATGACAAATGATAATCTTCACAGCCTTATTTGTCATCTGCATGTTTTTTGGTGAATTGTTTGTTCAAATGATTTGCTCATCCTTTTAACTGACTAGTTTTCCTGTGAAGTCAGTTTTTTGTTTTTTGTTTTGTTTTGTTTTGTTTTTTTTTTTTTTTGACAGGCAGAGTGGACAGTGAGAGAGAGAGAGACAGTTTTGCAGTTGGTTCACCCTCCAATGGCCGCTGCAGCCGGCGCGCTGCAACCGGCGCACTGCGCTGATCCGAAGACAGGAGCCAGGTACTTCTCCTGGTCTCCCATGGGGTGCAGGGCCCAAGCACTTGGGCCATCCTCCACTGCACTCCCTGGCCACAGCAGAGAGCTGGCTTGGAAGAGGGGCAACCAGGACAGAATCCGGCGCCCCGACCAGGACTAGAATCCGGTGTGCCGGCGCCGCAAGGCGGAGGATTAGCCTAGTGAGCCACGGCGCCGGCCGTGAAGTCAGTTTTTGTATCCGAGATATAAAGACTTCATCAGTTAGATGTTTTTCAAATATTTTTCCCAGTCTATGGCTTGTTTTTGTTTACTTATTTCTAATTTTCTTGACAGTATCTTTCAAATAATAATTATTCTAATAAAACATTTTAAATAATCACTAATTTTAATTAAATCCAGTTTGTCATTTATAATAATTATTTTAATTTTAATGAAATTCAGTTTAATCAGATTTTTAATTTATGTATCATGCTTTTGGTTGTGTCTATGAAATCTTTACCTAACTCCAAGTCACTAGTTGACTTTTATAGATGTGGGATATTGATTTTAAAAATCTTGTTATTATTGATCATGAATATTAAATTGTTCAAGAATTTTCCACTGAGTTACTTTTACATCTTTGTTGAAAATCATTTGTCTGTGTGTATGAGGTCTGTTTCTAGATGCCCTATTTGTTTCACTTACCTAGTTGTCTGTCATTTTGCTGTGGTTTTATAAAACTTTTAAGTTCAGATACTGTTAGTCTTTTAACTTGGTTCTTTCAAAGTTTTATCTGTTTCAGGTCCTCTGCATTTGCATATAAATTTTAGAATCCATACCATTTACTTTCGTTCTTATAAAGCTTTCTGGAATTTTTTTAGGAATGCTTTGAATCTATAGATCAATGTAGGGGGAATTGACATTTCAATAACATTGAAAATTCCCACCCATGAATTTAGTATATCTCTCCACTGATTTAAGTTTTTATTATTTTTTCTCAGAAATGTTTTATAGTTATCAGAGTACAATTTTGGTACTTCTTTAATAAGATTTATACCTAAATGATTTTTTCTAATGTTACTGCAAATGGGCAAATGGTTGTGCTTATTTTTAGTTCAATTTCTGATTTTTTAAATTGTTTTTGTATAGTGTTCTCGTGTCCTGCAAACTTTCTAAATTTGCTTATTTGTTCCAGTTGCTTTATAAAGATTGCATCCTATTTTCAAGACAATTAAAGGGTCTGCTAGTAAAGACTATTTTATTTCTCCATTTCAAATATAGATAAGCTTTCACTTATTTTCCCTAACTACAAAGAACAGAACCTCTTGAACAAGATTAAAAATATATGCTAAGGTAGGTATTTTTGCCTTTTTTTTATCTTAGGGGGAAAGTCTTGAATCTTTTTAAAAAATTTTAAGTTTTTTAAGGTGGACAAATTTCATGTATTTCACATATACAGATTTAGGAGCATAGTGATACTACCCACCTTACATTCCCTCCCAGTCATGCTCCCGCTCTCTCTCCTCCTTCCTTTCTCATTCTTTCTTTTTAATTTTTTTAGCTTTTATTTAATGAATATAAATTTCCAAAGTACAGCTTATGGATTACAATGACTTCCCCCCCAACAGATCGTCCCTCCCACCCGCAACCCTCCCCTTTCCCACTCCCTCTCCCCTTCCATTCACATCAAGATTCATTTTCGATTCTCTTTATATACAGAAGATCAGTTTAGCATCCATTAAATAAAGATTTCAACAGTTTGCTCCCACACAGAAACATAAAGTGAAAAATACTGTTTGAGTACTAGTTATAGCATTAAATCTCAATGTACAGCACACTAAGGACAAAGATCCTACATGAGGAGTAAGTGCACAGTGACTCCTGTTGTTGACTTCACAAATTGACACTCTGGTTTATGGCATCAGTAATCACCCTAGGCTCTTGTCATGAGCTGCCAAGGCTATGGAAGCCCCCTGAGTTCACTGACTCTGATCATTTTTAGACAAGGCCATGGTCAAAGTTGAAGTTCTCTCCTCCCGTCAGAGAAAGGTACCTCCTTCTTTGATGACCCATTCTTTCCACTGGAATCTCACTCGTGGAGATCTTCATGTAGGGTTTTTTTTTTTTTTTTTCCAGAGTGTCTTGGCTTTCCATGCCTGAAATACTCTCATGGGCATTTCAGCCAGATCTGCATGCCTTAAGTGCTGATTCTGAGGCCAGAGTGCTGTTTAGGACATCTGCCATTCTATGGGTCTGCTGTGTATCTCACTTCCCATGTTGGATCATTCTCTCCCTTTTTGATTCTATCAGTTAGTATTTGCAGACACTATTCTTGCTTATGTGATCCCTTTGGTTCTTAGTCCTATTATTATGATCAATTGTGAACAGAAATTGATCACTGGGACTAGTGTGATGTCATTGGTACATGCCACCTTGATGGGATTGAATTGGAATCCCCTGGTATATTTCTAACTCTACCGTTTGAGGTAAGTCAGCTTGAGCATGTCCCGAATTGCACATCTCTTCCCTCTCTTATTCCCACTCTTAACAGCGATCACTTTTCAGTTAAGTTTCAGCACTTAAGAATTGTGTATTGATTACAGTATTCAACCAAAAGTATTAAGTAGAACAAACAAAAAAAATACTAAGAGGGATAACATATTAAGCTGCTCATCAACAGTCAGGGTGAGGGCTGATCAAGTCACCATTTCTCATAGTGTTCATTTCACTTTAACAGGTTTCCTTTTTGGTTCTCAGTTAGTTGTCACCTATCAAGGAGAACAAGTGGTATTTGTCCCTTTGGGATTGGCTTATTTCACTCAGCATAATGTTTTCCAAATTCCTAACAGGGATCACTTTTCAGTTAAAATTTAAAAACCTAAGAATAATTGTGTGTTAATTACAGAGTTCAACCAATAGTATTAAGTAGAACAAAAAAATACTAAAATGGATAAAGTATTACATTGTACATCAACCGTCAGGACAAGAGCTGATCAAGTCACTGTTTCTCATAGTGTCCATTTCACTTCAACAAGTTTCTCCTTTGGTGATCAGTTAGTAGTCGCCAATCAAGGAGAACATATGATATTTGTCCCTTTGGGACTGGCTTAATTCACTCAGCATGATGTTTTCCAAATTCCTCCATCTTGTTGCAATTGACCAGGTTTCGTTGTTTTTGACTGCTGTATAGTATTCGATATAGTACATGTCCCATAATTTCTTTATCCAGTCTACTGTTGATGGGCATTTGGGTTGGTTCCAGTTCTTAGCTATTGTGAATTGAGCTACAATAAACATTAATGTGCAGACAGCTTTTTTGTTTGCCAATTTCATTTCCTTTGGGTAAATTCCAAGGAGTGGGATGGCTGGGTCAAACGGTAGGGCTATATTCAGGTTTCTGAGGAATCTCCAGACTGACTTCCATAGTGGCTTAACCAGTTTGTATTCCCACCAACAGTGGGTTAGTGTCCCTTTTTCCCCACATCCTCTCCAGCATCTATTGTTGGTAGATTTCTGAATGTGAGCCATTCTAAAGGGTGAGGTGAAACCTCATTGTGGTTTTGATTTGCATTTCCCTGATTGCTAGTGATCTTGAACATTTTTTCATGTGTCTGTTGGCCATTTGGATTTCCTCTTTTGAAAAATATCTATTGAGGTCCTTGGCCCATCTCTTAAGTGGGTTGTTTGTTTTGTTTTTCTGGAGTTTCTTGATTTCTTTGTAGATTCTGGTTATCAACCCTTTATCAGTTGCATAGTTTGCAAATATATTTTCCCATTCTGTTGGTTGTCTCTTCACACTTTCCATTTATTTTATAATCATAAAATTAACTAAGAATAGCCCTTGTCTCTGCTGTTGAGTCACAGTTTTGTTTTTTTTTTTTTCTGCTCACACTATTTGCCTAATTTTTACTTACAATAGGGTTACTCTTATGAGTATAAAGTAAGCTGAAAATTGACCTTTGTAAAAATCGTGAGTGGGAATAGGAGATGGAAGAGGAAGAAGGGTTGGACTATGGGCAGGAGGGAGGATAAGGGGGAAGAATCACTGTTTCTAAATTTGTGTATATGAAATGCATAAAGTCTGTTTACCAAATAAAATATATAAAAATAAAAAAGAAGAAAAAATCATAAGAAGAAAAGAACCACAGTGATTCTTGGATCTGTGTGTCTGTAATTTTAATCGATTTTAAATATTTAACAGTGGCTTCAATCTGCTCCCCACCTTTCATCAGAAACTCAATTAGATACATTAGGATGCATGAGATCACCTTGTAAGTCACGGATACTGTGTTTGTTGCCATTTTCTGTTTCATTTAGGACTCTTTCTGCTGCTAATTCCTCAAGTTTTTAATCTTACTTTCTGTGATATCTATTCTGTTATTATTCTTTTAATTCAACCCAGTGTATTTTTCATAACAGGCAGTGCAGTTTTATCTCTAAGAATTTGTCTGTCTCCAATATCTTCCACATCTCTATTTAACATATTCAATGTTTCTTCCAAGTAGAGAACATATGGAATAGAGTTATAATTGCTTTAATGTCCTCTCGGTTAATTATAACATCTGTGGCAGTGCTGACTGATTTTTTCCTCATTAAGTCTCATAGTTTTATTCTTTGCATGCTTAGAAATATTTTATTGAATTCCATAGGTGGTGAATTTTACCTTGTTGGATGCTGATTATTTTTTTAATTCCTATGAAACCTAAAACAGGAACTTTGTTCCGGGGCACAGTTATGTAAAAAAAGGTTAACACTTTTAGAGCTCGTATGTTGAGCCTTTCAGACAGGAAGATGATGTGATTTTTGTCTGGGTGTAACTACACAATATCACTGAGGCAAGACCTTTCTGGGACTGGCCCTGTGATCTGTGGACTTAAAGCTCTTTCCTTCTTGCTAGTAGAAGCTGACACTAGTAGTGGCCCATTGTAAGTGAGGTACTCTTCAATCTAATTCTATATTCAAAGATTTTCCATGGTCATGGGTACTGATCAGTACTATTAGTACCCAAGTACTTCTGCCAATCTCTGGAGTTTTTCCTCTGTGCGGCTCTCTATTTTCCAGTGCTCTGCCCTGTAGACATGAGTTGCCACTGTCTTCTGGAAAAGTCTCCCTCCTGTCACCTTAGTTTTGCTCTGTCATTTGGAAGCCTGAGAACTGTCACAAAGTCACAATTGTGGGTGTATTCTTAAGCTACTTTAAGGGACCCTTTTCCTTTGCTGCTTGATGTCCAATGTCTTGAAAACATTCTTTCACACTTTTTTCATCTTTAAAATTTTCTTAGGTATAAATTTATATGTAGTCTCTATTGCTCCATCTTTTTCAGAAGTAAAATTGATCCTACAATGTTTGTAACAGATAAGACATTAATAATCACATATCAAATCTCCCAAAATCAATTCATAAGTCAATGAGATTTCAATAAAGAACACAATTCAATGACAAAAAAATCCAATTTTAAAATAAGCAATAGATCTAAATAGCCATTTTCAAGCAAAACATACAAACAGCCAATGTACATAAGAAAATTCTCAGCATCACTAATCTTCAGAAAAATGCTAATAAAGACCACAATGAGATATCACTTCACTCCAGTTCTGATGGCTGTCTCCAAAATGACAAGAGATAACAAATGCTGGGGACGATGTAGAGAAAAAAGAACACTTGTAAGGCTATAAATTAGTGTGGTCTCTGTGTAAAATAGTATGGAGGTGACAGAACAAATTAAAAATAGAACTACCATCTGATCTAGCAATCACAGTACCTGGTATATATCTGAAAGGAATGGAAATTAGTGTGGTGAAGAGACATCTGCACCCCATGTTTATTGCAGCTTTCTTCATAATTGCTAAGGAATTAAAACAGCCTAAGTATCTACCATCACATGTGCTACATTCATGCAATCAAATATGACTCAGCCATAAAATGATGAAATTTAGTCATTTGGCTGATATGAATGGAATTGGAGATCACTATGTTTAGCGAAATAAGTATCACAAATATTAAACTCATAAAACTTGAGAGCACTGGGGCTGGTGCTGTGGCGTGGTGTGCTAAGCCTCCATCTACCCTGCAAGCATCCTGTATGGGTCTTGGTACATGTCCTGGCTGCTCCTCTTCCAATCTAAATCCCTGCTATAGCCTGGGAAAGCAGTGGAGGATGGCCCATGTTCTTAGGCTCTTGCATCATTGTGGGAAACCCAGATGAAGCTCCTGGATCCTGGCTTTGGATTGGCCCAGCTCTGGCTGTTGTGGCCATTTGGGGAGTGAACCAGCAGATGGAAGACCTCTCTCTCTGTCTCTCCCTCTCCCTGTCTGTAACTTTGTCTCTAATAGAAATTAAAAAAAAAAAATTGAGAATAGAATGGTACTCGCCATAGGCTGAGGATAACGGGTGTTAAGAAGGGATGAGAAGAGGTTAATAACAGATACTAAGTTTTGATTAGCTAGAAGTAAAAATCTCTGGTGTTTTATTGCACAACAAAGTGACTATAAATAATTATAATGTACTGTTTTTCTAAGAATGAAATTCAAATGGCTTACATACACATGGAAAAGGGCTCAGAATCACTAGCCACCTGGGAAATGAAAATCAAAACCACAATGAGATTTCACCTTGCTGCAGTTAGAATGGCTTTCATACAGAAATCAAGAAACAGTAAGTGCTGGTGAGGATGTATGGGAAAAGGTACTCTAATCCACTGTTGGTGGGATTGAAAGCTAATACACCCATTGTGGATGACAGTATAGAGATTCCTCAGAAAGCTGAAAATAGATCTGAAAATATGACCAAGCCTTCCCACTCCTGGGAATTTACCCAAATGAAATGAAATCAGCATATGAAAAAATTACCTGTATCCTCATGTTTATTGCAGTTCAAGTCACAATAGCCAAGCTAATGAACCCAGATGTCCATCAAGTGATTACTTGATAAAGAAAATATGGTCTACATACACTGAGGGTTACTACTAAGCCATAAAAATGAATAAAATCCTGGTTTAATAAAATGGATGCAACTGGAAACCATTTTACTTAGTGAAAAAAGCCAGTTCCCTGAAGACAAATATCATGTTTTCTCCATATGGTTGCTAATAGAGTAAAAAAAATACTGTATATGAACAAAATTGATATTTTGAGATTTTATTATTGTCTGTCAACCTTGTCTGTACTATGGAGGGGCAGTGATTTTTGATTTTTGTTTTTTCTTCTTACTATTTGTTGAATTCTTTACTTAGTAGAGAGTTAATTTTATGATTATAAAATAAACTGAAAGTATGTAATTGTAAAAAATTCAAGAATAAGAAAGGGAGAAGGAGGGAAAGTGGGAGTGTGGGTGGGAGGGAGGGTATGGTGGGAAGTGCCACTATGCTCCTACATTTGTATATATGAATACATGGAATTTGTTCACCTTATATAAATAAAAAATTAAAAAGAGGCAATTATCTGAATGTTGTTAACTAGATTCCATCCCTTTATAACCTACTTACAATGGTATTTCTGATGTATGTTAACCAAGTTTCATATGAATGATAAGGGGTACATCTTGGTTTCCTATTTTGTTCCATTGATCTCTTTGTGCAATAATACTGAAATTGTCCTGTGACTGGTTTCTGGTATCTTGAAATTTGCTAATCAAATTTTCCAATCTTCTTTTTCAGAAGATTTTTGTCTTGACCATATACTTTTTTGTTCAATAAATAGTTATTTAGTATGCATGTGTGAGACACAGGTGATATAGAAATGGACAAAGTAAAATTCCTACTTCTATGTGTTTTACATTCTAGTTGAGATTAAAGACCAAAAACAAAATTCAAGAAGGACAATTTGGCAAGGGATGATAAGAACTATGAAGGCAAATGTGCAGTGCAAAGAAATATAACATGAAAAATTAAGAAGCTTTCATTAATAGACATTCAATCCTCCATATAGCATTTAATGTTTCCAGTTGCATAAAAATTCTGTTATAATTTAAAAAGAGGATACATAAAAATTGTACATATTTATGGAGTTCCATATGATGCTTTGCTTCATGTATTCAATGTATAATGTTAAAATCAGGATAAACCTATTTCTTCAAACATTTCCCATTTGTTTGGACTGGAATTGTGGCATAGTGGGTCAATCTGCCACCTGCAAGGCTTACAACCCATTTGTATGCCAGTTCCCGTTCAGCTGCTTTGCTTCTAATCCAGCTCTCTGTTGATGGCCTGGGAAAAGCAGCAGAAGATAGCCCTGGTGTTTGGGTCACCCATGCCACCCACATGGAGTCCTGAATGGAGTTCCTGGCTCTTGGGGTCAGCCCGGCACAGCCCTGGCTGTTGCAGCCAACTGGAAAGTGAACCAATGGATTGAAGATCTCCATCTCTCAGTCTCTCCTTCTCTCTCCATAACTCTGACTTTCAAATACAGGAATCAATCTTTTAAAAACCCAAGAATCCTAAACCCAAAACAAAAGCATTTATCACTTCTTTAGGCTGAACTCACTAGAATTCGTTTCTTGTTTTTCAAAAGATATACAGTACATTATAATTATTTATAGTCACTTTGTTGTGCAATAAAACACCAGAGATTTTTACTTCTAGCTAATCAAAACTTAGTATCTGTTATTAACCTCTTCTCATCCCTTCTTAACACCCGTTATCCTCAGCCTATGGCGAGTACCATTCTATTCTCAATTTTTTTTTTTTAATTTCTATTAGAGACAAAGTTACAGACAGGGAGAGGGAGAGACAGAGAGAGAGGTCTTCCATCTGCTGGTTCACTCCCCAAATGGCCACAACAGCCAGAGCTGGGCCAATCCAAAGCCAGGATCCAGGAGCTTCATCTGGGTTTCCCACAATGATGCAAGAGCCTAAGAACATGGGCCATCCTCCACTGCTTTCCCAGGCTATAGCAGGGATTTAGATTGGAAGAGGAGCAGCCAGGACATGTACCAAGACCCATACAGGATGCTTGCAGGGTAGATGGAGGCTTAGCACACCACGCCACAGCACCAGCCCCAGTGCTCTCAAGTTTTATGAGTTTAATATTTGTGATACTTATTTCGCTAAACATAGTGATCTCCAATTCCATTCATATCAGCCAAATGACTAAATTTCATCATTTTATGGCTGAGTCATATTTGATTGCATGAATGTAGCACATGTGATGGTAGATACTTAGGCTGTTTTAATTCCTTAGCAATTATGAAGAAAGCTGCAATAAACATGGGGTGCAGATGTCTCTTCACCACACTAATTTCCATTCCTTTCAGATATATACCAGGTACTGTGATTGCTAGATCAGATGGTAGTTCTATTTTTAATTTGTTCTGTCACCTCCATACTATTTTACACAGAGACCACACTAATTTATAGCCATACAAGTGTTCTTTTTTCTCTACATCGTCCCCAGCATTTGTTATCTCTTGTCATTTTGGAGACAGCCATCAGAACTGGAGTGAAGTGATATCTCATTGTGGTCTTTATTAGCATTTTTCTGAAGATTAGTGATGCTGAGAATTTTCTTATGTACATTGGCTGTTTGTATGTTTTGCTTGAAAATGGCTATTTAGATCTATTGCTTATTTTAAAATTGGATTTTTTTGTCATTGAATTGTGTTCTTTATTGAAATCTCATTGACTTATGAATTGATTTTGGGAGATTTGATATGTGATTATTAATGTCTTATCTGTTACAAACATTGTAGGATCAATTTTACTTCTGAAAAAGATGGAGCAATAGAGACTACATATAAATTTATACCTAAGAAAATTTTAAAGATGAAAAAAGTGTGAAAGAATGTTTTCAAGACATTGGACATCAAGCAGTAAAGGAAAATTGTCCCCGAGAGACAGTAAATAAAGTGGCTTAAGATTACACCCACAATTGTGACTTTGTGACAGTTCTCAGGCTTCCAGATGACAGAGCAAAACTAAGGTGACAGGAGGGAGACTTTTCTGGAAGCAACTCATGTCTACAGGGCAGAGCATTGGAGAATCGAGAGCCACACAGAGGAAAAACTCCAGAGATTGGCAGAGCACTTAGGTACTAATAGTACTGATCAGTACCCATGACCATGGAAAATCTTTGAATATAGAATTAGATTGAAGAGTACCTCACTTACAATGGGCCACTACTAGTGTCAGCTTCTATTAGCAAGAGGGAAAGAGCTTTAAGTCCACAGATCACAGGGCCAGTCCCAGAAAGGTCTTGCCTCAGTGATATTGTGTAGTTACACCCAGACAAAAATCACATCGTCTTCCTGTCTGAAAGGCTCAACATACGAGCTCTAAAAGTGTTAAACTTTTTTTTACATAACTTAACTGTGCCCCGGAACAAAGTTCCTGTTTTAGGTTTCATAGGAATTAAAAAAATAATCAGCATCCAACAAGGTAAATTCACCACCTATGGAATTCAATAAAAAAAAAAATTCCAAGCATGCAAAAAGAAAACTATGAGATTTAATGAGGAAAAAATCAGTCAGCACTGCCACAGATGTTATAACTAACCGAGAGGATATTAAAGCAGTTATTATAACTCTATTCCACATGTTCTCTACTTTGGCGAAACGTTGAGTATGTTAAATAGAGATGTAGAATGTATCAGAGACAGCATTCGTCTGTCTCCCTCGCTGTCTCCCACATTGAATTCTTAGAGGTAAAACTGCACTGCCTGTAATGAAAAATACACTGGGTTGAATTAAAAGAATAATAACAGAATAGATATCACAGAAGGTAAGATTAAAAACTTGAAGAGTTAGCAGCAGAAAGAGTCCTAAATGAAACATAAAATGGCAATAAACACAGTGTGACTTACAAGGTGATCTCCTGCATCCTAATGTATCTAATTGAGTTTCTGATGAAGGGTTTGGAACAGATTGAAACTGCTGCTTAAATATTTAAATTTGATTAAAATTACAAACACACAGATCCAAGAATCACTGTGGTTTTTTTCTTATGATTTTTTCTTCTTTTTTTTATTTTTATATATTTTACTTGGTAAACAGACTTTATGCACTTCATGTACACAAATTTAGAAACAGCGATTCTCCCCCCTTATCCTCCCGCCCACCCATAGTCCAGCCCTTCTTCCTCCTCCATCTCCTATTCCCACTCACGATTTTTACAAAGGTCTATTTTCAGCTTACTTTATACTCATAAGAGTAACCCTACAGTAAGTAAAATTAAGCAAATAGTGTGAGCGAAAAAAAAAAAAAACAAACACTGTGACTCAACAGCAGAGACAAGGGCTATGCTTAGTTAACTTTATGATTATAAAATAAATGGAAAGTGTGTCATTGTAAAAATTAAAAAGAAAGAATGAGAAAGGAAGGAGGAGAGAGGGCGGGAGCATGAGTGGGAGGGAATGTAAGGTGGGTAGTATCACTATGCTCCTAAATCTGTATATGTGAAATACATGAAATTTGTCCACCTTAAAAAACTTAAAAAAATTTTTTAAAAAGATTCAAGACTTTCCCCCTAAGATAAAAAAATAAGGCAAAAATGTCTACCATAGCATTTATTTTTAACCTTGTTCAAGAGGTTCTGTTCTTTGCAGTTAGGGAAAATAAGTGAAAGCTTATCTATATTTGAAATGGAGAAATAAAATAGTTTTTACTAGCAGACCCTTTAATTGTCTTGAAAATAGGATGCAATCTTTATAAAGCAACTGGAACAAATAAGCAAATTTAGAAGGTTTGCTGGACACAAGTTCACTACACTAAAACAATTTAAAAAATCAGAAATTGAACTAAAAATAAGCACAACCACTTGTAGTAACATTAGAAAAAATCATTTAGGTATAAATCTTATTAAAGAAGTACCAAAATTGTACTCTGATAACTATAAACATTTCTGAGGAAAAATAATAAAAACTTAAATCAGTGGAGAGATATACTGAATTCATGGGTGGGAATTTTCAATGTTACTGAAATGTCAATTCCCCCTACATTGATCTATAGAATCAAAGCATTCCTAAAAAAAATTCCAGAAAGCTTTATAAAAATGAAAGTTAATGGGATGGATTCTAAAATTTATGTGCAAATGCAGAGGACCTGAAACAGATAAAACAACTTTGAAAGACCAAGATAGAAGACTAACAGTATCTGAATTCAAAAGTTTTATAAGACCACAGCAAAATGACAGACAACTAGATCAGTGAAACAAATAGGGAATCTAGAAACAGACCTCATACACAGACAAATGATTTTCAACAAAGATGTAAAAGTAACTCAATTGGAAATGCTTGAACAATTTAATATTCATGATCAATAATAACAAGATTTTTAAAATCAATATCCCACATCTATAAAGGTCAACTAGTGACTTGGAGTTAGGTAAAGATTTCTTAGACACAACCAAAAGCATGATACATAAATTAGAAAGTTGAAAAACTGAATTTTATTAAAATTAAAATAATGATTATAAATGACAAACTGGATTTTATTAAAATTAGTTATTTTAAATAATTATTATTTAAAAGATAGTGACAAGAAAATTAGAAATAAGTAAACAAAAAACAAGCCATAGACTGGGAAAAATATTTGAAAAACATCTAACTGATGAAGTCCTTATATCCAGAATATAAAAAGAACTGACTTCACAGGAATACAAGTCAGTTAAAAAGATGAGCAAATTATTTGAACAAACAATTCACCAAAAAACATGCAGATGACAAATAAGCCTGTGAAGATTCTCAATATCATTTATCATTAGGTAAATGGAAACTGAAACACTGTAAGACACTATTATTCATCTAAAATTAAAAGCCTGACCACTCCAGTAACAGTGAGTATGTACAGCAACTCAACTAACATTCTCATACATAGTTAGTGGGAAAATAAAATGGTAAAACTACTACAGAAACCTGCTTGGCAGCTTCAAAAAAGTTAAATATTTACCTATTATAGAACCCAGCTATGACCTCCTAGAACTCGAGAAATGAAAAGATGTCCATACAAAAATTTTACATGCATTTACATAAGGATTATATCATGTACAAAACTAGAAACAAAACACAAAATATCCATCAAAAGAAGAATGGATAAGCAAATTGTCATATTTGTGAAGTGGATACTACTTGGAAATTAAGTGGCACTGAATATATTGTTCTGTGACCTGGCTAAGTTTGCTTAGTAGTTCTGGTAGCTTTTTATAAACTCATCTGATTTTCTCACAGACAGTTATGGAGCTTGAAAATAAGGAGAGTTTTAATTCTGCACTTGTAATCTGGATGGTTTTATTATTTTTTCTGCCTGATATTCAAAATAATTATGCTAATTACACTAGACAAAAAAGCCATATACTATAGACTTTGTTTTTTTTTTATAAAATACTAGAAAGTGCAAATGCATCCAAAGTAAAAGAACACAAATCAGTCATTTTCTGGAGAATAAGGGATGGCAGAAGCAGGAGGCATTGGGAAGTAAGGATTAAAAATGAGTATGAGACTGCTGGCTACAGAGATTCAAATTATATGAGGACATACATAGGCTGAAAGTGAAAGGATTAGAAAAAAGATATCTCATGCAAATGGGAACCAAAAGGGAACAGAGGTGACCATATTTATATTTGAAAAAAAAAATACAATTTAATTTAAAAATGGTCACAAGAGACAAAGAAATAAACAATGTAAGCAGAAAAGGGTCTTTCATTAGGGATTATAAATACATATTCAGAGAGAAGAGCAAAGGACACAAATAAAAGAAATAAAAGGCAAACATTTGCAGAACTGAAGGGAGAAATAAAGTAACGAAGTAATAGTATAGTTTAGTCCTTTATTTTCAAAAATGAATAGATCAACTGGAGAGAAAGTCAATAAAAAATAGAATGAAAGATATCAAGTATTGATGAGGACTGAGACAAAAGCCCTTGTACACTGTTGGTGAAAATGTGAATTAGCACAGCTATTATGGAAAACTGGATGAAGCTTTCTCAAAATACTAAAATTAGAGTTACACTGTGATCCAGAAATCTAACTTCCAGTTATTAACCCAAAAGATACAAAACCATTATGTCAAAGAGTATCTGTGTTCCCATGTTCATCACAGTATTATTTGCTACAGCCAAGTTATGGAATCAACCTAAGTAGTTGTGTAACATATGAGTGGCTAAAGAAAATGTGGCTTCTAAAAAAAGAATACTATCCAATCTCTCTCTCTCTCTCTCTCTCTCTCTCTCTCTCTCTCTCTCTCACACACACACACACCCCATGACAAAATGCCATCATTTGCAGAAAATGACTGAAATTGGAGATTATAATATTAAGTGAAGTATGCCAGGCACAGGGAGACAAATACTGCATGTCTTAGTAACATGCAGAATCTAAAAAATCGAACTCAAACAAGCAAACAGCAGAATAGTAGAGAATTATGGAATTCTGGGTGCAGATTCATGGAACAGGAAGACGATGGTCAGGGGTTACAAAGCTTCAATTAGCAGAACTGTTGTCAAACAGATATAGAATTGTAATTTTGCAAGATGAGAAAGTCCTAGAGATTTATTGCACAAGGTGCATGTAGCTGCTTCTGTATTACACATTTAAATCATTAATTTGGTAAATTTTATATCATGGCTTTTACCACAATAGAAAAAAAAGGGACACAAGGAAACTTTTAGGGTCATGTGCATGATTTTTTTCATAGATGTCATCATATATCAAATCTTATGTTTTTTAAATATGTGCATTTATTTGTATCTAACTGTATCTCAATAAAAAGGTATTAAAAATAAGCAGTAACAAAATAAAAATAAACAGTATACCCTAATTTTTGTTCAGGTTTGCTTTGCTATTTCCCATAGAACTACTTGATTTATGTTCTTGGTCATCTTAATGGGTTCTTAGCATTTCAGGTTGTTAGTATTTCTAACATGGAGTTGAATATATCTATAATGTGCCTAAAACTCTAAATAGCCAAAGCAATCTTAAATAAGAAAACTCAAGTCAGAGGCATCACAATATCACTCCATCCCACTAGCCAGCCCTGTCTGTAAGGAAGCTATGGTGTTCCCAGGGCTGCTGTCTGTGTGTTCCTCCCAGCCAAATTCAATGTTGATGGGGAAGGTGGGTTTTTCTCTCTGGTTAGGTCTGTGGGAGATAGGACAGCAGCTACCTGCCTATGTCCAAAAATGGCCTGAGTCCTTCCCCCACTTGACTGCAGGTTTCTGCTCTAGCAGGGAAGGGGGGAGGGAGAGAGATACACTGCCTTTTTTTTTTTTCCTGCCTCTGGGTGCTTGGTTGCCTGCTGTCTTAGAGTGTCCCTGTGGCACTCTAAAAGCAGTTCACCAAGCTCTCCCTCCTACTGCATCAGCAGTGCCGTGGGCCCATGGATTCCTCTCTCACCTGGCTCATCAGGGTCCACATCTTCCTCCCTGGATCCACGCTTTTGTTATCTTCTATTGTGTATTTGCTCTTTTGATGCAGGTCTGGAACATTCCTATTTCTTTCACAGGGTCTTCTTCTGTGGTTCTCCCACAGCTTTATCCTAACGTGTACCTTCTCCCTCTTTTTAAATATTAACTTCATTCCACATAAATCAGACCTTTCTGTTGCTATTCCACCATCTTGAAACTCCTCAATTTCCTTTATAATCACAGGTTTAACGCACCACTAACCATAGTGTTCAACGAGTGAAAAGTAGAAAGACTTCTGGGTTGAACTCTATTTAGAAGAGCATTAAGTCTTTGACTATAGAGTAAATTAAAAATATGTTATCTCCAAAATTAAAAAAACAAAACTTTTAATCTATGAACATGGGATATCTTTCCAACTTTCAGCTTTAATTTCTTCTAGCTACATTTTGAAGTTTCTAGTGTAGAAGCTTTTCATCCCCTCAGTTAAATTCAATCCTTAAATATTTTATTAGTTTTTATGCTATTGTAAAGGAAATTACTTTCTTAAGTGCCTTTTTAAATAGTGATGTTTGAATGTTGATTGGAAGTCCTCTAAGTTTACTGAATTTATTTATTAGGTATTTTTTCAGGCTTTAATCAAGTATAATCGAGAAATAAAATTGTATATATTTATATTGTATTAGATATAGCTTGCATTATATGTGCATGTATAAATGCACATATTTTAAATCAGTATAAATGTAATTAGCATATTAATCACTTTAAATACTTTTTTTGTGTGTTGTAAGAAGTTAAAAAACCTTTCCTATGCTGAATATTTTCTCCCATTTTATAAAAAAGTTTATTTATTTGAAAAGCAATGTGACACATTACCTCAGACTTACCCCTAAGGGTAAAGCTAAAACCTTGCTATGGGACACAAAATCGCATTAAGTTGGCAGGTGCCAATGCTATCTTACTATTTAAAGTGATCAGTTTAAGTTCATAACTGATCATAAAGATAGGATTAAGTATCAAAGGATTACATAAATAACAATTGGTAGAATTAAAAGGGGGAGAATGACCCAATATGGGAAGCAGGACACACAGCAGATTCATAGCATGACAAATGTCCTAAACACCACTCTGGCCTCAGAATCAGCCATTAAGGCATTCAGATCTGGCTAAAAAGCCCATGAGAGCATTTCAGGCATGGAAGCCAAGACACTGTGCCAAAAATTGACCTAAATGAAAGATCTCTGTGAGTGAGATCCTGGTGGAAACAAGGGGCCATCAAAGGAGGAGGTACCTTTCTCTGAAGGGAGGAGAGAATTTTAACTTTGACTATGGTCTTGTCTAAATATGGTCGGACTTTGTGAACTCAAGAGGCTTCCATAGCCTTGGCATCTCATGACAAGAGTCTCAAGTGATCACTGACATCATAAATAAGAGTGTCAATTGTTAAATCAACAACATGAGTCACTGTGCACATACTCCCCATGTGGGACCCCTGTTCTTAATGTGTTGTACCATGAGAATTAACAATAAAACTTGTCTTCAAACAGTATTTTATACTTTGTGTGTCTGTGTGGGTGCAAATTGTTGAAATCTTTACTTAATATACAGATCAACTCTATACTAAGATAATTAAAAATGAATCTTAATGCAGATTGGGATGGGAGAGGGATTAGGAGGTGGGATGGTCTGGGGGTAGGGGGGCGTTTATGGGGGAAGAACTGCTATAATCCCAAAGGTGTACCTATGAAATTAATATTTATTAAATAAGAGGTTTCTAAAAAAAAAAGAAAAAGCACTGTGACACACAAACACACAGAAACACACACACACACACACACAGATTTGAGAGTGAGAGCAAGTGCAAGAACAAGAGAAAGAAACAGAGATGTATATCTCCCATTCAGTGGTTTATCCTTAAATGCCTGTAGCAGCTGGACTAGCCAGGCTGGTTTTGGTATGGTGATTCTGGTTTTTTTTTTTTTTTTTTTGAGAGAATTCCTTCCACTTCAATTTTCTGAAATAGTTTCAGAAGAATTTGTGCTTATATTTCCTTGAGTAGAGGGAAGTCATGAGAGTCCTGGGACTTTCTTTGGACAATCATTTTATGTTGGCACTTTGAATAAATTGGTACACTGCCTTCTGCCCTCCAGTGCTGTGGATGTTAAATTTGCTTATAATCTCCCAGAGAATTATTTGTGTGAAGTGCTGCAGCCTCCCTGCTTCAAGATTCTTCGGTCATTGCCCTTAAAAAAATTGATTGTGGCCAGCACCATGGCTCACGAGGGTAATCCTCTGCCTGTGGCGCCAGAACCCCAGGTTCTAGTCCCGGTCAGGGTGCCGGATTCTGTCCCAGTTGCTCTTCTTCCAGTCCAGCTCTCTGCTGTGGCCCAGGAGTGCAGTGGAGGATGGCCAGGTCCTTGGGCCCTGCACCTGCATGGGAGACAAGGAGGAAGCACCGGGCTCCTGGCTTTGGATCGGTGCAGCATGCCGGCCACAACACACCGGCCATAGTGGCCACTTGGGGGGTGAAACAACGGAAAAAGGAAGACCTTTCTGTCTCTCTCTCACTGTCTCACTGTCTAACTCTGTCTGTCAAAAAAATATTGATTGTAATATGTCTCAGTGAGGATCTCTTTGAATTCACCTAATTGAAGTTTTTGGTGAGCTTGATGTTTGTTACAGTCATGCATTTCATCAAATTGGGAGATTTTTAGCCATTACCTTCCATGTCTTTTTTGATCCTTCCTCTTTCCCCTCTCCTTTTGTTGACTTGCACAACGATCCCACCTGACGGTGTCACACATGATTTTTAGGCTCTGTTCTCTTGAATCTTTGCTGTTTCTTAGGTTTGCTTATTTTCTTCGTTCTATCTTCGATTTTGCTGATTCTTTCTTTCATCTGTTCAGATCTGCTTCTGGATCCCTCTAGAGAACTTTTCATTCCTGTTTTTGTTGTTTTCAGCTCTTAGAATTTTTTCCTTCTTCTGTTTCCTTTCTCTTTAATGATATTCTTATATTGTTCATAGTTTTCCTTACTTTCTCCACTTTTTTAATTCTTTGCACATTTTATTCACTATTAAAGTCTTCATCTACTATATCTGCCATCAAGCCCTATTCAGGTACAGTGTCAGTTGATTTTTTTCTTTTTGATGGACCACACATTTCTATTTCTTTATATACCTTTGAATTTTTATTGACAAGTGGAGATTTGATTCTAATAATATGGTAACTCTGGAAAGCAGATTTTCCCTATTCCCCAAGATTTGCTATTTTTGTTCATTTTTCTTGATTATTTATAATAAGCTTTCACTGTGCTGTTAGCAGCTTGAGATGTCAACTTAAGACCTGCTTGGGTCTTTTCTGAGCTCTTCTGTGAGCATGCAGTCACTTTCACATTTTCCCCAAGTAAGCAGTTGTTTTTCAATATTCTAATCTCCTTTAAAGCATGGCTCACAAAAAGGAAAATGAGAACAATGAAAAGGAGAAAAAATATGTTGTCCTTTTGACTTTACTGGATATTTCAGCTGTAGGGGGGGGACTTAGCACAATGGGGGTAGGTGCAAGAAAAATGCCTTCCAATTTTTGAAGATACTTCTCTGGCCAGATGTAGCACTCAGTGATCACAGCACAGATCCTGATATTTGAAGGACAAGGCATGGTTTTGTCCAGGCATTTCCTGAATGCTTCCTGCAAGCTGCTCCAAGAGCATGAGCACAGCTGCTGCCAAGGAGCTGACAGTGGGGGATGGGAATTTGTGGCTGTTCCTGCACTAAAAGCTGAAATTTGCTGAAATTAAGCACAATGTACCATCCAACCATGTCACCATATTTGCAAACACTTAACAGAGTATAGAATTTTAAGTATTTGAAGTATTTACAACTGACAATATAATTATTTTATAGGTTGAGAGATTCCTAGTGCTTTCTACTCATCATCTTCTTATAATGTTCTCCCTCAGCTTTTAAAGAAAACTTTAATGAATGCAAATTTCATAGGTATGACTTTAGGAATGTGGAGATTCCTCCCCCTATACTTGCCCTCCCACCCCCACACTTCTCCCACCTCCTTCTCCCTCTCCCATCCCATTCTTCATTAAGATTAATTTTTAATTAACTTTATATACAAAAGGCATACTAAGTAAAGATTTCAACAATTTGCACACACACCCACACACAAAATACTGTTTGAGAACAAATTTTGCAGTTAATTCTCATAGTACAGCTCATTAAGAACAGAGGTCCTACATGGGGAGTCAGTACACAGTGATTCCTGTTGTTAACAATTAACACTCTTATTTATGACATCAGTGATTACCAAAGGCTTTTGCCATGAGTTGACAAGGCTATGGAAGCCTTCTGAGTCCACAAACTCCATCTGTATTTAATCAGGGCCATAAGCAAAGTGGAAGTTCTCTCCTGCTTACAGAGAATATTACATCCTTCTTTGATGGCCCCTTATTTGCACTGGTGTCTCACAGAGATTCTTCATATAGACTCTCTCTCTCTTTTCTTTTTCCACTTGGCTTTCCATGCCTGAAATGCTCTCATGGGCTTATCAGCCAGTCCAGAGTGCTTAAGGGCTGATTCCTACCCTAGCTTTTGTTTGTGTGGGCAGTAGTTACTTTATCACTTTTGAAAGAAATTTCTCCATATGTGATGTTCTAAATTGGCAAGTTTACCTGCTTCCCATCTTGGATTGTTCTCTCCCTTTTTAATTCTATCAGTTAGTATTTTCAGACACTAGTCTAGTTTATGTGATCCCTTTGACTCTTAGACCTATCAGTGTGATCAATTATGAACCGAAATTGATCACTTGGACTAGTGAGATGGTATTGGTACATGCCACCCTGATGGGATTGAATTGGAATCCCCTGCACATTTCTAACTCTACCATTTAGGGGCAAGTCAGCTTGAGCATCTCCCAAACTGTACATCTTCTCCATCTCTTATTCACTCTTATATTTAACCCAGATCACTTTTCAGTTCAGTTTAAACACCTAAGAACAATTGTGTGTTAATTACAGAGTTCAACCAATTGTATTAAGTAGAACACAAAAAATACTAAAAGAGATAAAGTATAAAGTTGTACATCAACAGTCAGGACAAGGGCTGGTCAAGTCACTGTTTCTCATAGTGTCCACTTCACTTCAACAGGTTTCCTTTTTGGTGCTCAGTTAGTTCTCACCGATCAGGGAGAACATAAGATATTTGTCCCTTTGGGACTGGCTTATTTCACTCAGCATGATGTGTTCCAGATTCCTCCATTTTACTGCAAACGACAGGAATTCATTATTTTTTGCTGCTGTATAGTTATTCTATAGAGTACATGTCGCATAATTTCTTTATCCAGTCTACTGTGGATGGGCATTTGGGTTGATTCCAAGTCTTAGCTATTGGGAATTGAGCTACAATAAACATTGCAGTACAGACAGCTCTTTTATTTGCCAACTTAATTTCCTTTGGGTAAATTCCAAGAAGTGGGATGGGTGGGTTGTATGGTAGGGTTATATTCAGGTTTCTGAGGAATCTCCAGACTGACTTCCATACTGGCTTTACCAGTCTGCATTCCCACCAACAGTGGGTTAGTGTCCCTTTTTCCCCACATCCTCTCCAGCATCTGTTGTTGGTAGATTTCTCCATGTGAGCCATTATAACTGGGGTGAGGTGAAACCTCATTGTGGTTTGGATTTGCATTTCCCTGATTGCTAGTGATCCTGGACATTTTTTCATGTGTCTGTTGGCCATTTTGATTTCTTCTTTTGAAAAATGTCTATTTAGGTCCTTGGCCCATCTCTTGAGTGGGTGGTTTGTTTTGTTGTTGTGGAGTTTCTTGATCTCTTTGTAGATTCTGGTTATTAACCCTTTATCTGTTGCATAGTTTGCAAATATTTTTTTCCCATTCTGTAGGTTGCCTCTTCACTTTCCTGTTTCTTTTGCAGTACAGAAACTTCTTAATTGGATGCAATCCCAAATGTAAATTTTGGCTTTGACTACCTGTGCTTCCTGGATCTTTTCCAAGAAGTCTTTGCTGGTACCTATATCTTTCAGGGTTTCTCCAATGTTCTCTAATAATTTGATAGTGTCAGGTCATAGATTTAGGTCTTTAATCCATGTTTA